>NC_137439.1:7888993-8488993 GCF_964374335.1 Astatotilapia calliptera | reverse complement strand
TCAGACTAAAGCCTTTTTGGGGGAAACAGCAGAAATCCCTCAAATAGAAAAACAGAATAAAGCCATTAACCTGCACTGTTACATTACCCACCCAACATAAACTGAATACTTAAAGTTAGTTTACGATCACCAGATATTAATGCTTTATTTCATACCACCAGTTGTACATCTTTCCCCATGAAAGAATCGATCTTTAACTGTGAATTCGCAGCATAGTTCCTGTGGGGGGGGGATATTTGTTATTGAAAACATTTACACAGCACTCAGTTCCAGTTAATTAACTCCAGCTAATTGCTGGTGTAACCCTTCATAGTCAGTGCACAGTTGGTCTGCAGAACATGCAGATGTCTGCAAGCAAACACGCTATTCAACATAAACAACATTTCCAGTCATGAGTCATATAAATCTTTTCTCATGGCTTAAATTGATTAATCCTTGTGAGCACATTTTTTGGGAATTAGAACAAAATTCAACAAAACCAACTGAACAGCTAACTAAAGGGCTTAAAACCTGCTAAAACCTTTCCCTTTGTTATTACTAAATAACAATTTATTCAAGGACAGTTTAGAAATGCGGGCCTGTAGCATGAAGTGCCACCCATGTGATTTATCTGTTGTCAACACTGATCAAACAAGCAAAATGTCTTTATATTGGACTTTTTAAAGGGATTTGTCACAAAAAAATACCTAAAAAACATATTATAATGGACTTAAAATGCAAAAATTTAAAACAGCATGCAAATTGAAAGCAATAAAAAAGAAATGAATGAAACAATTCTAGGATGTAAATCAATAAACTAACTGAAGAATTGAAAATAATAAGTAATTGCGGACAAAATAGTAAGACTGGAGTAGAAAAAAAGAATAATTCAGCACACCTAAAAGCAGGGCTGCTGCAACTAGTGTCACCCAAATCTGTGTTCAATCAGAGGCTATTAACCGTCTTCAAAAACATCCACAGGATTGGCAAATCTTAGAGATGCAGGCAGAGTATTACACAGTTCAGGGGACTGAAAAGCCCAATCACACTGAGACCTTAGGCGTGTGTAAAAATCTCTGGGACTGACAGTAAGTTTATTAGACTTAAGCAAGCAAGATGAAGAGTGATTATGAAGGAGATCAGCCACGTATGCAGGAACCCGACTATGAAATGCTCAGCGTGTAAGGGGAAGAATTTTAAACTGGATCCTGAAGTCAACTGGGAGCCAGCGAAGGGAGAAAGTAATACAGTTTGACATAGTAAGGAGCCTGAACTGATCCAGGCACGATGACGCCTACAGGAGGTCATAAACAACAGACTATATTCACTGTGACCACACTCTTTATTATCCGTAAAGAAATTATCTGAGAGGAAACGCTTTGGATTATCAGTGCCAGACAGAGGTGCACTGACAAATAACACCAGATGCCATCACTCTCCACCAAACAGACAGGATAGTCTCCAGCAGGAGGATTGGCAGGATTAGCGCTCTGGATGGTGGAGCTTTCTAGGTACTGTTTTGTTTCTGCAGTATAAATGAATAACTGTGACACTGTCCACTTATAGGAGCTGCTTGGCCATACAAACCCATGCCATGAAGCTCCCAGCGCAAAAATATCTGTGCTGATGTTAATGCCAGACGAGACAGAAGACAGAGGGTTCCCAGCCGACTTGTGGATTCAAACGCAGCTGTCACTGCTGTGTTAACCACTGTGCCATTGCACTGTGCAGACTTAGAGTCATTGTTTTTATTATCTTAATTTTCTGTGTAAGATTTCTTCCAAGCGTCGGCTTAAAAAACAGAGTAACAAAAATGACGGTGGGTGAGCTGAAGCGCTCCAGTCAGACTGTGGAAGTTAAGTAAAGACTCTGCTGACTTCTGGATCATGCAAACCCACTCTAGTACATTTCAAGAATAAAAATGAGGAGTTGTTAATTAACACAGTAAGAGGTCCCCTTTAAGGCAGATAAATTATTAAAAACATGCAGAAAACCAACAACATTTGCCAGAAAATGTATTAAGCTTTCTCTTATAAGAAATGCTCAACTTTACAGTAACGACAGTCACATAGTCAATGAGAGTTTTATCACTGGCAGCCACACAGACTTGTAGAAGTTCAGTGAGTCGAAGCGGCTCTCTGTGGGGTTTTGCTTCCTACTGGGAATACATGTTCTACTAAATGTATGCACACCGAGTACGTTAAGAAACTGAACAAAAGCTTTTGTTCTTTATTCTCCTTCAGCACCATTTCCTAATTCATGCTCTTAATTTTCCCTGAAGGAGATTTAAAACACGAACAAATAATTAAAGCACGTGAAAAGAAAAGGGAGAGGAGGGCAAGAAGCGAGAGGAATAAGTAGAATAGAAATGAGGACAAAGAGAGAAAATGACACTCGAGGGGGTAAAAAGTGCACAGCAGGAGGTGTCGAGGAAGAGAAGAAGCAGCGTGTTGACTCCCGCCCTCTCATTATAAAGGTCATTAGTGGTTCCCCTCCTCCGGCTGCTGATTAATAACATCATTTAGATCAAAATGCCGCTTAACTCAAGACCTCTGAATTATAGTTTAGAGAAAATAAGGTCATCAGAGACAGAGGCCGAGAGTTACGAGGTAGTTCTCTTTCTGCAGTGAGCACAACTTTCTGCTCTTGAATAAAAACGCTTTTATCTTCCAACAGTGAGATTTAGATTTAGTCAGGAGCTACATACTTACAAATGTAAAGACTGTCTTATATCAAAAGGAGCCTTTGCCCCTCTTCGTATGCATCACCTCTGCTATCTGATCTGGAACCAGTTGCTGATGAGGAGAAACTGAAATTCATAAAAACTTGGACTAATTCCCACCTAGCTTCAGTTTGATTATTTATCCAATATGACCCCTTTCACATCCTTCTGTTTAATTTCATAAACCTGGCAACACATTTGACTCTTTCCCCCCTGTCTCATTCATCAGTTCACCTGGCTTAGTTTAAATTTTTATTTCTCCTCTTGGCACTGTTCATTATGTGTGTAATTGTCCTGTTTCTTTATTGGCTGACTTTGCCTGCAGCTCAGAGAGAAAAACAGAGCTGCAGCTGGGTGGTTAATGAAGGCGGAGGAGAGCCACAGACCGAAGGTTCAGGAGACAAATTGCTGTTACTGTACCTGGTTCGCTGATGACGTCAAAGACAAATGCTTCCTTCACGGCATGCCAGTATCTTTAAATAAAAATGTCACAGTGCTGTCATCTTTGACATGGATCCATGTATTTTGTGATGCCACAAAGTATAAAATTACAAAAATGGACACATCACCTGTTAGTGAAAGAAAAACACAGGAGATAAGAATATAAATGTCTTGCTGAAACAGAAAATAGATGCAGCAAGCAGCAGTGTGTGTTTAAGTATTAAGGTTTGTCATTTAATCTATTTTCATAATCTGTTGCTCTATAAGAGAAGCAGAAAACAAACAATCCCAGATGCCAAGATGAATTCATAAACTGTCCTAAAAATCAGAATAGTCAGAAAACTGTATTAATCCCCAAGGAAATGATGTGGTTACAGTTGCTTTAAGACAATAAGAACAGTAACAGGCTGAAGTAAATTAAAAAACACAATATAATACAAAGTTCCAAACTATAAGAAATATGTACAAATAGCTCGATTATAAATATCCAGTATGTTACAATGATTATGATTATATGATAGACATTTTACTCTAAAATGTCAACTTTAAAACTATTATTGGTTATTTGTTATTTTACTGTGAAGCATGTGCAAAAGGGTGTAACTATTGCACTTTGTACTGTGCCTCAGATGGAGGAGTTGTACAGGGAGAGGCATTTGTAGTTCTCCACAATATCCACAACAACACCCTGGATTAAAACAAATATTGTCGTGTGAGGTGAGTGTGTGGCAGGTAGAGGGTGCAAAGTGCAAGACCGAACCAACAGAAGTGAACTAAAAGTCACAGATTTATTTAATGCTGGAAAAACATCAGTAAACAAACAGCTGACCAACCAGGGAGGGAGCTGCCGACAACATATACACAGAGGAGATGAGGCAAAGTGGACACACCTGGGAAACACAGCTGAACAGAATCTGACAAGACAGGGGAAGCAAAACTGAACATCATACACACAGACAGGAGACTTTCAAAATAAAACAGGAAATAACATACGTTGAGCCTCAGACTGAGACACTTGAACTAGACTTGGGGGCTGTTTCTCAATACTCAAGTCCGTACTTGTGTTCTTGCTATTTCGCACTTCACAAGTTCACGCAGGAGTCCGGACTTCCCGAGACGGGAGAACGCAGCACATGAGTGTGCTTGAGTGCCTTTGATGACATCGCAACTCAGTGTTTTTACTACTACTAACCGCTCTTACTACAAATGTGATAAATATTTGCTATGGAAATTGCAGATAATACATGTAATTACCAGATTTCTTTAAGAAAAAAAAATAGATACATATGATCTGTTTCAGAATCTGCAGGTATCAACATGCCACTCCAGATGTTTCTGCTCCCCGTGAAAATGTTTGCTCCTGGACTAAAATAGATTTATTTCAGAGTAAGCCATTAAAATAAGAACAGCACATTTTTTACATCAGGGAATAAAGACGAACAAAAGACTCATTTCAACAGACATCTCAGAAAATGTCGGAGCTGCACATAGGCGATGTCTCGATAATTCAAGCCGATATTTGAAGTTTACATGCCCACATTGTTGCCTGGAAATATCTTAAAAGTTTATTTTGTTTCACAGAAAGACTAATATTTCAAACTTTACTTACAGTTTTAGCCAGTCTCCTTTACTGATTTTGATTTTCGGACTTGATGCGTATCTTGAATTAGAACTTGGAATGTGACATATCACATATCACAAATTCATGAGTACACAGTAAATACGCATGTTTGAGAAATGGCTAGGGACAACAAGTACAAAATAACATGAAACAACAGGGAAAACAGACAGAACACAGAGAGAGCAGACAGATCTGGGAACAAGACCAGATAATAACTCAGATGCACTACAGAATACAAAACTCAAGACCAACTAATAAAGAGACTAAAACATAAAAATCTCTTAAATCCAAATGAATGAATCTCAAGACGATAACAAACTCAAACACTGGTCTGACGATGGAGGACCATGACAAATATCTACTCTTTTAAGGTGAGAGCAAAACTAGAAACTCAGAAACAAATGACAAACTAAATATATAACACTATATTAAATTTTGACAGATACATATGTTGAAAAGCCCAAGATCCCAACAGCATTTATACATGAATACACAAGGCTTGTGCATGAATGCTACTGGGGTCTTGGGCTTTTCAAATTATGCTACGGTGTGCATTTTAATTCCATGTAAACAAAAAAATTATTTTAAAAAATGCGCTTGCACTCTGCCAGAAGCCAGTTTTGTCTTTTCTGTCGCACCATGGAAACTGTATGACCGTGGCTCAGGGGGTTGGTAAGCGTATCTGTAACCGGAAGGTTGCTGGTTCGATCCCTGGGCTCTCTGTCCTGGTCGTTGTGTCCTTGGGCAAGACACTTTACCCTACCGCCTACTGGTGTTGGCCAGAGGGGCCGATGGTGCGATATGGCAGCCTTGCTTCTGTCAGTCTGCCCCAGGGCAGCTGTGGCTATAGCTGTAGCTTGCCTCCACCAGTGTGTGAATGTGAGAGTGAATGTATAGTGGCATTGTAAAGCGCTTTGGGTGCCTTGAAAAGCGCTATATAAATCCAATCCATTATTATCATTTTGAGCATACCTGCTATTCATTAGATGGACAAAAGAGGGAAAATTGGAGTCCCACAGTGTGTGAGCTTTTGATTTTTTTTGTTGTTTTTTTTTCACATTTGTTGTTGACTTGTTTTCCGCCCCACAGCTGCTCCTGTTCTGTTGAAGATGTACGTGTATTTTTCTGGCTTTAAATTCCATCAATCATCGTTTCTTCCTAGCCTCATCCTCTTTCATCTCTTTGGAATTATTCTCCACTGAAGTCCACACCAACATGGGTATTTGGTGTATTGTAGCTTAGCGTTATAAAGCACATGAATGTTTGCACTGAACCTCATTCTCACCATTTGTTGGTAAAGCATACGACACTCAGATCAAAGCGAATCCAAGAAGGCTGTAATGGCTGATTTAAACTCCTTCAGTGAATGTTTGAGTCTGTATGTGTGTGTGTGTGTGTGTGTGTGTGTGTGTGTGTGTGTGTGTGTGTGTGTGTGTGTGTGTGTGTCTGTGAATATGAACTTGTATTTTATTTCCTTGTAAAGTAGTAGTAATTTACATTTAATAAAATACACTACATAGAAAAAATTGACATTGTAGCCCCTATGAATAAACCTACATAAGTGGCAATGTCTTGTGTTTTAGATGCAGTCCATGACAGAAACAAAAAATGCTGGGACTTTTTTCCCACCAGAGGACATCTTTCAGTCCTCGTGTTTAAATGATGATGATTATTCTTTCACTGACAAATTAGAAAACTCTGTGAAAACTTGCATAGGAGGGATTGATGGTACTAAATAGACTGCATCAAAGCATTGCACACTTACCATATCCAGGCAGTTGCATATCAATCTATGGCATGTGTTATGGTGTGGGTTGCAGTTTGGGGTTTCAATGGCGCTTGTGGTTATGATGGTGTCGATTTAACACATGGAGACGCACGATGAGGAAAAGTATTAGGGATGTACAAAATTAGACATGCAGCTCATGTTTCTGGCTCTGTGGTTTAACTAAATGCTTCACGATTTTCACAGGAGAGATGGTACATTTGTCTGTCACCTGTCATGCTAAATGTTATAGACCAGTTGGGAACTAAGTTACTGAAAACTGTAAAACTAAATTAAGAATAAAACACTGAAGCCAGCCTTTGTCGACTGGTAATTCTTGACAACTTTTATTCTCACAATCTAGTAAAGTATTTTTGATCAAGGCAGCTTTGAGCTTGATTTTCATTTCAGTTGAAGCTCACAAGCAGTGTTTAGACCTATAACTGTTATCAAACTGAAGGACTTAGAGATAGTTTTGTGTGCCGACCGCTCAAATTCACATCTTTAACCTGCAGGAATTCCTCTCTGAGAAAAGTTTAAGCTGGAACAAACTTTAGTCTGGGTCGGTTCTTTTGAAATTACAAGGTTACCTTTTCTTTGAAGTTTCGCACATTTCATTAAAAACCTGACTCTGGCCAGGTAAAAGAACCACCACTGCTTTCGAATGAAACGGGAACCACAGAGAGCTCAGAGTGTGCAGAGACAAGAGCTCTCCTCCTCCACATTTACAGTATCACCAGCGGCGTGCTGCAGGCATCCTGCTGAACTAATCTGAGCCAGAGATCAAGGCAGAGAAGGCAGGGGATGGAAAGACTGAGGCAGAGAAAGAGTGATCCAGACAGAGGAAGAATAGAAAAACAATGTGTTGCAGCAGGCTGAGAGAAACCCTTCACTTTGTATTAAAAGTCTGTTAAGCTCTGCTCTCACTCCTCATCTGAGATTCTCTCCTTTCCCTGCGCTCAGTTTAACGCCTCAGCAGTTATCAAATCATTAATTAAGCATGCTTCAAATCTACTCCCACAGAGCCCACATTGTGTGTGTGCTCGCATGTGTATGTGAGAGAGTGAGGGGTCTGCAGGCAAGCAGTGCTACCCTGCCGCCTTTTGAATGCAAATATGAAGACGCAAAGTCATCATGTTGTCAATGGTGTTAACTTCTCCACAGGGAAATTTTATTTGAGTTACCACTAAATTAAACACAACACGGCATCCCATGTCTCCATTAAAAGTAAAAAAAAAATATTTGATTACAATTACATGCAGAGATTGAACATTTCCTTTTCTAGAATTGTACTGAACTGAAACACATCGTCAATAACAGTTTGTTTCTTTATCCTTGAAATACATTCATCAGTCCGTAAAAGGCCATCCTGTCACTCTTTTACAGTGGTCCTTGTGGCTTTACTTAGATATACCCTTACAGTGACGGAGATTCAATATACAGAGTGTGATGGATAAGTTATTTTCCTTTCATGTTACTGGACCCTGAAAAATTTGGTAAAAGTTGATTTATTTTAAAAATGTACACAGACATGGTGCCTCGGGGAAAAAAATGGTCATTTATGGTCATTTGTCTAGTCTGACTGCATATTACTAAAAGTGAGTAGTGAGAATAACACAGAGGATACAAGTTATAAAGAGCAGTACAAGTTGGTATAGAAGTTGGAAGCTGACTAAAAGTGGCCTTCCAAATAAGAATAGACTATTAATGGAGCCTAAGGAGGGACAAAGCAGACCATCCAATAACAAATGGTGGGTAATGGCTTTAATAATGAATGTCAGTGTTCCACAACAGAAATTAGCATATGCAAAAACTGATGTTTATGCAGTACATTCAATACGATCTAACAGAGACTTAAGTGGTAACAACAAGTCTCTTTATTGCCTTAAAGGAAAAAAACAAACATACTAATTCAATATCAGATCCCTGGTCCTGGAAATCTGTCCCCAGAGATCTTCATTTGTTACATTCCTGTGCCCCATACACTGCACTGTTATAGAAACACTGTTTTTTATTAAAACTGAACAACAACCGTTGAACACAAACCCTGAACTATAGTCAGTAATCGTTGTTTTCCTTCATGGCTTTGATGCAATTCTTAACTCATAGACATCATTGTCATCATTAACTCAGTTCTCAAAATAGTCAAGGCCTTTGTCATACCTCACTAAAACAATCAAAATCTCCATAGCATGTCCAAACATGCAGGGTCAGTCATGTAAATTCTCACTTTGTGACCAGTGAATAAAATCATTTTTTCACTGTTTTAAGGCATAGAAACAAAAAATGCTTTTATGTGTTGTTACGTTCTTAGTCTAGGTGTGTCTTGAACGCGCAAAAAAAAAAAGGCCCACTCCCGCTCCACCAAAGCAAGAACCCAAACAATAGTATCTTCTAAAATGCTAAGCAGCCATTTATTTGCTTCAGCAGTGAGCAGTGCCAAGAATAACAAACAAAACTCCCTAATGGTCCCTACGCTTTCCTACACAAAATGAAAACCAAACAAAAGACAATTCACTTACCTAACTTTCTACATGAAAAACAGGCGAAAACTCAATCAACAAAAATGGCTTCTCACGCCTACTAGGCTGCTGCAGTGAACAATATATACAAGGTGAACAAAATACTCAATTGCTACTTTACTTTACAAATCTATTTACAGCTATTTACAAAATTAAGATACCAACACCAGACACAGACACACACGGTTATACTTTGTCAACGAAACTCTACACAGCAACAAATCAAAACACAGGTTCTTTGTTGGATGGTGGAGGCTAGGAGAGAGGGGGCCAGGTGGCTGTCATCTGGTAGTTAAAAACTGGAGGTGATTATCCAATTATCCAATCCAAGGATAGGAAGAGACTCCACCCAACTACTCAGAAGGCACGCCCAGGTGTCCAACTCCTAAAAGAGAAAGGGGAAAAAACCCACAGCCATCCTCTGGTGGGAGGAGTCACGCATAAAACAAAACACTGACAACATTGGATCGTAACAGTGTTTTTCAAAACCTTACCGCCTTTAAAAAAAACTGCTGCAAAAGCTGTAGGGTCAAAAGTGAACAGACACAACAATGAAATATGATGGAATTGTTTCAAACTTGACACAATCATGGAGGAAATCATTAATGTAATGCCAGACAGTATTAGGTAAGTGAGAGCTCTGTAGTTCTGCCTGACAAAATGACAGCACAATTACAAAACATCCTTAAGAGTTAAGTACAAACAATAGATGGGGACAAACACAATGATTCCAGTACTGCTCCACAAGGAAGTAAAACTTCTTATGTGAGAATTGCGTGAAAAGCAATCAAGAAAAGCTGCAATTGTCATGATCCAACAGGGCGGCGCCTGCCTTCACACACACGTACACACACCTGTAGCTCATCACAGGTGATGAACACCAACCATACTTAAGGGCTGGTTGGATTGATGTTCCTTGCTAGAGCGTTGTACTTGTTAGTGTAGCCTGGCTCAGGCTCTTATTGATCTCCCTGTGTACCTGAGTGTTTCTCTGGTAGACCTTCCTGGACCTGAACCTGTCTTCCCTGGACCCTTTCCGGTTGAGCTTGAGTGAGAATGAGCATGGTTTTGGAGTGGACGGTGTGAAATTTGGATTTGGACTGTATGAAGTGGAGTGTGAGCATGTGTCCCAGCCCTGGACGTATCCTTGGAAGCCTTCTTCTCCCTGTCTCACTGTATATATGTAAATATCACTGGTGTTGTAAATGTACGCACTTGTTTGCCTGCACAGTACAGTCCTGCCTTCTGAGTCCAGTACCAGCAAACGTGACAGCAATAACTCATCCCATCCACATCACAATAATCCTAATCTACCCCAAAATGATCAAAAAGCTACTAAATTGAAGTGTTCTTGTTAAAACAGCCTCGGAGTCTTTGTGCTTACCCGCCCAGAAGTTTTCTGTACTTAGATTAATCAAGTACATCAAGTTATTAAAGGAAACAAGTGTGCACAGCTATACTTTTATTACTTTATCATAGTTAACATTATCAGGCATATTTCACAGTCTCAGGCTGTCACTTTCCATTTCTCCATAATAAATGGATGTGGATGTGGGGATTTACTTATGTGCACTGTATGTGTGAGTGTGTGCTAGAAAAGAAGAAGGAGATGATGATGAAGAGAACATCTTCCCAATCAGAGTCTTTATAAAAGACTCTCCACCCGTTACTCAAAGCATCTCCTCTGTGAGTCAAACTGAAGATTTTTGTTTATAAAATGTAATCAGAGCCGCGCTTGAAGATCTTTGATTGGACGAGCACAGAGGCTCTTCTTTCTCCAAGGACAGGAACTGAATGTTAAACTGCCTTCGAAGGACTCCGGCAGCCACTCAGGGGAAGGAGGATGAAGAGATAGAAGGAAATAATCTCACATACCACTGGGAACAAGTCCACATCTCCTAGTTTTTGTAAGCGACCATATAAAGTGTGTGTGTGTGTGTGTGTGGGGGGGGACTCATGTTTGGAGTGTTGATGGGGGAGTCTGCTTCTAATGTGAGCGCTTTGTCACAGCTTGCTGATGAAATGGGAAGAAATGGAGATTAATGGATGCAGCTGAAGTAAAAAATAAAAATAACATTACCATACAATCATTACATACAGGTTCCAAAAAGGTCAGGACGCTGTGTAAAATGTAAGAGGTACATTTACAGTATTTTTCTTAAAATATAATACTTTTATTTAAAATATTGGTTAATTTAGAATTTGATGGGCTAGGGTCATAGAAAGCAGCTCAAAAGTTGGGGCAGCATTCTGTTAAGCACTGGGTAGCATCCCCTCTTCTTGACAGTCCACAAACATCTGGGAATGGAGGCGTTTAAAATGAGTGCTGATATGGCCGGATGGTCCCGCTCCTCCTCTGTCCTTAGGATGTGGTGTCCACATTTTCCTAAAAAAATTTCAAGAACAGTTTTTCTCTTTGCCTCACTACATATTAAATGAGCTCACGGTGATTTCCAGGACAGAATCATGTCTGTGTTTAATGCAGTGCTGCCTGAGGGCCTGAAGATCACAGACATCCCACACTGGTACTCAGTCTTGTCTGTTGTGCCGAGATTTCTCTAGATTCTCTGAATCTCTGATATTATGCACTGTGAGTGAGGAGATATTCAAAGTCTTCAATTCAATTCAATTTCTTAAATTACATTTTATTCATATAGCACCAAATCACAACGACAGCTACCTCAAGGTGATTTGTACTGTAAGGTAAAGATCCTGTGATATTATGTAATTTTAAATGGAGGAAGATGATTCAAATTATTCAAAGATAATTTAATGATTTTAAGATGTCTGTGCGTGTCGGCTCTATAAAAGATTGGAAATCTGTCAACGATGAGCCCCGTCTGTTGCCCGGTGACAGTTGTGATGGATGGATGGTCTCTGCTTGCCTTTAGTGTCATCCACCACTTTCTCTCTTTCTCGCTCGTTGCTTTGTGTGCATGTGATTCTGAGTGTGCAGACTCATTGCAAGATCCTTAAAGTGGACATGAAACACTGCATCTTATATTAGGCTAATTTACACCATGGAGTCCTACTCTAAGAACGTCCACAGTTAACTTTACGCTGTCTGTGAAGCTGTATTGAAGCTGTACAAGTGTTTGAAGTACATGTTTTTAGAGCCTGTATAATGACATCCTGTTCCAGTACAGGATATGACATCAGTGGGTTGGTTGTTGCTATTGAGTTGAATTTGTATATTTTTAGCTAACTAGTAAAAGAACTGATAACTCAGTGGAAAACAAGGGAACGAAAACTAAAGAGCATCCTAAAGGACATTGCACACCAAGGGTACTGCAAAAATTACAAATTTTCCGGATCCTAGCCGACTGAACCTGAGCAGCATCTTACTGTGTGTCTGAGGTAAAATACTATTATTTTACTATTTGTATATCATTGTGTGTTCAGTACAATTTTTCAGCAAAAAATTCAGTTGTACCCAAATGCAGGGACCTGATTGGCCAGATCTGTTTATTTGGTTGGTTTGAAAAAATATCTGTCACAATATCATCCAGTGAAATTTGGCAGTCAGCGTGAACAGTCGCGATAAGAAGGGATGAGTTTGAAAAACCCACAAAATATTTGCAAGGATTTTATGTGTTGACTCTCTTTAACAGGGTCACTTTTCTACTGCCCTCAGCTGCAGCACTGTGTTTATATGCTCTCCACTCTCACTCTCTGTCTATACAGTAATATAAGATAAGATAAGATAAGATAAGATAAGATAACCTTTATTAGTCCCACACGTGGGAAATTTGTTTTGTCACAGCAGGAAGTGGACAGTGCAAAAGTTATGAGGCAAAAATTAGAATACAATAAGAATAAATACAGTACACAACTGTACAGAATAGAATAAAATACTATATACAGTAGAATACAATAAAATAAATATACAATAAGATAAAAATAGAATACAAATACTATATACAACTGAGTAAAAATACAACGATGACAGAAAGGATTATTGCACTTAGTATTATTGCATATGTATGGATGTGTGTGCTTGATCAGTTAAAGTCTTTATTATGGAGTCTGACAGCAGTGGGGAGGAAAGACCTGCGAAATCTCTCCGTCCCACACCGTGGGTGCCGCAGTCTCCCACTGAAGGAGCTGCTCAGTGCTGTCACAGTCTGCTGCATGGGGTGGGAGATGTTGTCCAACAGGGATGACAGCTTAGCCGCCGTTCTCCTGTCACTCACCACCTCCACTGGGTCCAGAGGGCATCCTAGAACAGAGCTGGCCCTTCGGATCACCCTGTTCAGTCTCTTCCTGTCCCCAGCAGAGATGCTGCCGCCCCAGCAGACCACACCATAAAAGATAGCAGAAGCCACAACAGAGTCATAGAATTTCTTCAGGAGTGGGCCCTCCACTCCAAACGACCTGAGTCTCCGCAGCAGGTACAGCCTGCTCTGCCCTTTCCTGTAGAGGGCGTCTGAGTTATGAGTCCAGTCCAGTCTATTGTTCAGATGAACACCAAGGTACCTGTAGCTGTCCACAGCCTCAATGTCCATACCTTGGATGTTCAGTGGTTGCAGTGGAGAATGCTTGTGCCTGCGGAAGTCTACCACCAGTTCCTTGGTTTTACTGGCGTTGAATATAGCACTATTTTACCCACTGACATCCTGAAACATGTACGAAAGTGCCCGTGATAAATTTTCAACTCTTAGATCAAACCATGAAATTTTGTCTGCTGCCGTCTTCTCTTGTTGTATGAACCTAGAATCTCTGTTTCTTCCACATCGGGACCAGTTCATTATCACTTGATGTTATTTTACTCTTTTAAAGACTTCATTTTTTAAGGGGGAAATTTCTGCAGAAATCGCAAGTCTTTCTGTCTTTACATCTAAAAAAATCTGAATTTTGTGTCTCTTTTTCACAACATGCTTGGTGTGTAATGGCCTTTATGCTCACTTCTCGCCCTTCTTGTTCCCTAAATTCCACTTGTGTGTCAGTCAGCCTCATTCTAGGAACTTAGTTCACCTATAAATCTACCTTCACTCTGAAAACCACTCACATGAAGACCTAACTGGCAGCTCACTCACCGTCATTCCATGCCTCCACTGCCAAGAAAAAAATGTTGTGTCAATTCAATTAGACTTTAAATGTCATTTAATTCAATTTATTTTATTTATACAGTCGCCTCAAGGCACTTTATATTGTAAGGCAGTTCCTACAATAATACAACAGAGAAAACCCCAATGATCATATGACCCCCTATGAGCAAGCACTTTGGCGACAGTGGGAAGGAAAAACTTCCTTTTAACAGGAAGAAACCTCCGGCAGAACCAGGCTCAGGGAGGGGCGGGGCCATCTGCCGCGACTGGTTGAGAGTGAGGAGAGGGACACAGAAAAAAAAGACATGCTGTGGAAGAGAGACAGAGATTAATAGAAGTATGATTCAATGCAGAGAGGTCTATTAACAGATTGTGAGTGAAAAAGGTGATTTGCCAGTTCTGCATTGCTTACGACAAATTTATTATTTGGGTGTTGTTTTTGTCAGTTAAATAAATAAAAATCCACAGTTTTCGTCAAATAACAGGCTTAATACTGTTCCTGTGTGCAGCGTACCCTTGCTTAGTTAGTGCCTGAAGGTCTGTTTTGAACCAGTAAAAACCATAAAACCCATAACACTGTCTTGACTGCCTTGCTCATGGAGTCTAGAGAAGCTCATCAAAGAACTCATAGATCAGATAACTGAGAGTGACCTTGACCAGTATGAGAGAAAGTCAGTGTGTGTGAGTGTATAATGGTGTCCCAGTGTCTTTTATTTCCACAGACAGCTGATATCCCCCCCTCCCCCCTCTGCCACTCTTTCACTCGGCCCAATACTTCACATGAAAGCTGGAAAAATATCCAAACATGTTTTTTATCTTAGTTCCCTTTCACTGTCGTCTCTTCTTCACTTATGATGTTGTAGTCGGTGGTCTGTTGCTTTGCTTTCCTGAATCTCCTCCACTGAAATCCAATTCTGTACCTGACAGGTTGAAAGCACTGAATTTCTGCATCATCTTTTTGAGGTCTTTGATATCCTGAATGGAGCCATATTAACCTCGCTGGGAAGAGATTTCACTGTCATGCAGGATCATAAATTGCTAACATTCATATGTAAACCAGGCTTTTGAACCGCTGCTGCTTTGAACCATAAAAATGACACAAATTAACAGGTAATTTTGAGGTGGAGATCCAGTTTAAATGCTCCTATGTTGTGGTTACGTTTGACTAAACACCTGAATATTTGTGACTGAATGTCACCATATCACCTTTATGGATATAAATAGCTGTAATTCCTAAACAGTTTTCATAGTAGTAGCGTCCCTTGAATTAAAGCTGAGAGTCTGCACTTCAATCACATATTTATTGTTTAGTTTAAAATCTACTTTGTTAGATTATAAAACTATAAGATTGTGCCTTTGCCCAACACGTTGTGGATCAAGCTGTATACAGTACAAAGCAGTTCTTTAAATTGTCTGAAAATAGCAGCAAAACCAGTTAAATGTCCATCAATCTGTCTTAAAACAGCCTCTGTGATTAACACGCTTCCCTTAGGTTACTTCAAAAGCAATTCTTCTGTCACATATCATAACTGGGTATAACTGGATTTAATTTACACACATGTCTTTTGGATTAGCATATTTTAGGATGGTCAAGTCAAAAGCGGACATTTGAAAGTCCTGTTTCCCCCTTTTAGTCAAAGGTTAGTAAACAGGATGCGGTGAAAAACTGCCTGGACCTGACCTTTAATCAGTGGAGCAGACTCCCATGAGACACAGCACATACACACAAAACACACACAAATCATTAAGCTCTTATTAGTGGCATCACTAAAAGCTTTTCACATCAATAGTAAGTCTGGGCTTTATGCCATACATCTTCTAAAAAACTGCAACACTGGCTGATATTTAGGATTTACAGCAGGAATCCGCCTCTCAAAGGAAATAAATGACCTGACTGAAGATGGACAAAAGCAAAGTGGCCACAAATGAGATAATTGTTGTATGTTAGAAAACGCTCGGTGAGGACAATGATGGGAGTCGAGCCGTTGATAATTCTTTCAGGTACGAGGCTCCGGTTCACTGTGAGCTCTGTATTTTTATCTTCCTCATTCATATTCCACACGAGATGCTCAGACTGTGTCAAATGGTTGATAATTGCAAAGAGCGGAGAGAGTCCCACTTAGACAGCCAATGTGATGTGACCAAGGCCAGACCGGCTCTTGTGATTGTAGGAAGGGCTGAATACCATCAGAGCACAATCCATCGCTCAACACCATTACAGTGGCAGCCTGTGATTGGCTGGTTTCAGATGAAGTTGGAAGTTGGTCATCTTTGTGATTCTTTTTTATGTCCAACACAGAGAATCACTTTATAGTTTTGTTGAGCCTCAATTTGCTAAAACTTTTTCCCAAGCAATAAAACAAACTGTAGACTCATGCTTACACTGCATTAGAAGACTTAGCAAAGATTTATAAAAGACTAATGTCCCGTGTCAAAGCTGGTTGCCTGTCCACTTCATATAATATTTATATCCATCAATATTCATTCATGTTGACATTTTAGTCACATGGGACTTACTTTCAGAAGATGTGAAAGACTAGAAGATGTTACTTTTCAAATCATGTCTTTCCAACTGATTTTAATATTTTGATTCTTAAGCTTTCTCTTTGGGTATACCAAATAGGTAAAAAAAAAAAGTAGTTTACACGTTACCTGCTACTATTTTAACATTCAACTTTAACATCACTCTGAGTTCTTCGCTAGCTTTGTCATACAGTAGCATGCTGCATCACATACTGAAGTTTTTAAAGAGTGGATGTAGTGTTAGCAGTGTAATCCAAATCTGTCAGTCCTTGGGCATAATTTGCACTTTACCATGGCACTCGGATCCTTTAATGCAGGGGTGGGGAACTCCAGGGCTCAAGGGCCAGTGTCCTGCAGGTTTTAGATGTGACCTTGATCCAACACATCTGATTTAAATGGCTAAATGAACTCCTCAACACGTCTTGAAGTTCTCTAGATGCCTGCTAATGAACTAATCATTTGATTCAGGTGTGCTGCCCCAGGGTGATATCTAAAACCTAAAACCGGCTTTTGAGGCCAGGAGTCCCCCACCCCTGCTTTAATGGAATTAAATTAAAAGTAATGATAATGTGACAATTCTTCTAATGTTGTAAAACACTACATCATTTTCCATCTCATTGCACATAAGCTGAAATCCCCTGATTCCAGTGCAAACGCGTAGGAAGAAAGAAACATTTTTTCTTTCCTTGTCAATTATCAGTTATCTGTCAGTCGTGCAGATAATTGAAGTACCTTTGTAGCCCAAGTAATGACAAAATTGTAGCTGAAATCCTGTTGTGATTACAGCAACGTGTGACTTTGTAATACAAAAATAGAAAATTCACATCCGAGTAATAATGAAGCATGAATTTTACCTTCATGCCTAAGTGTAAAGGTTTTCCCAGTGGTGCTAGGTCTCGCTTGGCACGTGGTCATTCAGGTCAGGCTCAGGGCAGAGTTATTAGTCGTTTACGTCAAAAGGACCCATTTGAGGGGGTTTGGGAATCTGACTAGGATGCCTCTGCATCTCATCGATGAAGGATTTAGGGCCTGATCTAGCAGGTGAAGGCCCCAGAGAAGACCCAGGACATGATGGAGAAATCTCTTTGCTGGCTTGGGAACACATCTTTGTCCCCACAGATGAGTTGGAGGTGGTGTCTGGGAGAGAGGTCTTGCTGTCTCTGCTTACAATACTGCAAGCAGAGACTGGATGAACAGTAGGAAATATTAGTATTAGATGGATGGATGGATAACACAACATAAAAAGAGAGCATCATTGTAAAACAGAAAGCAGCTCAGACATTTTATTTTTATTATCTTGTTTTCATATTCATTGAAAGCTGAAATTTTGATTGAAAATAACATTTGATAAATTGTCTAGACCCACTAATTATTGTAAGCACTATTTATTTTAATCAGAATAAAAGTTCTAATGAATGTCAACATAACTGTCAGTTTTCATTTTAGTTTTCATCCATTACTGAAAAGCAGAACCTTGATATAAAGTGATATTTTCCTTTCCTCATTTAGATCAGGGGGCATTAGCTAATTAATTGTGCTATGACAAAACAGCAAATATTAAGCTATTAATTAGTCTTGGTACAACATAAAAGAGTCTTACTGTGATAAAAATGACCTGCTGAATCTCTGCTGCTACTCCTTTGAGGGGATTTAAAAGTTTGAAGGTTCTACTTTCTCATGAAGAGAGAGTGATAAAAGAGGAGCAAGATATCTTCTACTCAGATTAAAATGTCTTCACGCTATTTGCCTTTTTGGCCCTAAAGAAGAAATAATCCATTAACCCTTTGAACCTGCAGCTACTGAAGCAGCAAACGGCTTTGCTTTAATTCAGCGGAGTCATTAGTATCTCCTTTAATTCAATGCAGTTCAGCTCCCGCAGAAGACAATTCAAACAGCCGAAGGACGGAGCGAGCAGGTTTGCAGTGGATCGTTACAGCAGAATATCTGTGCCCAGAGGAAAAGTCACAGTTCACATATAGTAGTTCAGGTCAAACATCACGATACTGAATCAACAGATGATTGGTGACATTTTGAGGGCGAGCGCTGGGACAGTTCAGAGCTCTGAGGAATGATACAGCTTGGCCATAAAATTGCTGAATTGTTCAATGATTGCTTGACCTTTTGTGGGAAAGTGCTGATGGGGAAATGAGGTGTTTTAATTTGTTCTTTGTCACTCAGAGCATTAGTGTCACAAGAAAGTCAGAAGTTTGATGAAACTGAGCAGGATGTGATGGATTTCACTGCTTTAAAGTTATACATGGTTTCCTTCGTTCGAGAGTTACAGTCTTTTTTTGACCACAGCAGTGAACACTTGACACTAGAGTGAAGAAAACACCATCGTTGCTATAATCTCTAATGTGGGCGTGCCAACGGGCAACGCATTTTAACATCTTGCTGCAAAAATTCAACTGCCATTCAGGTACAATGAGGACATGTGGCACTATGCAGTCCTTTAACATGGAAGACATTATTTGCAGCTGCATTAACTGAGGTTTAACAAACTCTGCAGCTCTTAAATATTTTTGATCGTGCATCCTGCAAATTCAATTCAACATCTTCTGCTAGAACAGTGCAGCTAGCAGTCAGCAGTCAAACAGAGCTTCGAGGGAAAGCATCAATTATCAGAAACATTACATCAAATAATTGTGATACACGTCAGCTCAATGTGTGCAATTAGTCGACTTGTGTAATGGCAGTCTGGCGAGGAAAAAGCGGCTAGCAAGTCCAGCCAGATAACTCGAAGCCAGTCAGTTAAATCGAACAACAAACCTTTATTCGTTGTTAGCAACATAAGACCATACAAGCCAGATTCCTTGGGTCTACTTTGTCCGTACATACAGCCCGTTACAATGATGAGGTCTCTCTCTGAACACACGAGCAGCATGTAACGGCTGCAACCCCCCCACTGTGTCCTATAACACAATAAGGGTTGTTACACTAGACAATTATTATTATGTTCAAATATTCAGTGCTTAGTGCTGATTTATAGTTATCTTAGTATTTCTTACACCTGTACTCCTGTCTTCATGTTTTTCTTTTTGCTTGTTAAATGTATTAAATCTATTAGTTGCCAGGAACATCTGTAGTAAATAGGCACTGGTTTGCAAGCATGTCGGCTATAATAGCTTCATCAAGCAATAACACGATTGTATTGATTCTTTCAGCAGATTGTGGCATTCTTCTTCCCCCTCTTGCCAATAAATCAATTAATGCAGCTTCAAATGTAATTTCTTTAATGATGAGGATTTCATAATGTCAATATTCAGTCATTAAAAGCCTACGTGACATACTGGGCTGAAGCCAAGAAGTCTGTATTGCATTCAGAGATTTGTCATCTTACTTCACAGGCTGCCACCGCGCGCGTTGCTAATGTCTTCTTTTTAAGTGAACCACTGTTGGAAACAACTAATGGCCCGAGGTTTTGTAATGGAAGCAAACTGCAGCATGAAAATGTGGCATATTGTTGGGGATTTGAGGTCAAAGCTTTCTCAAGGTTTTTTCATACTAAAAGAAACACCTTGTGGCATCTTACACCCCCCCCCCCCCCCCCCCCCACACACACACACACACACAGACACGCACTCCCCCCTCTCTCCTTCAGTGGTCAGTAATGGATGTTTACAAGAAGGGAGAAATAGTTTGCTCAGATCTGTGCTGCTGTCAGATCTGGTGGAGGGGAAACAAATGTCTGTTGTGACAGGAAGAAGCCCTGCAGAGAAAAAACTGTCCGAGACTAACAGGAAGACAGACAGAGGAGGAGGAAGAGAAAGAGCTGCTGTGACATGGACAGAGAGTGAGACAGGCGGAGAGGCACGGGAGGAAATTACATACGTGAAGCAGAAATTTAATCTGAATGGAGAGTGTAGCCTAAGGCGGCTCTAAATGCATTAAGAGTTAGTGAAGAGAAGGAAATTATGTTATTTTCCAAAGAGTGTGAAGCAGGTTATTAGAAATGAGTAATTGTCCGAATGTATATGTGGGCAATTTCCTTTTTATAGGTTTAAGCCCCAAACCAGTGCAGTTTTATAATATGACTTCAGCTACATACGAACCTGCAAACCAGTTAGATAACAGGCCACTTTCATCTCACATTTTACTTTTAAAGTGGAACCTCACTGATTTTGCAAATGTCAAAGTCACTTTATTGGTCATAAGGGTAGCTTGTAAACCTTTGTAAACAGTGTAATTAGAGTATAAAGAATAGAACCTCTGACATTTTAACTGAAAGGTCTTGAGCTTGTCTTTTGAGGATATTTAGTAATAAATGATAAATAACATAAACAAGCATGCATAATAAATTCTTGGATGGGTAGATAGGCACTGAAGCACAGCACAATCTTTGATGCAGATTTAACAGGACTCTATGCAGTCCTATGAAAATACCTTTACTGTTTCCATGGGAATTTAGAGGCTAAATACCAACCAGGTGCTGCTAATCAAATGCATCTGATTAGCTGATCATCAGGAATATCTGTAAAAGCAGAATTTTTGGCAGTTTCCTGGTGTGGAGCGTTCAGGCGTGCATTAACACAAAGTCGCAATCTTTACTGAAGGGGACTTCCACTCCAAGGTCAGACTGTGAACTGCAATGCTCAGAAATTGCAAAGAAAACCCATCTTGGGTACTACAGGCCTCAGTTGGCATATTAAAAACGCCCATCAATTAAAAAAACAAAACAAAAACAATTAGACATTTGAGTTTTAAAAAATTTAAAATGAAACATTTTCCATACTAGGAAGCAGCTGTTTTACTAAAGAATTTTAACCACTGGAAAGGGGTTTCACACTTTTTGACTACCAGTAAGTCATTTTTATTTATTTTGTAAAACCAAATAATTAGGCTGACACATACATG
The DNA here is from genome assembly GCF_964374335.1 of Astatotilapia calliptera. NCBI lineage: Eukaryota > Metazoa > Chordata > Actinopteri > Cichliformes > Cichlidae > Astatotilapia > Astatotilapia calliptera. Next base: position 8,467,518 of record NC_137439.1, on the reverse strand, counting down.
TTGCTCCTGTGGTCTGATTACAGTTACAGTTGCAGAGTCATTGCAGGTCGAGGAATTACCCTTTCACAGCACTATGTTGCATAAAACTAGGTTTTAACTTAGATGAGGTCCCACTGTATTCAGTGTTCACTTCAAAGTATTTCATGCATTCAATGCATGAAAACGAATTCTTCCTTTGGGGACGTCTTCGCCTTTTTCTAACACAGAGAGACAGATGACAGTTTACCCTCACACCAACAGCCACTTAAGAGTCCCCAACAAGCTGACAATCAGGTCTTTGGATCCGGTTAACCCAAGAACCTTCTTGATGCGAGGCAACTGAGGCACCACTGTGCTGCCCAGATATTTGCTATTTTCCTTACTCACTAATGTAACTAACCACACCATCCAGTTCATAAGATCAGTGTTTTCCCCTCTGCTAGTTTAGTTCATTGTAAATGGACTGAAATTCATGTACCACCATTGTACTCTCACCTAAAACTCAAAGCACATCAAGCAGTAGCATCAGTTTACTGACTCTTTCAGCATAACCCCTGCTTCGACTGCAAGCTGCATCCACAGACAGATTTTCAGAGCTCACCAAACCCAAATGGATGCTTCGGCATTTTGCCGTAGGACATTTTAAGATGCAGATGCAGGTGTTCAGACCACCCACCTTTTAAATAGTTCCTAGCACTGTACTTTTCTGGACAGACATCTCTAATTTTCCTGTTACCACTGGGACCACTTTAGACTTTACCATCTCACAGGTTGCTTCTATTTATTCCTGCTCTGACCACTCTGCTGCAGTAATAATGTTAATTTCTCAACTGTGGGACTAATAAGCCTATCTTAGCTCATCTTATCTTAGAAGGGTAACATATCAGTATGTAGCTCATGAGGTAGAGTAGGTCGTTCACTAACTGAAAGGTTGGTGGTTCAACCCCTGGCTGCTACAGTCTGCACGTCAAAGTATCCTTGAGCAAGATACTGAGCAACAAGTTGCTCTCTGATTCGTCTATCAGTGCAGGAATGTTAGATAAAAAGCACTAAGGCATAGAAGTCAGTCTCTTTACCATTAAATAATAGAGTTCAACCATTAGTCTGTATTTTAAAGCACATTTTCTCATCTTTCCTTTTATTTCAACTTGGTTAAATGTGTTGTATGATGTATTTTTTTTCCACGTCTCACCTGTTTCCTTTTACGAAACAATGCCTTCATGTCACTGGGGTTGCGGCAGAGAAATCGTATTGTCTAGTAATCTGTCATTCAGTCTCATCCAAACCTATCAGTGTTTGCAAGGTGTTCACTAATCTGTAGACAGTGACTCTGCCCTAACAGGGGGTATAGTATGTTGACCCTCTCCCCCTCATTTCATGGCACAGAGACAGCTTTAAGCAGCATTTTGTTCCAGCTGTCAGTCATAGCTGACGGGTCATAGGCGCTCAGAGATCGTTAGGAAGCTTCCTGCTGTGAAGTTCAGCATCTAATATCACGCTTCACAACACTCTTGAGGGCTCCGCAGCTGGATACGAACCTCAAGGAGCAGTCACTCAAGCAGGCAGTCAGCAAGAAGTACAAAAAACTTCTTGTCCTCTTGCTCCCGGTCTTAATCATCTCCTCGGCCTGTTTCCTCTCTTACACACCTTGAGTCTTGGGGGGTGGACAGGAGCTGCATAGGTCACAGTTGGTACTGCCATTCATGTGGCTTTGCTGGGTGTGCTGTGCAGCAATCGGTTTCTTCCTTTTTAATTACACCATAGGCATAATATCACAACATGTTACTATACACGTAGGACCTTTGGGGGCAGGAGCACTACTAAGAGGTAGGTAGGCAGGGGTGGCATTAATTGGAGCTTATAAGTGACTGTTTCTATTTTACCAAATCAGAGCTATGGTGAGTATGTTTTAAGTAGTGAGTGAAAGTGCCTTGCTGTGACAGTTCAATCACTGCTTCCCTCTGGCTCTTTTCTTTTGTTCTGTTATACTTTCTCTACTGCGGTGATACTGGGATCTCATCTAGGAATTATGTCACACTTCTGTAAATGTATATTATCATTCACACAGTAATCAGCACTGACAGTCATTTGGCTTGTCTGCTTTAAACTAAAACCTGAATATTAAAACACAGATCTCTTAAATGTGATAAATAATGTTCTATAATTTCATAAATATTGAAGTCCTTGTCTCTAGGATTTCATTAGAGCTCATAAATGCCCTCTTGTGAATCTACTGTGATGTTCCCACATGCTCCTTCACATGCTGCAGGATTCACTGCTGTTAATGAACATGCAGGGATTAATTCCTGCTGCAGATAAGTCTCAGCAGACTTGACATATAAGATGACTCAGGTGGCAGCTTCAGGCTCTCAATTTGCTGTTTTATGTCAGTAATTGTGAGGCTCTTCCTTTTTTGATCTCACATCTCGCTCAAAATGTCCTGACAACTAACTCCTCAAAACGCCTGTTGACAATGTTGAAGTTAACACTAAAATTTTGTTGGCAACATGTTGCACTTCAGACTGTAAAGCAGTGTTTACAAACACATAAAGATGAATTCACATGAGGTGCGCATATGAAAGTTAAGCACTCAGGTCTGACTGCTTATCTCAGTGAAAGCCTACATAGCTCGACTGATAACCTTCAATCCAATTGAAAATCTGACATATGGTGAGCTGTTAACATTTCTTTAGCCTGCCTGTAGTGCCTCCACACTGCAAACCTAGCTTCTCTTTTGATGTGTCTAACTTAAACAATACTTTATCTGATCTTGCTGCTGCTCTCCCAGAGCAGAGCAATACTGCTCAATCATTTATACATGACTGCAGATGGAGATGATTCTTCTACAGGTTGCTGTGGCTCAGGTAAAACAGCAGGTAAAGCAATCAGGTCAGTGGATCAATCCCTGGCTGCTCCAGTCCATGCGTTGAAGTATCCTTAGGCAAGATGCTGAACCCTGAGTTGTTCCTGATGTATCCATGGAGTGTGTGTGAATCTTAGATAAAAAGTACTTAGGTGTAGATAAGCACTGTGTGATCAGGTGAATGCAATTTGTAGTACAAAGGCACTATGCTCACTGTAGCGTCCCAAAGGGTTTGCACCATTCATGATTTCCTACTCAGGCTTTTGTTGTTTGTATGAACTCTTAGATCAACCTTTTACCACAGTAATTCATCATCCAGCTGCACCACTTTTTTCTCATTAAACCATCATATGGTGAAAATTTGGTGAAGGTCACTCAGGTTGAGCTGTAAAGAATAAATGCTTTTTGAATTGTAATGCTGGCATCTCGCTGAGGAGCCTTTGATGAAGGAAAAGCTGCAGCTCTAAACTCTTCAGTAAGTGTGCTGCAGGTCTCTCCTCTGGACCCCAGACTGAAATGCCCTGGGTTTTCAACAAAACACTTTGAAAAGTGCTGTAGTAATAAATTTTGCTTGCTCGCTCATTCGCTCACTTTGAAAATTTGCGGAAGCTCTTCTTACTGTGGGTTCAGAAAATATGAATGTAGACTTTGCTATCTTTTTTTTTCATTGCTCCTCCACTGCTGGTTGTTTGGACACAAATCAAATACAAACAGTCACAGATTAACGGATTAACTCACCGCATATGGTTAATAATTACTGATTTTTTTTTTATCTGATTGGAGTGTATGCACTGTAAGTTAACTTATAATTGTATTTTTAGTAAAAGTGAAAAATTAAGATTTTTAATAGATATTATTTTGCTTATTTTTTGGCCTTTAATGGATCATGAGACAGTGAAGAGAGAGAGGGGGAGACAGAAGATCAGACTCGAACTCAGGCTACTGCCCTCTGGCCATGTGGCATGTAGCCGGCTCACCCACTGAGCTAAGCTGCCACCGATCATGGTCATTTCTGACATCTTTTAAAGGAACAAAGTACAAGCTTTTCATTTCGTGGAGGCAAACAAGACCATATTTCAGTAAAGGGATGGAGAACTACAATATCAACTACTGCCAGGTAGCTTGTTTAGCAACAACATGGTGAGCTACACAAAAATTCAACACCTGTATCATTGCTGTGAGGTATAAAATTAGATAGGAACAAAATTGCTTTGCACCAGGTTGTACTTTTTTTTTTTAAATTTCTCCTTTAATAATAGTACATTTTAACGTCTGTGGAGACTGAATCGCAATTTAAGCCTCAAGTGGCCACTGGTGGAACTGCACCCTACACACTCTCTAATAACCCTTACCCATTAGTACCTACTTGGCTCGGCTCAACTCAGTTCTTAAATGAAAATGTGACATCAGCAGACTGTATGACACCTGTTGGCCAGTCAGTGGTGCGGCTCCTTCACACAAATCAAAACCGCCGCTTTAGAGACCTGGGAATGAGGGAAATAACTTCATAAAAGCCAAAGCCGTTGTCACTGAGCCTGATAAAAGGCCATTGTACTGTTGCACCCAATGTGACCCAGTGTCCTATATTGAGATTCACAGCCAGCTAAACTCTCTCTTGCATCACTTCCTCCAAGGAACAGGCACGTGTTGTATTTGGACAGGATTTAATGCAAAAAAGTGTGAAACTGAAATGATACAGAATACAGAAATGTCACATAAACATTAGCTTGGGTCGAACTTAAGTGGACATATAAAACACATCAAAAGTTTCCAAATCACTTCAATAATGTCATATACCCTCTCTTAAAGGTAAACACAATTAAGAAACTTACTCATATTGCCACTCAAAGGGATTTAACGGAGTGGATGGCTTTGGATCGGAGGAAAACACACCATGTCTTGCTTCACTCATGAGCAAACACTTCCTATCACACTTCTTTTAGTGACTAATTGTAGTGATGGGTCGTTCGCGAACGAAATGGCTCTTAGAGCCGGATCTTTGACGTGAACGACGCGAGCCGGCTCCTTATCGCGAGCCGTCACGTGTGTTTTTTTTTTCTTCTTTCTCTCACCCTCTCTCTCGCACTTTTTTTCTGCTTCACTCAGCATGCGAGCCTTGTGCTTTACGCTGGGCAGAGGGGGGAGGGGCGGTAGTTACACTCAGTAGCACAGGAACAGATCCAGAGGGGGAGAGAGAGAAAGAGAGCCAGGGACAACAACGTCACATTAGAAAGGTATAGTAATCATCCACAACTATTTTCAGTTGCAGATGATAAAGGATTCAGAAAGTTTATTCATGCAGGTCCATTTGACAGAGAATGTGCATGTTTCTTTTTGTTTTCATATTTTAATTTATATTTAATTGTGTTGTGGTTTGCAGTGTTTTGTGTTGTTTCACTTTAAATTTGTAAAAGGAAAAAGCTGAAAATTTAAATAGTTAAAAGTTGAAATGTGAATAGTTGATTTTTGTATTATATGATTTATTTATTACATTTTATGTGGAGTGAATAAATAAAAGTATATTTACGGTGGCCCCTAGAGATAAAGCACATACAAACTTCAAATCACGTATGAACTCGGAAGCATGTACAAACTCCAAAACACGTAAAAACTCTAAAACACGTAAAAACACGTACAAACTCCAAAACACGTAAAAACTCCAAAACACGTAAAAACACATACAAACTCCAAAACACGTAAAAACTCAGAAGCACATAAAAACTCAAAACACGTACAAAAGACAACAGAAGTGCTCCAGGATGCTGGGGGCAGTGTTGAACTTTTGTTACCGAGTGGCTACACAAGCCAGCAAGTACCAATGACTGGATTTGTTGTGTGGTAGTAACAGGTAAATGAACTTTTTTTTTTTAAATTATTTGAATATATATGAGTGCCTGTGTATAAATACACAAACAATACACACATGCTTTCAATTGTGTAATTTAAGTGATCTAGTAGCTCTGCTTTGGAAGTTCAGTTCATGCTAGAAATGTGTCTTGGAGTTTGTACGTGTTTTGTCTCTAGGGACCACCGCATATATTTATATATAAACATATATAAATAAAACCACTTTTTTTACGTTAGTAATTCCTTTTGTGCATAATTTTATAATACTGTTAATAATAAATAAATTAAAGCAACAAAACAACCTGAAGAGCCGGTTCGGAGCCGAAAGAGCCGGCTCTTTTTAGTGAGCCGAACCGAAAGAGCCGGTTCTCTAAAAAGAGCCGGAAATCCCATCACTAACTAATTGGCTCAACATAGCAAACTGTGCAAACCTGCGCCCCCTATAGGCCTGGAGAAATAACATACAAACAGTTCCAGTACAGCCATAGATCGAGCAGTAGGTATACCATAGCTTCGATGTCTCCCATTGTTGTTTTGTGTCGCATACAAATGACCTCATTGGGCTTTCGACTGCAATGCTATAATGACCCCATTCATGTGAGGTGGTGCTCAGTTTTAATGGAAAATAATGAAAAAAACTAAAGCAAAAGAGGCGTAAAAACTGTGTGAACAGAAACATAATTACAGCTCTATATCTAAGGTGGTTTCTGTTGATCTTTCCTTGAACATTCAAAGGAGCTCTCTACTGAATGGCATGTAAACAGTTCTTTATTAACTCCTGTCCCATCGTCCTCAGTGAAGTACTGCACCGTCTCCTTATCTGTGGAAAATGCAAACACTGCTTTGCTGACTCTGCTTTTCTTTGTATCTCTTTCGGCAATACAAGATAGCGGTCTGATCCTGAACTTGATGTGATAAGACCTGGATAAATTCACAGAGTGTTCGCAGATCTATTGAGGTTGGTTATCTCAGCAAAAGAAAACTAAAAGTCATAGTCACTTGAAATAAGTGAGGAAATTTGTTAAGTTTATCTCAGTTAGACCTCAGTTCAGGATCTTTCTTTCTTTCTTTTCAAGCAGGACAAATGAAAGGAATATGCACAGTAAGAGATAACCTTCAACTGAAAGATATTTACCACTCTCTCTTTCACAGCTGATTTGAGATAAAACTATAACAGTAATTGCATACCCTCCATATGTTTGAGAAGGCTTAAGGAGCTCTGCCGTCTCTTATCTTTAAATAGACATTTTGACTTCTGAGGCGAGGAAAGCCAAACATAGCTTTTGAGGTTCACTTTGCACTATTTTCATTTAAATTTTTGCTTCTGTCAGACATTATATGAATAAATATCATTTGAACAAAGCGAATAGACAAATACTAATAATAAGATTGAAAGAACAATTTAGTTTCTTCAGCTCTGATTACATATCCTTCACAAAGTTCAGCCATTTCACATTTTCATCTTTTCTCTTTTCCGTTTAAGCCTGCAGCTTGTCTCAAAAAAATTAAAGTGGGACTTAAGAGCTTTTTTTTAATAAATCAAAGAAAAATAAATCCTCTCCTGCCATAAAGTTTGATTTGATTTGCAATGCTTTCAATTATGAGCATGTCTTTCTCTTCATGTTTCATCTTAGGTGCACTGTTCGTAACGATATTTAAATATGAAAGTCAGTTCATACCTGTATATCAAAAATGTCACATGTGACTGATGTTCTATGGAGATAGAGAGTGATGTGAAAGACATTTTAGTACGTAAATAGAAAGTGTGACAATTTCTCCGCACTTTAAATTTAAAATAATAATGTCAGATTCCCTTTAAACTTTTCATAAAGTTACTACTCTGTGAACTTTACAGCTTTTCAGCCTTTCAAGAAAAATCTGACCAAAAGTTTCAGTGAGTCTACAATACGTGTTATATCCCTGGGTTTTTCTGTCGCTTTCTCATATCTGTGTCTTTATTACTGCTATCAAATGAAAGCAGGCAAAGAAACAAAGCATAAACATATTCTGAAATAGTATGGGCAGGTAGTCCATACACTGCTGAAGAGTTGTCTTTAATTTTGTAACCATGTACAGTCATTTCAAGCAAAGAATGTACATTCATCTTTTCTGGAAACATCTGTTCAACTGCTCATTAATACAAATATCGATCAGACAGTCATACTTTTGGTGTATTTAGAGGCTAAATAAACCACCACATTGGGGTGGGTATGTTTGGTATATAATGTGAGGTGAGTGAAGCTTGAGTTACCTCCCTAGTCCAAATTTAGAATAGCTACACAGCAACTATTTCTGCGGAGCAACAATCTGTTTTTGGCCCTGGTCGCAGAACACTTGTGATGTGTCCTCTGCAGTTCTTGAACCCAACACTGCATGTCTTTGTGTGTTTTCTCCTGTTGTTGCTCCTCCTCCTGCATTTGAGTGTTTCTGTTAGAGATGGACCGATCCGATATTACGTATCGGTATCGGTCCGATACTGACCTAAATTACTGGATCGGATATCGGAGAAAAATAAAAAATGTAATCCGATCCATTAAATATCACGAAAGCACCTCACAAAACTTGCAACACGCTGTAACTCACCTCAGAACGTTAGCACGTCGGAGCAGTATGCATCACGTGATAGAGCGGCTGTGGCATGCGGGACCTGTCGGTGGTCTGGATAGCATTTGGAGCTTCGCTAGCAACCCGGCATTTCATCTCCGACAAAGTTATCCCCGAGAGAAGTAAAGCAAGTGTGTAAGTCCATCTCTGAATGTTTGTAAAGCATTCCTGTGTTAAGCTTAACAAGCGACTGCCTCTTCTTGCTGCTACTTCAATCATGAAACTGCTTAACGATCAGCTGATCGGCTTTTCTGTGTGAGTCCGTGTCTCTAGTTTGCTTTTGGCCCACTTTGCACCAGAAAGAGGAAACCAGCGGCTGAACAACAGAAGCACGTTTAAGCTTGATCAGCTGTTGTTAGAATGTATTTAATATTACTTTCTACTCGAGGATCTTTTTCTACGTAGCTGACGCTGGTAACTGTGCAGGGGCGGATCTAGCAAAGTTTAGCCAGGGGGGCCGATAGGGCATTAACAGGGAAAAGGGGGCACAAAGACATACTTTTCTTTCTTATTCTCATTTAAAATGTCAAGCTTTTAATAAATAATTATCTGACACCCAAAGTTTTAATTTGATGCAAAATAAATAGAAGTCCATTACTGTATATAGTAACTATTAAGTCTAATATATATACCCTAGTAAGCTATAGTACTTTTTCCTTTGGGAAGGTACCATCTGTGCAGTCTGCAATTTTGTTGAAGAAAGATGTTGAATCTATTTAATATTTCTTGAAAAATAATTGATTTCTGTGCATTTTTTTCACACTGCATCAAATTAAGGTTGATTACGTCGATTAAGCATCATGAGGTGGAGCGTGAGGGGTGGTTCCCTATTTTTTATTTATTTATTTTTGTTGTTGCTGGGAGTTGGAACCCTATTAGTTAGGTTGCTTAATATTTATGCTAAGTACTCTTTAAAATACCAGAATAGGGAGGATGGTGTAGGTTTAAGTTTATTAGATTGATCAGTATTGCTGAACTATGAAACATTTTTTTTGCATACAGGTATAACAGAATAGCTTTAGTGTAGTTGTTGTTTTAAACTTGAGTATGAACTTATACAAAATGCAGCAAGATATTTAAAAAACAGTTTTGTTGATTAAAAAACACTATATCGGATTCATATCGGTATCGGCAGATATCCAAATTTATGATATCGGTATCGGTATCGGACATAAAAAAGTGGTATCGTGCCATCTCTAGTTTCTGTACAGTGCTTGGTATACAGTCCTTGCAGATGAATATTTTTCGGCAGCATTACCTGAATTTTAGACTGCCATTCTGTGCATATTTCCTTCAGTTGTTGTTTCTTTCCTCAGTTTCCTTGTTTTTGTCCTTTGCTTTGTTGTAAAATACTCGTAATTTAAAATTGTTCTCCTCAACGTTGTGTTGCATTTCTTTCTGTGTCTCTTAAAGTTGTTTCTTGTCTGCATTCTTTTGGAGTGCTTTATGTAACATTTTTCTTGCAATGCTTCATCCTCTTTTTCTGTGTCTTGGAGTCTGCACTGTATTTCATTGTTCGTTGCCTCACGTTGTTCCTTCTCTTTCAGCATTTGTGTATTCTTTGTGTATTCTGACGTACTGTGGTCTGTCACTACCTCAATGACAGACCACAGGCTGAAGGACATCACGTCTGACACTGTGGTCAGCAGCACAGGAGCACCACAGGGAACTGTGCTGTCCCCTCTTCTCTTCACCCTGTACACCTCTGACTTCTGCTACAACTCTGAATTATGCCACATTCAGAAGTTTGCAGATGACACGGCCATCATAGGGTGTATCTGGGATGATCAGGAAGAGGAGTACAGAAGTCTGGTGAGGAACTTTGTCGCATGGAGTCACACAAATGGTAAATGGTAAATGGCCTGCATTTGTATAGCGCTTTTCTAGTCAACACCTCAAAGACTAAGGAACTGGTTGTGGACTTCGGGAGGTCTAGAGCAGGTCCACTGCCGGTTCAGATAGAGGGGGAGGAGGTGGAGGTGGTCAACAAGTACAAGTACCTCGGGCTGTGGGTGGACAACAAACTGGACTGTTCATGCAACACAGAGCACCTGTATAAAAAAGCCCAAAGCCAACTGTACTTCCTCAGGAGGCTGAGATCTTTTAACATCTGCAGGAAGCTCCTGAGGATGTTTTACCAGTCAGTGGTTGCTGGAGTACTTTTCTATTCTGTGGTGTGCTGGGGGAGCAGCACAGCAAAGGAGGACTCATCCAGACAGGAGAAACTGATCAGGAAGGCTGGCTCTGTGGTCGGCATGAAGCTGGACACTCTGGTGACAGTGGCAGAGAAAAGGACACTAAAAAAACTGCTGGACATTATGAACAATGCTGGGCATCCTCTGCACACGGCCATTAACAACCAGAAGAGTCTGTTCAGTGACAGGTTGCTTCTCCCCAAGACAAGAACTAACAGACTTAAAAGCTCCTTTGTCCCACACGCCATCAGACTGTTTAACTCCCCTCTGGAGGGGAGAGGGAGGGGAAACAGGAGGACAAAGGAGGGGGGAACAACTAAGCTGTAGTGCCTCTTCACTTCACTGTGCAATACTTTTGTTAATAGTCAGCGGTGCAATAGACCTCAATACTTGAAATGTGCAATTCATTTGTATTTTTATTTTTATTCCTATTTATTCTATTTATCCCCTTCGTATATTTTATTTATATATGTCTCTGTATTTATATGTGTGTGTGTGTGTGTGTGTGTGTATATATAATATTCTGTAACTCTGTAACTTCTGTCGGTGCTGTGCTTTTGGAAACCGAATTTCCAAGAGGAACCCACCCGAGGGATTAATAAAGTTTTATCTTATCTCTTCTTCTCAGCGCTTCATAAAACATTACACTTAAGCCTTCATTTTTCTTCTCCATATGCTGGAGCTTGCACTGCATCGCTTGATATTTTTCTTGGAGTTTGCACTGCAATTCTGTGTTTGTTGCCTCCTGCTCTTCTTTCTCTTTTAACACGTGTGTATTTCTTTGGAGGGGTTCATCAAACATCACTTGCAGGCCTTCATTTTTTTTCTTCTCAATGTCATAGAGCTTGCTCTGCATCTCTTGGTGTGTTGCCTTCATGTTTTTGAACTTGCACTGTATATCTCTGTACTTCTCCTCTACTTGAGTTTTCTCCTCTTGCATTTCTTTAACCCGGTTGTCCATGTGTTGTTGGGGAAAAAAACACTCCTAACTCGACTAGGTTAAGTTCATCTAACATTTGCTTCTATTTGAGTTGGTCAAAAATATTAAGTTGAACTAACTTTAACTATTTTGCACATTAAGGACCTGCTACTTAAAAATATCATTTAATTTTATGTATTTTTAAAAAAATTATATTGCAGTCATTTTTGGAAGGTTTTGATAACGTACATAAATGATATGTCTTTAGTCTGAGATAATTACTGGACTGATTTAGATTCTGAGAAAAGAGTGAAGTAAAAGTAAAATGTCCTCACATGTTGCTCACATGTTCTTGCATTTACACTGGATTTTTTTAATGTATTTTTTGTTTGTTTGTTGTGGGGGGTTTTTTTTTTGGTTGCTTTTATTTCATTTTGAAACAACACATAAAAAATGTTAAATTAAAAAAAAACATTTGTTATTTATATATTCATATGAATTTAGGAGTTTATTGGGGCATTTAGAAAAATGTGTATGAACTGCAAGCCTTAAAAAGAGTCAGCTGCTTTTATTATTTTGAAGATCCCTTAGTGAGGTAATTTCCTGTTTAATATGGAGCTCCGCCCACTTGTCTGCAGTAGCTTTTGAAATGTGAGAAGGTGGGATTGAAGACTCATTAAAAGGCCAGAGACACCAGCCATTAGGTGGCTCTGCATTCATCACTGTTGACCATTAACAGCATTGTGTCACAGTCAGTATTCTGCTTTTCTTTAGATTTCTGTTTTCCAAGACATTTTAATACCATTTCAGCAAAGCAATTCTCACACAGTGGTACCGTTAGCTAACAGCTAATGAGCTAACACAGTCATTTGACAAAGTTAGCTGACTGAGTTCCCCACAGTAGCTGTTTTTTAAACTGTAGACCTTGTTTTTACAAGATTTTTGAATTTTTCCTTTTTTGTTTTGATACAATATTCTGTATTGTCATCAACCTTTTCCAAGCCAAGATCACTTTACACATTTAGATGAAGGCCAGAATCTACCAATTGAAATTCTAACAAATAAAATTTTACAAATGCATACATACTGAAAAATATTGCGTCTTTTGTCAACAAACGGTCAGCCTCTCTTACATTCTCTGCCAGTCTTTTTAAATTTGGGAAGTGTGACAGTCTCCCCTTTCTCAGCTGTATGGTCCACAGACCCATCTTGGCTTTGAATGCTTTGAGAGTGTTTATCATATCTGCCAAATCTTTGTCTTTGCCTTGCAGCTCAGAGCTCGTTTAATTTAGTCATCAAGTCTTTGAGAAAGCCCAAATCAAGAAGCCGTGCATCAGTTCTTCATGATTTTTATTTCTTGCTTCCCAAAATGCTTGAATCTGTGGGAGGAGTTCAACATATCACTGTAGCACTTCACCGCAACTTTATCAGCCTCAACATGCAAGAGCAAGTCCTCATGTTCAGTGCCCACCTCGTCCAAGAAGGATTTGTGAACAGTCTCTGCTGCTTTCCTTTTGGAGTTAACGATTTTTACAACAAGCAATATGAGGAAAAACCGGCAACTTCACTAGTGAATGGATGCTGTTGTATCACACAGTGATAACTTTGGAAATCTGGAAACTCTGGGTCTTTGCGGCATAAAGCTATAAAACCGGAATGTGTGCCTTGCATCACTGATCCGCTTTGCTTATTATAAATTGTTGATGACCTCACCGTCTGTGTTGCTGACTGAACTTAAGCACAAGTAGCTTATTTAATGCCGGAAACTTTCAGCGAATTGTCCTACAGACTCTACAGCCAAAAAACTTTCATTAGTAAGAAAATGAATGCAAAGTTATCTGTCTCCACTGGTTTCATGTAAATGATTACTTTGTGAGCTAAGGGTCTGTAAAGAGGTGGATCTTATCATACCACAATTTCTATTCCACCCTTTCTGAAATTGTCTCACTCTGCTGATGATGTATGCTGGGTCCATCTACAGTAACTTTACTTCTAGAGCACTTTATCAAAAAGCTCTCAGCCTGCCTCCTCCTTAGGTAGCCCCCTGGCTGTGTTCATACTACAGTATAGTTCTGCTGATTCTATATGGGTATCAGTATATGCTGAGCACAACAGGCTTGTAGTAGAGGGCCCCCAACTCCCCACAGCAGGGAGCAGATGCAACTACAGTAAGTCCAGAGGGGAAAACATAAATCAGTTACCACCTTGCACTGCAAGCTTTTTACAGTTCTGTACGTTTTTTGTTTTTTTTCTAAGGTGGTTTGGGTGCAACCTCACGAAAGCTGAGCCAGCGAGCTTTTATCATGTTGGTTTGTAAAGTGTGAACATATATTTGTTTTGTTTTGGGGGTTTTTGTTTTCTTGTGTGACAGGATGAACCTGTGTGAACTCAAATCTAGATTTGTCCAATTTCTGTGTGTTACCCAGTGGTTCTCAAACTGTAGAGGTTAAAACCATTGAAGGGAAAGAAACAGCTTGTTTTGCCTTTTGAAGTGGTGCGTAGTAGAAAACTTTGACAACCTAAGCTGTCCCTCTGGGACATTTAAACTCTCTTTTGTGTCATTTTTACAAAAGCCACTCAGGTCTTCACAAAAAGTAGAAGTGCATTCTTAAGTGCAAAGCAACATGATTTGAGGGCTCTGAGATTTTTGTCTGTCTGGGTATAGGACATCGTGAAGCTCTGGAAACGAGGCCCTTTCAGGTGGTTATAAATTCTGTTGCTCCGGTGGATGCTGCAGTCATTCAGCTGGTTTGACAAAGGGGATGGCAACCTCTTTCCTTATTAACTACTATCTTTTGTGTCAGTTTTTCTTCTTATCCATCCATTTTTCTGTAGTGCTTATCATATTTGGAGCTGGAGCTTGTCCCAGCAGTCAGATGGCAAAATGCAGAGTATTCCCTGGACAGGCCCCAGTCCATCACAAAACTAACTTGCAGAAACCCCCAGGGATGGAAGTCAGTTCCTCAAGTTAATGCTAAAAGACTTCCATCTAAAAATGTCCAAATACTTTAGGTCTGACTTCTTTAAAGCCTGCTACAAATAAGGTTTTTGTGGCTAATCTAATTTTTACACCACTTCCACTTTCCCACGCTGTCAAGCTTATTGCATCGTCACTGGTCTAGTCTAATCATCTTTCTTCCCGCCTTTTTCCGGCCAATCAGCCTCCACTCTGTGTACTTTAAAGGGGTGTCCAAATTCATGGGCTGCATCCTCCTGAGGCCGTGATTATGTCACAGCGCCGCGACGAAGGCTGTCCAAATTAGTAAACTCCTCCGAATGCAACCGACAAATGCGTCCTCCTTTTCCCCGAATTTGAAGGATGGGTCGGGTGTGTCCTTCGTGGCCCACCATATCCCAGAATTCATAGCGCGGCCCAGCCAATTCCAGTTTTCAACAATGGCGGCTGTTAGTTTTTAATATTACTCTTATTACTCTTTCTGGGTCACAAAATAAATTTTTAACATATTTTCAGGCGAGAATGTAGCTATGTAAACTTCAAGTATCTGCTCGGTTTATCAAGATATCATATTTGCAAAAGTGTTCTGACGTTTTCAGAGACGTCTGTTATCCACCAGCTCGATAGCTAGTCAGGAGCTCGAGGGTCACTAGAGATGCCGAGAATATCAAACTCCCAGCACATCATTTTCAGATCACCGCAGTCTTTCACTACTCAGGTTAAACGTAATATATAAGTCACTTAGATAACCTAAAAATGTTATTGTTTGGCTTTTTCAGTGTTTTATTTGTTCGTGAGTAAATCGGTTTGGCTGAGATTAAAGTTATTAGAATAGATTAGATAAAATGAAACTTTATTAATCCCCCGGGTGGGTTCCTCCTTGGTTTTCACACATCTGAATAAACGTCAGACAGAAAACTGATTAAACAGAAGTGTGAGATGGTCGAGAATTTACACCAGTGTCCTGTTATATTTTAGATAGCAAGGAGCAGGCAGCTGAGTTTATTAAACTGCACCGAGACAGCAGCGCAGATTCCAGGGTGTCTTGTCCTAATCTCTATCACTGCTGGACCTTCAGGTCAAGGTGACCAGGTTTTGAACTCTTGCAAGATTTTTAGTAGATGCATCTATGGTATGGATTTCAGAATCCTATGTCATCTTGTTCCCGAGTTATTGCATTCCAAGCCACCTGCACACCCGGTGAGGCGATAACAATGCCACATCAGGCTTTTGCAGTTAAGGGATGAAAGCTAAACTGAAACTAGAAAAAGTTGCCGTGGAATCTGAAAACAGCAGAAGAAGGAGAACTATCTGCTGAAAACACTGTGTAGAAGCTGAACTATTTGCTGAAAACTTCTGTATTTGAAAGGGTACATTGAATAGTGTCAATAAAGCAGAGTACATGCAAGCAGGGAAGATGTGCAGCAAACGCCGCAGGTAGGATTCAAACCTTTGCCACCAGGTCTTACGGCTGCTGCTCATCCCACTGAGCCAAAACCAGTTCTGGTCTCAAGCAAACATATGATGAGAGAAAAAATGTACACTGTGCAGAAGAAGCTAAATTGTGCTGAAAAGAGGTGAAGAAGAAGAACCTTGTGCTGAAAAGAGGTGAAGAAACTGAAATTTGTGCTGAAAGGAGGTGAAGAAGCTGAAAATTCTGCTGAAAAGAGAAGAGGCTGAAATTTCTGCTGAAAAGAGTTGAAAATCTGAATTGTCTGCTGAAAAGAGCTGAAGAATCTGGAATTTGCGCTGAAAAAAGGTGAAAAAACTGAAAATTCTGCTGAAAAGAGGTGAAGAAGGTGAAATTTGTGTTGAAAAGAGTTAAAGAATTTAAACTGCTAACTGAAAAAAAAATTGCCATAAGCGGGATTTTAACCTGACCCTCCTACTCTGAGAATGGCTGCTCATCTCACTGAGCTAAAACATGGCCCAGCCTGCAAGCTAAACTGGTGATCACACTGATAATGTGGTCCCATTCAGCAAAATGGGCCAAAAAAATGGCATAAAAAGCATAAAAAGATCAGAACAGTTTAAAATTTGAATGGGGGAAATCAGCTGACAAGGAAATCCACTCTGGAAACTAACTGAAACTAAGCTGAATTAAAAACAAAAAGTGAAAACGAAAGCTAATGAGAAAATTTAAACTATAATAACTCTTCTTTGCACCCTGAAAAAGAACACAAACTGATAAAGCTTGTGCTCTAACCTCTGCAGGTTTTTTTTTTTTTTTTTTTTTTTTGTTTGTTTTTTATAGCTCTCCAGGCATCTTGGAGGTAATCTGTGGCAGACAAAGTCTGCTTTCTTTACAGTTCATGGATGCAGCTCATTAACTAAGCTTGTCAGTGTTACCTGATAACTTGGCAATCCACCCTCTTCCCTAAATATCTAAATATATTAAAAAAGCTTGTGCATATATGCTAAAACAATGCTTTGACTCTAGAATTTTTAGCCCAGAACCAATGGATGATGTCAACTTCATCTTTTTGTTATTCTGACTGACAGATAACTGGTGAGCCTGTTGTCTTCACGCCATGTTCAGCAGCCCAGAGTCAGGGTAATTGAGCTATCTGGATAAAGCTTTTCTTCAACTCTGCACTTACATGCAACACAGACGCTGAGTAAGAGCTGTACATTGGCAGCTGTATGAGAAGAGTAAATGTATCTACCGTTCAGTAACTTCAAATTACAACAAAAATACAATCCAAGTAAATCCACATTAAACCCCAGTGCATAAGTAATTTATGAACTACATGATTAATTTCCGCACTATAATTGAGCTGATGATCTGGGCTCAGACAAATTTCCTCCCAAAAACATTTTTAATGAAGGAGGCAAATTGAAATGCTATTTTCAGGTTTAATGAAACCCCTTCTCCTCCGTTCCTTAATTAATCCATTAATGCACAAAAATAGAGAAGCTCTGGTGGAATCAATTTACACTCAGCTGACTGACATGTTGATTAATATCTTGTCAGCTGTCTTCATGTTAAAGCTTTACTTTTTTTTGAGAGTATCGGGCAGCTTGGACATCCATATTCAAATAGTTGAACATCAAGAATTATATATATATAGAATTAGCAATGGTGTATTTTCATCCAGAAGCAAATCCTTGTGTTCCATTTAACTCTACTCTTGAACAATGGATTAGCCGCGAGGATCATCCTACTGTACTAAATGGGTTTTGATTAAGCATCATTGCTTCATTGGATGCAGTAGTAATAGAACATCCCTTTAACTGTCTGGGTTTTGGTTGGCTCCTGCTATTTCTTTGCCTTCTTTTACTCTCTCCCTTTCTCTTTGCTCTCTGGTGGAGTTTGGGAATAGTTCTGATATATCCTGTTACATCTGCTTACTCATTATCCAAAGACTTAAACAGCCATCTGAAATCTTCAATCTTTGCCAGGTTGTTGTAGTAACTTGTGATTTACTTACCTGGGAGGTTCTAATTATGTGACCTCATCTTCTTTCCTAGTTTTCTTCCTGATCCATGCTTTGACTTAACCAAGAGTAAACCAGTAAAATCAAGAAATCTCCAGCAGGTTCATCGGTAAAGCAAGGACCTACCTAAAAAGTAAAGCTAGCTGTGTGCATCCAGTAAAAATCTGAAGGAATAATTCTGTCTAAATACTCTCGTGAAAGCATCCTCCATGCTGGCAGTTTTCCACTGCTCAGTCCTTGTGCTGCAACACTTACTCGAATCATTCTTTGACTATAATAATTTTATAAATATCACAGCATTATAGTGATACTGATTATAGTGAGTGATTATGCACTCTGCTTTTGTCCCCAGCATTCGGTAAAGATTTTGGTGCTGTCTTCATGGTAAGTAGTAAACATGTATTTGAAATAAATGCAAAGGTGGTAAGAGTTAAGGATATTGAAGTCCTCTTTCAATATAACAAATGTGTATACCAAAAGGATCGCCAGTTTAAAGAAAAACCAGCATAGGCCACAATGTGTCACTAGCACAGCTTCTGTGTCCTTTGGCTCTGATTTTGTGTTTGAACTCTACTGGAGGGATGAAAACAACTTTTAAAAGATTTTTACTCATTTGGTGCTTTGGTGGTGGAAGAGCTGTTGAACCCATCAAAGTCTCCCACAGTGGTTAACCAATCTCGATCTGGTGCACAGATTAGTTATTTTAAGGATTTTCATGCTGAAATGATTATTTAGTCAGCCTGCGTTCACTTCGAATGGGATCTGTCATTGTTTTACTCTTTAAAATCAGCGTTAGCCACAAAAAGCCACATGTTCATTGGGCTCTCATAGAGAGGGCAACAAAATAAGAAGTTTGATGTAAGCATGTCATAGACTTATTTCTTTTTCAGCTGTTATGCTGATGTTTAATTGTCTGAGCTTTGCAACAGTAGAGCTGTTGTGTAATCCAGCAGCAAGCGTGTTAATTCCTGGAAGAGATGAGCTGCAGTGAACCGGCCAACAGCTCAGACGTCTGGCGCTTCGAGGAGGCTGCTGCCGGTCTGATCAGCTTTGTTCCAAAACAATCGAAACCTGAAATGCCCTGAAAGGGAGACCAACCGGATTAGAGAAGTTGCTGTCTGTTGTTGTCTTAACACCAGTGTTTCAGAGATAAAACATAAAATTATTCAGAGTTTGCTTTTAATGCTGTTTTCTTCTCTGCCCTGGTTTTATACTGTAAATCCAGGCTTAGTCTATGAAACACCTTGAGGCTATTTTTAATGTTAGTAAATCAAGGATGTTGTCTTAATACAGTTTCATATATATATATATATATATATATAAACCTCAGACAGGAGTCACTGCAATCATTTGCATCTGTATGTATTATTGTAGGGTCTACCTTACAAGCGCTTTGAGGCGAGTTGTTGTGATTTGGTGCTGTATAAATAAAATTGAATTGAATCAGGCAGTGTGAGCCAGAGCAGAAGGGGTTCAAGACCCCTACAGTGGTGCAGAAGAAAATCTTTTAAGCTGACTAAATATCTCCTGCTCACCTACTTTATTTTGATTGAAACTTTTTTTCTGAGCCCCAGTCATGTTTGTTGGTGTTACTATATTTTTTTTCTTCACTGACAAATTTGATGTTTTATTAAATAATTAAATATTTTTCTCCAAGAGTGAGATGAGAACAAAAAAGCACCTGGACACAGATTAGTATAATTTTCATCTGGGTTTCAAGTGAAATCGTGTTACATAATTCAAACCTAAGCTATCAGTTCTAGATTTCGTGTCCTGTTGATTTTGACAGTGGCACTGACTTAAAGTGCATGCATTGTAAGAGTTTCTGATATGCAAAATGCTCCAGGTTGCAAGATTTCAGCAATGCAGAAATAGCTTGCACGTGCTGACAAATGCCCTTGTTTTAATTTTACAAAGAAGGCAAAGGGGCCTGTTTTCTAAAATGCAGAAAGTTGCCAGGAAACTCATTTTAAGCAGCCATTGATTTTGTAACACTCAGTGCTTTTTATAAGATATTATCAGATTTCACTGGTGCTGCTACTGGTACTAAATGTATTCTCAGACATCTACAATAGTAGATTTGAACTTCTTTTTCCCCTGCAAAATACAAATTAATTGGCTTGGTGGTTAAGATAAATGTTTGTGTTGCAGGGGACCTTTGCTGCATGTCACCCTGTCAGATTCATAGAAGGCTACCTTATAGTTCCAGAATATAAAAAAATGGACCTGGAAAGAAACAAAATTTTAATATTAACTTCAAATCATGTAGTGCATTCTTATTATGGTCTCTTTTTTTAATACAAAGTAAGTGGATTTTAGTAATAAGTGCAAATGGATAATGCAGCAGCCTTAAACTATATCAGATACACAAAGCATGAGTCTTACAATACTAAGTATACTTTCCCTGGACCTGTAGTGATAAAGACATATAGCTGCAGACAGACTAAAGACTGTCAGATCAACAAACCCTCATTACTCTCCTCTAAAAGATCTGATGAAATGCAGCTAACCTGCAGTCCACCCAGCAAAGGCAGGAAAAACCTCTCTGGTGAAACCTGCCACCGCCCTCATCGGACTGCCAGCCTGAAGGCATTTCTCACCACCTGTCAGGTAAGGATTAAACAAAGCAGAACTATCGACACCTGAGGCTCTCTAACGCTCGCTAACAATTCACCTTCTTACACAAAACCCCAAGAAAAACAGACAAGTCTGGATCTAGTTAGCAGTGAACATCGTACACTTTTTTTCTTTTTTTTTAATCATTAAGTCTTGGTGAACTTCATTAAATCCAGACAGCAGAGATAATTAAATGGATACTTGTCTAGTTGGTGTTTATGCCCCTGATTAATATTATATATTCTTAAATTTAATCTTCTCATTGGGACTTGATTGATCACAGATTGTTACGAGGACAGCAGGATGATGTGAAGGTGATCTGAGTGATACTTGTTTGTTAACTTTGTCCCAGATGAAGTTTATTTCATCACGTCAGTCTAACTACTTTGTGTAGAAACATTTTGTCAGCGGCTAATTACGACTTCCTCTTTGCTGTGTAGTTTTAATTATGTCTGGCATATGTTGTTGAAGTTGGCAAAGGTGAAATGACATTTTAATGACTTTTGTTCAAATGTTGCTGCAGTTCGGTGCTTTTAGAAAGGTTACATGACTCGTCTCAAAGGTTTGTGCTGCTTAGAAGCCCAAAAGGAAAGCAGATAAGGAAAACAGAAATTCTGACTCTGTTATCACATAACAGAGCCTCTTCTTACTAAAGGGTGACCTGACTACTTTTGTACATCATATCTACATAGTAGACACAAACTTTCTTTTTGTATAGAACAGTCAAAGTACATTTTCTTCATCTCCTTCCAGGTAACTTTTAACCTTAAACCTTACTGATGTACCCACTCAATACAGACTCTGAACAATATTGAGCTGCAGAGCATTACAAAGTCACAAAAGTTTGTCTTGAATCTTCCAAATACTTCAAGAAATCTGTCATTTGGTCCTTTTTTTTTTTTTTGACTTAGCCAATGTATTGCTCGGGACAAGAGTAAGTGTAGTGCTCAGTCAAAGTGTTTCCCGTGACTGCTGTGCACTACCTGCTCAATGCTGGGTTTGGGGAAAAGGGTGCACAGTCTTTGTAAGGATCATAACTGACATTATTTGTATTTCAGTGCTACAACTGTAGTCTACCGAAACCCAATTCAGATACTAAAATAAAGTTGTAACCCTGAAACAGATCTGGGAGGGAAAAAAATGTGGATTTGAAAAAATATATGAGGGCTGGACAAAACGTTCTGCAAGCTTTAAATCAATTATCGTGGCTGTAAAAAGCAGATTCTCAGTGTTGTTTCGAGGGGTTTAAAAAAAAAAAAAATTTGCACAAAGCCTTTAGGAATAACAACCATTTTCATACACAATCGCCCACTTTTTTTTGAGTCTGAAAATGAATTGGACAGTTGATATCAAGCAGTTTCATGGTCAGGTGGCCCTGTTCCCTTATTTCATGATGACAAAAAAAAATACGAAAGTTCAAATTACAAAAAAGAATTTTGTTCTTATGAAAACTTAAGTCTTGTGACTCTTCTTTAAACACTAACCACAAAAACGTAGATTATACTCTCTGCACAAGTGATACTGTAAAAGGTACCAAATAAACATTTTCTATCCATCTCCTTACTGGTGATCCAGATTAGGCACCAGCCCATGGATCCACATAACATAAAGTGAGAGGTAAGCTACACTTTGGACAGCTTGCCAGGTCATCACAGGGGAACCAAGCTCACATCAACCTATGTCCAATATTGAATGGCCGATTAACCAAATGAGTCTGTCTTTGAAATGTGGGAAGAAACCAGAGTAGCTGGAGGAAATTCCACAGGCACAGGGACAACATGTAATCTCCAGAAAGACTCCAGACAGGTTTGAACCCAGGACCTTTTGCAGTGAAGAGGCCATACTAATCTGCCTACCATGCTGTCTCCAGTAGCAAACTTTGGGTTATGTATTTATTCTGTGTGAATAAAACACTTGCACCATTTACCCCATGATGGACTGTCAGCCTGTTGAGTTTATACCCTGCCATTTGCCCAGTGTTAGCCGGGATTGGTTTCAGCCCTTCTTAGCCTGAGTTAAATACGTAAGAAAAAACAATGATTTTGTTGCTTCACTGAAGAGCAGAAATTTAAAAAGAAAAACACAAAAAACATCTAGACAATACAAGACTGGGTGGAATGAGCCGATATTTTCCACAGTTAAATCTACTTATAGCAAAATGTAAGAAATGAAAATTGATTTCAAAAGAAACCCCGACTCCAAGAAATATAATCCAGAGAAATGCACACAACATCACCACAAATGGTTCAAGATGTGAATATTTGAGTAGCTTTGTAAGGAAGTGTGGCCGAGCAAAGCGTGGACCCTAATAGGAAATGAACTAAAGAGTGAATGTAATGTGTTCTACTAATGGTTAAAAACCTCAACATAAAAGCAAGTAGCTGGCTGCTCGAGCGGTAAATGCACATTTACAGCATGTGTTATGGTATTGAGACACCAAAAGGATAATGTTCATGTCTTTTTATTCACAAATGTAAACTAAATGACAAGTTAGTCAGCATGAATGCTACAAAAAGCAGAACAGGACTTTAAATTTAACCCAGGTCACTCGTAGTCAAAGACCCTGTGATGGAGAAACTGTCCTTATTTGAGGCCTGGGAAACTCGAACCTTTTTTTTTTTTAACATCACTGGTATTTGATAGAAATATGTAAATTCACAAAGTGTGTGTTCAGAGTTTACAGGTTTTCTCAATCACTTTGGTGCAGTTCTCACATCAGGTATGTCATTCTCATCACTCTTAATGCAGTTCTCAAAACAGTTAAGGCATTTTTATACTCCAGACTCACCTGTGCAAAAGACACTGTAGCAAACCTTATAGATGAGTGTTAAAACATGAATAGTCAATCACATCAACTCTGATAAATGACTAAAAACATTTCACCACCCTTTAAAAAATGGTTCTGCAAAAATGACGGCCTAATGTAGAGTAGATTGTTTTTTTTGTTTTGTTTTTTACTTTATAAAATTGAGAACAACAAAATGGAAAAAAAAATCATCAGAAAACAGAAAAAGAAATTACGTACATTCTAAGAACAAAGCGTGAATGTATAGTCCAGTAAAGTCATGCTACATACCTTTAGCAACCACTTTATTAGTTACATCTGTTCCACTGTTCATTACAGCAAACCACATATATAATCATCCTTTTACATCAGCAGCAACTCAAAGCACTTAGGCATGTAAACATGGTCGAAACAGCCTGCTGAAACCAAACCGAGCCTCCGAATAAGGAAGAACGATGAATGAATGTCGCATTGCTGGTTTTGGCAGATGGCCTGATGTGAGTATTGTATTACATTTTTAGAATAAGAATACAAATTTAATGCCACAAACTTGAGTTATCATATACATCTGTGAGTTTATGTGCACAACAGCATGCACATGTAGTCTGTGCATGAACACACATGAACAATTTGACCGGTTTCTATGCTGACTGATGTGCTGCTCAGTGTCTTTTGTTCCCTGCTTTTAAAACAGATGTCACTCTCAACACAAGCTACTGCAGCCCAGCTGTCTTAGCTGAGGGAACAAAGGTACATTTGCTCACTTTATGTAAAATATTGTGATGATGTTACATTATATTAGGCAGGCAGCTGCCCGCATTACACTGTGACTGTCACAGTGTAATGGGACTGTTATCTATTTTGAACGCCTCAGCTGAAAAAGTTAAATATGAAGCAATCTGCAATGTATAATGTTTGTGTTTCTGAAAATCCTAAGAAATGTCTTTATTAACAAAGTAAACTAAAAATAGACTTTATTATATTTTAAAGTTTTAAAATTGAACTTGAACATAAAATTAAATAATATGTTTTTATATACAACTACATTTGACTCCCGAATATGTTAAAAATGGATGATTCCTCACTAGATGATGAATAATCTATTTACATATTTGCTGCACTGACAGTTTAGTTGTATATAAATATGATTTTTAGGACATGATGTTGACGCCAATTAGGTGAAAAGCCAAAGCAGCCAGTTCTGCTTCTTCTTCTTTGGTTTATCTCAGAGAAGGTATCAATGATGCCTGAGTGGACATACACAACTTACAAGTTCCAGGGGGGGTGCCGGAGGACGGGGGCCGTGCCTCACTGCCTGCCCCTTCTCGGAGAAACATTTCTACAGGGGAGTCGAGAGAGCCAGGAACTTGTGAGTTGTGTATGTGGTGTTTTACAGGTGGTGCTTACACCTCTGATGAAGTCTCACAAGTTTCAGTACTGATAAATTATCAAAATCATAATATTTCTGACTGTCTTAGTCAAAATTGAATCGAATCCAATCGGATCGGGGATCAAATCAATAATAGAAAACAGTGATGATACCCAGCCCTAGTATTTCAGACATTGTTTATTTACTGGACTCTTCCTGCACAGCCTTCTCCAGGATTTACAGAGAAAGGTCTGAAGAAGAGAACATATCCAGCATCACTTCTGAGTGAAAGTACCTTGTTGATGTCAGATGTGAGAGGAGAATGGCCACACTACTAACAAACTCATAGGACTGAAAGTAACTCAATTCACCACTCTGTACAAACAAGGTATGCAGAAGAGCATCTCCCACAAAACATCGGAGTTTGATGGAAATGGGCTACGGCAGCACGAGACCACACCAGTTGCCACTCCAGTCAGTTAAGAACAGGAAATTGAGACCACAATTCAAACTGTCCAACAGAAGATTGGAAAAATCTTGTACTCGAATGGCCTCCACATACCAGATCTGTAATCAAATACGAAATTTGGACGGACAGCTGACAAATCTGCAGCAACTGTGTGATCATATCCCGTCTATATGAAGCTAAATCTATGAAGAGTGCCGGTAACACCTTATTAAATCTATTACACAAAGAATTGAAGGCAAATGTGTTCCCAACCCAGCATGAATAAAGTGATTGTGAGAGTTAAATGTCCAGGATATGCATGTGTGTAAGTAGCAGCGTAATGACATTATGCTTTTCTATTTGTTTCATCTAAACCTCTTCTGACTATGTACAATGCCAGCATTATTTGTATTACTTGGTGTAGTATCGTGTACTTAAAGCTTTCCAGTTAAACAGGAATTTTTAAGATATATATATTTGCTTTCATTATTTATTACAAGGGTACTCAAACATGTGATGGTACACTGAAATTGGCCTTGGGATGCCTCTCTGCACACCTTCACCCCCTCACCCCACACCCACCCTCTACCCCGCATTCTCCGAGACTCCACCTTGATGTGTTGTTGACGGGGTTGCAGAGATTTTTTTTCCAGGGTTTCTGAAGGTTATGAAAATAACTCATTCATTCAGCTTAAAACTTTAAAGGATGCATCAGTCTATTTGGGGGGAAATGTAACATGCACGGTAATATGATACTTGGTAATAGAAGTTTTTAATATCAGAATTTTAATTTGAAATCCTGCACAGCTATCATCTACATGCAAATGGATGTTTATGGATAAGCAACCTTGCAATGTGCTCTCAATGCTGTTTGGTAACCAGTTGACTGGTGATTCATTTACTCCTGCACTGAGATGTTAATCAAAATTTCATATTCCCAGTGACACATTAAACATATTAAGAGTGCAGTAAGAGTGCTCTACTGACTTACAACTGCACTCTAACAACACTGTAAAAAACACGGGTCAAAGCAGAAGGACCAGAGATGACAACTTTAATCAATTTACTTATTTTCTGTCCTTCATCTGTTGCTTATATTTATGCACGCCCTTGTTGTGAGATAGAAACTGTTATGCTAGTTTTGGCTAAGGTACGCTCCAGCTGTAAGATGGTGAGAAGCTACAGAAACTGCAGATTGATTCCCCCCACAGTATATCCAAAGTACTTCTACAGACTGAATTTAACCTTGTCCATTACACTGCTCAGATTTGACAGTTTTAAGTGTTTTCTTACTTTTAAACTAGTCAGTGAGATTGATGTTAATTAATAAGGAAATTATCCACATCCCCAAAATCCTGTCTCTTTAACTCTCCCTGATACTGCAGTAGCAGCGGAGACAAAGTTGGTCATTGCAAGGTAACTGGTCAGACAGAACAAATAGAGTCGTTTTTGCCAAGCCTCAAGCTTCAGTAGTTACTGCTGCTGGATTAATATTATTATAATGTGGTTAGGACTTTTGCCTCACAGCAAGACGGCTCTGGGTTCAAATCTACCACCTGGCCTTTCTATGTTGAGTGTGCACGTTTTTCACGTGTCTTTGGGAACTCCGGCTTCCTCCCACAGCCCAAGAGATTGCCTATAGGTGTGAATGCGAGTGCGAATGCTTGTGTGTTAGCCCTGTGATAGACTGGCGACTTGACTGTGTTGTATCTTGGCTCACCTGGCAGTAGCTGGGATAGACTCCCCTTGACCCTGAACTGGATAAGCAGAAGAGGATAGAAGATTATTATTATTATTATTTATTATTATTATCATCAATATTTAATTTTTAAATATCACTCATCAGTTCATCAGTTTCAGTGTATCGTGACACACCTGCATCAGATGTAACAATGTAAACCATTTCAAGGCATGAATGTACACAGTTCCCTGTAGACAAACTCCTCCAGCTACAATGAAGCTGGAGTCCTGTTAGGATTCTGTGGCCGTTCCATGTTGGTAAAATCCTGCACATTGAAGCAGCGGTTGTGATTTGGTGCTATATAAATGAAATGAAATGAAAGTGAATATCTATAGCTACCAATTCAACCACACAGAAAACTTGAGGTTTCCTGAATTATACACATATAACACTATCCAGTTAATCCGGCCCCGATTCTCATGCAATACACCGATATCTATTGTAGCTGTAATACCTTATATCTTGGCTATTTCTACAAAGCACCAGATACAACAGCGGGTAACTCATTGTGCTATTTGACTTAAATGGCTCTTTAATTTCCAACAGAGGAACTCTCATTCCAGCTCTTAGTACCTAGAATGCAGTAGAGAGTTTCCAGTACACAGAAGACTGAACTTCTTTGTAGAACTCGTTAATTTCGCTCCCTCTTTTCTGGCTCCCAGCAGCTTGATCTCTGCTCTGCTCTCAAAGAAACTCTGAGTGTCTTTTCTGCTTCAGCCAACTGGCCGGCCGGTCAGGCAGCAGGCCTCCAACAGCCTGCAGCTGCTGCTGTGAATATAAAGCAGAGGCAGAATGCACTGATCACCAGCTCTCTCCATCTGCTATTCAACACAAATACAACCGTGGACAAAAGGCGAAGCAGTAGCCCGGGCTCACATCATTCAGCTGCAATCTGACTCATCATGTTAGAGACATTTTGAGCCTTTAATGCCTCACTTTACTCCATTATCTACTAATAAATGTGCTTCTCCCTTACATTTCATAATGCTGGATGAATCCACTGCTTTGAGTCAGAGAATTTCATCTTGGAAAGAAATGTGCTTCGAGATGTTTGATGGCATAGGGACGATTTGCAAGTTTAACTTGTGAGATACTCTACTGGCAATGAGTTCATTAATAGCTGGATTGGTTCGTGGCAGCACTAGTCAGTCACTTTAGCTTTCTGGGAGTCTTGTTCTATAGACTGTACATCATTTCATTTGATGAAGAGTTTAAATTAGCTGTGTAAAACTATGAGCAATTGCTAACTGTGAGTTTGGAACCTAATTAATTGAGTTTCTGGCAGGACTGCCTGAAAAACACTCCTCTTTTAGAGTGTTTATACTCAGGAAGTTAAATAGAAAGTGCAAAACTGCAAAGAAGTTATAACAGCTTCTTTGTTGGACTTTCCAGCTTTTTGTTTCCTCAGAGGTTGGCGCGGTCAAACTGCTCTTACCTCAGGGCATCAAAAAATGCCATTTTGATCTGTGACAGACAATCTACCATTAGGCCATGGTTCATTCCTGTTTAGACATTAGGTCATGTTTGTTGGTAGTGTTTGTGTGCATTTGTGTACTTTTTTCTGCTTGTAAACATCATAATTTGTTTTTAATGAATTCCAATAAAACTTTGTAAGGCTGTAGAGTAGAGTCATTTTAACAACCCGTTAAAATTTGGCTTAAATCCACCACAGTCTTCAAGGTTAATTCGAAAATTACCAGAACAGTCTTTGAACTTAGAAACTATGAGGTGCTGTGTATTGTCAACATTTACAAAGCAACTTATGAAGACTTAAAATATAATCTCACTTTTATTACATTCACATCTTCCTTTCTTTCAAGTTGACCCCAAAATGTGTTATATCTTTAAAGAATGTGTTGCTAAGAGAAAGTAGTTAGTTATTATATAATAAGCTCAAGTTTTATATGTTCACTAATTTACAAATCTATACTTTTTATCCATTACTAACTTCAAAGTAAACACCTGTCATATTACCTTCATCTTTACTACAAACTTATTTAAAAAGAACAAAAAAACAAAATACAATATTAGTCCCTTTAAAGTAAATACTCCCCAAAGAGTGTGGTGCCATATGGAGGTTTGCTTAAGTGCTGCTTATTTGATTACTTTTCTTTTCTTTCTCTCTTTATCTTTACTTTTGCTTTCATTTCTGTTCTGTTAGGTCTAGGCACCAACATTTGGTTCAACTTTAGGAAAAGAGGTTGGTTTTGGTTCAAATACACCTCATTCAAAGAAACCCTACAAGCAAAATGATGCTAAAGGGTACCCAGCATGTTCAAATGTAACTCCAGGAGATCTGCAAGCATTTACATGAGCCGTCTAACTGTTGAGGTAACCGGTGAGTGACAGCACCAATACGCGCTTCCCTGTTGGACAAATGCAAAACTTCAAATGTCAAAATTTATCATAGTTTTTTCCCAAATGCCCATTATCATAGTCGCTGATAACGGTCATAGAATGCACAGTGATATCAGTTGGGCTGTTCCCAGCATTTGATCCCCATGGAGATGAATAAAGTTTAAAGTATGCTTTAAAAGTTGCTTTCAAAATGCTTGGAAGCTCAGACCTACCTGTGCAGTAGCCCATTCACATGCTGAAAGCTGTTGTATTTATTTGATAATGTTTATTCATCATGCTGGTAATTTTGCTGCTGAATCTTGTGGGGGGGAAAAAGCTAAACTTTAATCTTTTTTTCTTTTTTTTTTTTTGTGCATTGGGTTGGAGATGTGAGCATCTCTAATGAGATCGACCACAAACATTATCTCTGCACCATCTAACCTGCAGCATTTCATTAACTCTGTGTCGAATATTTCCCCTAACCCCCCACCCTCCCTCCCTCTCTCTTTTCTGCTGTTTTCTCCTCAGAAACTGTGAAGTCTGTTTGCAGAAAGTTGATTCTGTTCATTTGGATGCAGCGTTTTCACTGAGAGAAACCTTTCATCACTCATCCACATGACTTCTTCCTTCTCAGCTGACTGCAACTTTCCCAAACTTTATGAATAGTCGTCTCTTAACAGTCGTTCTTTGGGACTATTTGTAAACAAAACAGAGAAAAAAATCCTCTGGTTGCTAGGCAGCATTACAACATGATAATGTGATATACTGTAGATAAAACCTTCAGAGGCCTAAGATGTACCTGCGTGCCAGGTTTGGTTGCTCCCAGTCAGAGTTGGTATATTATAGTAAGATTTGTCTCCATGCTCTGTTAGAAAAAGGTCCTGATTTGTAGAAACAAACATGATATGACTGTAAAGTGGCTCAGACAGCACATTAGTGAATGGTCTCAAATGAAAAGCTTCTCTCTCTTATCAATATTTATCCAAAGACATGCACAGAAATACTAACAGATCCCAAGTTGATCCTTTCACCTATTTTCACACTCTGTCAGGAGGAATTTTCAGCTCTGCTCATGAAGTATAATGAAATGAATTTAGATTAAAAAATACCCATCATAGATGAAGCCATAATTAAAAACCATCTATATTACTTACTTTTAGTTGTAGTTACATCTACACTGGCCTCCCTCTCCCTCTGTGCTCATTCTCATGCAGCTCCTCGTTCTATTTTTCAGAAGTCCATTCAGCATCTCTGTTTAGCTGTGCAGGAAGTTACCATGGTAAAGGAAAAATATTTCATTAATTGCTATGTGGTGCAGAAGTAACAAGTTGCTGGTCGGGGATCAGGTTCAAAATCTGCTGAAAGCTTTTACCGACCAACTTGGCAGATCAGAGAAAGAAATTCCTCTGCGTTTGACAGAAGAGGAGATGGTTTAGTGCAGTGAAGGATCCATTGGGAGCTGATGGTTGAATGAGTGCTCAAATAAAAGCAAGTTTGCTTGCATTTATTCAATCACTAAACCTTTTACTTCTTTGGTTTGGTTTATTCTGCAAAGTGGGAGTGAAGCAATCTAGTGTCATCAATTAGTCTGAGATCTCAAAAGTTCAGCTTTCATCAGCTTTTTATTCTTGTTTAGAAACACCAAGGAAGTGATGTCATTTCTAATAAAGCCCAGCAAAGATAAAAGTAAGCATGGAAATAAAATACTCTGATAATAAATTACAATAAAATATGAGAAAACCGAAGAGAGATATGAGTCACATAATAAATCCAGTAAGAATATATAGACTAAACACAAAATTAATAAGGTACTGAAGACAAATAAAACCTGTATATAATTTCATGAATATGTGTCAGATTTTAGATCCATCAAAGTGTTTGCTGTGATCACAACTTTACAAAAGAAAGGCAGTATCCTTGCCAGTATCCTTGCCAGCATCAATGCGGGGTGCCTTTTAATTAACAGACAACTTGTCAAAAGTTTGTGGGATTTCTCACCCTCTAATGAGACCATCAGTTGTGCTGTGTTGAGCTACTGCTGGTATACATAAAAACAGTCCTATCTGCCTACGTTGGTAATTCATTGGGTAATTGTTTTCCCCGCTCAGCTAAGAAAAGCAAAGCAGCACTTAATCACCAAAAGACACCAAGTTCAGTCACAAGAACCATGAAATGCTGTGATGAAATTCTGGAAAGGAAGACCAAAGGTGGCCATCGTCATGTGTCTGGGCCTTGGAGCCAGGCTTTCATCTTTTTGTTGGCTCGTGTGGATTTTTGGTTTTGCTCTCTGTATTTTTGTTTTTCTGTTTCAGGCTTGTGAGTCAGAGTTATTGTCTTGGCAATAGTTCTTTCTTGTTTAATTTTTTTTAACTTTTCCACAAGTCTTTACCTTCAGTTGTGTTTCTCGGTGTTCTGTGTTTTTATAAAAGACTTGTAGTTTTGTATTTCTTCTTCCTGACTTGCAATTGTTTTATATTTTGTCAGAGCTTACATTTAAAAGCTGCTTTTTGAGTTTACTCAGGTCTCCCAAATCTTGCATCTGGGTGGACATCCTGCCTGCTAAACAGCTGTTTCATGACAGCCACTGCTGCAAAGGATTGATTCACTCCATTAGAAACTGCATCAGTCCAAGCAGCACATACATCTCAAAATCAGCTGGATGGAGACTGAGCGACTCTTTTATCATCAAACAAGACTTAACCACCATGTACACCACAACATCTGAGAAAGTGACCCAAAACACACCTCAAGGATCTTAAAGGATTCTTGACAAAGAAGCGTGACAGAGTCCTGTATCAGCTCACTGACCTTAACCCGGCTGAGAAGTTTTTAGTACGATTTAAATGTAAAAGTAAAGAAAAAGCAACCAACAAGTGCAAAATTTGCAGTCTGTGTGAATGACAAATTCATGGGTGTGCTTCCTGTTTTGGTCTCATTTCCCTGCCAGCTCTGGCAGAATGGAAACTTTGCTGAGCTTTGTTCAGTGTCCCAATTTTAAAATAGAGGATTGATTATTCTAACAGTGTCCCATCACACTGTTATGAGCATTATTACACTACCAGACTATAAAATCCCCCCAGGCCACAAAGGGTACGCTCAAACAATTTGATAATTCAAAAGTAAGGCAGTTTTTTTCACATGGGTGGCTGAAGGGACTATCTTATTAGAGATATATTGAAGCAAAAGTTAACATTTAATTGACAGTGGCCTTTCATGCTCATCATACGAGCACTTCTCCACAGGCCTGTCACGATGTGCTGTCATCACAATTTGGGTGGATTTCCTTCTGCTGCCAAAATCTCCAACCAGACAAGATGAGATGTTACAGTCTGATAAATGAGCTCCATCCAGGTTTAACTGACTAACTCCAGAGAGATCAAATTCTGCTATGGAGGATGGAGGGACATTAAAGTGTTCGTTGATGGGTAACGTCTGGGTCACAATTAACTCCCTTGCTCTGCTTTCATCTGTACTGTATTCACTAGTGCCAAACCAAGTGGACACAAAGAGTCTTATTTTCTTTCTTTAACCTGTAAATGAAAATCTGGTCACTTTTTACACACAATTCTTTGAAAGTTTTTCTATTTGAAAAGAAGCAAATTGGTTTTCCCCAGTGTCCCATTGTAGGCTTTCACTGAGAACTGCCAAGTGATTCTGTCAAACCTGTCAGATAAGGCAAAAACTAATCTTCCTTTCACAAAGTCGAAACTACACCCGTGTTGTGAAGTTGTTGTTTTTCTTTTCAGACTCTACAAAACCTAAGATTTGTCTGTCTTTCCTTCCCCATATTTTACTCTTTGAGTATTTTTTGATGTTCAAAGCTAGTTGAAAGAGAAAAAAAAGTGCGTTCATTATCCCTTTACCTGCTTCTAAAATGTTATTTTAGATTTTCTGTCTCACCTTATCAATCTACTATAACTTTCTTGCTGTGTGTCACTCTCAGTTTGACCTCTGCCACCAAAAGCCTGCTGTTTTCTGTCTCTGCATTTTCTGCACGTCTCACATTGACATAGTTTGAAAACCTCTCACTGGTCTGATTTAAACATTAAGCAGCAGCTGTTTTCTCTGTGTGCGGTATGTCCACAGGCCAGCAAGGTGTCTGATGCTAATGTTGAGTGTTTGTATCTGATTCTCCCACTGTGTTTGCTCTCAACAGGTTTTTTATCATCTCATTCCCCTGCTGTCTATACTCTCAGTAGGTTTTCATTATCAGATCCCCCTGCTGACTCTCTGCACGCCTTCCCCTCTCTTCTCTGTTTTCAGGGCTTTTTCTTGACCGTGCATTATCGACCGAACGCAACCGAAAGCTTCTCTCTCTAAATGTATGCACTCAATATTCTGCACTGCACCCGATCTGTTGAATGTAACATTATAACCTCATCCCCAGGCACTTCTGTGTTACACAAATTGGTCTCAAACGACTACTGTGTGTTGAATCACGGTTGCTTTAACCCACCCCTTACTCTTGACTTAAGTAAAGCCAAGAACAAATTTCGCTTCGAACTGTAGAGCAAATTTTAACCTAGTGTCTAGAAAATCTGGGCGCCATCAGAGCACTCCATGCATTTTGTATGTGTAACTGTGTGTGTGTTTGTAAAACCTTATACAACAAAAAAGTAGCAGACCAAAGTAGATTTTGAATGTGCTTATCTGGGGACCTTTATAGCCTCCTCTTCTTTATATGCCAATCAGATGCTTTTGTCTCTCACAATGCAAGCTTTACTTCACATGAGCACAGCAAACTATTGCCACCTACAGCGACTGGCCTGGCAACGTTGTTGTTCTGTCATTTGAATTAGCAGCAGCTCCCGGATACTTCAGATTATAATGGCATGCACAGCGCAAGCTGTTGATATACTTTATCTGAGACAATGCACACTGGCCAGCTCTTGGATTTACGTAAGCATCTTGCGTGTAATTAACACAATTGCCTCATGCTTTAAAGTTAAGTGTAACTACATAGTGTAGAAACTACATGATATGCAGAGAGGCTAGATTAAATTGGTCATATCATGTTCAAGTGAAGTAAGTCAATAATATATCAATGTTAAATCCCACGACACTGCACGGGTTTCAGACTCGCGCTCTTTAGATTGTGGTTTCAGGAAGGCATCCATCTCAGTCAAGTCGAGCAGCCACCTCTACTTTTTTTAGTATACCAAAAAAAGTAAATTGGGTGGTTGTTACATTAAAAAAGTCTAACTTGTAATTTGAACACAATAATTTCATGTTTCTATGAACGTAATTAAATCATGAAGAATCTGTACGAAATTCAACAACTTAATTTGTTCTTGTTGAGACGACATGATACAATCTAGTAAGAGTGGTTAGTTGCTGAACTCATGAAATTCACAAGATTGCACAAGATTTCAAACTGCAGGAAAATCACTGGAGTTATAAGAGGCAGAGACCTACACACGCACCACCTGCATGCTATTGCTATTTATTGTGTATTATTACAAAAACAAAACAATTCTGCATCAAATACAGGAAATCATACCTTTCCTACATTTCCTAGATTGTTGGCATGGTGGTTAGTGCTGTTGCTTCACAGTAAGAAGGTCCTGTGTTCAAATCCACATTCTGGCTAGTTTGCAGGTTTCTCTCTGGGTATTCTGGTTTCCTCCCGCAGTTAAAAGTCATGCAGTTATTAGAGTTAGGGTAAACTGGTGATTCTAAATTATCTGTGAATGTAAGTGTAAATGGTTGTTTGTTTCTATGTGATAGACTGCTCAGCTGTCCAGGGTGTACCCTGCACCGTAACCTATCACTTCAGGGTTATTTCCCAGCCCTCCTGCAACCAGGATAAAGATAGAAGGATGGTAGTTGTTGAAGACCCATTAAATTTTTATGGTAACCAGGATCTAGACTTTGTTGAACATTATGTAATATGAAGACAGCATGTAGTATTTAAGTGACCAAGTAGTATTGGGGTAAAAGTTATTGAATAGTGTTGAAATGAAATGACAAAATTGTGAAGAATTAAAATATTCCAGGAGCTCAACTTACTTCATCTGAACATGTTTCAATCGCGTTTTATGAACACAAAATGCACAGGTTTACTGAATATGAAAAAGTTGTGTTGATTTAACTCAGTTGTTTAAGTTTCTCCCAAAGCAAAACATTTGTGTGCAACCAATGTCCATTATTGAATCAAGTAAATCCAACATGGCCTTTTTTTCAGTGTATGAGGAGGAGACATGGCTCAAAGAATCGTGAATAAAAATCCATGGGACAATTCTGAGTGCCTGTTGCCTCACCCCTGCCCCCCAAAAAGCCAATCAAGCGTCAAATGGGAAACATATTGGCTAATTTTCTTGCTACACCGATACATGTGCAAAGCAGATCGTTACAACTGGCACATTTCTACATCTTTAAACATGATTACTAAGCTGTAGGTAACTGTAGTGTTCTTTAATTTTTATCAGCTTGCTGTATCCATCATGCAAATAAGCATGGTATTTGATCCCAGTTGTTGTTTTTGTGGGAGAAGCCGAGACACTTTTAATGTCAGCACTCTGGTTTGAGCAGTAAATAAAGGTGTAATGTTGTGAAACAGTGCAGTAGGAATATAACTGGTGGAGGGAAAAGACTTTTGGTGGCCAAAATAAGCGAAGTTTTAAAGCAGTTTTCTTTAAAGTCCACCACACTTTATATTTCACGTGGCAGTGACCACTGAAATAAAAGCTGTCTCCCCATTCTACTAGATAGGAAGTTTCAAGATCATTGCCAAGTTACAAAACTTGCTTCTGATATCACATTCACATGTCTTGATAAAACCATTAGACTAGCTGATGGGTTCGGAAATCCATCAGCCATCCTGATTTAATTGTAATTTAGCTCCTGGGGTCCAATATTTCAAGACTTCCAGTTTAGGAAATCACATCTCTGCCCTCGGAAGCTAAGTCATTACTGGGTGATGACCAGCAGTTGTTAAATGCAGATATCGTTCCTCTTTCCCTCAGTGTGATACTACAATTTTTGTGGTTTTGCAGGTTTCCAGTGTTTACACAGTGTTTTAGTGTATAATGATAAAAACTGATGGACAAAGATGCACATAGTAGCAAAAGCAGTCAAGTGGCTAAACTGAGAACCCACACAAACAGAAAAACATTTCAGCTCAAAAGCGTAATTGCTTGTCATTGCAGTTCATTTTAATGTTTTTGTCTTTCTGAGATTTTTACTTCCTTTTTCTCCTCTTCTGCTTGACCCAGTAATACCCAATGTTCCTCAGAAACTTTTCTGAAAGAGAGAGAGAGACCGTAATGCATCACATACTGCAAGAATTTCACTTAAATAAGCATTAGAGGGGATAAAATTCTTTATATTATATTATATATTTTCACTTAATCCAAGCTTCTACATTTCACTGTGAAATAAATGCATTTTTAAACCCCCCTACATTTAACAGACCTTAAATATTTCTGTTATTATTTAAAACCACTTGAGAATAAATACATGTAAAACTAAAGTGACAAGTCAATTAATTTATAAGCCATTTGGCAGACTTTAAATTGAACTGATCTAATCTAGGTCTCATCTATGAAAAATACAGGTGAACTTCACATTTAAAAATATTGTTTAAATTGAGCATTTTTCATTTTTACTATTTTAAACCATTTATTATCATATTTAAAAACATTAACTTGCAGCAGTTTTAGTGCAGGACTCTGACGTGTGATGTGTAGTACTTTGACAGTCATATTATGTAGGATCTGAAAACTTTTTAGCACTAACAGAATGTTTTGTTCACAATATATTACAATTGTTTTCACAGCTTCACTTCTTTTCATATATCTCTTCTGCTCTTTTCCTTTATCAGTTTCAGACGACTAAATGATACTAATTTAGTTTAGTTATACTAATGATGATACTCATCAAAACTGCAGAATAACCAACTGTGTTAACTCCCGTGGCTCTAAAGTGAGCTATTAAGTTGTCTAATAACATCACAGGTAATTGCTATCACACTCACTCTCCTGGTTGCTCGTTGTCTCTCCTATCATGTTGCATAGCTCAATTTCCTTGAGCCTGATGCAGAGCTCACAGATATCATCCGCCTCGCTCCATGACGCTACAGTAGGATCTTCTTCTGCCGCACTGAAAACATCCAGAGGCTGGTAATCAGGCACCGGCAAAATGTTTGATGTCTTCCAGGCTGCCGGAGCTTCGAGCTGCTGATCAGCACCATCATTCAAGTTGTTAGCAGAGCAGTCGTTTCTGGAACCGATGGGCAAAGAGTTTTTCTGGTTTGGCGCAGGGTCAAAAAAAGGCCAGGTTTTCTTGTTGTCTGTTTTGTCGTGGATAGAGGGGAAATACTTGACAGCTGCCATTTTGCTCAAAGAGAACATTGTTATTGTTTAAATTCAAATTGGGAGATATCCATATTAGCTATTCCAGAACAGGAGTTTCCACAACATGGTGCCCGACTGTTGCCTGGTTTGATGAAAACCCAACTGACAACCCAACAATCACTGACCATGTATCCAGAGTACCCTCTGTAGCACAATGTCATTTAAAAAAAAAAAAACCACACACAGGCTGATATTCTTCTTCAGTTTAAAATAAAGATGGACACTGTAGCTTCTGCATTTGAAAAGGGAAGCTAGCACATATGTGCCTAAAACCTGCATTATTTTTTCCAGTTGCCAGAAGGGGGCACGTCTTCGGGTTTAAAAACAAGTCAGATTTTATAGAGGTCTATGGGAAAGCAACCCTTTGCTCACTGATCTATGGCCACAGAAGTGTCTCAGTCACAAAGCTTATTTAAAATAAGGATCATGTTATAAATGATGGTTTCCATCTGACTTAAAAAGGAGAACAAAGCAGAGCATGCTTTAGTTTGGTGAACTTGTCTCACAAATACATTAAGTATGCTTATACCACAATTTTCCTTTTGCAGACTCACCTTCGCTGGGTGCCACCTGTTCTTCTAATGTATCTGCAGCATCTCAAAGAGATGAGCACCAATGTTCCCCAGACAGCCAAGTACAGGGCACTTGTGGAATACATTTTCAAGACAGTAATGAGATGCTAATGCAAACACTTGTCATGTCTTGGTGACAATTGAAAAAATCAACTTAAAACAACGAGATAATCAAAGATTGTGGAAAATATGCTTGTTTGATTACTTAGAGAGCTGGGTGAGAAGATTGATGATGCTCAGCTCTTTGTGTGGTAGCAAATGTAAAGCACAGTCACTAGCTGATTCGGTTAGCCTGGGTCTTGGCAGTACTTCCTGGAGTTGTACACATGTTGCCCCTCATTTCTCCCCAAGAAATGTAAATACAGCTTTATATGAGATTTTACAGCTGAACGTTGTAATGACAGCCTTTTTTTTATTAGCTATTACACATCGCCTTCATTCTTATGAACTTTTTGTATTGCTTGTTTATATTTATTGTTAAACTAATGTGACTGTGTTGAATGTTTGTTCCCCAGCTGTGCGCACGTTTTAAGCCCACACGGGAATATAACTTGCTCCAAATGTACACAGATTTAGGCGCTTGCACAGCTACTTTACTTTTTGTAAATAAAAAGCATTCGAGTTAGTGAGATTTAAAATGCACACACCATAAAAATGAAGTGTTGAGTAAGGCGTGGATTTGTGTGTGGATGTGCATTTCACGTGAAACGAGTCTGCCTGGCAGGATTTATTACCCCATTGGAACTGAAGGACCCAATCTTGCAAGGCGCAGGGCTTTTGAAACTGTGCTTATTAAACATCGATGGACTGAAGAAGAGCTTTCAGAGGAGAGGGAGGCGCACGGAAGCTGCCGCTGGGAACGTGTAGTAAGACCCTCGACTCGCTCTCTCTCTCTTTCTCACTCTCCCTCACTGCCTCCCTTCCTCCCCTTCAGTTCTGGTTTGAGGAGATCTCTCTTGGAGCTGGAGAGGAGAGTTCGTTCGTCTCTCTCCTCCAGCAGCCGCCGGGCTTCTCTGCAGCCTCTCACCGCTTCACCATGGATCTGGGAACTAAAAGAGTTGCTGGGATTATCGCTCAGGTCGCCCTGCTTCTCTCCTGCGCATACGGGACGACCGGAGAAGGTGAGCCGGCTGTGCGTTTTTTACTTTTCCCGCAGGTAGCGCAGCAAGTGCGGGGAGTCTGCTTAAAACACGACACCATTCATCTGATTAGAGCGATAGAAACACGGGGGACCGATATGTTTTTGTTACTTTTTAAATTAACATTCGAGCTTTATAAAGAGCTTTCTTCTTCTTCATCAGCTTTCAGCGCGTCTTCGTTGCCAATCAGAGGAAATTAAAGAAGTAGATTGTTTTTAAAGATATTTTTACCCTTTTTATTAGAGCAACATTTAAGCCTCCTGCACAAGTCAACTTCTCTAGAAAACATTCCCCTTGTGATTAAGCCCCTTGTATTACATCTTTCCAAAGATTCCTGATTCTCAGACTCACAGTGCCTCCTGAAAACCTTTGTATTTAGGATGCTGCAGCCCAGAAGGTTTCACAGAGCTCAGTGTTTGTCAGTAAAAGGTCTCAGCTGTGTGTTCAAACCTCTGTAGGCTGAAGCCTTTATGATAACCACTGAATCGAGTTCATCCACTCCATACAGCAAGGTTATGTGTTTGCTTTCTGGTTAATTTTGTGCTTGGCAAAGCATGTTGAGCCTGCCCGGAGTACAAGAGTGTGGGTGAAGCTGTGTGTGTGTGTGTGTGTGTGTGTGTGTGTGTGTGTGTGTGTGTGTGTGTGTGTGTGTGTGTGAGAGAGAGAGAGAGAGAGAGAGAGAGAGCGAGAGAGAGGTTGAATGCAGCTTGTACAGTAGATGTGGGCTTGGGACTGAGAGGATGCTGGGTTGCGTCTTAGGTGAAGAAATGTCACTTTTCATCACTGAATCATGTCTGAGTTGAGCATTAGTGAGTCTCCAGGTCTCTAGTTATGTGTCATTGTGGGAATGTGAAGCTGGGCGTTGCTGTTATCTTCCTCTGCCCGAAAGAAGAGGCGAAGGGGAGAGAGATGGACAAAAGGAGCAGAGAGGGAGATGCCATACGCTTGTACACATTGGAAACAGATGGCAAAATGACTCTCCCGCCCTCCTGTCTTGTTCTCTTTTCTCGCAGCTCAGTGATTTCTTTTCATTTCTTATTTCATAGCTTTCCTACCTTACACTCTTAAAGACGTGATTTGTGTAAAATATTGTTATCTTCACTTTCTTCTCCATAGCTCTTTTACTCTGCAAGTCCTCCACTTTTCTTTTTCGTGTTCCCTTTTCCTCTCGCGTCCATATTTACAGTCACTGACCCCCTGAATCCCACAGTCATTAGAAACTCTTGCTGTGCAGCCAAACATTGCTCACACTCGCAGAGCTTTATTTGAAATTCAAGTGGAGACCTCAAAGTTTCCAAAGACACCACATTTGTCAGGCTGAGTGTTGCAAGCATGCACTAGACATCCTGAATATTTCCACTTGATAGAAGGGCGCAGTCATGAAAATACATGAAGTGTTGTGCTTATTAATGCATTTGGATGTTTGAGCTTCACTGTGCAGAATGATATATGGGCACTTTGACACCAGAAGGCTGGATTCACTTTTCATCCGCTGAAGGGGGGGGGTTGTGTGCTGTTTTAGAGAGCCGATATCATATACATGGTCATCTCAAACCTTCTGTTTACAAGGAGCAGCTAGTCCTCATCTTCTCCCCTGTTAAGTGAATTTTCTTTGCTTAAGGGAAGGAGAGAGGCTGGACTGTGATGGGCTGCACTGAGACCCCAGTATAGGATATATGAGTGAGCCACTTAGACAAGTGCAAAGTGAAATAATGAAATATCTCATCTTCTGAAATGGATATTTGCATATTTGTAGGTTTAGGATTTCTGAGACACAGTAGTAGAAACAGTTCTGTGAAACTTATTTGTCTCTATATAATTTGAAACATCATTGAGTGGAAATACCAAGTTAAACATAAAAGCAAAGAGAGAATCCTAATGTTTCACCCTTTGTAGACTACCAGGAGCAACAAGGCGCATAAAAAGTCTCTTTCAGTTTGTGTGTGATTTTGTTGTCTAACAGTAATGAGGTAAGGAAAGAGACACACTCTGCAGACAGATGATGGATAAATGGTGTTGTGGAAAGAGTGTAGACAAAGCCGTGTGTAAGCAGTTAGAGTAGATGG
The DNA here is from genome assembly GCF_964374335.1 of Astatotilapia calliptera. Taxonomy (NCBI): domain Eukaryota; kingdom Metazoa; phylum Chordata; class Actinopteri; order Cichliformes; family Cichlidae; genus Astatotilapia; species Astatotilapia calliptera. The sequence goes on along the minus strand of NC_137439.1, from coordinate 8,426,291 downwards.
CTTTGTAGTTTCCATCCTTCCTCCTTGAATAAAACATCTAGAGCTTCACCAAAATATCAGGCTCTCTCTCTTTTTCCACCTGCTGTGTTTCTCCTTCAGTTGTTTCCTCGCTTTCCTGCTGCTTCTGACTCAGATGTGGTGCGAACTCTCCATCCGTTCCTCCTTGTCCGACTTGTCTCTCTGCCTGTTGCGTTTTTCTTTTAGCCTTCCTTTTGTTTCCTGCCAGTGTCTCTCCACTCCCTTTGTCCTACTGAAGAGATGCGTCTCTATTTGTTTTCCTTTCGAGTGTCTTTCTCTTTGTCCTCCTCTACCCAAATCTCTTCTCTACACCTGGATCAAAGAGGATGTCTCACTGCGCCATCACTGTTCTTCCAATTCATGCCTCCGCATTTCTTCATCTTTCCCGCTCTGCATGTGTCCTCCCTGCTCACTGAGTCCTTCCACGTGAAGCTGAAAACAGTTTGTTAATACTTTATGACCCAAAATCTTTTTTTTCTGAGAGACCTTGCTTCCCTTATAGATGTGTTTCTGCACATTTTCCAGCTCAGCTTGAAGGTGTGTGGAGCTGTATGTGGAGTCGCCTGCCATCGGTATCACAGGAATAACAGACAAGCCATTTGTGCCACCTTTGCACGTGCAAGAAAGCTAACAGGGAAATCCAGAAGATTTGCAGTCTAACACGTAATATGTGCAATTGTAATCCTGAGACAAAGATAGTAGAAGTGAAAAAGTCTATTCTGGTGTGCTGCGTATCTGTAAATGCTGATGGCAATGCTTATCTGAGGGTTTATTAGCAACAGAGCGCTTGGCCTCCCACAACAATCCCACATTTGAATAAGATGTCTCTATTTGTAGTTGTTGTTGGTTGAAACAACTCAAACACTTAATTTGTGATGTGGCTGCAAAACACCCCTTATAACGGAGCTCTGATTGAAAAAGCAAATCTTTCAAATGTTGCTTTTCTTTTCTCACAACAAAACAACAACAAGGAACTATTTTATCAAAAAAATCTGGCAAAACTTGTGATGGCAGCTTGATTTTCTCGTCAGAATGAGACCATCACACATTTGCAGTTTACTTGTACGAGAAGCACAAGTGACGCATGAACAGTGGAAGGTGTCGACATGTTATTCAGCTCTGCCCTCTTTGCTTTAACACTTTTTGAGAAGCTTTTAGCTATTGCACTTAAAATAACATAACATATTGTCATCAAATGAATGAACAAACAGCAATGCAGCTGCGTCTTGTCAGCTCCACATGTACGTATTTATGTGCGAGGAGGTGTACCCACAGTAAAAGCTGGGAAAGAAGAAATTAGCATCATTGTCAATGACAGCGTGCAGGAGCTATTACTGCTTATTGCATACATGTTACAATTAGAATGTAAAGAATCACTGGCAGCAATGATAATTAACTGTTAAAGAAAAACATTATCCATCTCTGTCAGGAAGAGCACCCAGCGTAAAAAATCTGCCAGATGAAACATGCGGCGCTACCCTCTGTGACAAGGGAGCAGCCAACAGCAGCTTTTTATTTTTTGTCAAAGCTGCGGTGATCACCACTGGAGACTGACAAATAGCTGCGTGAGGCTCAGAGCCACAGGTTCAAAACCCGTAGTCTGAACATTTCTCTTCATGTTTGACTAAGAGTGAAATTTACTCCCTAGAACAGCTGCTTAGCTAACTGCATCATGGATCTCCATCTCAGGATTTGTCCGTTTGCCTTGAATTAGCTTTTAAAGTGAGTCTCACATGTTCAGTGACAGGAAAAATCAGTGATTTATGGAAGCTTTTAAATGATAAGGCTGTTTACTAACACATACTTAAAGCTTAGAAAATACATACAAGTCGTGCCATGGCAGTGGCCTGCCAGTATTGCATGAATATTTAAAAAAATAACTGCCACTGTTACAGTCAGTGTTTCTGTCGATCTCTCTCAGTTTTCATTATTTTTTGCTTTGTGGTTCTTTTCCTTGGCTAGGCTCTTTCTCTCTCTCTCTCTGTATCTGTCTCTGTCTGTGATTATCTCGCTCAGCGTGACCCAGCAGCACACTCATCATGCACGGACCATAAACCACAGCAGCATAATAAGTTAAGACTGCAGAGATGGAGGGATCCCAGCTGCAAGTTCTTAGCCTGAGCCTCACATCTCAATTCTCCACGGAGACAGTTCACTGTTCATTATGGAGGTGGCACTAAATGACAACAAAGTAGAGATACATATTTTAACAACCGACGGCGCTCGGATGACTTGTTAGCCGAAGCAGCGAGCTGCTTTGTCACTGGAGTTGAGCTGATGAGATTCAGGGAAGTTGGTGTGTGAAGCAGCTACCCGCAGGGCCGTAAAGCCAGTGTGCATTTAATCGCCTTCCAATATGAAAACATAAAAGAGTCAATGTATGTTCAGCAGCTGCTATATGACAAAAATAAAAACTAAAATATCCATTTAAGCTCCAAAAACAGTGAGTAACTGTTTATCGGCTGGAGCCTCGAGCCTCAGGTCAGTTTTAGGTGTCAGAATGAGGTAATGAGAATAAAACCCTGCAGGTTTTAAACAAACTGTTAGCAAATCTTGATGTGGATAGAAGTGCTTTTTTCTAAATGCAGGAGTACAAATGGAATTGAAAATTAGAATATAGAAACATAGAATCTGTAGAATTTGTAGAATTTGTCAGCTGCCATTGGTGCTTGAATTGGGTTAACAATGTGCTGTCAGTGCACCACTATTCCTGTTTGAAACATGTTTTTGCTCCATTTTGTTGTGTTGAACACAGAGATATACATGCAGAATGTGGAAAGTTACTCTCATACACCTCCTACTGTCTGGAAGAAGGTCCTAACTATAGGCTGTACAAAAGTTGGACATGAAAAGTGAAGCCAGTGTAAACCTGCAGACGTTTTAATAGCGATCAGGGGACAATACCCATGATTTTCTGTAGGAAACCCGCCCACGGAGTTAACTTCAGTAAGCACTTTTCTAAAGAGTGTTCAGGTTCAGCCAGTCTTCTTAGGTCATACAAAATAAAAGATTAAGTCCATTATGTGAATTCTGGCCACTTTAAGTTTCAGAAGGGAGGATTATCTGGGGTGTTCTCATTAGCTTGCAGTTTCACAATTAGGTCCCAGTTTCAAAACACAGAATGGCAACAATGAAAACACATCTCAAGTCTTTCAGAAACCACACAGTGACGTCATGGTAACTACATCCACACTTTATACTGTCTATGGTTCTGTCCTACTCTGACAGACTGCTGATTGAGAGGGGGACATATGTACAGTGGCAGAAAGTTAATAATTAAACTGACACATTATAACATTTCATTTATGATGCCGATGCTTTTTAGTTTTATTTCATGCACAGAAATTGTGATGTGTAGATGACTATTCATTTGTTAATTTGCAAATCAATTCCATTTTATTTATTAATTTCTATAGGGTTGCTTTCCAGCCACCCGACCTCCCCGTGACCCAGATAAGGATAAGTGGAAGAGAAAAGATGGATGGACAGCCAAATAGTCACATCAATACATTTTATTGCAAGGTAAAGATCGTACAATAGCAGAAAGAAAACAACAATTAAATGACTCTCTGAGCAAGCACTTGGTGACAGTGGGAAGGAGAACTCCCGATTGCCAGGCTCAGGGAGGGGACCAAACTGCTGTGTCTGGTTAGGGCTGATGGGAGGAAGACAATAAAAATAACGTTCTCTATACTGAAGGTTAAATACTATTTGGGGGCTATTAATTCCTCCAGTAAGTTTTAAAGAAACTGTTTATTTTATTAATATATATAATAGCATATAATGTATATATTATATAACATCAATTAATATTTTAATCCTTATTAAGAGAAGATGTCAAGCTTAAATGGAATTTTAAAGCAATATTAACCAGCCTCGGTGTGAAGCATGTTGAACATCAGAGCTTATAGTGAATCCTTTTAGCTGCCTGCTGGGAAACAACCTGCACTATGAAGGTTGACCTGCAAAATCTTTAAGACAGCAAAGAAACATTTACTAGAGCGGTGAGTTTACTCATGTGAATCTCTTAAAAATTCACCTTGCGAGAACAGAATTTCAGCTAAAACCACAAATGTGTCCACAACCTGACGATGGAGCGGTTTGCACTGAGCATTGAAGGAGCCAAAGATTTTGTATTGCTATACTGAGTGGGTAGAATTGATGCAAAGCAAGAAACTGCAGAACAGTGAAGCCTTGCGTTGAATAACAGTAATGTAATTAGAGGTTTGTTTCAAAACTGCTGTGTCTCTAATTGTGCCCTCTAAAAGTTTTATATCATGACCTGCTTTCTTCTGATTTATTTTATTAAATATGAGCGCTGCGCTACTTCAAATTTTGAGACTCCTGTTTTAATTACTGGATTTAATTAGCTTTGCTTTTTGCTTTTTGAGGGGTTTTATTGGTTAATTGTTTTATGTGTGTGTGTATTTCCATTATGAAGAATGAAGACAGCTATTACTCTTCCTGACAGTATTACTCAGAAAAGAAAACAATTAAGAAAAAATCCACATTAGAGGTTTGTACCTCATTTATGTGGACGCTCGCTGACATCAACCAAGTCTTATTGCAGAAAGTCAGCCAGTTCTTACTGCTATATCTAGTCTACTATCAGTGAAGTTCAAGGGGTAAATCTCTGAAGTCTAATATCATGCACTTTATTTGAATCCTAAGATCCTTCTGAGTAGCTTGTTGTCTCTGGTGTACTATATAAGTGTAGGTGGATGAAGCGTTTGTGGTAAAGTAATGAACTTCCAGGGGAGGAAAAGTTGTAGTGTAGAGGTATGGGTGTTCTAGCACACGCTTTCCATCTGTTCAAATTATGAAAAAAAGATTTTGAAGAGGCTACTTTGGGTGCAATATTGGTCTCCCGCCTCCTCAGTAATGAATTTTTATGCTTGTGCATTGGAGACAGCTGTGGAGGAGGAATCTTGTTCTTCGAATTGTCCGTTCTTCCTGCGACCACGACACTGCGGGAGTGCGTCTGGAGAGAGAGTAACCCAGGTTATTTTTTCGGACGTAATATTTACAGATTTCCCCTGAACATGCCACATGCAGGAATCATTACGTTACTGTTTCAGAAGAGAACAATAAGGATAAACTGACTCATTCTGTTTTTGATTGTGCAGAATGGACAGATTGTGCGTTGCACTTTTCTTAAGAACTGCTCATCCAAACAAGATGAGTGGGTGACTGAAGTCAAACCAGTGGCAATGAATACTTGTATAGGTAAAAGTAGTGTAGAATACAATACAAAAGAAAACGTGTGTATTATGTTTTTGAGTTTTATACCAACAGAATAGTGAGATTTTGTAAAGGTTAAACATTTTTTGGCTTGCTGTTATTCTCACAGAACCTTGTAGGCCTCTCGCTCCCCTTACAGAGTGGAACAGGCGCCAGTCGCTGGAAACAACTTTCAGCTAAAATAAAAGAACTGCTCATTTACTGTGAAGCATCTTATATAGTGGCACTGCATTTAATCAGTTGCACAGCTTATACAGCTGCCGAGATTGAAGTGGGTAAACTGTTGTCTGTGTTTGGCACACGTGATCATTTTGGTTCAACGAAAAACGTTTACAATTTTTCGATAAAAGGCACAATTTTTTTTTTGTCATAACTTAAGAATTCATACACTGATTACTTCAAAATTTCACGCATATGTCATAAACTGTTTACTGTTATGGCTGCAGCATAATGTTTATCTCTTGGCTCACCTGCTGAGCTGTTCAGCTGGGGTTTACCTATGATTGCTGACATTGGTCTGGAAAGCAACCCTGGAAAATCAGACTAGGTTGAGGTTGCAAACCAGGCCATATGGCAGATATGTTTTTTGTTTAAACATTTATGTAATCCAAAAAGGAAGATTGCCATGTGGCTGTGATAGGGAGTGATGCCAGTACACTGCAGATGACTAACTGTCATGTATTTATTATAGAGATGGACCGATCCGATATTACGTATCGGTATCGGTCCGATACTGACCTAAATGACTGGATTGGATATCGGAGAGAAATAAAAAATGTGATCCGACCCGAAGTATCACAAAATCACATCACAAAACGCGCTACTTAGCGTAACCCAGCTCATCGGAGCAGTATGTGTCACGTGATAGAGCGGCTGTTGTCTGCAAGACCTGTCGGTGGTCTGTTGGAGAATTTGGAGCCTCGCTACATGCTTCCTAACCGCAGCATTTCATCTCAGCGAAAACTATCCCAGAGAAGTAAAGCAAGTGTGTAAGTTCATCCCTGAAAGAAATACTTTTCTTTGTTATGTCATTTAAAAACTTTGAATAAATAATTATCTGAATCTTACAACAAAAGTGGTCATCTGATTAAATGTATAGAAATCCATAGTACTTTTTTCCTTTGGGAAGGTACCATCTGTGCAGTCTGCAATTCTGTTGAAGCAAGATGTTGAATCTATTTAATTATTGTAGAAAAATAATTGATTTCTGTGCATTTGTTTTACACTTGCATTAAATTAAAGTTGATTACATCGATTAAGGGCGGGGGGTGGCTCCCTAATATTTTTGCTGGGAGTTGGCAACCCTATTAGTTAGGAAGATAAGTACTCTTTAAAATACCAGAATAGGGAGGATGGTGTAGGTTTAAATTTATTAGATTGATCAGTGTTGCTGAACTAGAAAATGTTTTGGGTGGAGTGTATTTTTTGCATACAGGTATAACAGAATAGCTTCAATCTCTTGTTTTTTTAAAACTTAAGTATGAACTTATAAATGCGGCATGATATTTATAAAAAACAGTTGTATTGATTACAAAATACGCTATATCGGATTCATATCGGTATCGGCAGATATCCAAATTTATAATATCGGAATCGGTATCGGACATTAAAAAGTGGTATCGTGCCATCTCTAATTTATTATAAGGAGGTGCTGCAAACATGAAATTCAGAAACAAGCAATCATTTGTATGTGCATGTCCAATGCTTTAAGTAATTGTAGTTATTTAAAAAAGCGTTTTCCTGACCCCTTGGGTTGAATGCCAGAAGCTAAAAACATCAGCAGGATGAAATCAAGTAATAAACTTCACATTGTGAACATATCTGTTTGCCAATCCATACTTGCACCCAAAATACAGAATAACTTGAAACAGTTGATTTTGGTCCACTATATTCCCTATCTTGTTTTTATTTTGGCTCTGGAAGGTAGTAAATACAGTACTTGAGTTAGGCCAAGGCTGGTGACCTACTGGCAACCTCCCGTCACTAGAGAAAAACACTGCTTGCTTGTTGATAGATGAAGTTGGCCGCAAGGAGGGCAGTACAGCAATTAAAACCTCCTTGTGATTGCACCTGCAGTTTGGATAGGAGACACAGACTTGTCTGCAATGCTATTTACTTCCAAAGCAGTTGTAAAAAAGTGCAATTCAAACCAAAATGGTGAAGGTTTGCACCCAAAGTAAAAGCTCTAACATACTGCTGCAATCAATTAAAAGGTGCCATGTTTACTTTGAAGGTGAGCTTTCACCATTTCTGGATATTGTTGTCAATCTCACTACTGCTTGCAACATTTTGCAGACAAGCTGCATACATCATTGCAACCAGTTTCAAGCTACTGTCTACCAGTAATCACCTTAATTGAGCCTGTGCACGAGAAAATGCTAACTTCCTGGTTTGAGACCGGATGTAGGGTTGTACATTTCCGGTAGCTTTACTTTGCTCTTCAGAAAGATCGCGTTAAGTTACAAGAGCAGAAGGTGGGAACACTCACCACTGTTGTGTCATAAAAAAATCTAATGATCAATTTTGACGTTTAAAGAATTTAGATCGATCAGTTGTTTACATCGCTCAACACAAGCAGAACTGCATTACTGCAGCAGAAGACACATCGTCCACATTTAGAAGCACATCTCTGTATAGTGACTGGTCTTATGATTTAAACAGGCAAATGTTCAGCATTCAAACTACAGGTGAACTATAGTCAAACCAGATGTTTCCCGTTATGTCGATATCAGCTAGTCAAGTACACACCTCCACAGCATGTTAACAAACTGTGAAAAAAGCCACACAAAAAATGAATGGTAAGGGTTTCTATACATTAGTATTTACGAAGGGTATGTTGTGACTTACCTTCAAAATTACAGTGGTCGTTCGCTAATAAGGCGGTTCACCTTTCACCTCGCTGTTTTGCAGATTTTTTTAGTGCAAGTTTGCACGTTTTTTTACGTCACATTGTGTCCTGCCACTGCAGACGATCTCCTCCGTGGCGTCTCTCCTGTACAGTACAGAATCGCTGCATCGATCGCTAGCAGTGTGACTCTGAAGTGCAGTATTGTATGTCCACGATGTCCACCAAACGTTTTGCACCATCAAAAAATACAATTGGCTACTTGATTTCACCTATCGCTGGTTATTTTTAGAACATAACACCTGCAATAAACGAGGGACAGCTGAGAAATATAACATTTGAATCCCTTTTCTATTTTGCTCTGAGGCTCGGGGAAAAAATATCGACAAGTCGATGAACATCATTTACAGATATATTGGGTAAATGCCCAAGACATCTATAGAAATGTAAATCGCCGCTTGATTCATTCATTTGCTTAACTTGTTTTGGACCGTAAACAGGGCGTGAATAGGACACCGGAAACAAAGCTCCCCACAGGAGTTTCCGCACCGGAAGTAGCATATGCTAACGTGCACATAGTCTATTTGACAAAATAGGGATAACTTACCAGTAATTCTTCAGCTACTGCAACTACCAATAATTGCCTGCACTCAGTGGGGGAATACACATTTTTCCCTCATGATTGGTGATGATCAGAAGGTCGCAAACCACTCTCTAGGCCTGTGTGACTTGGGCTTTCCACAGCTTGGTTATTGTAAACAATTCTGTGCCACTATTTGTGAAGATGTGGGGCGTAACATTAAAAACAGGAGTTGAAGGATCTTAAAATGCTTTGCAGAGTGCAGAGAGTGAAGATCTGTGCCTTTGAGTTTAATGTAGTAAGTAACCACCGAACAATTAATTCAGTTACTCAATTTTTACAGTAAAAGGGTCACTTTTTGTCTTTTGTGTCATGCTATAAAGATCATTTGAGAATGAAGTAAATCTCAGTTACTTATATTAGAACATTACCGGTGGATTAAACGTAAGACTGCATTGACAGAGGCAGGCTCAGGAGTCGATAGAATGAAGACTAGTATGCTCCCTGAAAGAAAGAGAAACGAGAAATAAAACTTTAATGTTCCTTGTGGGGGGAATGGGTCAGTGCAGCTGGAAAAAAGAAATACACACACACACACACACACACACACACACACACACACACACACACACACACACACACACACACACACACACACACACACACAATAATGTCATACAGAAGGCGAAGCTTGTGCCTATAGCTGTGTATTAGTATGAACATTAGCAGATTTCTTCTTTAGGATGGAGAAGAAAGAGGAATTTTTTATGTATTTAATTTATTCTGTGCAATAAAAATTATAATGATTCTGAGATGAAGAATACACTTATAAAAGCCATACCCTGACATCTTACAGAATTAAGGATAAATCAATATGTGGATGAATGGTTTTTAAGGGGAAATTTAAACATGAAAAACTACACTTGTAGAGGGTATATAAATTTAGAAAACAAAAGCTGCCACTCAAAGTATATGTACTGCCATGAAATTAAAACCACCTTATAGCCGAGATGGAAAAGCTTCTGGACCCAGAGGAGTTTCTGCAATTTATAAGCTATAACCAAACACAAACCACAGATGCCTGAGACCAATAAGTTGTCCTTCAGCTATTTACTCCTCAGAGAGTCCACCTATAGCACATCGTTCACTTAATAATCATCCACGTCGACTTTTCCCTCCACATTTCATTTGTTTCAGTGCTCTGCCGCTGCCAGGGGCAAGGTCTGGCTAAAGCTGTTTATCAGAATGAACTGAAGGAGCTAAAATACACCCTGAGAGGTTTGATATTTGTGTTTCTTCACTAACAATATTTCACTTTTCATCAGGATTAGGGGGGAAAGGCTTTACATTGATGAATCACAACATTAAAACAAAAATTAAAACAGCTCTGACCCATTAGGGCATAGTTGGTAATGAGTATTTTGGGTTTTGTGGGGTGAGGGCCTCAGTGGATTGGACTTAGTATGGGGCATCTCGCAGATGTTCATTTGGGCTGGCATCTGAGGAGTTTGGAGGCCGGGAACTTTTGAAGTATAGTGGGGCACATGTCCTGCAGGGATAATCTGCATTCATTGGTTTCTGGGCCTCGCATGTTGAATTCTAAGCATGAGCATTCTCGCCACCACCGTGTTGGTTTTTTAGAACCAGAAATGACAGTAATTAGCACTTGTCCTAACATTAAGCCTTAACCAAATGAAAACAGTTGAGTTATAAAACAGATCATTTTGCATACAGCTGTTACAGATGAGGGGGTGGACCATAGAGATGGAAAATGAACATCTATGTAGCTCTCTAGACTACAAGGCTCATTTAATCATACATTCAGTGCTTTTTTTCCCTGTATAAGTTCTCTACCTCCCATCCATGCTCAATTTAGATGCATCATTTAACTTAAGGTGCATGTTTTGGACTGTGGGTGGAAGCCAGAGTACCTAGAAAAAAACTAAACAAGCAGGCTTCACACAGAAATGCCCATTTCTTGTTTCTTATGTAATAATAATAATAATGGATTGGATTTATATAGCGCTTTTCAAGGCACCCAAAGCGCTTTACAATACCACTATTCATTCACTCTCACATTCACACACTGGTGGAGGCAGCTACAGTTGTAGCCACAGCTGCCCTGGGGCAGACTGACAGAAGCGAGGCTGCCATATCGCGCCATTGGCCCCTCTGGCCAACACCAGTAGGAAAGTAAGGTAAAGTGTCTTGCCCAAGGACACAACGACCAAGACAGAGAGCCCAGGGATCGAACTGGCGACCTTCCAGTTACAGATGCGATTCCCAACCCCCTGAGCCACGGTCGGTAGAACTTAATATGGCAAAAGAAATTCATGTGTTTATACATGGAAGTTAAAGGGGACTGAACTGTCTCATTTCTGGAGCCAGCCTCAAGTGGCCATCAGAGAAACTGCAGTTTTTTTGCTACTCTGCATTTTTTTTGTTTTGTTTTTGCATACAGGCAATGCATTATGAGTACTTTGATGTTGTACTCACAATAGTGAATACAGTGAATCCGCTGTCCCTTTAAGCCAACATCCTTCTGATTGGTTGCTCTTTGCAAACAGAAGGTTTAAACAGCAGGTGGGTGGGGCTTGGAGATGCACCTGCCTGAAATGACTGTATTAAGGACAGCCCTTCTTACTGACATTATACATTGCCAAAAGTGGAATACTTATACATGGGTTGACCTCAGTATTTTCATTTTGTCACCCTTTAAGCTGAACATCTGTGTTTACAGCCAAGAAAAAGGAAAACTAGTGGCCTCTTACGTGTTTAATCTGCTTTCTCTGTCCCGGTGTTATTGCTGGCTTGTTTAAATTATTCCTACATGTCCCTATATTTATTTATTTATGTAAGAAATGTCAGCAATTACTCTTGATTTAAAAATATCTTGTTTACTGGGCCAAAAGTCTTTGGTTCAGTTTTTGGAAAATTATTCCAATTTAAATAGAAATTGCAAAATTGGTCAGAAAAACTGCGTTTGGATATTTTTCTCAAATAGTTTAGCCTTAATGGAATTTTTTTTTACTTTGCATGTCTTCATCTTCATAATACTCTCCCCCTCTCTCATCAGTCTTCCTTGAGGATTTTATCTCCCCTCTGAGCTGGTTCACATCCGCTGGAGTGTGTGCTATAATCATAGCCTAATGACAGATAATCTCAAGAACACTGAGTGACTTTAATCCTAGCCTAATGACAGATAATACCACACGATCCCTGCTGTGTGTGTGTACACTGATTTGCATTTTCGCCCTAGTCCCTCTGTGTTTAAATGATGGTGACTCACTGGTTCCTCTGAGTCACCACTGTTACACCCCAGCCTAGGCAACCGGGGTGCAACGCAGGAAAATAAAAATAAGGAAAATAAAACCACGAAGGCCCTCCACCAAAATCCCAAAACGAAGGTGTCTCAAACGAAAATATTAACAAACCCATTCACAACTATTTACAACAGACTATTTATTTACAACAAAAACACCAAACTATTTACAACACGGGGGAGATCGCGACCATGACACACTGAAACACAAGGCTTAAATACATAGAAGGAGCAATCAGGGAATGGACCACAGGAGGGAAACACAGCTGGGGCAAATTAGAACTGACGAGACAGGGAAAATGTAAACTGAACACACTAAGATAACACAGACTTTCAAAGTAAAGCAGGAAATACATAACAGTCACGCAAAAACAAAACACTGACACACCGAAACGTAACATTTCCCCCTACCCAAAAATCAAACATGTAACCCCAAGTGAAATGTTTGATCAAAACCGGATGAAGGCTGGTGGAGGCTGGAGCGGTCCCACGGACCCTCCAGCGAAGACGGATGAAGTCTGGAGCGGTCCCACGGACCCTCCAGCGAAGACGGAGGAAGGCTGGAGCGGTGCCTCGGACCCTCCAGCAAAGACAAACGAAGACTGAAGCGGTGCCTCGGACCCTCCAGCAAAGGCAGACGAAGGCCGGAGCGGTGCCTCGGACCCTCCAGCGAAGGCGGACGAAGGCTGAAGCGGTCCCTCCAACGGACCCCCCAGCGAAGACGGACGAAGGCTGATGAAGGCTGGAGCGGTCCCACTGACCCTCCAGCAGACGACGAAGGCTGGAGCGGTCCCTCGGACCCTCCAGCGAAGACAAACGAAGGCTGACGAAGGCTGGAGCGGTCCCACTGACCCTCCAGCAGACGAAGGCCGGAGCGGTCCCTCGGACTCTCCAGCGAAGGCAGATGAAGGCTGGAGCGGTGCCTCGGACCCTCCAGCGAAGGCGGATGAAGTGTGGAGCGGTCCCACGGACCCTCCAGCGAAGGCGGATGAAGTGTGGAGCGGTCCCACGGACCCTCCAGCGAAGACAGTCGGCTGAAGCGGTCCCTGGGCCCTCCAGCGAAGACAGACGGAGGCTGAAGCGGCCCTCGGACCCTCCAGCGATCGGACGAGCCCCCATATGTTACACCCCGGCCTAGGCAACCGGGGTGCAACGCAGGAAAATAAAAATAAGGAAAATAAAACCACGAAGGCCCTCCACCAAAATCCCAAAACGAAGGTGTCTCAAACGAAAATATTAACAAACCCATTCACAACTATTTACAACAGACTATTTATTTACAACAAAAACACCAAACTATTTACAACACGGGGGAGATCGCGACCATGACACACTGAAACACAAGGCTTAAATACATAGAAGGAGCAATCAGGGAATGGACCACAGGAGGGAAACACAGCTGGGGCAAATTAGAACTGACGAGACAGGGAAAATGTAAACTGAACACACTAAGATAACACAGACTTTCAAAGTAAAGCAGGAAATACATAACAGTCACGCAAAAACAAAACACTGACACACCGAAACGTAACACCACATTCCCAGTACGACAAATAAAATTAAAACTTTGTAGTCGGTTTACTTTCTGCCTGCAGAGAGAGCCTGAGGTGTCCTGCCTGAAAGTCAAACTAAATGCTCTTTATGAGTCAGGTGTCAGACTACTGAGTTTCAGACTGCCTCTGCCCATTTGTCCTATGACTGAGCTTCATGATGGTTGATATAATTGGACAGGTAATCCTACTTTCATTATCTTGAACTTAGTAACCTGTTTCTAAGCTAATTAGGCTGTAAGATCTGCATCGTTATTGGTTATTCACATGCTTGATGCTGAAGGAAAAGTTTGATTATTCAGCTGCTGCAGGCTGGAGGGATTTAATATGAGTTAGAGTAAATTATTGAGATGCTGAAGGCTCAATGGCAAAATCAGAGGTGTTATTATTCACCCAATGAAGGCTATTGGCTGCCTTTAGAAAGAGTTGGTTATTTAAGCTGTGGAGGCTCCAGGGGAATATTAGGAGGGCTTGATTAAATCTCTGTGCTCATGAAGTATCCCTCATCTGTTCCAGGATTAATCTGGTAAAGAAAATCCTGAGGGTGGAGAGTGTGAACTTGAAGTCATTTCAGGTGTGGCGCAGCCCTGTCTCAGGGGAATTTATTGCTTTTCAGTGAGGTAGCTGAGAAAAACAATGGCATTGTCATTTGGTGTGAATATGTGGTGAAATTCCTTGCAAACCTCCCAGCCGTTTATGATTCATGAGAGGGCAGCATCAGCAAGAGCTGGGATGGGGGGATGGGGGGGGGGGGATAGAAAGTAACTGAGGGTAAATCCCATTCATATTTCTTCTTTAGTGTCATTTATGGAAATGCGTGCTGGCAAAGTGGAACCATGAATGGGTTTTGATGAAGTCAAGGTTGCAGAGCAAACGAGAAACCACCGGTCATGAATCTGGATTTATTAACCCAGGAACAGGTAGTTAAACCAGGAGCTGAAAAGGGAGCTACAGTCCAGCCTTGTGATATTAGGATCTGCTGGACTGGTGTTTGTTCAAGGATGTCCCTAGCAGAAGTCTGACTCCCAAAACAATGAAGCCATTTATCAAATGCAGCCATTGTCATCGAAGATGACTTGTTGTCGCTTCAGATATCAGCTCTCATGTGTGGAGGTCACGATGCTCCATCACTCTGAGACTGTAGACTCTAACAGTAAATGGATTTTACACTTAAAACTCTATTTGCAGCAGCTCATACTGTATTAGTTATGAGTGTCATAATTTGATATATATACCGAGGACATCAAACTTACCAGCTCTAACTGCATTAGCTACCAGAGTTGCCATGCTGTTTCACCCTCTATTACAGCAGAGATTAGCCTTTCATGAGACAGATTACACATTTGTCAAAGTTCTGCTGCAGTTAGTATAATAACAGATTATGCTTTAAATACTTTGAAAAATACTTTGAATTTAATGATGAAAAGGCTCCAGTAGATTTGACAAATAAGTATTTGGTGCCCAAAATGAATGCATTAGGTCCCCTTTAATGTGAAGGAGACAAGAACGCATGCCTGGATGATATATGGAAACTCTACAGGTGGATGGTGTTGATGTTCATGACACACTGTCTCATCTATATCTGATACATATCTGAAACTTTGGCCTCTTGGTGGTGGTAGAGAAAAGCTTTGCAGTGACACCAGCTACATCAGGGTTTGTTCTCTGGGGATCATGAGCTCTAAAAGACTTTAAAAACCTTTTTGGGTGAATATGAACGTGATGAATATTTAATTGATTGCAATTTGAATGTCAAGTTACAAATTAACTTCATGGGGCAACCCAATACAATTCACCAATTACTAATTAATTAGATTATTTTAGTACAAGACACTGTTGAAGAGCGAAAAATATTTATATAATTGAATTCCTTGAACTTAGTAGTTAGAGCTCTGCATGGTGTGATATTTGTCTTGTGGATGTACTCATTGCAGCCTGGTGGTAGAGCCTAAGGAAGTCATAAAAGTCATAATGAGTCATCGTTTGGGGATCTTTAGTATTCTCTGTATCATCTGTATCCTTTGGCCTTTGTGTCTACCCTGCATCTCAGTCTGATGCTCCCTAGATGAGGTCGCAATGTGAAAATGGTTTTTCCTCAACATCATTTGACCCCTTCCTTTCCACTTATGGAAAAGCCGACATCATCCTGCCCTCACAGTGTGACTTAGATACTGGCAATATAGAGTCCATGCAATTCTCCTGCAAAGCTAGTGTTTATGCTGAAAGACAAGACTTTTCTTCTGAATTGGACACACTTGCATTCAAAAGTGTTTTCTCTTTTGTGCCCATTTTTTCCCTCAAACAAACTACTCAGTGTTATTTAACACCAGCATTGTATTAATACAGTTGTAGTCCTGAAGGTTTGTGTCATGGCCTGCAGCTGGAATTCTTTTCACCCTTTTCCCTGTGTGTCAGAGGCTCAGATCACATGTGTGAATAAAGTTTCCAACCAGAGTTTCCGAATTTGTCCGTAATTGGTCCAGAAAGCAAACTGGAAGTTGTATTTTCAGCTTTCTCAACATTGTAATCTTCAAATTTTAGCTGTAGTTAAAAATTTGATGGAACAAAAAATTCTAATTGGTGTCTGCAATTTTTGAGCAAACAACCAGATATTTATATACAACTCTGAGTTGTTTATTATCGCATCATCCTGAACTCAGCAATTTATCAGTTTGTTTCATTCAGGGAATTTGTGCATAATTCTGGGTTTAATTTTCACACTCACAGAGTAGATCCTGCCACTACTGCTACTACTACTGATTTTTAATTGCATAGAGAAATTTTGGAAAAGAGTTTAGCCAGAACAAAAAGTCTGGTAAAACAGACACACTGGCTTCATTGCACTCCAGGAAGTTTTCATTTCATTCTGGTTTAGTCAAGCCGTTTTCTACTATTTGCCTTATTAGAGGCAATAATTACAGTTTAGTTAAGTTGGTGTTTGATGATGGAGTCTGCATTAATTTCATGTGCAAGTTGAAACCACTACCAAAGCGTGCCAAAAATATATCGCCCACACATCACCAGCAGCAGCCTAAACTGTTGATACAAGGCAGGAAAGGTCCGTGTTTTCACCTTGTTTAGGCCAAATTCTGACCCAACCATTTGAAAACTGAATCAGCTGATACACATTGTATCTAGTGCTCGGTGTGGTCTTCTGCTGCTGTAGCCCATCTGCTTCAAGGTTCGCTGTTTTGTCTATTAGAAATGCTCTTTTGCATGCCTTGTTTGTAACAACTGATGATTTTAGTTACTTTTGTCTTCCTATCAGCTCAAAGCAGTCTGGCCGTTCTCCTCTGATATCTGTCATAAGCACGGCATTTTCATCCAGACAGCTGCCACTCACTGGATATTTTCTCCCTTTCTTCAGAACATTCTCTTTAAATCTCACAGATGTCTGTGTGGGGAAAATCAGCAACAAACATGCCACATTCAGACGTACTTAAATCACCTTTTTTCTTCATTCTGATGCTCAGTGTGGATGTCAAACCTAACCTCGGAGCTGATAATACTTTTCCAGAAGCTATGGAAAATGGAATAAATCAATATTCTTTCAGGGTTTTGTTACAAAGTCAGAAATTCCAGTGCAGCATACTGTAAACAGTAGTTTTTACTGCTGTCAGTTTTAAGTAGCTGGTGTATCAAATTTACTTTATACCTCAGTCCAAGCTCGAGGGTGTCATCTTTACACACCAGAATGGATGCTGATCATAGTTCAGTGTTCTCTCTGCTGACTATTTTTTATGATTTCAGTGTCCAACAGCTCTGCAGTTTGCTCCTTTGATATTCTGCAGCAAATGCTGATGAGAAGAAGCACGGCCAGTCAGTTTGTATTAGAGAGGAGGACAGAGCTGAGTCAGTGGCCATTAAAGACAGAAGGGTGAGGCTGAACAAGACAGCGGTAAATCAGAACTAAGCACTTTGAGGTGAAACACAAGAGGATGAGGAGAATAGGTGGACAGTGAGGAAGAGGAGGAATGAGAAGTGAGGAGAGCTGTATAAAGTATGAAAGGCTAAATTTTAGGGGTAGCAGGCTGTCTGGCTGGAGTATTCCCTCTGTGTTTCTCACAACTGCAGTGACATTTTCCTCTGCCTTTCCCATTTTATCCCTCACTGATTTTGCTGTATGTGTGTACCGGCCTCCATCTGCTTCTCTGGATGCCCCACCTCACATCTTGGAGATGATTTGACTTCATGAGAAGCAAAGAACAGACTGTGTATGGGGAAAGAAATGATAAGCACTCGAGGATAAGAGTGTAGAGAAGACAGAGGGGAAGAGGAGGATTAGGATGAGGTGAGGAATGAAGAAGGAGAGAAAAAAGGGATGATAAGAAAAAACGTCTAGCTAATAGTTCCCCTGTTTGTTTCCCTGCTGTGACACGCTGAACCTCTTCTACAATTTCACCCCCGCTGGCTTTTTAGGGAGTGTTAGTGTCTATGTGTTCCCATGCAGCCCTCAGTTTTGCAAAGCCTCTAGAGTACTGGGTTTCTGCAAGGCAGCAGTGCTATAAATATTAATGTCTGTCCAGAGAAGTGAATGTTTAAGCAACAGATTTTTGCTAAGAGTGGTCGGATCTGTCTGTATTTGTGTCAGTGTCGCTACTTCCTGAAACGATTACAGGGGAGTTTTCTCTGCATTAAAGAATTAGTCAGGATCTAATTTCCTTGTTTTTTTCATCATAGCCAATGAAATCTAATCTCATATGACTTTGGGCTGAAGACGTGAATTCAGCTTCATCAGACATTTATAATATATTCATTGATTTATTTTTTGCATCTAAGCCATCAGGCATCCCTTTTTTAAAGCTGTTCTCATGAATAGTTTTAGATTAACGCTGGATTAAAAAACGGAGTCCCTCATAGTGGATGCACCCACAGGGATTTTCACCCTTTTCAACTCTGTGGGGCATTTAAGAGTGTTTTGGATCATTTTTAAAAAGTTTTTCTAGTTCTGTCTTCCCCATGAAAATGATCCAAAATGTTCAGTAGTTTTACTAGATAATGTTATTACTGTGCATAACCACAAGCAGAAACTATGTAGATGGCATGGAGTGTAGTATCCTGTTTTTAACATCATTATAAATTATATTACACCTCATGTCGCTCTTTCTGTAACCCAACTTATTAGATTTTCCAAATAAAACTAAAGAGCGAGTAACAGAGAAAAGAGGCTCGACTTGAACTCACATCTGGACCTGCTTGTGGCACAGCCAACCCACCTAATCCATAATGCACATTCTCTGCATCCCTTAAAATGGAAACTGTTATATATTGTGTCAGGAAAATTTACACGGGTTTGAGATGGAAGCAAAAATAGTTTACTTTAGAAAAATCCATGGGAACTGTCTGAGAAACATATGAACCAATCCTGTTATTGGTAAGGAACTCATCATTTCTCTTCTCTAATTATATCCCCGATGTTGATGGGTTGAGACAGAAAAGGTGATGTGTTGGCATTCTGTATTGAGCCGCTAATGAAGACGTAATGTTGTTTACTTATGGTGGAAGTGAAACTTGTAGGGAGCAAAGCTCTTAGAACCTTAATTTGGGTGAAATTTAGTGAACTTTAAGAGCATTTTACGGTGATTTTAATTTAAATTGGTGATTCTTTATTTCAGATTTTGTCACCATGACTTTTAAAGAAACAAAAGGTATAATGATATTAAGTTGATTAAGTTGAGTGGCAGAGAAGTATGTGACTGTTATGCAGGACATGTATGAGACATATATAAGGATAGCGAGACAGTGGTGAGGTGTGTGGTAGGAGTGACAGATGCTTTCAAGGTGGCGGTTGGCTCTGAGACCTTCCTTGTTTGTAGTGGTGATGGACAGGTTGATAAATGAGATCAGGCAGGAGTTTCTGCAGAGTATCGTATTCACAGATGACACTGATCTGTAGTGGGAGTAGGAAGCAGGTGAGAGAGAGCCTAGAGAGGTGGAGGTATGCTCCGGAGAGAAGAGGAATGAAATAGTAGAAGCAAGAATACATCTGTGGATGAGAGAAAGACTGGTGTAACCGGGCAGATAAAAGTAGCAGAGGTACAGCAAACAAAGCTATGGATGGAGTACAAGAGAGGTGAAGAAGAGAGTGAAGGCAGCGTGGAGTGGGTGGAGACAAGTGTCAGGGGGGATTTGTGACAGAGGACACAGGAGGATGCTGGGATAAGATGAGATGGAGGCATGCTTGTTCAATCCAGAAACTTGCTATGAGGTGCTCACCGCTGCAAACTTCTTTCCCAGAAAATGCCCTTGAAAATTGTGCAGTTGAGTTTTACTCATCCCTTAACACCTCAGATACCTAAAAACAATCAGTGAATGCAGCTCTCAAACAACCCTTATTAAAATTGTTCTTCAACTACATTTGTGGGTGTTTTGACCATGACCATGAAGAATGTATGTTTTTTATGCCAAGAACTATTATGGTGCTTTACAAATAATGAAGAAATGTATATGGAAAACATATAGCTGCTGTTTTTTCATCGTATTTTAACTCTTAAACTTTCAGTAACAAGAACTAAGAGGAAAAAATAAAAATCTGAACTATAAATTAGATGAAAATCAGTGTTTGTTTCAATTTCATGAAATATTTTACCCGTTTTGCAAGTTTTTATATTGCCAGTGGTATCACACTATTTCCCTCTTATTACAGCATGATATTATTCCAGAGATGAAATGTAAAGGGTTATCCAAGCTGCGTGTGTTTTAATGGTCCTCGGGGAGAAAAGTGCAGCTTGAGGGGATTTCAGGTCTTGACCAGTCATACTGCAGTTGTGTGATAAATTCTAAACCCAGCAACCAAACACCAAAAAATTGAATTTCTCTACAGGGTGTATTATCAACTTGGAGATAAAACACTTCAAGCTTCAGCAAAAGATTCAATTTAAGGCAGGCTGAGAACAAATGTGTGTAATACTGGTCTGGAGCAATGCCACCTACAATCTCGTGCTCCCTAACCACCATGATCACCCAGACCTGCTTTTTTTCCTGAAAAGGCATTGGAGTTCATCTTTGGTGTGACGATGCTGGTTTATCAGTTTGTGTGTCATCTCGTAGAAAAGTTGTGTGCTTTTTTTCATGTGAGCTGAAAGAAGGACTCTAATGATTGCCTGTCTGGCTGACTGATGAAGTCTCAAAAGTTCTGCAACTAGTGATGTTTTTGGACTCAAGGTCAAGTCAAGTTTAACTTTATGGTGCAAATGGATGTTAATGTTAGTTGTAAGATTTTGGCTGGAAACATTTTTCAGATTTTGGTCGATATCGACATGATAGCATCACACAGTTGCTGCAGACAGATGCACATCCATTGTGTGAATCTCCTGCTCCATCATCATCCCTAAGCTGCTCTGTTGCACTGAGATCTGGTGACTATGGAGGTCATTTGAATACAGTGAACTCGTATTCATGTTCTTGAAACCAGTTTTAGATGATTTGAGCTTTGTGACTTAACACATTATTCTGCTGGGAAGCACCATCATCAGATGGGTGCATTGTGGTTATAAAGGGATAGAGATGAACAGCAGCAGCACTGGGGTACACTGAATGTTGAGCTTGTGCAATTTTAAGACTTAGTTTCCTATTTTTAGTTGACAGTAGTAGCACCCAGTTTGGTTGTCTGTGGCTCATCTGTTGAGCTGAGCATTTAGAAATGTTTTCTGGAGCACGTCACTGGATATTTTCTCTTTTTCAGACCATTCTCTGTAAACCCTAGAGATGGTTTAGTGGGAAAATCTCAGACCTGCCCATCTGGTTTGCTCTGTCAGCGGTCTGCCTCTATATCGCCGAAGTAGGGTGGCATTACCATAATACATCAACACAAAACTTGCCTTACTATCAAAGCACAAGTAAAGAAATGAAATGAGTAAATGATAGATGATGATGTTTTCTAAAGAACCAGTTGGGAAACTGTTAGTGCAAATGAATGAATCGCTTGTTACCTCTGAGTGTCTCAAAACCACAGTTACGCATTCATAACTACTCTTTGTGCTTTTTTAAGTGGTGAAACATCATGTCAAACAGTTACAAATTAATTCCAGATTAATGGAGTAACACAAGAATGACAACTGATGGTGGAGTAAACTATAATAAATGAGCAGTGGTATACTGGTGTATTTTGAATCAACGTTAATCTGGAAAAAGTGATTCATGGATAGTTTTAAACTAGTTATTACCTAGTAAATCTTGATATAAAGTACTTAATATGTTTTTTTGAAAGTTTTTTTCAAGGTCAGCTTTGACCTTAGGTGCTAACATTGAAAGCCAAGGTCAAATTGTTAGTCAACCTAGGTACTTATGTCCCCCAAGGCCTAGAATATTGTTGTGAAGTTTAAAGGTGATCCATAAAAATGTGGGTAATATAAAGTTTTTACTGATTTTCACATTTGGCTCTGTTCCAAGATTCAGTTGGAGATCATAGTCCTTCTACTACAATAAAAGGCTCAATGAAGCGAACAATATCAGAGCCATTTGCTTTTAATGGTAAATGGTAAATGACCTGTATTTGTATAGCACTTTACACATCCAGTCATGCACCCATTCACGCACACATTCACACACTGGTGATGGCAAGCTACATTGTAGCCACAGCCACCCTGGGGCGCACTGACAGAGGCGAGGCTGCCGAACACTGGCAGCCTTAAAGTAAAGCCATTTCAATAGGTGCAGTCACAGCCATGTTTAAAGAGTACAAAGTACAACTATGAGGAAATCTGGAGGGAACAAAGAGCTCTCTATAGAGGCACTTATTCACCTTTGCTTTTTGGAATCTGTCAGACAGAAAGTCCAACATCCAGGCATAATATTGGGTTTTATTCACGCTTTCCCACTATGACAGGAGATAGTCACCATAACAGCCTTCATTTGTGACTGCAGGCCTAATTGGAGTCCATATTTTAACTCCAGCTCCCCTCAATTACCCTGCACTGTGAAGATTTAACAGTTCAAGCCAAAAGTTATGCTTCAGTACTTTCCTCTACAACTTTTTGAAAGCATTCAATCTCTGCTGTTAGCTAGAGAAAACCTAGTAGCTTTTGTGTTTCAGCCCTGAGGAAACCTGAGCTGGAATTGCTGAAGAGGCAAGGGAAGATCGAGAACATCAAATTATCTGCAGAGAAGATTTTTTTTTAAGAGCACTTATTTTAATGTCTCCTTGGGGAAGCTGGCTGTAAAGTAAAACTAAGTAGTTGTTGTGAATGTGGCTCCTGTTGTGGTTTAGTGAAGGTGTGAAGCGATTGTGCGCACAGACGGACACCACGCAGGGAGAGAGACAGAATTTATAGAACGATTTATAAATGTCCTCTGTCATTATGACATCAAGGGTTTTTTTTGTTAGGTTTGATGCTCATATAAAAAAAATAATATTATAGCGGTGACAGTGCAGTGAGGTTTTCTGGTCTCTGTGCAGCAGGTTGCAGTGGGTGTGGATGTGATCTTCGCTGCCTTGCTGTTGCAGTGACTGGATCCTGACCTCATTTTACAGGAAACCTGTCCCCCCACAGACTGACAATATTTTCTGCAAGCAGCATCTACTCCAAGCAGTTCTCTAGCTGACCACCGCTGTTGTTTACAGTGATGGCCCTCATAAACCTCTAGAGGAGGAAAAGAAGCTTAACATGGCTTTGTGTTCATGCAGTATTGGTTTAAAACTTTACTATACAGCTTATAGCCAGAAGGAATCCCACCTGAACATGTTGTCTTTTTCTCTGTCACTCTCAGTTTGTGTAGTGTCCCTCTAACAACACTCGCCAACATTCATAGACAGAGCTCAGTTTTATTTACAATATCAAATATCACAGTGTTTTGGAGTCAGCTCTTAAAGAGTAACTTAACACCTGGCAGAGAGTACGATTAGTACTTGGCACTAAGCTCTTCAGATGAAAGTTTCTGGCCTGAGCAGAAATCTGCTCCAAGTATGACTCCTCTCAACCGTGAAAGCACTTTGAATATTAATACCAGTTCTGTCATACCAGATTTAAAGCATGTTGTTGTGCTGACAGAGTGGTTTTTTTTCTCTCTTGGTCAAAAAGTCTGAGCTGCCTATGTTAATTTGATACCAGAGCCAAAGAAAAAGGGGTTGTAGCATTTCCTGTCAATCATTGTTTGTATTTTGTAGTTTATTAAAGTGCCTAAAATAGTTTTAATAAGGCGTAAGTTAAATGCTCTCTAAAAAAGATTATGTCACCAACCAGCTAATTGCAATAATTTTCACAAGCAAGAAATCAACTGTTAAGTTGTAAAATGTCTAATCAATTATATTATTCATCCTATTTAAAGAGTAGGTGGGCAGTTAAGCTTGATTTATAGTAATGTGATAATTCTGTTGTAACCTATGCTGTAGCATGATGCACAGCTTTCCAGAAAAGTAACAATATGTCAAGGCAACAGCTGTGATTAGACTTCCTGTTCTTAACACGTCTTGGTAATAAAGTAAATTGATTAGCACAAAGATAATTTCTCTGTTTAAGAAAATGTAATAGATTATGTATTTCAGCGTAAAGCACAATGTTAATAACTAGTGCTGTTTCAGTGTTAACACAGTTTTCTTGTTTCATAGCTCTGAAAATTTGTGAATAGATTTGATGATTTAACTCATCAGTCATTCCAGTTGTTTAAAATCTGTTACCTCTAAGGTTGAGCTTAACGGGATTGTCCACCCCAAAATCAATTTTACATGTCCGAGATTTGTGTTTTAGTGTTTTAAAACACCTTTGACCCACACAGGGTCAAAGGTATACATACAGGTCCAAATATATAGCTACACTTGAACCTTTTAAAAAGTGCCGCTGAAGGATGTATAATGTACAGGGGTTTCTTTATTGGTCTTTTAACCAATAAAGAAAACCCCGGTCCAAAATCAATACCCTAAACTCAACTGAAGTTTGCAGCTTTCCACTCAGAGAAGCCAAAAGTTTTATGTTCATTAGAGACAAAGAGCTACCTGGCCACAATGACAACAGGTATGCTGGGGGGGTTAAAGATGAGGCTTTATAACCAAAGAACACTGTTCATCTGTTAAGCATCATACAAGTGGCAGCAGCATCCTCTGGGGTTGTTTTGCTGACTGTGGTGCTGGTATATGGGCCAAAGTGGATAGAAGAACGAAGAAGCAGCGCTAATTCTTCATCTTCATTTCAAATCAACAGCTAGATGGTTGAAACTTGTACATAGTTGGGTGTGCTAACATGAAAATGATCCCAAAGATTTAACTGATCTTATCTGTTTTTCTACCCAGAGTAACTATCCAGTCAGAATGATGCCAGAATTATGAGTGTATGTAAACTTCTCACCGGAACTGTATGTGTACCTTCTCTTCAGTTTAATACAATTAAAGGCACTCACGTTGTGCTGCTTAAAATTCCACAAATTTGAAAAACAACAGTGTTTTTGGAAATCATTCACGGCTTACTCCAAAAATCAACATAGTAACCAGTTTCATGTGAACTTCATTAACTATAACTGTGCAAAAGGATTACCTGTGATGAGAGGGTCATAACAAAGTAGATTTAAAATCTTTATTACACCCACTCGGCTTAGCTGTAATGTCAACTAGCTGCACGTTTCCTTTGGTTTGCAAGTGAATTTCAGCACAAAGAAAAATTGTGGTAAGATGACATGAAAAGAGACACTGATGCTGTTCAGTTTTCCAACAGATTTACTTTTATTTCTTTTTTGTGGTGCAGTTATATTATAGTCAGGATAAGCTAGACGTCTTAAAAACACACATCTAATCACACTGGAATACAGGTGGATAAATGGCACCAGAGGAAAAATGACATTTGTGCATTTGATTCCTGAGGTGAAGTGCCCTTTAAGGGGTCTGAACCAACATATATCAATGCAAAAAATTGCCCTTTAAGCATAAAGCAAAATGAAAATCAATAAAATATAGTTTCATATTACAATACTGCTTCATATTTATGGCTACTGACCCTATGAAAAAAGATAAAAGTTACACTGTGGCACTCATTTACATAAAAATAGTTTGTAGTGTAAGCTCTTCTGCTGGTGCAATGCAGTTTTCAATTTTATGAATCCCCAGTGTCCAATTCAGTGTTTCCTTTTTGAAATAAATTAGATTTGCCATTGCTTGGATGATATGAACATCCCTGCATTTTACTTGAATGACAGAACAATATTACATTTTGTACCATTTCTTTTCCCCGCAGAGACTTGTTGGTCTGCTGCTCTCTATTAATACATATTTTGGGGCAAATATATTAAAATCATTTGCCTATTGCTGCCAGTGAATTAGTGGATTTTTTAAATTAAATATATATCCTCTTGGGGCCATCACTATGATTGGTGTTTCCTGCAGCACTCCTTCTAAATCTGCATATCTCAGGCGTTGTGATTCATGATAAA
Organism: Astatotilapia calliptera; assembly: GCF_964374335.1. NCBI lineage: Eukaryota > Metazoa > Chordata > Actinopteri > Cichliformes > Cichlidae > Astatotilapia > Astatotilapia calliptera. Next base: position 8,400,381 of record NC_137439.1, on the reverse strand, counting down.
TGTTCTCGGTTTTAGCAGCATATAAACGGACCAAAGTCTTTTTGCAAGTTAAACCTGGCAGTTTCAAGATGAAGGAATTTTAAATGCTGTGGTTCTGTGGCTCGTTGCTGTTTTGATCACTTCATTTGGTTGATGTCTGTCTCCCACACAGCCACCCACATCACTGATCAGTGTGACGAGCCTCAATAAGAAGGATGATTGTTCTCTGCTTTCAAAGGCAGTGTCGGATTGTGTGTGGGCTACTGTATAGCCTTACACACACAGATTGTGTTGCACATAATGAGTTGATTATCTGGTGTTTTCTAGCTGGATAAGGCCAGAATGAATCGGCATTATGCAGGAACCTGTTCGACATCTGGCTAAAGAACTGGAGCTGAAGAACAAATATCCTTGCCATTGCTCACAGCCAGATGAGTTAAAGTGCTGAGCATCTCAGTTTGGTAGCTGTCAGACAGGCAGATGTTTGCAGGGAAGAACACAGGAAGCAAACAAGAGGAAGCCCATCGAAAAGTACTGATTCCTTAAAGCTGATCTAGTACTTTGAAGCATTAAAAACAGTGAGCAAGAAATATAATTCTTTATCTTGTGTTTTCAGTGTCACACAAATATCAAGAAAACTCCAAAACTCTATTACCCTGCAAGGTCATCTTCCTATCACCCTCTGGACCTCTTTCAGGCTTTCCATAGGTCTGTTCTGTCCTCTTATGCTTATGAGTCAGTGATGCACACGTTCTTTCAGTTTGTCAAACAACAACTTAAATTTCATTTTGGGTAAGTGGACAATGGGAAACGAAGATTGTCCAGGTGTTTTTTCTGTGTCAGAGCTCTCAGAGCACTACATTAGAACTTTAAATCAACAAAATGACCCTAGGGAACATATTCACGCTAGACAACCTCGTGAATCTCCAAAGAATAAAAGAAATAAATAGTTATGTGATATGTACGTCTGAGTTTGGAAAATCAAAAGTGTTTGACTTAAAACTGCCGGTTAGAACCTCAACACGGGCAACGGTCAGTTTGACAGAAGAGTTGATGTTGTTGAAGTTTAAGGTTAAATGTGTGAGTTCAAAAGGAATTTCTCCAGAGAAATCTGAATATAGCAGGAATCCTGGTCAACAGATACATGACAACAATCCAATTTAAATCTTTTTTCTTGCCTCCCTCTATCTTTTAAACAAATAAAATATGTGAGGCAGTGGTGTGGTTTTACATCTAAAATTACTGTAAGATGAACATTGTTTTTATGTCACAATGACTATTTCTTTGTTTTATTCTCTTCTGATAGCACTGTGATAGAAAACAGTCATACAATTTGTATAAACAAATGTAGGTTGTACACTTAAAAATTAGAAAATATAGTCAAGTTCTAATCTAGACAGTGTCGTCAAGTAGTGTGAGTAATGTGTATGTTTTTAAAATTTGATGTTTAAAATTAAAAGCCTATAAACCTACATTTAGTACATTTTTTTGTACATTTTGTCTTTTTTTTCTTTTTATTCTCACTTGTCGATCTGACCTTTTCATTTAATTAACCTATTCCTCCCTTGCGCGCCTGGTCTAAAAAAACAACTTATGGGGCTATTTTTCAAAACTGCATGGCAAGTTCATTCAACCAATCGAGAAATCATTTACTGTTTTCTCACTAAGGGGATGTTGGATTTGTTGCATTTGATTTATGTTCCAACAAGTTTGGTGACAGTTATTTAATTACTGTAAATTTGTCAGAGTTTCATGGAGTTTTGCAAATCGCTGTCTGGACTGATGTGAATGCATTTTTCCCAAATGTCTTTCATAAAAGTCTAAGGTTATTCACGATACTGTGGACCAATATTCAAGGACTTAAAGGGTTACTTAACTATATAAACTTGGGTAAACTTGAATGATTTAGCAGCCTTAAAGAACCAGGCTTAAAGAAGTAAAGCTAAAGCACGTAATCTAAAAAACATATTGGGCCAAAGGTTTCAATAAATTCTGCAAGTGCAACAACAATAAACTGGACTGAACGAGTGGGAAAAAGTTTAAATAGACTTCAAAACTAAATTAAGTGACACATGGGTATTTAAGTTTCAGATGGAAGACCCCCTATGTCATTGATAAGTAGGGATGGGTATTGATAAGATTTTCACGATTCCGATTCCATTTTCGATTCTGTTTAATGAGTCGATTCTTTATTGATTCTTTTTAAAAAAGGAGAACACTAAGGTCGATTAGCTTAGAACTTTGTTTTATATCTTCTCTTTGAACAAGATAGAAATTTAGGAGTAACATGGCCTTACAAACCCAACAGTGAGATCTTGTGAGATCTTAAGAGGTCCACAGCCTTCAATGGGGTGTCACAGGGTCCCCAGGAAAAAAATTGTAAATGTAAAATAATAAAATAAATATTCTTCTGTAGCAATAACAAAGTATAACATCAATTATTCAGTAGCAATTACACAAGAATATCCAGTAATGTCCCTGCCTACAATTAAACACATTCACTTACCGAAAATCGGGGGCATCTGCTGCGGCAAATGGGTGCAAGCCTTTGACCACAAACTTAGTCACTGCTCGGAGACATTCGTCTATCCTGGCCTGAAAGGAGACGCTACCGGTAGACTGCAGCGAGAATCTGAGCCAGCCAGACTCTGTCTGTCTCTCTCATCATGGTCACCTAAATGCACAGTAATGGCAGGTTTTGTAATAAGGCAGATCGCGCTAACATAATATGCACTGTTAGTTGATTATTTACCTGCCGCATTAACGGGAGAGGACGTGCAAACATTACCGCTGCTGCTGGGTTGAGATTCACGAGTCCGGAGTGGAATTAAAAACATGACAGGCCGACTGGAATCGATAAGGGAATCGTTTGCTAAAATGGCAAACAATTCCAAGGAATTGAAACAGTGGGAACCGGTTTTCAACAAGAACCGGTTTTCGATACCCATCCCTATTGATAAGACAGCACAAGATAGAATTAAATATCCTAAATGTCAAAACCATTTGAGCTGATAATGAAATTAAGATCTTTGGTCTATTTGGAGACGATTTTTAAATACCTTCTACCAGTTACAACTCAAAATATAAGATTTTGGGTTATTTCTTTTAGCTTCGCAACATTGAAAAAATAAACCACGCGGCAGAGCTAAAGTAAAACAAAATGCAAAAAAGCTCACTGTGTTGTATTTTTAATGCGTTCTTTCTTTCTCTGTGTATATCCAGGCAGGAGCAGGCTTGAACCCCCTTGGGTCAAACTGGAGGTAGACGTTGTGCGGATTAGTAAAATGAGCATTGATGTTTTCTGCTTGAGGATGATTGTTAGCGCTCTGGAGCAAAAACAACCATCGCTGGAGCCTCATTATCCTGCTTACTGCTACGTGCTTTGAACGGCTAAATAAGTTGGCTCATACTGAGAGGCACTGAACTTTGGGTTTGTGGGGCTTATAGAGCTCTGAAGTGCAAGACCTTCTGTTTGCTGAGGTGATGGATGGAGCTCATCGGTATTCAGGGTCCCCAGCTCAGTCACGGACTCAGTGGGCACTTTCTATTCAGTAAAGAAGTGGACAGTGCAGGTGAATGAGCCACTCTGTCTCTGGTATTAGTCTGTCATTTCAGGGGTGATAAAATGTATTTTCCTTATACCCTCCAGAGATATTTTCAAAATTTCCTTTAATGTTTTTTAATGCGGTCAAACTGACCATTTGTCACATTGGTGCAACGATAAAGTTGGCACTCTATGAATTGATGGATAGTGCAGACGCTGAGTGATGGGTGTCCAGGAGGTTTTTGACTGAACTGAAAGGATATTTCCCATCACTCAGAGTTCAATACATGCTTCCAGTTCTGGTGCTCAAGTTTTTGTTTTATCAAAGGCAAAGAATGCTTCTTTTTTTTGCCAGGAGATATTTCACTTAGCCGAAGATTGAAGAATTATCTTTTCTATGTAAATTTATAATACTTTGATCATGAATAATGTTTTTGTGGTGATCTGAATGCCTAAAAGCATTATTATATTTTTTTTTTTAGTCTAACACCCTTTAATGTGAAGCTTACACAAAGACAGGAGGTGTTTTCAGGAAGGTGCAGCAGTTTAATATTCAGAAAGGCTCTCTGTCCAACACAGCCAGGGTCAGTGTTGAGGTTCGTTGGCTACAGAGGCCAGCAGGTATTCAACATTTAGCTCCATTTTCCTCTGAGCTGTCTGTGTTTGTGCTCCACTAGTCACACTGTCAGGGACATCGGCTTTTAAATGCCACAGCTCCGTCGAGGAAAAGTGGCCCTGTGTTTTAAAACTCCACTGCTCTCTCTCGGCTGTTTCCTCAGCGAGGCTGTGCTCTCACCACACATTATCTCCTCAGGGATTACAGCACTCCGCGTTGGAGAGCCGTCCCTCTCATCTCACCTCTTCAGACTACTGTAATTCACCTGCTTTTCATACTGAGAGCTCCCCCACCACCCACAGTTATAAGTGTCAGTAAGGGCATAGCCTGGAGGAATAAAGACTATCAGGAGGAACTTCAGAGGACAAAAGAGCTGGACGCCTTCTGATGATTGTTGAGTAGCTGGATGGCATTTAAAATGCTAGAATTAAATATGTATGAGCCTCTGCTCCACTCTGGTAACTATAAAGTGCAGTATAACTGTGTTATATGGTCTGATGTTTAATGATAACTGCTGCAACACACTGTACTAAACAGAGTTCAGACTCGGTTAATACCCAATAATTTTACAATCAAATTACAGTGCCACTGAGGCCAAGCTGAAGGCTTTCTAATGTTAACAAGCAGCTGGACCAAATATTCATAGACATTTATCCCTCCACGTGGATATACACTCACCAACCTCTTCATTAGGTACACCTGTTCAACTGCTCGCTGATGCAAATATCTATCAGCCAATCACATGGCAGCATCTCAGTGCATTTAGCTACATAGACATGGTCAAGATGAAGTATTGATGTTCAAACTGGGCATCAGAATGGGAAAGAAACATGATATAAGTGACTTGCATGGTTGTTGGTGACTTACAGGCTGGTCTGAGTATTTCAGAAACTCCTGATCCTCTGGGATTTTCCCACACAATCATCTTTAGAGTTTAAAGAGAATAGTCTGACAAAAAGACAATATCAATTGATCAGCAATTCTCTGCATGAAAATGCCTTGTTGATGCCAGAGATCAGAGGAGACTGCTTTGATCTGATGCGAATAGTGACTCAAATAACCACTCATTGCAATCAAGGTGTGCAGAAGAGCATCTCTGAACGTGCAACACATTTAATCTTGAAGCAGATGAGCTACGGCAGCAGAAGATCATCCTGGGTGCCACTCCTGTCAGCCAAAAACTGGAAAATTAGTCCAGAATTTGCAAGAATTTACTAAAAGTGATCAGTTGAAGACTGGAAAAACAAAACAATCTCTGCTTCGCCGTTCAGATGGTATGGTCAGAATTTGGGTTAAGTGAATAAACGTGCAACCATTCTGCCTTGTATCAAAAGTGCCAACTAAGCATCATTTAAATGCTACAGCCTACCTCAGTATTGTTTCTTAGCTTGTTGATGCCTTTGTTCACATCTTCTGATGGCTGCTTCCAGCAGGATAAAATGCCATATCACAAACCTCAAAATATGTCAAAGTGATTTCTTGAACATGAGGTCACTGAGTTCATCGTACTTAAATAACCTCCATAGTCACTAGATCTCAATCCAGTAGAGCACGTCGGGATGCAGTGAAACAGGAGATTCACATTATGGTTGTACAAGCGACAAATTCGCAGCAGTATCAGTCTGGACCAAAGTCTGTGAGTAATGTTTGCAGGACCTTGTTGAATCTCTGCCACAAGGACTTAAACGAGCTCTGAAGCCAAAAGGGGTCCAACCCAGCACTAGCAAGGTGTACCTAATAAACTGACTGTATAATTATAAGCTTTAATTCTTAGCTCCCCAGCTGTATTGTGAAACGTGTCTATCACAGCACTACACAAGAATTAGTATTTATTTGTATGTCTTTGCACACCATCCTTTTTTTTTGTTGTTTCATTTTGTATTAGTTCCTTTAGGAAATATCAGACTTTTAATCTGTGAAATGACTCATTATGTTGAGCTGCTCTTTAACTTTATCTACAAACTGTTGCTGGGTGGATAGCATAGCAAAGTGTACAGATCTTTCTAGCTGAAAGCAGCTTGGAATTAAGGCTGATGATAGTCTTTATATTTTTATTAAATCAAACAAAAATTGTTATGATAGATTTCGATTGAATTTTGAGCAGTAGCTGCCCACTGTATTGCTTTTCACTGTACATTGCAGTGCTTTTGATGTTACAGGCAAATACTCCTTCCTATCCTAAGGAGGATTAAAATAGTATCAGCACATAAAATTGGCAGACAGAAAATGCTACATGCAGGTACTGGATGTGCTGCAGGAGACAGCTAATGCATAAGTAATGGTGAAGAAGCCTTTTGATCAAATATTCTGGGTATATATGTTGTAGTATACTCACCACTCTAAGCACTTTACACTTTACATTGTCACAAACTGTGATGGATATATCAACTGTTGCTTTTGGCACTTAGTATCTTGTCCAGGATCACTTTGACATGAAGTACTGTAGCTTGAGATTGAAGCATTGACCTTCTTATTAGTGGGCAACCCCGACTACCACCTGAGTCACAGCTACCCCTCAGGGTTCCTATGTGAGACCATATTGGAGAAGACTGTTGACTGTTTCTGTATTCTCTTTAACAGAAGTGTAAAACGGTAAATCCTCAACTGACTTGTGGTGTGTTTGGAAGTACAGCTGTTGCTCATTGCATTTGTGTTTGAATCCTCTATCGTGTGTTGCAGTTTGGTTAAAACACCTGCCGAAGATATAGATTTAATAATATAAAAATCCAGTATTTTGAAGCATTCAAATGAGAAAAAAATTACATTTAGACCATTATCTTGAGAGTGAATGCCACATTTGGGCTCTACAGTGTATTTAATTGTGTATCCAAATACTTGGCATCCTCAGTTACTAAATAAATATTCCAGGATTTCAGGGTTCAGTTTGTGAAGCATCGTCAGTGCTTTAAAATTTAAAATCCTGCTCTTTTCTAAACTGATACAAAATTTTCTTTAACTACAGGTAAATAGGCCAATATTGTTGTTGGCTCTAGCTACAAATTTCATTTGAAAAGAGCTGCTGTAAATGGAATGGTATTCCTCTTTGAAATTATCGGGAGGCGGATGAAGACCTTGTGTTGTTGAGATGAAGTGCACTGATGTTGACAGAGTAATCGAAACTAAAGCCTTGCTGTCAGAGTTCTGGGCCCAGATCGGACTGCTGCGTGAATCATAGTAATTGGCTCTTGTCTCAGTGGTGGAGAACAACATCCATTAACGGAGAGGCTTTGGATGGAGGCGGTGATAGTTTGGCTTTAGCTTACAGTTTGCAGCTTGAGAGGAAAACTATGAATATTTATGGGGCTGGTGATCATGAATCCGTGTGTATATCTGTGGGATGTGATTATGCTGTGCAGACCAAAGACAATCAGATACAGTAAAACAAACATTCATTTGTATTCTGCCTTTACAAATGATTTCTCTATGTCATGTAGCTATAATAAATGACAGAGAAAGCTGCTTTAATTTGAACAAAAAAGTGCTTGCTTTCTTTTTTTTGTAGGTTTATTGGAGACTGTGAGAGAGGCTCCAATTAAAATAAGAGTAATTAATGTTAATTACCGCATAATGTTCAATATATTATGTTTTGATTTCAGGGAATCATCCATAAACTAAATATGAGAAACATGTAAAGGTTTCCTCTGACAACACTGAATCATCCCCATCAGCATCCAGCCTATAATGACTCACTCAGGACGCCATTCATCTCCGCAACACGACATGATTGCAACGTTCATTTATCCATTGAGCCAGAATTACACCATTTACTCATCCAACTGGACATTATTACGCTGTTCATTCATCTAATATGGAGCCATTACTGCTGAAAGACCCGTTTCTACCTGGGGAACATTAAACCAGCTCCTGAATGATTAGACTCCTCTCTGACACTCATGTTGTTATATTCACAGGCTCAACACTTTAGTTGTCATTAGCGCCTCTTTAAGACTTTAGAATGAAACAATCAAAAGCTGTCCGAATAAACTTCTTTTATCTTAAAAAAGCTGATCATTTGCAGAGACAACGCTTTTACCTCTCAGCATCAGAGCACTCCCACCCTGCTGTTTATAACATTTCATCAGGTTTTCACTCAGGCTAAGAGATGGAGACTAATCCATTTCCAGCTGTGTCGGGTATTGTGATATTCTCATTGTGCTTTTTGCTGTTGATCTCTACTCTTTGAACCACTCAGCTTTTTTTCAGTCAGATAAAAAGTTTGAATGCTTCCTTCTTCTTTTTTTTCTTGATTTTAAAGCTTAAAAAAAGACATTCCCGCGTCAACCTACTGTTGTGAACTACTTAACTGTGCAGCGAGGAACTGTAGCTGACATTAAGCCTGCAATTCAAAGATAACACATCCACTGCTCCTCTTTGCTTATTAGGGCTAAAACTGGCACTGAAGCCCAGTAACAGATTTCTTGAGCTAAGAGTGCTCTTACTCAGGATGCGTCATAGCTGTGTTCAACTATGCTTACTTCTCTCAGACTTTTAATTTTGTTTTGTTCAGTCTAGGAATATTTTGAGGAGGTTATATCTGTGTGGAGATGTTGAAACAAATGTAATTATAGACCCTCAAAAAGCACAGCAGTGCACATGCTGACATTTACATGTAAATGTCAAAATCTGAAGGACATTCATTATACTTTATGTTTTGATATTTCTCGACAGAGGTGTGTGACAGCGCACTGGTCTCCAATCTGCCGCCATCTTCCTTCCGAAGCTCTTCCCAGCTGTCCAGCAGCCACGCCCCGGGTTTCGCCAAACTCAACAAAAGAGAAGGTGAGGAACAGATTCTGCTACTTCCAAACAAAAGTACCTAACTAGTATTAAAATATATTTGATGATCTGAAACATGTAAGTGTGAGAAATATGCAAAAAATTGATGCAAATAGTGTTTGTGCCTTTGGCATGGTTTGGGGAAAAAATAGGATTATTGATTAACTATTAGTTGGAATGGTGATACGTTCTTTTAATTTGGACCTGAATGTTTTTAACTGGGAAAAAAATGCAAGCTTGAACAACACAGCGTGTTAGTATGTGAGGCTTACAGTAAACAAGAAGGTGCCAGTCTGATCTTAGGGGAAAAAATCTACTTCTGTCATTTGTATCTGAGCAATCTGTAGGAGTACTCTGTCAACACGCTGCACGCTCTATATTAAATGCTAAATTGTTTTAGCATCAATTATAATAGAGCGTGACTCATTAAATCTGAATTTGACTTTCTACTCTGCTTGGTAGTAAAGAAATGAGCAGGCGTTGCAGTGACACTTCAGGCCGTGTATTAAAGACTGTAAGAGCTAATTTTTCATTGTTGCCCTTTGCTGGCATTTGATGTTCAAAAGCCACCCTGCTGTAATGGAACTGACATTTCGTGGTCTTTCATTAACTAGGAGACGCAAAGATGACAGAGACAAGATTTCAAAGACTTGTGAACATTGTGAAAACTCTTAAAACTAATATTAAAAGTAACCTGAGACCATTTTATATTACCCATAAAGAAGATTATACTTACTGCTGATTGATTAAAGGCACTGCATGTTAGGATGTGAAGCAGTTAGAAATAAAAGCTATATTACATAAGACTGTTGACTTGATTTATAATACTACATTAAGTCTCTGATCCAGACTACAGCATATACAGACCTGCACCTTCTCAGAACTATAACTACACAAATATAACTCCTGGTATCTTCATCTACTTGCTGGCACTTACACTTGCTAGCACCTACATAATACCAGCGTGCACAAGCAACCCACAAGCAAGTATCCGCCAGCGTTGTCATTATTTACAAGGATTCAGGATTCATGCAGAGAAGCGCAGCTTAATAGCTACCATTAACTAAAACAACACAAGTTTGTTTTTTGTTTTTTTCAGAGTGTAAATGCACTATCCATTGCATCTGTCTCATTTGATGGCGTTTACACAGTTATCATTAACATGAGCTGAGTTTGCAACTGGAATTGTTTCAGCTGTCTTATATGTTGCACAGTATACGATTGGGTTTTTATTTCCTCGAAATCCAAGTGAAATGTCTTGTTTCCATGTTTTGTAGTTACGTTAAACACTAGTAAAAAGAGAAAACAGAGAAGAGATAGAATGTGCCTCCAGGATTTTATATATTGAGTAATTTCTCACATAAATCCTCTCACTGCTGCCATCAATATCACAGACACTTTGTGCTGTATATTTATGCAGTATATACTGTATATATTAAAAAATCTCAGTGGTACACAGGCATAAATATTCATTTCTGTACTGTGGGAAAAAATCAAGGTTGGAAGACCAAGGCAACTGCAATATTTTTAGCTCAATCGGCCACCGATGATCTTATGCTGTGGTGAAGTGTCTATCGTGCATCTACCCACAGTTTCACTCCTCCTGGAATGATCGGATTTTGGTGAAAGTTTCAGACGGTCACCTGATGGATCTTCATCAAAAGTCTGCCCAAGGTCAAGGTCATGTTTGCTATTCTCTGTGAACTTTAGTTCTTATTAGTTTGTGTAGTACTGCTAACTAGAGCTGGGCGATAGAACGATAACGATATGTATCGCGATATAACTTTTACTCGATAGAGAAATTAAGCTATCGCGATAGACTTCGCCGCTCTTGTCCTCAAAAAAAAAAAAAAAAGGTCAGCCAATCCAAATTAAGTAGCGCAGAGCCGAACCAATCACAGCCGCAGCGTCACGTCGCGTGACTTGTTACGTACAGCACAAGTGCCAAGCCGTGTGTTTGTTTGGGAAGCAGCCAGCGGGTAATGGAGCCAGCGCGTAATGGAGGAAATGAGTGTGCCGACTAGAAAAATCAACCGAGCGTGACCGAAGAGAAAACAGATGATGGTTCCAATGCCGGAGAGATTGTCGAACGGAAGAGCCATAGAAGTTCCGTAGTTTGAAGGTATTTCGGCTATTTCAAGTCTGACAAAAAACAGAGTAAATTGTGCCGAAAGCAAGTCTGGAAATACAATAAACTGGTGCATGCGTCACACTGCGCGCCACGTTATTGTTTCGGTGAAATGAATTTCTACAATACTGTTACTGTTAATTCTACTCTCTGCAGTGTTTAAATGCTTACATATACACACAGTTACTGTCCCTCCACACATACGACTCGGTTCTGCTTCTATGCCGCAGCTTTGTTTACTTTTTCCCACCGAGGCTTCTAGACTTCTGATTGGCCAACATTTCTGCACGGTTAGGAATCTAGCGCCACCTGCTGCTTTGGCATGTTCATAGCAGCGTTTTCCTTCATTTCTGCCTTTATGTGTGGACGGGATTATTTTTTAAAACGAAAACGGAAAATCTCCGTTTTCAAAAATACCCGTGTACGTGTGGACGTAGCCTCAGTCTCTGACTGGAAGCGCTAATTCGTCATTCGGCTTTTGTCAGACTAAAGTAACTGTTAAAACTGTTTGAAAAGCTCAGCTATACAACAAGGAGAGATTGAGAATTTCCTTTTAGTTCTCAGTTTATTTGATATTGACAAAAGTTAGTCAGTTTTGTCTGTTCTTCTGTAAAACAAACTAAGATTTATTTTTAGAATTAATATTTTGTTTCTAAGTGGAATTGACAATTTAGTCTGTTTCGTTTGTTCTATTTTGAAACTTAAACGCTTTAGCGGCTGCCTTTTGTGTAGTTTGCAATATTTGCCTTTATTTATCTGAAAAAGTCTCATGTTCCTTAAGTACATCTACCCTGTTGAACTTATTATGGGAAATAAATATTTAAATAAAAACAAGCTGCTGATTATTTCACATTTTACTTGTGAGCAACGGCACATTTAAATCTTACAAATATAGTTATTTGGCTTATATCGTGATAGATATCGTTATCGCCTGAAATGAAAAAAACATATCGTGATATGAAAAAATCTCATATCGCCCAGCTCTACTGCTAACCGATGACAAGAAAACTGGTCACTTTTCTTTTCTACTTCACGTTACAATAACTGATGTGCACCTGTGTTTCAGATGCACCTGATTTTGGGGTCATGTTGAAAATTTGTGGCACGAGTTGTTTGTTGTCATTTTGAATATATAGGTTAAAGATTAAGTCTGAAGAAAAATATGTATAGTTTTATTCCTCAAAATCAGTATTTTTCTTCAAACTCGTGTCCTTACCTTTATCAAGGTTCGGACAGGATCTCACTGAGCATGTGCAGAGTCAGGTTTCGGACTCAAGCTTGTTTACTGAAATTAGATTGAAATTTGTAGTCTTACAAAAATATGACAATTGTTAGAATTGCCCCCAGCCGACCCATACATTTTAAATTTGCCACAGAGGAGAGCATTATAGGACAAAATAACTTCCTCAGGCTTCCAGTTCATTAAATTTACATGAATATAAAAACATGATGTTGATGCTATACCCTAGGGCTGGGCGATATGACCCAAAATTCATATCTCGATATTTTTTAGCTGGATGGCGATATAAGATATATATCTCGATTTTTTTTTTTTTAAAGCCATAAGTTAAGAACAAAAAGAGAGTTCTTAGTCACACTGTGTCCCAGATGTCACACGGGCACTTTTATTTACATACAGCGTAGATGTATATGAAGAAATTACTCAAAAAAAATTATCAGCATTTATTAAATAATCATGGTCCATAAATAAAAGAAAATGTTGTTTTTGTGCATAACAAAAAGCTCACAATTGTGCAGTCAAAATGTAAACTAATAGACGCTGAGCGTAATAACAAAGAGACAGATTTCACAGCTGCACCACGTCTCTGAACAAGTGCCATTTGTGGTCCTTAAACACACACAGTACGCATCACTCCGCGAGGCTCCTCCCCGGTAGCCGTAATCCTCCGACATCAAGCGGTGCAGCTCCGTAGCTTAGCAAAGTCATATTAAAACTTTTGTTGACAGATTGCTGAGCGCTGTGTACCACATAAAATCGGTTCGCGGTCAGTAAGCACAACCAGAATTCATACATAAGGCGCACTGTCGAGTTTTGAGAAAATGAAAGGATTTTAGGCCGTGCAGCCCCTCCTGGCTGCATGTCGTTAGCGCGGTTAGCTCGTTAGCGCGGTTAGCTCGCTAACACGTTGACGCAGTCCAGCCCCACGCACGGGGCCATCCGCGGTAACTCGCTAACGGAGATTTTCCGCTTTCATCTTGTCATTGCCTGCAGGTGAAGCTATGGGGGAGGCGGAGTTGTGTTCAGTGAAGGAGAGGCAAGGCAGAGTAACGTTGCGTAGAGACAAAAGTGGACGAAAGAGAGGCAAACCTGCGGCTCCACAAGTATAATTATAACGTAACATAGACTATATCGATATAAACGATATTGCCACATCTTATATCTCGTATGAAAATATATCGATATTTTTTTTTTTAAAAACTCGATATATCGCCCAGCCCTACTATACCCCTGCACTAAAATAATCCAGGTACAGTCAAAAGACCCAGAATAAACTCTACATTCTTTAAGTAGTACAGTGTATCCACAGGGGTTGCCGTTAATGTGTGAAGGAAAGTCTGTAGAAACAGATCATTTAAACATGAAAGAACTCCTGGGCTATAATAGAGTACCAGCTGAGATCCCACAGCAACATCTGGTTCAATGTCCTAACAAATAATTTCAAGACAGCGGTAACCCTCATGCATTTATTTTTCCTAATCTTGCTCTAGTATGTTGCCAGTAGATAAGGAAGTTCTTGGTTCGGGATCCCAGGGAGCATTCCCAGCTGTTTGCCGAGGAAATCGATGAATAAATGAATGTCTCCGACTCATTTCCATCTCTGCTGCAAACTCTGCTTCCTCTGGTTGTTCTCTAAGGAGCCGCTTCACTCTCACTTCATTTATCCACTAAGTGAACACCGATTATCAGGCTTTAAATATGACCTACACGGCACACCATAACAAGAAATCTATAATGTTTCACTCATTCAAACTTTATTGTTATTGATGAGCAGTGAAGGTCATGAACATGTGTTATATGTGATGAGATTATTCACTTTAAATGGAATAACTATAGATTACAATTCCATTTTTCATGGTATACCAAGTACATTTATACACCAAAAAAATGTGAATACGAGCAGAGCAGCCTCAGAACAGAAGATTGTAGTGATTCTTTAATCATGGGAGGTCTGTGTTCGCTGATAGCAAACAAAAACAATTTTTTTGGCTTCCTTTAACCACTGAACCAGTTTTGAATTACAGCCTTTTGTTTGACAGAAACTGTGATCTTCAAAGATCAGTTATTTTCCCTGCCAGGGACAGTGGTGCTTTGAGCTAAAAACTGGCATATTAACATGTTCAAATACAAAATGTTAATATGTTGAAGCTTGGTGGAGGATTGTAAGTGTGCATGTTCAAGTAACTACAATGAAGTTGAAGTTGCTGTTATCATTTTTTGAGTGCAATTCTGTATTTTTTTATGAGACTAATTTGTACTAAATTATAAAGTAATAAATCCTCTATGTCTGTGTATAAACCTCAGTGTCGATCAAGTAGTTGATCTGTATTTCTGTATTTCTCCAGAAGGAAGAAAGTGGAAGTCATTATATGTAAAGGGTGAGAGAAAGTAAAACCAAACCAGCTGAGAACTTCGAGGTTCACCACTCACCTCAGTCTGGAAATATTGCACATTTATGTAAACTACAGCTTGATATTTTACTGACGCACGCAAGGAATGAATGGACTGTTTGTATATGGCTTTATACTATTCTTCACATATATGGAAGACCTAAGGAAGAATCTGATGATAATGAGGATGATAATAGAGATCCAGAGGAACCACTCAAAGTACTTTATACCGCAAGCAAATTTGTACATAGAGCTCTTCTCCCAGCACAAGCAGATAACAGATGTCTTACCCAGGACTGGAGGGTTTAAAGCAATAAGTGGATGACCCTCTCCGCCTCTTCAGCCACAGCAGCCATACAACAACAAGGCAGCAACACTGGGATTTGCAAATGAAAGACAAAAAAACAAAATCCCAAAGTCATTTATAAAGGAAACAAAAATATCCTTTTAAGCCAGACATTTTATGAAACAAAGCACCTTCCCTTTGCATTCACACATTCACCTGAGGGCCTGACAATGTACTTGGGACTTTAACCTGATGTAGCTGATCACATTGGAGGTCTGAAGGGGACACCAGAAGTGGATAAAAACCCCTTTATAGTCTATTGATTGGAGATGAATGGCCTATTAACAGAAACCTGGAGGATGAATGACTCATCTATTTCAGTTTCCCCACTGGTTACTGTTATCCTTCATTTATCTTTCCTTTCTCTGCCGCTCACTCTCTCCTTCTCTTCGTGATGTTCCATTTTTCTTTCCATATATCTTGCCCATCCCACCTCATCCTTTCGCTGAATTGCCCCTGTCCATCTTCTGCTTCATCTGCATTACATTTTATTTTCACTGGTAAGAAGTCATTTAGCCATCTCGGTCTTCTTGCCAAATGTTAATAGCAGTCTTCATGTTTAAACATTTTCTTTCTTCTGTAGGCGCCGCTGACAGTTATCAGTGACGCCACTGCAATTATGCTGAAATTGACTTGAAAAGAATTATTGTGCCACAGTAATCATTTTCCCAAAGGGTTGGATTTGAAGGCAGAATTAAACTTTAATTGGAATCTGTAAATTGGAACTATGTAAGAGCAGCCAACTAATCAGGTATTGATTTTCATATTCAGTTACGCTCTGCGGTTTCCAAAAAGTTGTTATTTCTAAAATAGTATTACTTAAGTATCTGTTTTTTTCCCTGCATGTAATTATATTTGCAGCAGTCCAAGCTCATGTTTCTAGTCTGAATAATTCATAAATTCCCCAAATTTACATGATGCTGGATCTTTTGAAAGTAATCTTCTTGTTTCCATAAATTGCAAAAACAGCAATATTATCACAAAGGTCAGAACAGATTCATTAATTAGTTAATTAGTTTGGACACCTGATATTTATCAAGTCAACTGCAAGTGTCGGAAACCCCACGAACACTTTGATTAGTTTGAAACTATTTCAGCAAATTCTGCAAATTGAGATTTTTACACTCTAAAATAAGATGTATTACTTTCTTCATGGGCTCTTTTTGTAGCATCTCATATGGATGAATCTTTCCTGCTTCTCCTGCAGAGAACCTTCAGTATTCCTCAGCCTGGTGCTGCTGTCAGTGCCGCATCGAGCTCATTGGCCTCCTGGTGGACTTTCTGTCCGACTGACATGTTATCAGGCTGCTGAAATTACCCTCCAGACTTGGTATTCTCATGCAAATGACCAGTGCTCATTCTGGGTCGGGTGCTTGTATCAATCTGTTACATGTCTTTCCAGCTGCTTTCCTATCCCTTTAAGCTGCCTGTCTCTCTCTACCATTTCCTGTCTCACTTTTTTTAATTGTCTGTCTTTCAGTTCCTTTTATTTCTTCCTCTGGTCATTGCCTCTGTTCTGTTCCACTCAGTCTGTCTGCCTGTAGCTGCATGATCATGTATTAGCGCACAATTGAAGGTGAAATAGTAATTTGTTTATACTCATTCACCAACGTTGTACTTGTCAGCTTCCAATATTGTTGGATAATTAATATTAGACAAAGACTGCATTTGCCCTCGGGCAGCTAATTATGAAAAACACCTCATTTTCTCTCCATTCAGTGCTGAATTGTATGTCATGCGCTCCAGAATCCATCCATCTATCCACCCATTTTCTTAACTGCTTATCTAATTCAGGATTGTGGGGGTGTGGGACGTAACACAGAGAGACGGACAAGCAGTTGCACTCCCGTTCACTTCTACAGCTGTCACCAAGTGGCTTGTCTTGGACTGCAGGAGGTTCTTAGGGCATGACACTCACAGTGGTGCAGTGGTTACTACTGTCACCTCACAGCAAGCGGGTTCTGGGGTCAAATCCACCGTCTTCAGGCTTTCTGTGTGGAGTTGAGACACCAGACTGAAATGCCCTAAATGTTATCATTCAGTACCGAAGATTGGAAATTCAGGTGTAGGTTTCGTTTCTAAAATTCAAAGTGCCTTAAATCATTTCTTCTGGAATGGCCAGCAGATCCACTAGTTCCAAAGGTTCTGCATCTATAAGAGTCTGTGGGAAAATGGTAATGGTGATCTAAAATTTGACCCCTAAAGGCCATCATGATAAATCTGGGTGGGAATGAAGAAATGCACTTGGCTCTCCCAAATTTCCATCACTGAAGAGTCCTTGAGCTGCTCAGCAGCCCAAAGGTTAAACTGTTTTGGGAAGTTCCCAAGGGTGGACTTGCCAGTGTGGTAAGAGTATTCCTTGAAAAGACAACTGTCAGTAAAACTATCTGAAAAGTTGAAACAGGTGTAACGTTAATCACTGTTTATTTGACTTTTGGATAAACATCCAAAACAGATCTTGGCAAAATAACAATGTATGCAGCGCAGCGTGACTCTGCCCCGATTCGTCGGGCTACATTCATAATTTCATCCTCTGTTTGGCCATAAAGGCTGTGATATCACACTCCTGACCTCCATTAACCTTTAGCTCTTTTTGTAGGTGGTCAGATCAGGTATGCTGACAGACAGTGGGGGAGAAAGAATCCAAAACGATCTCTTTGATTTAAAGCGACAGCCGTGACACAAAGTGTTCAGACCATCCACCATCACTTCACCTCCATTGTATTAGCTGCAGTTACTGTGACAGGGTGGACACAGTAAATCTTTGTAACGCCTCTTAGCCTCTCAGTCATTTTGCTTTAATCTCTTTCTTCTTTTCTCCACAGTCTTATCTTTATGAGCAAAGGTCAGAGTGTCTGCTCTTTTCTGTTCTGCTGTCACTGGACACGTCTGTTAGTCAAGTTCTTAGCTCTGGCCTTTAAAGATCAGACTGGACCTGCCACCAGACCGGCACGGATTTCCTTTCACCGTTTAGTTTTTTTCCCATCAGTCTGCCGCCACATTGTTCTGCATTATTTTAAAATGATAAACAAAATAAATAGTTGTTCCAACTACTGTTTCCCATTTGAACTTCTTTACCTCGAAAACTGTCCCTACTGACAACCTGTACAGTTCAGGTTGTCAGTAGGGACAGTTTTCAAAATATTGAAAACCGCAGAACTTGTTGGAGAGTTTATATAACTTGTCTGGCCCGGGAGCATCTTTGAGTCCACTGGGAGGAACTTGTAAGCATTGCTAGGCAAACTGACGTCTGAAATACCCCGCTAAACCTGCTTCCACTTTGACCCAGCTCCGGCTCCCAAAAATTGGACAGAAACATTCAAATCTGTCATGTTTTTCGAAGGCTTATAATCTCTTTTGTGAAAATGAAGGTCTCAGGGAAAGACTATAAAAGCACAGGAGAAAATGCAAACTCCACAAAGCAAGGCCCTGCACAAATTATGCTCAAGAACCTCGTTTTGAAGGAACCAGTGAGTAACAGTGCTGCCTATGGTCTGCATTCATTCTCAGATGATGGCACAAACTGTCTGCAGAGCTGACAAGTGGAAGCAGCAAGCTAAATCTAATGGGCCAAACTGATAACATATGACTTCAAGCCACCTGATATCACCTGGAAATGAGACAGTCAGTGTGATCCGTTGTTCTTTTGTTGTTTTAGGCCATGGCAAGATGCAAGTATTTGTCTAGGATACTCGATGAGCCTTTAGCTGGAATTTGTGATGTGTTTTGTTATGCCAAAGCTTCTGTCACTGGTTCTTTCTGCTTTAATTCCTTTATTCATGATGCAGGTTGCTCTAAGCCATAATTGGCTAGGATACGGTGTTCGGTGACACAGCAGGTTTTTAAGGAAACATAATCACCAAATCTTACAAGTGGCCATCTGGAATGACACCGGTGTTCTGTAATCTGATCTTGATGGTCTAGATTTTGTCATAGGGTTGCAAGAGGAGGTCCTGCAGCTATTTAGCTTTGTGCATGATTTTGCCTTTTAGCCTGCCTGCACAGCACCATTTTGAGAGAATAATTGGCTCCAAGCTGATAAAAGAAAATGAGAGATGGCTGCGAGCGTGTTTATGTTCTCTACGGCTTTCTGACACGCAGCATGGGCGTGTTAGCTTGTGAGCTCAGTGGGACTCTGGTCAGCAGCCTCCTTCTTCAGAATTCGTCCATCTGGTGTTTGAGCTCCACACGTGCAACCACACACACACACACACACACACACACACACACACACACACACACACGAAATTGCCTCTCTTTTTCTGCTTCTAACACCTCTTTATTGTGCAGCAGCCCATTTAATCAACTCCAGTTTATCTGTCCAGGCAGACTTCTGTCAATAACTCCCACACTTCTGCATGCATTGTGAGCAGTGTGCATGTTTTCACTAATGTGTACACACACACACACACACACACACACACACACACACACACACACACACACACACACACACACACACAACTGGGGTTTACCACTTCGGAGGACATTATATTGACTTACATTGATTTCCAGGACCTCACTTTGGCTCAGTCTTAAAGGGGATCTGTTATGCTTTTCCATATTCTGTTCCAATGGTGTATTCTCATAATTACACATTATGAAAATTGATTATGTGCCCTGTTACTAAACCTTCACTTGTTCAGGACGGTTTCATGTCACACTATCAGTGTACTTTCTCTAATGCGAGGGTCGGGAATAAACTTCCTCCGAGGGGGGCTGGGTTCTCTCTTAGAGACAGGGTGAGGAGTTTGGTCATTTGGGAAGCACTTGGAGTACAGCTGATTCTCCTCAGCATTTAAAAGAGCCAGTTGAGGTGGTTCAGGTATCTGTCTCAGGATGCCTCCTAGGTGAGATAGTTTCAGGCATGTCTTAGAGAACAAGGCCCTGGAGCAGACCCAGGACACAATGAAGAGGTTATAGCTCTTGGCTGGTTGGGAATACTTCTGTGACTTCCCAGATGAGTTGAGGAGGTGGCTAGGGAGAGGGAGGTCATAGATTGTCTGACTGCTGTGCCTGTAATGGATGGATGGCAATGAACCTATACCTGGACCTATAACACTCATTTCCAGTTCAGTTTTTTTTTACTGGATTCTACTGGAGTAGCTGTGCATGATTCATAGTTCAGAATGATCTCTATTCATATTATTCTGGGCCTTGGTGCAGCCCACAGTTCATCCTGTGTGAAGCAAAGCATTTTAGCTCTCTTTCTTCTCCCTTAAGCCAACTTTCTGGACTGGCTATGTAATAAGCACATAGGTGGGGCTACCTATCAGCTCAAGCGCCTGCGTGACCTCCTCTTCTCCTTGACCTTATACAGAGCTGTAGGTAGAGAAAAATGTTTTGAAATGGAGCATTTTGAGCAGTTTAACCTCTAAGCTTTTGGCTCATATGGACTGTTAGATTTACTGACCTCATTATTGGAAATTTAAATATGAACATTCACCACTGCAACAGGATATCTTTGCAGAATGAACTCCATTTAATCAAATAAGGAATATATTAAATTTAAAAGGATGAAGTGATCAGGTTTAGTGTCGCTGTCTTAAGCAGATCTTTTATGGATCTACAGTTTACACACAGACATTATCTGGAGATGGTTTTTTCATTGCTTTGAAATATTTAATGCTTTTAACGTAGGGTCTTTACCTTGAGGCAAGCCCCTTGAGGCAACTGTTGTTGTGTTTGGCACTATATAAATAAAATTGAATTGAATTGAATTCTGCATCTTTTAATCTTACATGTGACCTATAAATATGCTTCTGTTCCAAAACTGTTCCAAAACTTTAAGGCCCTGTGCATCGTGACAAATTCAACTTTTTAAGTTCCTAAAGAGAGTTCTTAAAGTACGATTTATATTTGAGTATAGCTTCTGAATGGTTCTAATGATGCATACTGTGGTTCAATCAATTTTCATTATTCGGGTTTCATAACTGAAAAGTGGGATTTTTGGCTCACAATGAAAGGTCAAGCAATGCAATTCATTCTTTTCTCCTCACCAGAACTTATTTCATCTCATCCAATCTACATGGACATCTAATACATCACTTATCTATAAATGGTGTCTTTTTTTTATATTCACATCTGTCTGCAGGAGCTGGAGGCTGGTCTCCTCTCATCTCAGACAAGTATCAGTGGTTGGAGGTCGACTTAGGCGAGCGCACCAAGATCTCAGCTGTTGCCACACAAGGCCGTTATGGCAGCTCGGATTGGCTGACGTCCTACCTGCTGATGTTCAGTGACACGGGACACAACTGGAAGCAGTACAGACAGGAGGACAGCATAGGGGTGAGTAGGGTTTGGCGATCTTCTCCATAGTTCTATTGTCCCCCTGTGATATAAGTGTCCCCCCCGCCCCCTTCCATCCACGAGCAGGGAAGGTAGCTGAACAGGTAGTTGTTAAGGCAGCTGTCCAGCTTCCATAAAACATACAGTGCTGTGTGGGAAATAGAAAAACGCCACCGGCGCTACTGCTATGAGACAGATGGAGAGAAAGACCGAGGATTGTTTTTACACTTCCAGCATGATAAGAAACACGTTGGCTACACCAGCAGGAGAACATCATTTAGATATAATTGTGAATCGTTTAGTCTGACATAATTAGTGCCTGTAAGTGGGCTTTTTCAGTCTGTTTTTGTATATGTGGAACATAGCTCATCTGTCTCTATTCTTCACCATGACCTCACCACACACAGCAGTCTTTTACCAACAAACACACAAAATAAAGAAGTTTCATAGACCAGAGTGACAACAGACTAAAATACCCTCTTCCTATTTTTGTGATGCTGACTGGTGAATGTAGCTGCTCTCCTGCCAACAATCCTTTTCCCCAGGTTTCTCCTGTTTCCAGGAAAAATTCACAATGACTGTTGACTCCCTGAGCCTGGTTCTGCCAGAGGTTTCTTCCTGTCAAAAGGGAGTTTTTCCTTCCCACTGTTGCCAAAGTGCTTGCTCACAGGGGTCCTGATTTTTGGGGTTTTCTCTGTTTTTTCTGTATTGATGTAAGGTCTCTACCTTACAACATAAAGGACATTGCGGCGCTATTGAAAATCAAATTGAATTCAATGCTGTAATCCATAATCCATGCATCCATAAATTTTGTTAGTTTGTCTTTTACCCCAGTGCCAAATTGACAAAGAAGCACAGTCTACATACACAGTCCACACACTACACAATTTCAACTCACATTTCACTGCAACCTGGAAACAACAATCCTATTTCAGGACTTTGTAAGCAGCTAATCACTGCATCCGC
Organism: Astatotilapia calliptera; assembly: GCF_964374335.1. Classification (NCBI taxonomy): domain Eukaryota; kingdom Metazoa; phylum Chordata; class Actinopteri; order Cichliformes; family Cichlidae; genus Astatotilapia; species Astatotilapia calliptera. Next base: position 8,378,108 of record NC_137439.1, on the reverse strand, counting down.
ATTAAAGTCAGATGCTGAATAAATGAGCTTGCTGTCTTTGCTGATTCTGTTGCCTCACTACCTGCAGTACAGACACAATAAGTGTTACACAATAAAATAAGTGAACCAAAAGAGAACTTTTTGGATGTGTGTGGCATTGAGTTGTTCAGTTTCCCCAACAATCACTCTTTCCAGCCACATTAAATGAGTCAAAAACTTAATAAGTCTAAGCTCCTACCCTGTATTGCACTGTGGTGTTTCCCCCCAGGGATCACTAAACAGGATGCATTTATTGTAAGTCATATGAAGTGATGTGTTGTCTTGTTGTGGCTTGATCTGTCCTGTACAGATAAACTCAGCCATTATGCATTTATCCTTTCATTTCTGATGTATGAGCCCAGGTTGGAATCTGCTGAGTCTGCAGACCTTCTGACACCACTGTTAGCTGCAGATCATGAGGAGAGAGGCAGTCAAATGGGGCAGTCAAAAATAGATAGATAGATGATAGATGGATAGATTTAAATAACAGTTCTTCTTGCTCTTGCTGTTCAAAGCACTTTATGTTTTGTTGCTTGTTGAAGCGCTTTGAAAAGTCAGAAAGACTAAAATAAATTATATATAAATACCACTCTACTTACATTGTACCCTTTAATATGATTCAAACTAAATGCAAATAAGATCCGACATTTAAGACTTATAGACATACCCCTTCTATCAGAAAATACAGATTTGTCTTATAAAGGCTAACCCCAGCTGTACACGATGAACCTTTGATTTTTAATCTCAAATCAAACATGTGATTATTGCATTTTAAGTGCAAGAAGGTTAAGGCCATTGTTTGTTTTTAAAGACAAAAAGCAGTGATTAAACACATTATTCTGCTCTTATCTGTCCAAAACAGCTTCACCTACAACTAGTCATCTAAGAGAACAGAAAAGGGCATGTGTCACTCACAGACTCCGATGAACCCTTGGCCATTCGATCTTAAAAAAAGATGTAATGATCTAACAAATTAAGTCCATCCACAATGTCTGCTGATGTTGCATCATACACTTGATCGCTTGACACTTTTTGCTGTTGATTAGTGGAAGATGTGTGTGACCCAGGAGTATAGATGAGACTGAATGGAAAGAGCGTGTGTTTTAAAAAACAAAAACATTCTGTGCTTCTCATTAATTCATTTTTTATATACATTTCATTTTTAGGCCACGTGATAAAAAAGCCCTCACTCTTACACACTCAGTTAGGTGTTTCACTAAAGTACATCCTAAAGACAGAACCAGAGTACACAGACAGATAACAAATGTAAAGGAAAACCAGAACCACTTAAGTCCAGTAAGTCTTTCTACCATAGGAGGATTTTGCTCACGGGGCTTATTTCCACTTGTCTCCGTAAGGATCAGTGCAAATTAACCAAAAATGATCACGTTTGTGCTGCGATGAATGACTGTGTACTCATCACAGTACTGTTTGCACTGGGTGAAATAGACATGAAAGGATCAGTGAAGCTGTTCTGGAAATCCTGTGCAGGCCCAAAGCCTTAATCAGACACCTTCTGTAGAATTCTTCTGTAATTTGTTACCTTCCTGTGGATCATTTTATTACTTTTCCCCCACTGATCACAACTAACAACATGGCAGAAACATGGCAAAACATAGGCATGAAGTGATAAAGCCTCAGCTGGTCTCTGTAGGGCTGATTAATGAAAAAAATCAACAAGATGGGTCACAGACGCAGCGAGGCATCGCCTCCCGCCTCTTCGTAGACACAGCACTTCCCTTTGGCGTTTTCTCATTGCACAAGTGTCATGTTGGACTCTGTTGTATTTGTCCCACTGCAGTGGCGATACATGGTTTAGTATAATGGCACTAGAATACTAAGTAGTTTTGGTGTTGAAAGCAAACACAGTGATGAATCCTGTCAGCTCAGTGAGCCACTTCAAAATATGTACCTGCATGCTCCCTGTGACTTGGACACTAGCTCAAACAACAAACCTGTAAAGTTTTCCACTGTGTACATGGACACTGATCCAGGAAGAAAGCGCATTTGTTACAGAGCTGCAGAGAGGAGCTTTGATTAGAAGTCGAGCTGAGTTTTAATCCAACTAATCTCAGAACTGTGGATCTTTTCTGAGAAAGCAGAGGAAACTGCTCCTAACAGTTTAAAAACATCTTGATCTGAGGTGCTACACAAGTTCTCTACAAACCCAGTCACATTTCAAAGGATTTTGGAAATTTGTGAATTTGTCAGCCAGGCATAAAGACTCTTCCAGAAGAGAAAGTTAATGGCAGAGTTCCTGGATCATTTGCGACTTTTGCTTTAGTGGGCAGAAGACCAGGGAAGGGAATTTGTTGTTTTCCTCTTCCTCTCTGAGGATGACATCTTTTTTCTCTCTCTCTCTTTTTCCTCAGAAGCCCGTGGGTGCTTGGAAATACTGCAATCCATCTTTTCTTTATTGTCTCGTTCCTCTTTATCTGTTTGCTTTCTCTTGCCTGGAGGGCTGAAGATGAGGAAACAAGTCCTGCTCTTTTCACTTTTCCCTGTTTCTCAAATTCCCTTTATTACTTTATTTTGTTTTCTTATTTGCTGTCTTTACTGCTTATCGCCCTCCTTCTTCTCGCCAGGTGATTCTCTTCCCCCTCTGTCATTTTCCACTGATACTCATCACTCTGGTGCATCCTTCCTGCTGTTTGCCTCAATGCTTTGAGCAGATGAAACACTCAGCCTCTCACTTTTTTGGACTGCAGCTTTCACTCAACTCCATACGAACAGAAACATTACTCTTACACTCCTAAACAATTCTGTATCGGATTTTTCTCAGCAGAACAGCACTGGCCCTGAATTCCAGCACTTTAAAGTAATGTAGTAATGCCTTCTCCTCCTCTCTGATGAGGTCTCTGTCTTGAGTCAAGGTTGCAGGTCTGGTTCACAAATTTTTCATCTTTGAGTCAGAATATTTATGCTCACATCCTGTCTGCAAACAACATGCTGTTATTTTAACAATCATCTATTGTTCTTTTAGTCTCTTCAAAGGAACATGTAGTATCAAAAACCTCCTAACATTAATGGAACATTCCTGTTAAGAAAAACCTGGTGCAATTGGATCACATGATACAAATAATACAATTTATTCCAAACTTACTGATGTTGCAGATTAATTAACTGCTTTAATCTTTTCTTTTCTTTTTTACCTTATAATAGCTTTCCACTTAAAATTTCAGCTGTTTTCAGCTTCTTAAATATAAGAATGCTTTAAGAGCTGAGTATATGTTTTCTTTTAAGAGAGCATCAGTATCATGTTATATGTGAGGATTTTCAGATGTTTCAAAAGACCAAGAGTTTAAAGTTTTCATCCTCTAAAGAACAAAGTGAACTAAATCATACATAAAAGTCTCAAAAATGAATTCTCAGATTTCACATTGAATGTTTTTTTTTCCTTTCAGTCAAACATAGAGTCTCTTTTCATCATATGATGTGATCCAATTCACTTTCTTTTGATTACAGAGGAATTAATAAGTTAATTAAGTGTCTAAGTTTTATTCAGTATTGGGAGAGCGAGTTAACCTGCGTGTCAACTTCGAGGGAGGCATGTAATTAGGGTAGATAGCCAGATGGAGGAGATGGAAAGAAATCCATCAGGCATTATGCCCAGAGTCTGAGAGAGACCGACAAACCAATTCGCTGCTAACACTCCACATTTTATGGAAGGATTTTAGCATAAAGTAGGTTAATGAATATAATTTCCTCAAAGGAAAAGTTTCCAAATCTGAAAAGATACAAACTGCTGTTAAACTTCCCCCTCACCTCTGCTTCCTGCCTCATCTGCCCATCAGAAACAGCTTTTTCTATACAGCATGGTGTGTCTCCAATTCCTAATGGAAATGTGCTGTGTCCTTAACATGGTCATTATATAAGCTGCCAGTGTGATCAGCTTTATTTTATACATTTAAGTACAACACAGATGGCATATCTCTGCCTTTCATTTTACCCAATTAAAAGCGCTGTGTGTCTACATAGGTGGTAAGCCAAGTGAGAACTAGATAAAACAGCCTAGACTGGATGACCTTGAGATTAAATCAAATAAAAAAGCTACAAATAATCATAAATTTGTGTTTTTAGAAATACAGAAAAAGCGCTGACCCTCCATCTCAGAAGCTGAATCACTACTATTGATCGTCCTGCTTTTACAGCCCATTGATTAAAGATTGAAATAGTCCACAGTCAGACACAAAACTCTTATTTGTTTCAACAAAAAGGTGGAATAGCGTTGTGATTAAAGGAGTATCAGAGCAAGGAAAGAATATTGTGAATATTGCATCAGTAATTGCACTACATGTGGATGTATTTGACCCTGTACACAGTAAATGTCCCCTTTTAATGATGCTAATGGGACGGTTGATCTTGTTGAGTGGACAGCTGCTAAATGATTTTCAGTTATTTCGGTGCTTCCTTAACACTTACCGATTTATCGTCAATTAAAAATGTTACTTTACTGCTTTTATATTTTTGCTTTCGATGCTTTGGTGAATGTGGGAAAATTTTGACATGATAAACATTACAGCTTGCTACATATATCATATCATATCTTACTCTTTAATATCAAGATGATTGCAGTCATAGGCTACTCTTGTGGCTTAGTCCCTGGGGGAGATTTTCCAATATGTCAGGACTTTAGGTGGAGCCACAAGACACCCAATCAAAGACCTCCTCTTCCCCCAGCCATTCATTCTTCAACAATGCAAAAAAAAATTAACAGAAAGCAAACAACAAAAAGATACGCCGACAGTAGTCTTGGTTGATATATTATTATATTATTGGGAATGTGGATTATACAGTGTGAATTATATGCCCTCAAAGCTTCCTCAAACACGATTGGTCAAGAAAGCTCGGACTGCAAGCACATTACAATCCATTTTCTTCCGCTTATCCGGGGCAGCAGCCCAAGCAGAGAAGCCCAGACCTCCCTCTCCCCAGCCACCACCTCAACTGGCTCCTTTCGATGTGGAGGAGCAGCGGCTCTACTCTGAGCCCCTCCCGAATCGCCGAACTTCTCACCCTATCTCTAAGGGAGAGGCCAGCCACCCTTCGGAAGAAGCCCATTTCCGCCGCTTGTATTCAGGATCTCGTTCTTTCGGTCACTACCCACAGCTTGTGATCTTAGGTGAGGGTAGGGGCGTAGATCGACTGGTAAATTGAGAGCTTCGCTTTTACACTCAGCTCTCTCTTCACCACAACAGATCGGTACAGCGTCGGGCAGCCTTGGCGGAGCGCATCACCCACCAGGAACGAGTCCGACTTATTGCCGGCTATGCAGGCCAAGCTCTTGCAACTGCTGTATAAGGACAGAATGGCCCATAGCAATGGGCCAGACACCCCATACTCCAGGAGCACCCCCTACAGGACCCCCCGAGGGACATGGTCGAATACCTTCTCAAAGTCCACAAAACACATGTAGACTGGTTGGGCAACCTACAAACAGGAAACCAAAAAACTTGAATTTCCAGTGCAAATATTTATATATGTAAATATTTACATGTCATTTTTTTTCTCTGCTTGTATGTTTTTAGTCATTTCCAGGTAACAGCAATGCAGACAATGTGGTTCAATACAAGCTGCAGCAACCAGCGATTGCACGTTTTCTCCGCCTCATTCCTCTGGACTGGAATCCCAGCGGACGGATCGGACTGCGACTGGAAACCTACGGATGTCCTTACAGTAAGTTCTGTCTTCTTTATCCCGACTGGATCACCTGAATTTTATTCAGTCTTTTCTTGAGAAATGTATACATTTCATGATTTTGTTATTGGGCTGCTTTTCTTTCACTGAAAGCCTTTTGTTAAGAGTTAAGAGCTGCTTTTATACATGCTGGCCCCAGCAGCCGTAGCATCAGTACAATGAACTAAACAAATACGACATTGGTTTTGCACATAAGCATTGCTGTCAGATTTATTCACATTCAGTTACATAACATATGTGAGTTGTTGTTTTTTTTCCATATAAAATATGAATCCTCTTGACTCAGCATGACTTTAAACACATTAGACTATATTTTCAATGAATGGAACTCCTCTTCATCCTGGTCTTTATTCCCTTTACAGCTAAAGTGTACAGTCAGACGTACAGGCTTTGCTCATTTTCTTAAACGAGCAGGTGTTTGTAGTCTTTTGTCTTCTCAGCGTTCATTTGCTGCTCTGCCCTGATTTCTGTGCTCTAATCAAAACACGACATACTCATGAATATCAAAAGCAACTCCATATATTTACATATACATGCTAGAATATACTTAGCAAACAATAACTATTCATGTGCAAACACGGTTTCCTGGGATTTCCTCCACAGCCGTCTCTGTGTATTATTTCAAGTTTCCGCCTATATTTCGCCGGCTGTACTCTGAGTGGAATATTAGAGAGTGATATTATACCCCTCTCGTCAAAAAAAGTGACAGGTTGCTTCCGGAGCTCATTAATTATTCATGAGCTCCGGAAGTCCGGAAGTAGGAAGTAATTAAATTATCCCCTAATTAAATTATCCTCTAATTAAATTAGCTCCGGAAGTCCGGAAGTAGGAAGTAATTAAATAATAAAAATATGATATTCATAAAAATATGATATTCATAAAAATATGATATTCATAAAAATATAATTGATTATTTAGAAAGTTTCTTATATATCAAAATAGCATTCTTTTATTTCTTTAAGCAATTAAAAAATTTATTTATTTTTTTATGCTCAAAAAACGCCATCTGGTGGTGGGTCAGTGTGTGCGCGCGCCCGCGCGCGCCCGAGGCTGTGTGTCTGGGCGCGCGGGGGCGCGCCCGTGTCTCCGGACCGTGCTCTCTCGGGCTCCGTGCTCATGTGTTTAAAAATGTATTAAACCATATTAAAATTGTTTAGTTAAACTTGTGCTTTTGTAACGTTCAGTATGGCCACAAACACATGCTGCATGCCTTGGGGGAAAACTTTATTTAGATTTATATGCATTTGTAGATTTAGAATAAAACTCATACTCAGAAAAAACAACTCGCGATCCCCGCAGCCCCCTTAACCTAATCCTTAGATACATAAGCAGGGAAAACTCCTTAAAAAACCCTCCGCTATTTCTCCAAAACCCTACAATAACTTGTTAGGGTACCCCCTCTATTCCCAAAACCTTATATTCGATAACAGGGAAAATCCTGAAAAAATCCTTAGTCTTTTTTCTCAAATTCAGCGCCCCGCGGCTCCCTTCATGCTCAGCCAAACAAAGCCAAAACTCCTTTTAAAAATTTCTCCGCGATTTCTCCAAAACCCCTAGAATAACTTGTTAGCTACCCCTCTATTCCCAAAAACCTTATATTCGATAACAGGGAAAATCCTTATTCTTTTTTCCTTCAAAAACTTCCCTCTTACTAGCAAGCTCTAAAATTCAACCCACACTCTAAGTTCTACCTCGCTCTTAATCGCACCGATCCCGCAACTTCTTGCAGAGCACAATTTGTCCTGCTTGTTCGCTCCCCGCTCTGCTCCCTAATGCGCTGCTTACCTCGTTTGAAAATTCCCCCCTTAGACCAACTCCGCCTCACTGCGCCCCGCTGCCAATCACATAACCCTTGCACCGCTCCCTTCGCACCCCGGTTAGCCAATCCACTCCAGGTCTGATTTTACGATCTCCCGCTGATGTTAAGACTATCTTCGAACCCCCAGAAGACCCCTGCCTTCAGCCATATCAACAACTGGAACCGCTCAGACTGCTTGCGACTTCGCATAGGGAGCGGCCGATTTCAACAGCAACTTGCGTCTCTTTCCTTATCCGCATATCATTCGGTAAGTGTTAATCTTGCTCTCTAACTACATTTTTGCATTTTCCTTTTTACCATTCTGTCAATCCTTTCATTTAAAAAAATAAATAAATATCACAATGGTTTGTAACAGGTACAATACACCATCCATCCATCCATTCGCCTCCACTTATCCTTTTCTCAGGCTCGCGCGGTGCGCTGGAGCCTATCCCACGTACAATACACTTTAAAATATATATAAGCTCCACTTTTAACTCCCGTAAAAGTTTATACATTACATCTCTACATCACCTATCATGGCCTCATCGGGTATCTCATATCATCTTGTTATTGTTATGTTATGCTCCTTTGATATTTTGCTAGTTTGCGTGTTTTAAAACTCTTTTTGTTTTTCTTTATATTTTTAGACCCAGATGTGTTAACCTGATCCCTGCGAAACACCAGCTCTGCGTGGATTTTGACCGCGAGTGACCGGATGTTGTTTCCGGCCTGAGGTTGCCTGAAATGCCGTGAGGCTCGTTTGAAAGATTGCGCCCGAGACCAACTCCGCCTCCAAGGCATGCCTACCTTTAGCTGCCACCAGTGAGATATCAGAGCCGGGCTCCACATATCCAATCAGGAGCACGAGCAAGACAGCTTTTGCAGACTCTCCAGAAATATACAAGTCCTTACCAACTGCTCTGCAACCCAGTGTTTCTGGTCCCCTCACTAACATCGCTTTTTGAGATATTTTTTATGAACCACCAAAAAAGCAATTTTACCCCACAGTACAGAAGACTGGGTCTGAGGGCAGCAGCGGGGACAAATGATTGTAATGAAGCGACGGACATTTCATGGCTGGTCTTGCATAATCGTGAGTTATTATGTCATATGGTGATAAGTACATAGTTTTGCAAGAGGCATACAAGCACTGTGGAAAAAGTAATCATAAAACTGTTTTTGTGAACACCCTACGTTATGCTTTAAAAAATGTGATACATGTAATGTGATCATCAAAGAACATGATTTTTTAAAAAAAACAAAAACTTTTATTCTTATGCTTTTAAAGTATGTCAGATTATCTTAAAACACTTATTTGTATGTTATAATGTTTTTCTTACACCATGTGTAATTTTTATAGACACCTTATTCATTGTAGCAATGTGTAATTATGTATCTTTGATAAATAAATAAAATATTTAATCTTGTATTTGTGTACTTTCTGGTGATTCAATAAAAAATTAGTCACATATCGCTCTGATAAACACAGATGGCTGAAAGAAATGTTTGATGGAACAAAGGAAACAAGTGTCTTGCTGCTAAACTTTTAAGTCACCATGGTTTAAATGAGAAAGTCTGTATGTAAAACATGAAAAACTCCATATCAGTGATATCTACAAAGGTGTACTCATTTCTTTGTAATGGTACTTTACTGTTCCAATGAAACAAAAAGAAAATCTCATTTTTAAAGTACATTTTTTGGCCATCCTGACCTATTTTCAGGGGCAAGAATGTTGATGTTAGACTGTGTTTTAAATCAGGTTGTGATCTTAAACTAACTATCACAGCACTGATTTCAGTTGTAATGTCAATTAGAATCCCAATTTGGCTTTTCTCCAGTCAGTGTTATGGTGAAATTTAACTTGTTCTTTTGTGTAATTGCACATGGCCCAGCAAAGGACCCCTTAGTAAGCTGTACAGCATAAGTTTTCAATTCACTTTTGTCAGAAAACTTCACAGTATGAGAAGTTACAGCACAGTTTCTCCAAACGTGTGGTTCTTTTTCAGCCAGCGTGCTTTTAGAGCATCTACATTAGCTCATGTAGTAAAAGTACAATCAGTAAGTGTACTTTAACATTTGAGATTCCGAGTGACTCTTGCTTAGATCATGTGAACTATATCATGAACCTTTTTTTGTATAATGCATCAAACGTGTTCAAATCCGTTTATTTTCAATTTATTTTAACTAATCTAGAGACAAGCAAGTCCTTTTTAGCTTCTGTTATGTATTTACCTCTCACGCGTTAAACTAAATGTTAGTGTTCTCAGAGTTAACATGTCTCATGTTGCCATGTTGTATTTCTAATACCCAGCCTCAGTGTTCGCCCTGTTGACCCTCAAATCCAAACACCAATGATCTAGATATTCACAAAATTCATAAGGAGATTCTTAAGGTCTTAAGTTTTGTTGTTTTTATGTTTTACAAAAAAAAACTTCACATTTTTTATATTTTTAAACGAAAGTGACATGCAAGGATATTTTTCTTTAGTGATGTTGCTTCAGCAATCTCAAATACTAATTATTCTGGGAATTTTTATGGTCAAACTATGTGATTTTCCAAATGTGTGTGTGTGGAGTAAAATGACCTTGTTCTTATGATGTTGTCACCGTGAATCATTTAGGATTAACAACACAAATTGTATCGATAGCAGAAACAGTCTTATAACTTATAATTCTCACACGTTACCGCTAGTTTTACAAACGCAGTCTTCTTCAGCTCTGTTTATGTAGCTTTTATGAAACTGATTTTCCATAGTACAAGTAGAATTTAATTTTTATTTGCTCTCCAGTATAAATGCAATAATTTGCAGGCTTTTTACTGAAACTCTCACAATGCAACACTCAATGCTCAGAGCTTCATATATCAACAGCTCTGAAAATATCTTCTTTTTTAAAGTAATGTAGGACAGGATCTCTCACTCTCTGTGTCTCAAAAAAAACCCAACTAAACTGGCAATCACCACTAAACAAATGAAAGTAGTTTATGGCTTTTTTATCAGCTGCATTTCTTTCATTTATGTATTGATCCCATTGTTTATTGGTAATGCTTTTAGGTCACTGTTTTAGCATGTCTGCCTCACACTCCATTTAAACAGTTTAACAGATAGTGGGGTCTGGTAAGGAAGTTGGGGGGAAGCAGACAACTCCACAGGAAGAGTCTTTTTGTCTTTTCTCCACTGTAAAAGATAGCAAGGCAGTGTGAAACTTTCTTTGCGGGAAAGACAAAACTGAGAGCCATGCTAGGCTCAGTGAGAGACTCTGCTCACCCTCTGCCCCAGCGATGGCAGTCCCTCACCAAGCTTGATTTCTGTTCTTTGTCTTGATTAAAGAATGTTAGCTACCGCTCATCGCTTGTCTGCAGGCTTTATTAAACGGAAAACTTCCACAACAACCTCTAAACAGTGGTTTATGGCTTTTTGTCACCTGCAACACCATGTAACACTTGGATGTTAGATTCTTTTACCAGTCAGTGTTGTTAGCCCCAACCCCCAGGCTCCAGCTGTCTGAGCTCTAACCCTGGCTGCCAAATGTCCCCCTGAGGCCTTTGTACCTTTTACCACCAGACTAAGTTTGTAGTCCTATCTACTAATATTATTTTATTTTTTTATTATAGCACAAGTTTCAGTTAGGTTACTACTTTGACTTCCTCAATTTGAGCACATTTCTGACCCGATACTTTATCAAGCTTTTACTCGAGTGTTTTTGACACTAGCAGCTGTACTTCTACTTAAGTGAAAATTGCCTGCAATTTTGCCACCTCAGTTGCCACTTTTCTGGAGTTTGTACACGTTTTATATTGAAACGTTCAACGTTTTACGTGTTATCCTTGATCACAGTTCTAAACAAGTTAACTTTCTTCACTTCAAAGTAACCCAAAAAAGAAACTATATGTCCAGTTCTCTTTACTCCAAACCTGGTTTAAGGCTATGCTGTTGTTGTGATATGGCCATACAAATAATATTAAGTTTAATTAATCTTTTAAAAAATGGCTGCTTCATGGCTACCTGTTCAGAGAATTTGCAGACTTTTATGGAAACTGTCACAATGTAACACTCTCACTGTCAAAACAGGGTTGATCCATGTTTCTATGAACACTGATTAATATATCAACAGCTCTGAAAATCCTTTTTTTTTTTTTAAGTAAAGCAGAACAGGATCTCTGTATCTCTAAAAATCCCAACAAAACTGGCAATCACCTCTAAACAAATGGAAGTAGTTTATGGATCTTTATCACCTGCAACACCATGTAACACCTAGATGTTAGACTCTTTTACCATCACATTTGCAAGGGTTTATGTGTTATCCTTGATCACAGTTCTAAATAAGTTAACTTTCTTGACATAAAAGTAGCCCAAAGAAGACAAATATATGTCCAGTTCTTTTTTACTCCAAACCTACTGATCGGAAAACATTATGTGATGCTGGAAGTTTTCATCCTATCCATCTGCAAAACAAGTTTACCTGTAAGCCAACACATTAGACGTAAGCAAATTTGTGAAATTCCTGAACAATGTGCTTTGTGGAGTAGCAGTAGTACTAGAACTAGTACTAGTAGTCCTAGTATTCTGCAGCAACCAGGCTTCAAGAGTGATCACTCTTCTGGCTTTCAAATGGTGAAAACATGTCACAGTCTTAACCGCAAATCAGAAATGTTGGTAAATTTAAAAAGGAATTTAAACGTCAGCTTTGACATAGACACAGACTTTATTAATGCCACACTCAGGAAATTCACATGTTACACATGATTTAGTTCACCTGCTAAATCCCCAGAGCAATAACCCCATCAGCATCATTAGCCTGAGTGTTGATCCTCCAGGTGAGTGAGTGGAGTTGAGTGTGTGTGTGTGTGTGTGTGTGTGTGTGTGTGTGTGTGTGTGTGTGTGTGTGTGTGTGTGTGTGTGTTTAAATTATTTCACGAACTGTCCAGGAATTACAGAGAGCTTTATACTGATATGGTAAAATTCTCTGAGTGTATTGGTTGTATATGACAAGTATTTGTAAATCATTAGTAGTTACTCTTGCATAGGTGTTTTGCTTGTTTTAAATTTGTGCACTATTTATTTTTTGTATTTTGTAATGAATCTCTAATTCACTTTTTCTTGTTGGCCTTGTTGTGTGTACCTCACAAGTCAAATTATACATTGTGATGGAGCAGTCACAATACACCCGCACGAGACACAGTTTGATTTTTCTAACACAGAGTTTGTATGAAGTTCACTTTATCAGCTGAAAATATTAAAGCCAGAACTTACAAGATCAAAAACCTTTTACTTCATGTACAGGGTTTCCAAAAAAGTTTTATTTCAGGTATATAAACCATTACATTTGATTCAAGTAAAACAAATAATTACATTGATTCTTGTAAAGTTTTTCCAAGAAAGTTTTATTTGATGTAACGGGTTTCCAAAATTATTTAATTTGATGTAATGAAACCAATAGATTTGAATGGGGTAAAACAAATAACTCGATTGATTCTTGCAATGCTTTTCCAAGAAAGTTTTATTTGATGTAACGGGTTTCCAAAAAAAAGTTGTATTTCAGGTATATAAACCAATACATTTGATTCAAGTAAAACAAATAATTACATTGATTCTTGTAAAGAGTTTCCAAAAAGGTTTTGACTGGCAACAACGCTCACCTGCTAAATCCAACAGAACACCACTGGGACATTATGTTTCACTCCATCTGACTGTGCAGGAGCTCAGTGTTGGGTATGGTAAATGGTCTGTTTCATATTTAGTGCTTTTAGACTCTTCCTGGTTGTTGATGAGACTTTGCAGAAAGCAGCTTCACCTCTGATCACACACACACACACACACACACACACACACACACACACACACACACACACACACACACACACACACTCAACTCCACTCACTCACCTGGAGGATCAACACTCAGGCTAATGATGCTGATGGGGTTATTGCTCTGGGGATTTAGCAGGTGAACTAAATCATGTGTAACATGTGAATTTCCTGAGTGTGGCATTAATAAAGTCTGTGTCTATGTCAAAGCTGACGTTTAAATTCCTTTTTAAATTTACCAACATTTCTGATTTGCGGTTAAGACTGTGACATGTTTTCACCATTTGAAAGCCAGAAGAGTGATCACTCTTGAAGCCTGGTTGCTGCAGAATACTAGGACTACTAGTACTAGTTCTAGTACTACTGCTACTCCACAAAGCACATTGTTCAGGAATTTCACAAATTTGCTTACGTCTAATGTGTTGGCTTACAGGTAAACTTGTTTTGCAGATGGATAGGATGAAAACTTCCAGCATCACATAATGTTTTCCGATCAGTAGGTTTGGAGTAAAAAAGAACTGGACATATATTTGTCTTCTTTGGGCTACTTTTATGTCAAGAAAGTTAACTTATTTAGAACTGTGATCAAGGATAACACATAAACCCTTGCAAATGTGATGGTAAAAGAGTCTAACATCTAGGTGTTACATGGTGTTGCAGGTGATAAAGATCCATAAACTACTTCCATTTGTTTAGAGGTGATTGCCAGTTTTGTTGGGATTTTTAGAGATACAGAGATCCTGTTCTGCTTTACTTAAAAAAAAAAAAAGGATTTTCAGAGCTGTTGATATATTAATCAGTGTTCATAGAAACATGGATCAACCCTGTTTTGACAGTGAGAGTGTTACATTGTGACAGTTTCCATAAAAGTCTGCAAATTCTCTGAACAGGTAGCCATGAAGCAGCCATTTTTTAAAAGATTAATTAAACTTAATATTATTTGTATGGCCATATCACAACAACAGCATAGCCTTAAACCAGGTTTGGAGTAAAGAGAACTGGACATATAGTTTCTTTTTTGGGTTACTTTGAAGTGAAGAAAGTTAACTTGTTTAGAACTGTGATCAAGGATAACACGTAAAACGTTGAACGTTTCAATATAAAACGTGTACAAACTCCAGAAAAGTGGCAACTGAGGTGGCAAAATTGCAGGCAATTTTCACTTAAGTAGAAGTACAGCTGCTAGTGTCAAAAACACTCGAGTAAAAGCTTGATAAAGTATCGGGTCAGAAATGTGCTCAAATTGAGGAAGTCAAAGTAGTAACCTAACTGAAACTTGTGCTATAATAAAAAAATAAAATAATATTAGTAGATAGGACTACAAACTTAGTCTGGTGGTAAAAGGTACAAAGGCCTCAGGGGGACATTTGGCAGCCAGGGTTAGAGCTCAGACAGCTGGAGCCTGGGGGTTGGGGCTAACAACACTGACTGGTAAAAGAATCTAACATCCAAGTGTTACATGGTGTTGCAGGTGACAAAAAGCCATAAACCACTGTTTAGAGGTTGTTGTGGAAGTTTTCCGTTTAATAAAGCCTGCAGACAAGCGATGAGCGGTAGCTAACATTCTTTAATCAAGACAAAGAACAGAAATCAAGCTTGGTGAGGGACTGCCATCGCTGGGGCAGAGGGTGAGCAGAGTCTCTCACTGAGCCTAGCATGGCTCTCAGTTTTGTCTTTCCCGCAAAGAAAGTTTCACACTGCCTTGCTATCTTTTACAGTGGAGAAAAGACAAAAAGACTCTTCCTGTGGAGTTGTCTGCTTCCCCCCAACTTCCTTACCAGACCCCACTATCTGTTAAACTGTTTAAATGGAGTGTGAGGCAGACATGCTAAAACAGTGACCTAAAAGCATTACCAATAAACAATGGGATCAATACATAAATGAAAGAAATGCAGCTGATAAAAAAGCCATAAACTACTTTCATTTGTTTAGTGGTGATTGCCAGTTTAGTTGGGTTTTTTTTGAGACACAGAGAGTGAGAGATCCTGTCCTACATTACTTTAAAAAAGAAGATATTTTCAGAGCTGTTGATATATGAAGCTCTGAGCATTGAGTGTTGCATTGTGAGAGTTTCAGTAAAAAGCCTGCAAATTATTGCATTTATACTGGAGAGCAAAGAAAAATTAAATTCTACTTGTACTATGGAAAATCAGTTTCATAAAAGCTACATAAACAGACCTGAAGAAGACTGCGTTTGTAAAACTAGCGGTAACGTGTGAGAATTATAAGTTATAAGACTGTTTCTGCTATCGATACAATTTGTGTTGTTAATCCTAAATGATTCACGGTGACAACATCATAAGAACAAGGTCATTTTACTCCACACACACACATTTGGAAAATCACATAGTTTGACCATAAAAATTCCCAGAATAATTAGTATTTGAGATTGCTGAAGCAACATCACTAAAGAAAAATATCCTTGCATGTCACTTTCGTTTAAAAATATAAAAAATGTGAAGTTTTTTTTTGTAAAACATAAAAACAACAAAACTTAAGACCTTAAGAATCTCCTTATGAATTTTGTGAATATCTATCATTGGTGTTTGGATTTGAGGGTCAACAGGGCGAACACTGAGGCTGGGTATTAGAAATACAACATGGCAACATGAGACATGTTAACTCTGAGAACACTAACATCTAGATTAAGGTGTGAGAGGTAAATACATAACAGAAGCTAAAAAGGAGTTGCTTGTCTCTAGATTAGTTAAAATAAATTGAAAATAAACTGATTTGAACACGTTTGATGCATTATACAAAAAAAGCTTCATGATGTAGTTCACATGATCTAAGCAAGAGTGACTTGGAATCTCAAATGTTAAAGTACACTTACTGATTGTACTTTTACTACATGAGCTAATGTAGATGCTCTAAAAGCACGCTGGCTGAAAAAGAACCACACGTTTGGAGAAACTGTGCTGTAACTTCTCATACTGTGAAGTTTTCTGACAAAAGTGAATTGAAAACTTATGCTGTACAGTTTACTAAGGGGTCCTTTGCTGGGCCATGTGCAATTACACAAAAGAACAAGTTAAATTTCACCATAACACTGACTGGAGAAAAGCCAAATTGGGATTCTAATTGACATTACAACTGAAATCAGTGCTGTGATAGTTAGTTTAAGATCACAACCTGATTTAAAACACAGTCTAACATCAACATTCTTGCCCCTGAAAATAGGTCAGGGTGGCCGAAAAATGTACTTTAAAAATGAGATTTTCTTTTTGTTTCATTGGAACAGTAAAGTACCATTACAAAGAAATGAGTACACCTTTGTAGATATCACTGATATGGAGTTTTTCATGTTTTACATACAGACTTTCTCATTTAAACTGGTGACTTAAAAGTTTAGCAGCAAGACACTTGTTTCCTTTGTTCCATCAAACATTTCTTTCAGCGATCTGTGTTTATCAGAGCGATATGTGACTAATTTTTTATTGAATCACCAGAAAGTACACAAATACAAGATTAAATATTTTATTTATTTATCAAAAGATACATAATTACACATTGATACAATGAATAAGGTGTCTATAAAAATTACACATGGTGTAAGAAAAACATTATAACATACAAATAAGTGTTTTAAGATAATCTGACATACTTTAAAAGCATAAGAATAAAAGTTTTTTTTAAAAAAAATCATGTTCTTTGATGATCACATTACATGTATCACATTTTTTAAAGCATAACGTAGGGTGTTCACAAAAACAGTTTTATGATTACTTTTTCCACAGTGCTTGTATGCCTCTTGCAAAACTATGTACTTATCACCATATGACATAATAACTCACGATTATGCAAGACCAGCCATGAAATGTCCGTCGCTTCATTACAATCATTTGTCCCCGCTGCTGCCCTCAGACCCAGTCTGTGGGGTAAAATTGCTTTTTTGGTGGTTCATAAAAAATATCTCAAAAAGCGATGTTAGTGAGGGGACCAGAAACACTGGGTTGCAGAGCAGTTGGTAAGGACTTGTATATTTCTGGAGAGTCTGCAAAAGCTGTCTTGCTCGTGCTCCTGATTGGATATGTGGAGCCCGGCTCTGATATCTCACTGGTGGCAGCTAAAGGTAGGCATGCCTTGGAGGCGGAGTTGGTCTCGGGCGCAATCTTTCAAACGAGCCTCACGGCATTTCAGGCAACCTCAGGCCGGAAACAACATCCGGTCACTCGCGGTCAAAATCCACGCAGAGCTGGTGTTTCGCAGGGATCAGGTTAACACATGTGGGTCTAAAAATATAAAGAAAAACAAAAAGCGTTTTAAAACACGCAAACTAGCAAAATATCAAATAACATAACAATAACAAGATGATATGAGATACCTGATGAGGCCATGATAGGTGATGTAGACATGTAATGTATAAACTTTTACGGGAGTTAAAAGTGGAGCTTATATATATTTTAAAGTGTATTGTACGTGGGATAGGCTCCAGCGCACCGCGCGAGCCTAAGAAAAGGATAAGTGGAGGCGAATGGATGGATGGATGGTGTATTGTACCTGTTACAAACCATTGTGATATTTATTTATTTTTTTAAATGAAAGGATTGACAGAATGGTAAAAAGGAAAATGCAAAAATGTAGTTAGAGAGGAAGATTAACACTTACCGAATGATATGCGGATAAGGAAAGAGACGCAAGTTGCTGTTGAAATCGGCCGCTCCCTATGCGAACTCGCAAGCAGTCTGAGCGGTTCCAGTTGTTGATATGGCTGAAGGCAGGGGTCTTCTGGGAGCTCGGGGGTAGTCTTAACCTCAGCGGGAGAGCGAGTAATCGAGCCTGGAGCGGATTGGCTAACCGGGGTGCGAAGGGAGCGGTGCAAGGGTTATGTGATTGGCAGCGGGGCGCAGTGAGGCGGAGTTGGTCTAAGGGGGGAATTTTCAAACGAGGTAAGCAGCGCATTCGGGACCAGAGCGGGGAGCGAACAAGCAGGAAAAAATTGTGCTCTGGAAGCTGTTGCGGGATCGGTGCGATTAAGAGCGAGGTAGAACTTAGACTCTGCGTAGAATTTTAGAGGTAGCTAGCAAGAGGCAAGTTTTTGAAGAAAAAAAAAGAGTAAGGAGCTTTCCCAATGTTTTTGGATTATAGCGCTTTTTTTGGGGGAATAGAGGGGTAGCTAACAAGTTATTCTAGGGGTTTTTGAGAAATCGCGGAGAAATTTTTAAAAGGAGTTTTGGCTTTGTTTGGCTGAGCATGAAGGGAGCCGCGGGGCGCTGAATTTGAGAAAAAAGACTAAGGATTTTTTCAGGATTTTCCCTGTTATCGAATATAAGGTTTTGGGAATAGAGGGGGTACCCTAACAAGTTATTGTAGGGTTTTGGAGAAATAGCGGAGGGTTTTTTAAGGAGTTTTCCCTGCTTATGTATCTAAGGATTAGGTTAAGGGGGCTGCGGGGATCGCGAGTTGTTTTTTCTGAGTATGAGTTTTATTCTAAATCTACAAATGCATATAAATCTAAATAAAGTTTTCCCCCAAGGCATGCAGCATGTGTTTGTGGCCATACTGAACGTTACAAAAGCACAAGTTTAACTAAACAATTTTAATATGGTTTAATACATTTTTAAACACATGAGCACGGAGCCCGAGAGAGCACGGTCCGGAGACACGGGCGCGCCCCCGCGCGCCCAGACACACAGCCTCGGGCGCGCGTGGGCGCGCGCACACACTGACCCACCACCAGATGGCGTTTTTTGAGCATAAAAAAATAAATAAATTTTTTAATTGCTTAAAGAAATAAAAGAATGCTATTTTTTGATATATAAGAAACTTTCTAAATAATCAATTATATTTTTATGAATATCATATTTTTATGAATATCATATTTTTATTATTTAATTACTTCCTACTTCCGGACTTCCGGAGCTAATTTAATTAGGGGCTAATTTAATTAGGGGATAATTTAATTACTTCCTACTTCCGGACTTCCGGAGCTCATGAATAATTAATGAGCTCCGGAAGCAACCTGTCACTTTTTTTGACGAGAGGGGTATAATATCACTCTCTAATATTAAAATAGAAGTATAAAAATAAAAGGACATCAGCTCGTTTGCTTTGAATATACTAAAAAAGAAAAAGCAATTTCACAAATACGACTTGGTTTCAAAAGATGTCTTTTGAAAGTGTTCTACTTTTTCCATTTATTTCTAATTCATACTGAATGTCACTCTTAGAAGAAGACACATAGTCTTCTTTTCTTATAAGACTCTTTGTTCTTCTAATAAAAACAACCCGGCAGTGTGAAACTGTACCAACAGTGTCCTCAGATTTTCTTTAGTTTGTTCTTGGTGATCGCCACTTTTACGTGACATCTGTATTGTCTTTATAGTCTTACATCTTGTACTTGCATCTTCATCACATGTAATCTGCCAAGTATAAAGATGATTTATGCTAAAACCATTGTATATATCCTTATTTAACTGTATTTACTGTTGTCTGCGTGAGAAGAAGATGGATTTGGAGAAACATTAAAACATGGATTTTGATGAATAGCCTATAGTCGTTTGGAAATATTCAAAAGTTACTTACGGATATATTTGTGTGCTATATTTATCAGCTGGTGTCACAGTTGTCAGAGAAGATTCCTGGTGTTCCTGCAGAAAACTAATGCAGCATTCACGGCAGAATCCTCCCCGGAAAAACAAATGTAATACATCGCAGGGAGCTGCGATATAGCTGCTGGTGACAAACGGTTTGCCACAGTGTGAGAAATGCACTGAATGTAAATGCTCGGTGGATATTAGTCTTTTTTAAGGAAACACAAAATAATGTGTTTTGTAGTTAACATTATAAGAATGGATGGAGAACATTTTCCCTGGCCTACATGAGAGTTTAAACTTCTTAAAATCCATGCAAACCTGAACAAAAAAAAAACCTATTCATGATTAAAAAGTTAATTAGTGGAATTAGCCACACACCAGAGCTTTTTGGTTTCTGGAAGTGCTGGAAGTGTGATGATCTGTATTATTTGCTAATAGTGTAAAACACTGTAAGAAGGCAGAATAATGGAGTATAAATGAGGAGTATTTTTACTACATCTTCAGCAAAAGAGCATTTTTCTGTGAAAGGAAGATTTCTTTTTGCACTAGCGTCAAAAGTCTGTAAATGACAGTAGGTGGTTAAGCTGGTCCTGAAAGATACCAGCATCTGCTGGATGGATTTAAAGTTTATACAGTGAGTCATGGAGTAAAGATTATTTTCTTGGCACCACGAGGATGACTTTTGGAGTTAAATTATTACCACCCATGGGATAGTTTGTCTTAAATGTAGACACAGACAATTGTGCTGTCTGCAGCTTGCAATACAGAGGTGTCAAATGTTTAAGTTATTAAAGCGCAAGTTAATCTTAAGTGTGCAGGAGCACTATAAAAATACCTCCAGATCTATAGAACAACAAGTCCAGTTTGATTTTAGGAAGGCTAAACATCGATTATGATTCAGATCTCTGACTCAAATGACATTAAGAATTGGACAACCAGTCCCTTGACGTCCTCTATTCTTAACAACCTGTAACCCAATGCTTCCTACAGAAGCAAACAGTGGGAAATACAAACATTCTTCCCCATCTTCTCTGCAGTATTCCTGAAACCATCCCATGGGCCAGACTAGTCCATTTTGTAGGCCTTCTTGCTGATAACCACATGTCTTTGAAGTATGATATTCATACCAGTCTAAATTGCTCTCTGCTAATTAACTGATGCTAGAAAGCAACAGCATAGCTACAGGGACTTGTCTCCTCTATTTATGTATTTTTTATTAATTTCTTCCCATTGTCATATGTGTGTGTTTCTATGATTATATTTACTGCAATCAATCAAATATATGTGTGTAAAACTATGTCCAGCTAATTACTGCACTCACTATGTCCAGTGCTATTTCAGTACGCAGGTAGTGAGTCAAAAATAATCAACAATATGTTCTGGGGATAATTACAGGGATATGGCTGATTGTAATTACATAATACGTAATATTGTAGAACAAAATGTAATCTGGGACTTAATTAGAATGGCTTGATAGTCCACAGAGTCGACTTCAAGTAATGTTTTTTAGCTTTCAGTCGCAGAGGATGACTCAGTGCTTCTGAGCCCAAGCCTACTGCTCTGCAATCAGCAGGAAATACACTGTACAATGCAATAAGAGCATTACTGCAAGCAAAGTGGTTGGCTGATTGTAAGCCTTAGGAAGCCAAAGAGTTGCCAAGTCCATTAAGAAACATTCAGTCGGAGAAATTAGTTGTACAACTGAAAAGGCTTTTGATGCTGTACTCAGCCGCAGCTCTCTTTAAACAGTTCAGTATTTGCAGTTCATTCTTTACCACCTACACCGTTTTCCTCACATGACCTCAGCCCAAATCCCCAGCGAGCAGCACGCAGTAACTGAGAGACTTCTTGATGAAAAGTGTTAAGCAGAATACAGATTCAGTCCTTGCTGCAAGGTTTTCCCTCGCTGTTTAACAAATTGTCTGCTACAACCACAGAATTACAGGTACAAGTAGATGAGTAACAAGTGTGAGTAACTGTGAGTTTATGCAGGGTAGCATAAGCATTATTTAAGAACCTTGAATTAGAATATTACATGGTATTAATAGCAATTCTGACACCCAGTTATTAGTCGGAGCTTTGAACAATCTGATGCTGTAGGAAAATTGCACAAACACAAGGACTGTTGTCTGTTTCAGGGTTATATGATATGAACTGTTAAGCTTTTGCTTAAGATTCTGGTTTCAATGTTTTGCTCTCGTTTCTTTTATCATGAAATCTATTTTGTTTTTGATTTTTAGCCTCTGATGTGGTGAGCCTAAACGGTGGCAGCAGCAGCCTGGTGTACAGGCTGAGTCCCGGGCCGTGGCAGACATCCAAAGAGGTTGTCTCTCTGAAGTTTAAAACCCTGAGGAATTCTGGGATACTGCTGCATGCAGAGGGGCAGCAAGGCGTCAGCCTCAGCCTGGAGTTAGAGAGAGGAAAGCTACAGCTGCTGCTCAGACAAGGTACAACACAACACAAACATAATGGTAGCCATTTATGGAAGCAGACTTTTCCTCATACATACTGGAGTAGAAGTAATGGTATTTAAGAGAAAAACGTGGGACAGATTTATTAAAAACCTCTTTTAAAAAAATGTATTTAAAGAAATAGACACAAAAAAGATACGTTATTGGCCAAAACTATAACCTGATATAAATTTGTCTGATCTCCTAGTCGGGGTCATAATCTGGTACATGTCCAGTGCTACTGCCTTTTTTAGATCACACAGTGGAACTTCCCCTGCACACGTGCCCCTTCACTGCATGCTTTCTTCCTCGTTGTGTGAAAACAGTGACTCTTCAGCTTGATTTTGGTAAGGAGGACACCATCACAGGGAGGATATACTGGAAGGTCGCGAGTCAAGACTGTGTCAGTTTCACCAAACGACTCCTGTATTTTTAGACACCCCAGGACACTACAGTAAACTGTGTTGACTGTCTAATGCTGTGGGTTAATTTGCGATGTGACTGTCCCATTCCTGTCCTTCTGTGCCTCCTTTGGGCTTCAAAGCTTTGCACTCTCCTGAAAACTGTTGTACTATTGCCAGTCTGTCTGGTCAGATTGAAAGTTGATGTTTTTCTGTGTGCTGAAATCAAAAGCACACACATAATACATGTAATGGCACTGTCACACTAGAGTGGTGGTGATCTGGTGATTGCACTGAATTTCTGTTACATTAAGCGACCCATTGCAAATAGTTGCAGTGACCAACTGGTGTCCCGGTGGTTGAGCATGCAACATCCTCAGCTTCTGGACAACCACTTTTAATTGCAAGGTGCTTGCAGAGGTCAGCTGGTTGGAGGGAACCTATATGTTTGGTATTTTTTTAATGGTAGATTGCCAGATTTTTTTTAACTGCACCCTATGCACAAAAAAGCAGCATAGCATTAGCTCTGGCTCTTAACTCAAATTTCCCTGCAGTCCCCGAAGATCAGCTGGTCTCAATGGAAGCTAAAATCATCTGATGGCTCATCATTCTTTGCATCATATTGTCAAGCTATTTGTGGAGCTCCCAGCTGCTACATAACCACTGATCTTATTTTCTTTCTGTGTGATACCTTTAAAGGTTATCTGTTATCAGTAATGCTTGTTGTTGCTCTGACTTTCCATTTATGAACAAATATTTGAAGTATAAAGAATGGCAACATGTAAAAATGCAATGTGGTTCTTGATATTTGACATAAGTATACATTTTAGTCTAAGAGGCTTTTTGAGTGTCCATATGTAAGATTTTTTTAATCAAACTGATAATCAAGCAGTAACTACGTCAGGTTTTTTTTAATCCTTTCAGCGGTTTGTACACAAATAGACAAAAGAAAGGCATCTTAGCACTCAGACATGCTACTGCAGTTGGTAAGAGCATTTTTAGCACACCGATTTTGCAGTTAAGCACATTTCCTCTGAGAAGAAACATGCTATTTCTGTTTTTATTTTCTGGTTCTGGTATTCTATGTTATTTTAGCACACAGAGGTTTTTTGTCACTCCAGGGTTGTATTGGTAAAAAACATCTGTATAAGTTTGAGGACAGCTCAAACTCTAAAATAACTTTAGATTGTTTTTGGTTTGAGATGGTCGTTACACACACTACCATCTGATTGGTTTAGTCTTGGCTGCTGCTGCATCTCTGTCTAGTTACAGCCGTGATGGATGGTACCCATTCACTGTAGCATGTGTTGGGGCTGGACTCTGTAAGCCTTGATGCATGGCTTACAGTCTGTATAGATTGTGTGTGTGTGTGTGTGTGTGTGTGTGTGTGTGTGTGTGTGTGTGTGTGTGTGTGTGTGTGTGTGTGTGTGTGTGTGTGTGAATAGGGTTAAACCAGAGGCTGTCAGACTGCCATCGTTAACATATGGCTTGCCAGTCATCAGGATTCCCATCAGGTCTTTTCATCCATCTATCTTTCCATCTTTTTGCCCTCTCACCATTTCATGTCTACTAAAAGTGATTCCTCCATCGCTTCCTATTTGCTTTCATCTTCCCTTTTATCCACCCCCTGACTTCTATTTCTCACAAATGCTCTTCATCTCTGCATCTTTATCTCCCATCCCTCCCTCATGTATCCGTCATCTGTTCTACCTTTCATCCATCTGTCAGAGACATCGCTGTGTCTCTTCTCTGAGACTGTAAAACTTGTTTTGCACATCCTTAAAGAAAGTAACATCTTAAAGAAAGGTTACGACTTCTTAAACAACATTCGCTATGTCCCCTCCAGCACTCAACGCAGGCAGCAAAGAAACCCTACCGCCTCAAAAAATGACCTAGACTTTTTCAAAATGTCATTGTAGGAAGTTGATCACCTTGAAGAGCTTTCTGAAGGTGGGCTGTCACCTTCAAGAAACTTAAATCAATTATAACGAGAGCGCTCTAACTTAATCAGATTAGGCATCATTTCTCTAGTATGCTTCCATATGGGATATACACTGTGTACAGGGGTCCCTCGCTATAACGCGGTTCACCTTTCGCGGTCTCGCTGTTTCGCTGATTTTTTTGGTGCAATTTTGCACGCTTTTTTTTTTTTTAACAGCGCATTGTGTTCGGCGTCCTGATTGGCTGTAGACCATTGTCAATCAATCTTGTGTCGTGTCTCCTGTGCAGTACAGAATGCATTCAGTTTGTCAAATTTATCTTAATCTTCGATCGCCAGCAGTGTGACTCTGAAGTGCTGTACTGTATGTTTGTAAGATTTCTCACATAAACACAAAAATGTCGATGAAACGTTTTGCACCATTGGTCCCTTTGGTTTTATTTTATAACAATGGACTTATTTTTCTACGAAGGTTTGAACTTTTGCAGTGTTTAAACCATAGAGAAAAGTGTGAACATGTTCAAGCCTGTCGGAGAAAAGTGTATAAAGGGTGTAGTGACGGGTTTTACAGCCATAAAACATCCATAATAATTGTAAACAATAAAGTTGGCTACTTCGTGGATTTTTAGAACGTAACTCCCGCGATAAATGAGGATAAACAAGGGACCCCTGTACTTGTTCAGTAACCCATCAGGGTGGTTTGATCTCAATTATAGACTTAAAAGAAATGACATTAAAACAAATGACTGCAGTTAATTATACATTTTGTTAAAGTTTTGCTGTTATGTTGGCTCTGACTTCACCATATAGCATGTAATAGAAAACATACAAAAATGTATGGTAAGTATACTGCTGTTAGCTAGGTATCATTGGCATTGCCATCGATGCTGAGGACATATCATCCTCCTATTGGCTGAAAATGTAATGTTTGCCCCCCCTTTCATTTTGCTATTTAGCCAAGCTGGCCATTCACCTTCCAGTTTTTGCCTCCCCTTTTTGAACCAGGGGTGTGAGCGACTAGTTGACTAGGTTTTTAAATACTGCCACCCTTGCTATACATACTTGGTGGAGCAATTATTCTAATTGTATTATTTTACACTGCCAGTTAACTGTCACTTCTGAGATGTTATGCAGATGTTACACAGACTTTTAGCCCGAGCAGATGACACCAGCCCTCTCTGCCTTGTTGCCTCAGAATAAGCTGGCAGATTACCGCTCGCCCAGAGCAATGCAGAACTACATCTAGCACAGCGGGTGGATGTTAATTTGCAGGGAAAGAAGGCAGCTGGCACAACCACTGCTAATGTTAGCAACACTCAGCATCTGACACTGAGCGTGTACAGTGTTATGCATGGCGTCACACTTTTCAGCTGCATTTTGATTATTGTCCATGTTTAACCTCATCCATTAGATTGACTTGGATTTAAATGCCTTCTTATTGTTTTCATACTTGCAGACTGGTTGATTAGTTAGAATTTTTCTTCCCATCTAATCAACTAGTAAATTAGTCATAAGAAACATCCCTAGTGTGAACAAACACACGTACTCAACATAGCAACATCCCAAGTCCTTTGAAATAATAGCAACAGAGCTTTCATTGTGGTTTCTCTTTCTGTTCCTCTCCACCCTGTTTCTCAGCAAGACTTTTTCTGATTTAATTAGTGTTGTTTTTCTGAGTTTCTCTGCCCACATCTCAGTGTTTTATTTATTTATTTATTTTTAATCAGAAGAGACACTTTGGCTGTTTTTAGTTGTACTTTAATTTTCATTCTCCTGTCTTGCCTTCTTGACACACACAAAGACCTTTTTGATATTCTCTCCAACCATCTTTTCTGTTTTCCTTCATTGTTATGTATCTCTGTCTTTTGGATATGCCAGAGCAATTCTTTTCCTCTTATGTTATTTCAAAAGCTTCCGTAAACCATTTTTCAGTCCTTCATCTTTCTGCCTCATATTTTCTACATTTTTCTCCCTCTCTCTCTTTTTCACTTTTCTGCACAACGTTTTTAGGTTACGAATTGTGCAATTCGGGTCATCTGCTTTGTGCACTTTTGTACTAACACTAACACATCCAGGTCTGACCCTCCTGGAGCAGATGCTGTCCACATTATGAGGCAACACTGAGTAACAACCCTGCACAAACAGCAGGTCTGTCCTGATGACTGAGGAACCAAAATACAAATTAAAAACTAGGTGGTAGATGAATTACTTTTTAGCAGATGCTAGTACCTTCAGCAGTTCAGTACTTTAAATAATGTGATTAATTCCTGCCCCTGTCACTCTCCTTTTACTTATTAACCAATTATAATTTTCTGCATGAGAGAAATTAAAAAAATCACCTCTCCTGTCACTCGTTGCCAATTTGTCGACCATCTCTTTTTAGATAATTGCATTCTTGATGGAATCTGTGTGATTGCAGCAGGTATGTGTAGTGAATATATAAGGACTAGAAGTTTAAATACATAGCTGACTGTATGGAAAGCCCCAGCACATAAAGAAGCCTTGTTACTTGCTTCCTAGATATGAAAGTAGTAACCAGGTCATTAGTCACAGTCACCTACTTGGCTGCACTGCAGGGTGTAATTACTGGCCAATCTTATTTTGTGACACTGCGTTGGCAGCTAAACATGTTATGAAATCTCACAGCAAATATCACACTACCCCACAAAAGAAATTCCAATAAAAGTTTACTTTACAGCAGGTCGTTTTAAGTTCATTCAACTTATAAACCCAGGGGCCTTTATAAATTTGGGTTAACTGAATATACATTTGAAGAGAATTAATTTTGAAGTTAGCTTTTAAGAGGACCTTTTATGCTCATTTCCATCTCCTTTTTTTAAATTCTTGGACTAGTTTTCATTATTTCATATATCATTTCATTTCAAAACATATTTGAAATGTTTATGTTATGCTGGGCTTTGGTTCAACCTCTCAGTTCATTTACTCTCTGAAACAAGCTGTTCTTGCTCCCTTCTCGATGCCTTTAAGACAGCTTTCTTGAAATTTCCTGCACCTTGCAATAGAGACTGTTTTAGTCATTTTGAATATCAGGTGGATGGGGCCTGTGTGGTCACAGTCAGAGCAACGTGCCACCATATTACAGATATCAGCACCATTTGCATCATAGAGAGCCAAGAGTAGAAAAACTGTCTGAAAGCAAGAACTGAGAGCAGCATGAAGCCTACATTTGCGATTGCTGCACATATTTCGCCTTTATTATTTTGAATCTTTGGCCTTCTTTGGTCTTGTTGATTTGTCCAGGGTATAACCTGCCTCTCACCCTATGGTAGCGAGAATAGGCTCCAATGCTCCTGCAACCCCGATAAGTGGAAGAGAATGGATGGATGGATGACCTTGTTTGATGTGACTATCAATGATTGTAACAGTATAACAGAAAATATTGTAGAGGTTGAAAGGTCCACTTTAAGATACTAAGATTAATCAACAGTCACAGACTTATTACAGCCAGATTTGTTTTTCTTTCAATTTTCCTCAATTTTCTGCATATTTAATATGCAAAACCTACAGCTGCAGCTATCAAAGCGATTTTGTACCAAAGTCAGTGCAAAGACAACAATCTGAGGCTTCACTGGTGAGTTTTTTGAATTATAAGTACTGAGGTAATGCAGTGAGGTAGAGACTGAAAACATAGAGCAATGAATCTCCTCTTCACAGTAAAAAAAAGAAAAAAAGAAAGTTTTAATTCTCAAGCAGTCTGGGCTGGGAAGTCAGACATGTTTGTGTCTTTAAGTGCTTGTTTTAATGACTAGAATGAAATCTCAAAATTTACATTTAAGCATCCTGTAATTGTCTGATTTTTCCCAGCTGTCGGCCAGATGGCCTTTCTAAATGTCGACTAGAAAAGCTTTCTGGACCTTGTTGCAAGGTCGCAAGGTTTCTATAACTTAATTGTTGTTCAGCAAATTTAACAATGCTAACAGCTAAGGAGCTTGGAAAGAAAAGCGACTAGACTTCTTTGAGTTTCTTGAAGATGTTTCACCTCTCATCCAAGAAGCTTCTTCATTTCTAAGACCAAATGATGGAGATTCCCTAGTGGGAGTTGTATATTAAAGGGTTCATTGGCCCACTATTGATCATCACATGAGCCAAGGTGTGGAAAAGGTGTGTACCAGGAGTGGGGTTTGAACCCACGAGAGCATTTGCTCATTGGAACTTAAGTCCAACGCCTTAACCACTCGGCCATCCTGGTACTTGCGCAAAAGGAAAAAAAGGGATTTATACTGCAGTTTGGTAAATTAATACAAACTTTCAATGAGCTGTCTTGACTAAAACTCATCTTCACTGATTTGATGAAAGCCCAACTAAGATAACTATGTTTTAAAAGCTTTCTTTACATGTATGTGTTCCTTTTCTTTCCCTTCTACCTCTGAGGAAATGTTTTCTGCCCAGTGTTGCAGGGTCCTGATTACTCCAAGTTTGTGTTCCAGCGCGTCCAAGTCCAAGAGTAGGTACTGGTCTGTGTGTGTGGGCTTCCAGTAAACTTCTGTGTTGAGGTTTCCATTCTCCTCAACGTGCACAGCACAGTACTGAAGTGGCAAACTGTTGTCCTTTGTGTCTTCCCTGTTGAACTTTATCCACTGAGTTGATGTGAAGGCTTAAACTTCTTGGCTTTTGATTTCGACCCTGTTGTCATCCACGTATCTGTACCAGTGGCTACGTGCTGCCAAGGGCTTTACTGTCCATTTCCTCCATGTAAATGTTGGCCACAGTGGGTGACACCGGAGAGCCCATGGCACATCCATGTTTTTGTCTGTAGACACCCTTGTTGTATTTAAAATATGTGGTGGTAACGCAGAGGTCTAACAGTTTGCAGATGTTATCGGGGGTAAAGCTGGTTCTCTTTTCTAAGGAACTGTCTTGCTGTAGTCGTTTTCTGACAGTCTCCACTGCCTCAGGTATGCAAGTGAAGAGTGAAACCACATCAAAGAACATTTTGGTTTAATCCGGATCCAGAGGAAGTTTCTGGAACTTGTTGGTAAAGTCAGTGGAGTTTTTGATGTAATGGGGTGTGTTCCCCACAAGGGGAGCTAGGATGGATTGTTGTTTTCGTGGCTGTGATTAGATCCCCTGTGGGCAGCTATTATGGAGAAATGGCAAAATGGAGTCCTTTGGCTAGTGCCTTCTTTTCAGGTTCAATGAGGTTCCTGTCTGATAAGTTCTTCACTCACTTTTCATGACTGTCTTCAGTTCACTTCAAACAAAAACGTATAATTTTGAGTCGATGCCTAGACCAGACAGACAAGAAGAGGAAAACACCACAACCAAAGACTGCTGAAAGACCTTTACAAATCCTGGAGGAGATCACTTGAAGATCAAGTGTCAAGACCACTTTAAAAAAATGACAGAAAGCCTGGTTCCTAAGAAGGAAAATGTAAAGAAAGATGGCTCTTTCCACAGTACTGTATGATTGTTTTTCCCTGGTTTGTATGAGAGGGTATGACTGGACTATTATTTGATGTGTCTCCTCTGGCTGGCTGCCTCATAATCACACTTTTGGCTACAGCCTTTGACCATTTTTGTCCAGAGACACAAAACTTCTGTCTCAGCGATGTTTGCTGGGATCACTGAACTCTCTAAGCCCAAAACAGAACTATTCACAAAGTACTCACAGGCTCTCCCATTGCCTGTAAATAAAAATGATAAATGAGATCAGATAGTCCACTATATGCTTGAATTTGTTGGCAGCTACTTCAGCACATACATATAATGCAAGCTTGAACCTTTGCACCTTTGCTAGCTTTGGAAAGAAGACATTAAGCTCTTAGCCCCGACAGCAGAATTCAATAAATCCCACAGTATTTCACAATATCCAAATTATAGCAACACTCAAATGCTCAATATATATTAAATGACTCTTTTAAGATGAGAAATGATCCTGTATCTGTTGGTTTTCGTTTGATCAGCTTCTCTTAATGTGACCAAATGTGATTTTTGCATGTGTCATTTTTGTTAGTTTAGATTATTGTGCAAATTAAGTCTACAATAAAAAGTGAAAAGAAATAAAAGATAAAAAGATGATTAACCTCACTTCACATGATGCAGGAGGGAAAAAGCACTAGAAATACTTTCTGAGGAAGCAAAAAGCTTCCTGCAAACTTCTCACTTGGTGACCTGAGCTGTGAATCATTAGCGAGTTTCTGTGACAGACATGGTGTTTTATGGCAGTCAGTTGCTGAAATAATTATACCAGCCAGTTTTCTGATAAGAGCAATCAGATTTTGAGGAGCTGTAATAGAATAGGAGACAAGATACAGTGACGCGATAGTGTCTTGCGGGCATGAGTAGAATGACAAAATGATTTAAACTTGTGTTCAGTACAGACTTATAATGATGAGACAGCAGACTCGGTCTGAGGAAGAACTGCTGCAGTCATTCACAGTTTAAACTAGGTTTCAAACTTTTTTCCCACTCTATTTCTCAACAACGTCTTGCTCGTGGGCACACACATTTCCATTTAAGTCAGATTTCAGTCATTAAAAAATGGATCTAATCTGCATCTTCTCTCAGTTTTGTCTAGTAAGGCCTTCGGGTGAATACGCTGAAGACAATTACTCAGGATATTCTGTCTTTTTCTCTGATGTTCATAAATAAAATCTTGCACAATTTATCAAATGACACATATTTTAAAAGTTTAAAATAGATTTTCTGACTGATTCTGGGATAAGATGTCGTTCAGCTACAGAACATCATCTGTGTTTATGTGTGTTACACGGAGTCTAATCGGATATACACTGAACAAAAATATAAACGCAACACTTTTGTTTTTGCTCCCATTCCCCATGGGATGGACGTAGAGACCTAAAATTCATTCCAGATACACAATATAACCATCCCTCCCAAACAGTGGTCACAAATCAGTCCAAATGTGTGGTAGTGGGCACATCTGCTATATTGAAATAATCCATCCCACCTCACAGGTGTGCCACATCAGGATGCTGATCTGACATCATGAGTAGTGCACAGGTGTACCTCAGACTGCCCACAACAAAAGGCCACCCTGGAATGTGCAGTTTTGTCTCACAGCAAAAAGCCACAGATGCCACAAGCAATGAGGGAGCGTGCAACTGGCATGCTGACAGCAGGAATGTCAACCAGATCTGTCGCCCGTGCATTGAATGTTCATTTCTCAACCATAAGCCGTCTCCACAGGCGTTTCAGAGAATATGGCAGCACATCCAACCGGCCTCACAACCGCAGACCTCGTGTAACCACACCAGCCCAGGACCTCCACATCCAGCAGGTTCACCTCCAAGATCGTCTGAGACCAGCCACCCAGACAGCTGCTGGAACAATTGGTTTGCACAACCAAACAATTTCTGCACAAACTGTCAGAAACCGTCTCAGGGACGCTCAACTGCATGCCCGTCGTCCTCATCGGGGTCTTGACCTGACTCCAGCTCGTCGCCGTAACAGACTTGTGTGGGCAAATGCTCACATTCGATGGTGTCTGGCACGTTGGAGAGGTGTGCGCTTCACGGATGAATCATGGTTCACATTGTTCAGGGCAGATGGCAGCTGAGAATGTCCCAGTTCTTGCATGGCCAGCATACTCACCGGACATGTCACCCATTGAGCATGTTCGGGATGTGCTTGACCGGCGTATACGACAGCGTGTACCAGTTCCCACGAATATCCAACAACCTCGCACAGCCATTGAAGTGGAGTGGACCAACATTCCACAGGCCACAATTGACAATCTGATAGACTCCATGCGACGATGTGTTGCACTGCATGAGGCAAATGGTGGTCACACCAGATACTGACCGGTTCTGGGTCCCCAGACCCCCAATAGCGCAAAAAACTGCACATTCCAGGGTGGCCTTTTGTTGTGGGCAGTCTGAGGTACACCTGTGCACTACTCATGATGTCAGATCAGCATCCTGATGTGGCACACCTGTGAGGTGGGATGGATTATCTCAATATAGCAGACGTGCCCACTACCACACATTTGGACTGATTTGTGACCACTGTTTGGGAGGGATGGTTATATTGTGTATCTGGAATGAATTTTAGGTCTCTACGTCCATCACATGGGGAATGGGAGCAAAAACAAAAGTGTTGCGTTTATATTTTTGTTCAGTGTACTTACCTTATGGTATATTATTGATTATTCCAGCACGTAGGAGTAAGTGTTTCTTGTAAGGTGCCTGGCTTTGTGTGTGCAAGGTTAAGTGATCTGTTACATTAATTGGTTCTATTTAAACAACCTGGTAAGTTCTGATCCACAGAGTTTTAATGCAGAGATATAACAGTGAGCAGACAAAAGAGTTTTGGAAGGTGGAAATATCAGAACTGACACTTGACCTTCACATTTAGTGTGAAGGTCATAAATCTACAGTGCATAATACAGTGTTTCCCAACCACTGAGGTGTGATCCGGTGTGCCGTGATCTGGTTCCATCTGATCAGTACTCTAAGCAATCGGCATGAGTAACCGGCAGAACAATTACATTCTCTTCCACTAGAGGGCAGTGCAACTGCCTTGCTCTAATTAAATGGTTGCCAACTACCAGTAAAACATAAGAAGGTGAAGAAGAAATTACATAATAGTCATGCTGTGAGATGACACAGTACATAATAGCAATACATAAATATTTGTAAAGAAAAAGTAGTCAATCTGACCTGGGTCCTGGAGAAACCTCCAACCCAGATGAAGGCCCTAACATGATGCTGTGTGATTTTTCTAATGTGAAATATGTGACGTGGCTCCCAAAGGTTGGGAAACACTGGCATAATGAATAATGAATGGTATTAAATACAATTCAAATACTCATGTTTTCCATTAACCTGAAGAATGGCAAAATAAACTATAAATAATAATAAACATACAATCATTACGTTTGGTATCAGGTTTCAATCAATAGGATCAAAGACTTGTATGACTGGGTACTTAATAATTTAAAAAATAAAAACATACTGACTGGTAGTTGGCCAAGCTCTACATGTTCATCTTTGGACTGCTGTTTTTTGGCCTAGTCCCATTTTGACTACTTGTATCTGTGTATCTGAACTGTTTATCTATCCCAAGGTTGCAAGGAGGCTGAGTAACATTTAGTGAAAGGCAGGTTACACCATGGAAAGCCTGGACAAGATTCTAATTCAGCCCCAACCGATCAGGACTTTTGAATATGAATATGTGAGGCAGCAGTCCACTGCACCACTGTGCTACAATATGAATGCAGAATTCAAACCTGTTGAGAGCAAATATCAGCTTATATGTCAAACTGACTCAGAAGTCACCTTAATAAGTATCATCACTGGTAATGAGAGCCGGGGCTTTGGCTACAACCCTGTCAGCAACCAGAAATTGTCAGAGGAGAAGTGCACAGTGTCTAAGCCCAAAGCCACACATCAGTTGGGGGAGATAACCTGGAGCATGTTTGTCATTTTTTGTGACATTCACAAGATTGTACACATTGAAATTGTCCCCCAGTGTCATACTGTCAACATAAGGTTCTACAGTAAGGCATTTGACAACATTCAGCACAACTGACCTCCATGATAGCACATGCCATCGTGGCTCTGACTTCATCTTTTTACCTAACTAAATGAGTAGGCTGGAGTTTTCATCCACTGCAGGGTCCAGCAAAGATGCACAAGTTCAAGTAGTCAAGGTTCAGCTGTGTGGTAGGCAGAGAGTGGACCCAAATGCAGCTTATTGCTCGACTTTTTACAGAAATGCAAAGAAACACATTTCTGGGATAAATAATCCCAAAGGTTGGGAAGATATGAGACAGGACAAAGGGACAAATGATAATGAGGCTAAGGAAAAAACAGGTGGGAAATATGGCAGGTGTAACTCAGGGATAATGAGACAAGCGAAGTAAAGCTGAACATAGAACACACAAGACAAATGTTACCCAAATAAAACAAGAAATAACTTAACAGGGAAACATAACAGACAGAGACTTGACAAAACGTGGGGAGGCACTTAAAGACTAAACTAAGAGCACAAACAAAAATGCCTGTAACGGAGGATACATTTTAAAAAATACACAAAAGCGACAACTGAACAGTAAGCAGCTACAAGCTTAAACAACGACAAACGCAACTCAAAAACATAAAATGCTGGGTCAAAGACTCAGGACCACAACACAACTGGTTATAGTGGGACTTCCAGAGTGACCTAAAAGATATCAGGCACAGTGACAGTAGTGAAGAGGTGCACATGAAGATGACCTTGAAGGGAAGGTTGTAAATATTTACAAGTTTTCCTTTTCATTGTCATGTTTGTTGGAACCTCTTGATTGCAGCTCTTCTACGGCTCAGCATAATTATATCATTTATATCTAACATACTGAGTTAAACTGACTGCATTGCTGATTAAATAAATAGCTGTTAATTAAACTACTTGTTTAATTAACAGCTATGTCTAACAGAGGACTGTGATGACAAAAAAGCTGAGACAGTCTCAAATTTTGTAACACTAGGTCCTCAAAACTGGAAAAGTTTCCTCCCTCAGAGGCGATGATTTCACAGCCAAAAACGATTGGAGAATACGAAAGACAGAAAACGCACGAGGAAAGATTGATGAAGAGATGGAAAGAGATGGCTCTATTTATTAATATTAGTAAAGCAATTTTCTGTTTTGGCCTCTGATCTCTGATATTGATTCCTGCTTTCTCTTTCCCATCATTCATGCAGTAATCAAATCATCCATCTAATGAAACATCCATCCAGTAAGGCCCTCTTCTCTACCTCCTACAACACAGTAATTTTTCCATTAATCAAAGCCCATAAAGAGATTCTCATCTTTCCTCTCGTATTGATTGCAGTGTCTCTTTCTGTTCATCCAGACTCTAATCAAATAAGTCATCACAATAACTGTGTTGACAGGAGAGACTTCCTCTGTATCATTAGTTTAATTTTCTCTGATAAAATAATAAAATTGTTTTTCTTCACTCCACCTGATGTAAGAATATGAAAACGTGACGAACTCAAGTTAAAAAACAAAAGAAAGCTCAAAGCTCAGTAAGGTGTTAACATCAGAAGAGTTTTAATGTTTCTTCCTTCCAAGCACGAGCTATCCAAGAACATTGTTTTTCTGGTCACTCAAATTTGTGCTATTACTATTCTTGAATTGTACCAAACTGCAACAATTCGTGTTTATCCAAGTAAAGAATTTTCTGTTAATTAGAGCTTAAGGGTTTAAGGCCTTTCGAGGTTAAAATTAGTTCTAATCTGGTCCAAGATTTGGTGAAAGGTGAAAGTTATAGAATATTTGATTGGCATTTCATTTAGTTATATCAGATTGAAGTTTTGGAAAAAAGAAAAGCGTGTTGCATGTATTTGTAGCAACCTCTGGAACTTATTGTTCCCACATGCTAGAGTGGAAAGGTGGTGCAGTAGTACGCGAAGTTCCCTCGAAGCACAAAGGGTCTGGGTTTGAATCAACTAGCTGTCTGAGTTTGAAAAGACACTGAGGAGGAGGACTTGTCATCTTTTGCCAAATGTATTTTAAATAACCTGAAAAGCTGGCCTTCCAGCTTTTGGTATTTAACCAGAGCTGCAATATATGCATGTGGCAGAGTCATTCTTTAACATCGTCTGAGTTGACATTGATTCTTTGATAACTTTGCTGAAGGATAGAAATGTAATTCTTTGAAAAGATATTCATTTTTTCTTCATTTGGTTTTTCAATGATGGCAAATGAGAGCATGGTCTAGCATATCATTTAATCCTCCCAATAGCTGATTACTGTGAAGGGCAGACATATGAAACCATATTCATACTTTTTACAGTGACCTCTTGCTCCCTGTCGATTGTCATATGGGATGTTGTGCAGACCACTTATATCAAGAGCTTTGTGCTGATTTAAAGTGACTCTCTAAAGCTGGGTATACACAGACTGTCCCAGACAAGCACCATAATCATCAAATCACAGCAATATCTTTCTTTTGTAGTGGCTCCAAAATGTTGTTCCTAAGCAGAAGGCTAAAGGCTAAAGGTAGCCTAGAAAAAAATGTTCCAAATTCAGGATGACCACCTATTCAACTCTACCAACCAACAAACAGAAATGCAAGCTTGAAATAATGTAGTGGTTATTGTAACTACAGCGCTAGTTAGAAAAAACGACAACAACAGAACAGTAACTTATCTCAAGCAGACAGCAGTCAGTAAAATGTGATAAACTAAATGTTTGGGACACCAACAAGAAGAAAATGTGGCAATAGAAGACGCGTGGCAGCAAAAGGTGGAGGAATTCCAGCTGTGCATCATAGCCCATGACTGACGTGTTAGGAGACAATATTCATTTGTAACACCTGATGTTGTACAGTTTCATTAGACCTAAGTCAGAGAGTTTTTAAGCTTTGTATTAAACTTGCAACAAACAGAAGAAAGGGCGTAAATGTAGAGCACCAGGAAGTAGCGTAAGTTTAGAAATCCAAATCCTTTAATCCAGGTAGGAGTTACATTTAAAGGCAGCCAGAGGAAGAAAACACTTCCAACAAGGGGTTAAGCCCACACCATAAATTAGGACATTGGTAAGAACATTAGGAAAAACACAAGGAGATACTGGGAACTGCTGGAATACTTGTTTTATTACAAACTCACAAATCTGGCTAGTTGTATTTAGGCGAGACAGATTCAGCAGAGGTAAAGCTGAAGAGGACCAGACAAACAATTACAAGGACAATAAACTGACTGAAGGGAAAGGTGAGCGTAGGCACCTTAAGATGAGTTGATCCAAACAACTCGTGCATGATCTCTACCTGTAAGCATGAACAGTTCAGGGTTTTCCTTTGATTTCTCACTAGGTTGTATATATTCTCACAGACCGAAGTGAAATATCAAAGATATTTGTCCATCAGCTTCCAAGTGGTCTGTTTCTTTCTCTGAAGTTGAAATTGCTTTTCCCTTAAGAATATCTAATACATTTTTAATGACTGACAGTATTCTGCTCTCTCCAGTTCCCCCTGTAAGCAGAAACACAGTTTCTTTCACATCCCTAGGGGGGGAATAGAGATGGATCCACTTATTAGGACCGGCTGGTGCTCATCTATCTTTAATGGTGTCTTGCCATGTGTCTTCTCCAGTTTTTCCCCCCCAGATTAGGCATTAGGACATATTTGGCTTTGTTTTTCAGTGTTAGCGTGCAGTTATATCTAGTTGTTGCTAATGAGATGACCAAGGGTGACCTCTCAGTGATCCTCGCTGTGGGATTCAGAGAAAAATGAAATATTTAGATGCAGTGTAAAGTCTGATTGTTGTTGTTCCCCAGAATAGTGGGTCAGATATCGACAACCATGCAAGCCAACAGGTCATATAACAAAAGTCGCTGTCAAATCAGGTAAAAATAGAAAAAGTGCTAAAAGCCACCAGAAAACTGAATAATCCTAATGACATAAGTGAAATCATTTGATGAGCGCTTCACTTCTTTTCCATTTCATAGTGACCAATTTGATGTACAGTGTTTCTTTTTTTTCTTGTTTCTTACAAATAAAACAGTTTTGGTGTGTGGATTAAAAAACAAAGTCTGTCTTTGTAATTTCAGTTTCACTCTGAGCAGTTTTCAATAACGATCTATTTGTCTCTGCCTGCTTTATCCTCCACCACCTCTTATTCTTTCCCTGCCATCCATCAGTCTTCTTTGTTTTTCTTCCATGACCAACCCCACCTCTCTTCTACCTCTAGCTGATTTTTACCTTCTTCACCTTCTGTATCCACTTCTCCCTTTGCCCCATTCCTTCTCCTTTTTATCCTAAATGTATTTTTCCAACACTTTCTTCTTTTGTCTTTCCTTTTGCATTCTTCACCATTTCTCTTGTTATTCTTTATTCACCCATCTTTTCTGTCTCCCGCTTTCTCTTTCAGGTAAGACTTCCCCTGAACCACTGCATCTCACCTCCCTTGGCAGCCTGTTGGATGATCAGCATTGGCACCATGTAGTACTGGAGCAAAAAAGTGCTCACCTCAACCTGACTGTGGACAAAAACACGGAGAGAGTGCAGCTCCCGGCAGAGTTCAGTCGCTGGGCCATCGAACAGGTGTGCTAAAACACACTGATATAAAACTGACCAGTGGCGTGTTTATATAAATGTGCACAGAAAATATACAATATTTTTTTCATTGTGATCTCTACATAGTTGAGTTTAGGAGCTGTCCATAGCCTTCGATCGCAGAAGCCAGACGCCTCCAGTAAGGACCTCCATGGCTGCATAGAAAACCTGCTGTACAATGGCTTCAACTTGATAGAGCTGGCTAAGAATAGTGACCACCAAGTTACTGTCAGGGTAAGTACATGATACCAAGAACACCCATTTTTCTGTTTTCAAGAAAGCACCTATATGCTGTGACTCCAGGCTCTCAAACAGTTCGCCTCTTTGCATCAGTAACATAATGCCTTTACTGGCATTATCATAAATGTTTGGATTCTTTTAGTCTTTTGCATTTATTTCATTAGCTGCCTTTTTATTTATTTACATTTTGTTACCGCACCATCTATTCTTGTCTTGTTGTCCTGATTATATTACTTTTATTAACACACACACACACACACATACACATATATATATATATATATATATATATATATATATATAAAAACACCCAGCACGCCCCTGCGGGCGGTTTATCCTTCAAGCTCGGGTCCTCTACCAGAGGCCTGGGAGCTTGAGGGTCCTACGCAGTATCTTAGCTGTTCCCAGGACTGCGCTCTTCTGGACAGAGATCTCCGATGTTATTCCCGGGATCTGCTGGAGCCACTCGCCTAGCTTGGGGGTCACCGCACCTAGTGCTCCGATTACCACGGGGACCACCGTTACCTTCACCCTCCACATCCTCTCGAGCTCTTCTCTGAGCCCTTGGTATTTCTCCAGCTTCTCGTGTTCCTTCTTCCTGATATTGCTGTCATTCGGAACCGCTACATCGATCACTACGGCCGTCTTCTTCTGTTTGTCTACCACCACTATGTCCGGTTGGTTAGCCACCACCATTTTGTCCGTCTGTATCTGGAAGTCCCACAGGATCTTAGCTCGGTCATTCTCCACCACCCTTGGGGGCATCTCCCATTTTGACCTCGGGACTTCCAGGTTGTACTCGGCACAGATGTTCCTGTACACTATGCCGGCCACTTGGTTATGGCGTTCCATGTATGCCTTGCCTGCTAGCATCTTGCACCCTGCTGTTATGTGCTGGATTGTCTCTGGGGCATATTTACACAGCCTGCACCTGGGGTCTTGCCTGGTGTGATAGACCCCAGCCTCTATGGATCTTGTGCTCAGAGCTTGTTCTTGTGCTGCCATGATTAGTGCCTCTGTGCTGTCTTTCAGTCCAGCTTTGTCCAGCCACTGGTAGGATTTCTGGATATGGATATATATATATATATATATATATATATATATATATATATATATATATATATATATATATATATATTAGGGGTGCAACGATATTCGTATCGATATTGAACCGTTCGATACAGTGCTTTCGGTTCGGTACGCATATGTATCGAACAATACAACATTTGTAATTTATTTTATCAACTTTCCTTCTGACGATGCTGTCTGTGTTGAGCGCTCAGTGAATCTGCGTTCGACTACTCCGCCTAGGCTGCACTGTCAAGCGCAGATCCACTGAGCGCCCTCATTCAGATGTGGTGTTTGGAATTATTTTGGTTTTCATGTGGCGTATGACCCTGAAGGTAAGCGAGTCATGGACTAAAGTAAAACAGCATGTTGGATGTGCCACACAATGCTCAATTACATGGGTGGGAACTAGTGTGTTAGAGCAGTTAGCTCGTTAACGTGTTGGCCGTCTAGCCCCATGCACGGGGCGATCGGCGGTAGCTCGTTAACGGAGATTTGCCGTGTTGTGGCGTTAAGGTCATTTCAACGAGATTAACCTGAAAGCACTAGTGGGAACACAACGAATATGACTGCACATTTACACCGACATCATCCTAGTGCAAAGACAAAAACAACAAGCATGCTACTAACTTTAGCCGAGTCATTTAGACAGCTGTTAGCACATGATTCTCCTTATGCTGCTGAGAATATAGCCCAGAAGAAGCGGATAGTATAGCTTTTATTTTGGAAAGAGCCATTTCTCTGTAATAAACTCTCTTTTCCAAAGATGAGTGATTCCTCAATCAGATACAGGGCTCGCAATATCGCTGAGCTTATGTGAGTGAGCGTGTAAAAGCATTTCAGTTCTGCTGAGCCAAATAAGACAGGTCAGGGTGAAGAAGTGACAGCCAAAGAAAAGCTTACCACAAAACGGAGAAGTTATGACAAATCAGACTATAAGGCAAAAAGAAAGTGCAGCTTTATGGTTTCATGGACAAAATAATTTCTGTGGCTGCAATATGATGAGCTAAATAACCAGGGCTGCACATAAGTGGTCCGCAGGTGCGCATTCGCTGTCAAAATAAAAAACACGTACAAGGGTTAGGGTTAAATTTAAAAACTGTACTTTTGAGTTAAAATATATATTTATAATTTTAATAAATGACAAATTAAGAAGGCATGAACATTTTTTTTGTATCGAAAAAATATCGAACCGTGACACCAAAGTATCGAACCGAACCGTGAATTTTGTGTATCGTTGCACCCCTAATATATATATATATATATATATATATATATATATATATATATATATATATATATATATATATATATATATATATATATAAAAGGCTGGGGTCTATCACACCAGGCAAGACCCCAGGTGCAGGCTGTGTAAAGATGCCCCAGAAACAATCCAGCACATAACAGCAGGGTGCAAGATGCTAGCAGGCAAGGCATACATGGAACGCCATAACCAAGTGGCCGGCATAGTGTACAGGAACATCTGTGCCGAGTATAGCCTGGAACTCCCGAGGTCAAAATGGGAGATGCCCCCAAGGGTGGTGGAGAATGACCGAGCTAAGATCCTGTGGGACTTCCAGATACAGACGGACAAAATGGTGGTGGCTAACCAACCGGACATAGTGGTGGTAGACAAACAGAAGAAGACGGCCGTAGTGATCGATGTAGCGGTTCCGAATGACAGCAATATCAGGAAGAAGGAACACGAGAAGCTGGAGAAATACCAAGGGCTCAGAGAAGAGCTTGAGAGGATGTGGAGGGTGAAGGTAATGGTGGTCCCCGTGGTAATCGGAGCACTAGGTGCGGTGACTCCCAAGCTAGGCGAGTGGCTCCAGCAGATCCCGGGAATA
Source organism: Astatotilapia calliptera (assembly GCF_964374335.1). Classification (NCBI taxonomy): domain Eukaryota; kingdom Metazoa; phylum Chordata; class Actinopteri; order Cichliformes; family Cichlidae; genus Astatotilapia; species Astatotilapia calliptera. Next base: position 8,336,278 of record NC_137439.1, on the reverse strand, counting down.
ACATCGGAGATCTCTGTCCAGAAGAGCGCAGTCCTGGGAACAGCTAAGATACTGCGCAGGACCCTCAAGCTCCCAGGCCTCTGGTAGAGGACCCGAGCTTGAAGGATAAACCGCCCGCAGGGGCGTGCTGGGTGTGTTGGATGTGCTGCCATATTCTCTGAAACGCCTGTGGAGACGGCTTATGGTTGAGAAATGAACATTCAATGCACGGGCGACAGATCTGGTTGACATTCCTGCTGTCAGCATGCCAATTGCACGCTCCCTCATTGCTTGTGGCATCTGTGGCATTTTGCTGTGAGACAAAACTGCACATTCCAGGGTGGCCTTTTGTTGTGGGCAGTCTGAGGTACACCTGTGCACTACTCATGATGTCAGATCAGCATCCTGATGTGGCACACCTGTGAGGTGGGATGGATTATTTCAATATAGCAGATGTGCCCACTACCACACATTTGGACTGATTTGTTACCACTGTTTGGGAGGGATGGTTATATTGTGTATCTGGAATGAATTTTAGGTCTCTACGTCCATCCCATGGGGAATGGGAGCAAAAACAAAAGTGTTGCGTTTATATTTTTGTTCAGTGTATATATATATATATGTGTGTATATATATATATATATATATATATATATATATATACATATATATACACACCGTATTTCCCGGACTACAAAGCGCACCTGAATATTAGCCGCACAAGCTAAAATCAGGGGAAAATCCTGTTTTGTACATACATTAGCCGCACCTGACCAAAAGCCGCAGGTGTTTCAATGTTGACTTATCATATGTAAGAGAATATGCACAAAGGGAATTGTCAGGAAAGAGATGGCTGTTTGGAGACACACCCCTTTTATTAATATTTTGAAAAACAAGTTATGGGTACATATTTGCACATGTAGTACATAACAGTAACCTACAGCACACCAGAACAATAGATTCAGCCTACCTTTTAGGCTCAGGTGCAGCGACACGGCTTTAACAAGAAGAAAAGTCAGTCATTCACCATCTTTCTCTTCTTCCTGCGCTCTAAAACCACCAAAGTCCTCTTCTCCAATGTCGGAAACGAACAGGCTCAGGATGGCTTCGTCATCCACTCTCCGCTTCTCTCCTTCGTTGTCACTTTCAAAACCAAAGAAATCCTCGTTGTCAGTGTCAGAGTCGAACACCCTCAGAAGGGCCGTGGCGGTGTCCTCCTCTCCATCATGCAGCAGTCCAACCCTTCAAAATCCGTTGGTGATCGTGGATGTTTTCGCACTTTTCCACGCTGTCAGAATCCACCGGTGGAGTTGGGCATAACTTGCTTTTCGCAAGTTTATCGCCGCTCGTCATCCACGCCTCCCGCTGAATGCGTAGCGCTACTTTGAAGTTTGTTTTTCGCGCTACTTCGTACGGCACTACGTTGCCTGGCGGACGGACATGTGACTAACATACCACTCTTGAACCCCGATCCTTCCGCCAGGCAACGTAGTGCCGTACAACAGCGGAACAAACAAAACAAATCGTCTTACGATATCACAAAAATCATGGACAATCCATAGAAAAGCCGCACCTGACTAAAAGCCGCAGGGTTCAAAGCTTGTGCAAAAAGTAGCGGCTTATAGCCCGACAATTACGGTATGTGTATATATATGTGTATATATATGTGTATATATGTGTGTGTGTGTGTATATATATATGTATATATATATATATATATATATATATATATATATGTATATATATATATATATATATATATATATATATATGTATATGTATATTATATGTATATGTATATGTATATATGTATATTATATGTATATTATATGTATATATGTATATTATATGTATATATGTATATTATATGTATATTATATGTATATTATATGTATATTATATGTATATGTATATTATATGTGTATATATATATATATATGTATATATATTATATGTATATTATATGTATATATATATATATATATGTATATTATATGTATATTATATGTATATATATATATATATGTATATTATATGTATATGTGTGTGTGTGTGTGTGTGTGTGTGTGTGTGTGTGTGTGTGTGTGTGTGTGTGTGAGTGTATATGTATATGTTCAAAGATTAGAACCCAAGACATCTTCCTCTACTTAAATAAATGTAAAAAAAAACCTGGCTACTCATGGTTTAAGCTGGGTATCTTGCAAAACTGTGTTGATTCTTGCCTTCCTAAAATAGAAAGAGATACAACATTACAGCATAAAATATCTGCAACACGCAGGGCTAATAGTTGAGCAGACTATTAGCAAAGGAGAGGGTGGTGTTACATCTAATGGTTTAGATAAGATAACTGTAACAATTTGTTGGCTGAGAAGTTTAAATTAGTTGAGAGTAGGAAAAGCTAAACATGACTTATGGATGTTTTTAATTGTGCTTCTTCTTCAGGAGTCGTAATCAATTGGAAGAAAAATAAATTTATTCTAAAGACATAAGCATTATGAAACAATTACTAGTGTGTACAGTTAGTAGAGTAACCTGATACCTGATGAAGATTTGGTTGAGGTTTCCTGAGCATCTCAAGAATCTGGAAAAAAAATGGACTAATCTTTCATCTATTTCCCAATAGATGAAAGATTATTGGGAAACAGTGTTCTGACTGAAATTTTCAGTGAGGTGAAGTCAATAGACCACAATTAGCAAAGAAAATAGACTTTTAGGGGGTAAATGCTTTGCAGAATGACCCATGTGTGAGCTGTACAGCTTTCCTTATATTTATCTTTAGACATGTTCTATTTTCTTAAAGCTTAATCCATCCTTTACACACTCTGATAATTTATTGATCAGTGCATCGAGAGGGTTGATATATATATATATATAGTGTGATAACGACTGATTTTGTGCTTTAATGTTTAGCTCCTCAAACTCCCCAGGCTCTGTGGGTTTTATATCTGAGAGAAAACACAGCATCAATAGCTAGATCGGAGGCACTAAAAAAAAAAAAAAAGTATAAACTGCAGACTCGTGACTCAGTTTTTTTTTTTCTTTTAGTGACTTGATTATTAGTATTATTAAGAAATCCCTACAAACAGCACGAGGCAGATTCCTCTGCTGCCTATCCAGCACTCACCAATCCTCCGCGTGCATAAATAACGACAGGTTAGCCTCGAGAGTAGATGAATGTGTTTGTACGTGCAGGTGTGTTCATACATGTTCACATCCTCAGAGCACCACTGGGAAATTATGTGGATGCCGGCAGCGGCGCTGCTAGCTGGTTAATGATGCTAATGAGCTCCTAACGAGGAGACTGAGCGATGAGAAGACAGAGGAGCCTTGATGGTGGTTAAATTTCTAGTAAGCCCTTCCTCGCCTTTATCATTAGAAAAAGAAAAAAAAAACATTTCTCCAATGACAATAAGTGTAGCGAACTCAGTGGAGAGCAACTCTGAACCATTTTGTAACAAATGGTTTCTCATTACAGTTTAGGATGAGAGAGCAGAGAAGCAAAACGTCTTGGTAAAAATGGTTCAGAGATTCACATGCATGGCTGAAGGTCTAATAGAGGCTGTTTTACAAGAGCTCCATACATCTCATAGTAATAGAGTATTAACACTGTTCTAGTCTGTCTTGATAAAGAGAGCACTTTTAGCCTTTCTTAAAGGCACGGCAACAGTAATGTGGAGTATTTTGGTTGTGCATATGTGTTAGTAAATGGCTTTTGGGGAATTTTATAGCCCACTTTTTACTTTTTATTTTGCAGTGGTGAAGCTTTCTCCACCGTATACTTTCATATATCACTTTAACAGCTCTACAAAGGGCTTTTAGATGTCATCTGTGTTTCCAGAGCATTATAAAGATAGCAGGCTGATATTCCCAGAAGAGAGCAGGGGCTGTAATATATAACTGCTACAGCCTTAGCAATGGACCTAGTGTCATTACCACTACTCAAAACAATGGGTCGCAGTGGAAATGCCTGTATAGCACTGTTCATATGCATATCTACCTCCCTGTACAGCTCTGTGATGGGTGACATTGCTGTTTTTAGTTAGGAGCCATTGCTATATTGCTATATTCAAGGAGACTTGCTGATGAGATCGCTGCGCCACAAGGTCACAGCGACACGCCCTCAGCAGCTGATTAATATTCATGTTTTATGTTGTTTTATCTCACCAGTAATCATTTTTTTTCTTCCCACCTCCCCACTCTCCACTCTTCATGTTTCTCTCTCAGGGCAATGTGACCTTTTCTTGTGCTGAGCCAGTTTCCGTTGCTTTGACGTTCCCCGGGCCACAGAGCTTCCTCCAGTTGCCCGGGACTACAGCGTCCTCGCCGGGTGGTGTGTCTGTCGGATTCCAGTTCAGGACGTGGAACAAGGGAGGGCTTCTGTTCACCTTTAGCCTTCCTCAACAAGAGGGCATGGTCTGGTTATATCTGAGTGATGCCAGACTCCGACTGATGATCCATAAAAGTGGCTCAGTGGTGCTAGAGCTCAGCGCAGGTCAGTGTATAAACCTGCACAATGAAATCCTAACCTTTCATGTGTCAACCCCTTACTGATTTATGTTTTTAATACTGTTTTTAAAATAAAAAGAAATAAAATATCATTAGGGTTGTCGCCTGCTGTTTTCTCAGGTGCTGCTCTAAATGATGGTCAGTGGCATGCAGTGGATTTTACAGCCAGACGCGGTCGCTTGACAATCTCTGTGGATAAAGGAGAAGGGGGCATTGCTCATGCTGCTCCCTCATTTCCCATCACCGCAGAAAGTCAACTGTTCTTTGGTGGTAAGAGTGAATTCAGGCTTTTGGGCTTTTATAAACTAAGAAACTTTGAAATTCCTTAAGTATATGTGTTTCTACATATTATATCTATGCTTAGATTAACTGGAAAAGCAATTAGAAGATTTCTGTTCCTTCTGTTGGCTGTAATTAAAGTTCTTATTCAGTTACAAGATCCCCTGAAAACTGATTTTAAAAGTATTTCTCTGGAAAGCTAGATGTTCATGAAAAAATAATCTTTGAGGTGTTTAACACTGCATACACAGCTAACCTCCTTCATCGTGACTGTGTGGGTGTGTTCGTATTAAATTCAGGAAGCTGAGAATAAAAGCGAACAATCTGTTTAAATATTGCATAATCCTGATTCGTATAATAAATTGAATGGCAAAGTACATCAGAAACTAGTGTGGAAAATAAATCATCCTTGATATCTCTACTGATATGGATTGAGTAATGCGGGAGGAACAAAATGATTCTACATCATTTCATGGAAATAAAAATTATCAACGTACAGAGGACTGAATTCAAAGACACCCTGAAAATCAAAATGAAAAAATGATGCAGCAGGCTGGTGGTTGTATGCATGCCTGACGATGTTGGGACATTTTCCAAATAAGATGATGGATGGTGTTCTGGGGAATCTCCTCCCAGCTCTGAACCAGCACATCAACAAGCTTCTGGATAGTCTGAGGTGTAAACTGGTGGCATCAGATGGACCAAAATGTAACGTCCCAGAAGTGCTCTATTGCAGCGGTTCCCAACCTTTTTTACGCCACGGAGTGGTTTAATGTCAGACAACATTTTCACGGACCGGCCTGTAAGGTGTCACGGATAAATACGACAAAATAAAAAGATACGACCAAGATAAAAACTGTGGTATTATGTAAATATAATAATAAATGCAAATTCACTGTGTAATTGTGTAACTTTATTAGCAGCGTCCTCCTGAAATGCACCAACAACATTGAGAGTAACATCCTCCCCCTCTCCCCCTTAATGTTCTCTGGTCGCTATGATAACACGTAAATATTTCTTTCAAAATAAGACACACAACTACAACACGGGAAAAGACCCAGGGAAACCGAGTTATCGATAAAAACCCTGAAAACCATAAATTTCACACCCGAGCCTCAACTCTCATGGACCGGTACCAAATGACTCCCAGGGGTTGGGAGTGAATAATTGGAATTGGCACTCAGTGGTATCCTCCCCGAACTGCCTGCATACTGTCACCACATGAGGCGTTGTGGTGCACCAGGAGGAACCCTTGACCTATTGCACCAACATACTAGGGTCTGACAGTGGGTCTAAGGCAACAACATCCTGATACCTAATGGCAGTCAAGGTGCTGTTACCTAACTTTTAGAGGTCTCAGCTTCTTCAAGAAGCTCAACAGGACAAGACTGAGCTGTACATCTGCATCTAAAGGATGAAGGTCACTCTTTCGAGGATGCCAGCGACCATCTTTGAACAGAGGGGGTCGCTTACAACTGTCTGCCATCTATAATCCAGTTTTGAGATCCCTTCCCAGACGCCTTAACGCTCACTCACATTTTGAGTCATTTGATCTCAGTAAGTCACATGACTGGGTGAGGCAAGGTCTCACAGTGGGTTCACCTGAAACCTTGGCTGATAGTGACCCACACCTGTTTTCCCACCTTGGCTGGTGAGATTCGGCGGAGGATCAATAGTAGGTCCATGAACATTATAGGGTCACTCCCAATAAGGCTTAAAAATCTGGGACTAAAATCCATCAATTGGTCTTAGAACTGAAGAAGCTTCTCGCATGAGAGGTGAAACGTCTTCAAGAAACTTAAACTAGTCCAGATGCTTTTCTTTCCAAGCTCCTGTATCCAACAAGGGTCCCTAGGCTAGACCCCCCCATGCTATCCAAGCCTACCTCAGACATGAGCGAAAGACAGAAAACTGAAACCATACCAGCTTGGATGTTGCCCGGATGTTGAAGAACCAGGACACACTGATGAGAAGTAGGCTACTAGAACAAGAAGGCGCAAGTGGGCTATTGATATAGATATACACACACTTACAAGGATGGATGCTCATACTAAACATGGCTCAGTTTCAAATGCTGAGGTCAGCACATGTGCAAGTACACCCTACATGCCAAAAACTCATGCAGGCTTTAGACTGGTCCACATTCTCATTTCAGTGAGAGGTTGGATATCCCTAATATGGTCATCTCTGGCACACAACAGTTCCACCCATCTGTTGTTCAGATTTTCAGTTAACGAGGGGAAGTCAGTCAGATTAAGTTGGCTTAAAGGCAGAGGATTAAACAGCTTGTTCCAATACAGTTTAAAAGAGCATAGCTATGTTTATATAGAAGATGTGATATTGTATGTATGTGTATATTGCATCATACAGTTAGTGTACTCTTTCTCTCATCTTGCTTTTGTCTCTCTTTACTCTGTCCTTGCCTCATGCTGCAATCCACTTCATTCTCTTTCTTTTTTATCCCTCCCTTTCCCCCTTTTGTTCATACTTCACTGCCTCCCTCGCTGCCTAAAAATCTCATCTCCTTTGTTTTCCCTCTGCTCAGCAATATTGTAGTCTAGCATTGTGTTTAACAGCTTTAGGCTTTTTTATCATCCTGCAAGTGCACTCTCGCACATTTACACATTTACTCGCGCTAGCTGCAGTAAGTGGACAACAACAAAAAAGATGACCTGTTTTCATATGATTTAAAGATAGATATGAAGCAATAAAATAGCCAATTAAAAGGTGCAAATGATCCCCGTAAGACTAATCATCAGTATTATGAACGCTATTAACTGCATGAGAAGACCAGGTCATCCTCACCAGTGTTCCCCTGGTACTCAAACTGTAATGGTTCTAGTGCATGTTGGAGTTGTGGTCTCATGGGGCTCACACTCCCCATATCATATCTCTGTTATTTGAGAAGTGAGAGGAATTGCTCTGTAGTGATTAATCATCATTAGCTGCCCTGCCTTACTGGCATAAGACATGATGTTTTCCTCCTGCACCAATGACTTAGGCTGAAGATAGCACAGGCAGGCTCCACCGGCTTTGACACACGGTCTTTAAGTGCCAGAGTACCGGGCACCACGGTCTTCCGCCTTCCCTGAATTCTGCCTCCTGAGCTCAGCTCTCACCCAATCCACTGTAAAGAAGAGCTGAGGAGAAGCTGGTGTAGAAGGTGCTTAGTGAGGGTGGTGATGGCGAAGAAGCTGGACTGGCAGAGGTTGGCGGGAGCAACTGGTCAAATCCGTTTGCAGAGCATCTTAAACGGCTGATTTCTCTTCTGCTTGAAGCCAGTAATGATATTCATTCCTCTCTACACCTCTTTGATGTTATTGCACTGCAATTTCCTGTCAAACTTCCTTTTAGAGTCCCCTTTTTCCTGTTTCAAACTGCTTTTCAACTCATGCTATGCCAACCTAATTTTTTTCCCAGTCACTAAACATGACAACTTCCTTTTTCTCAGTTAGGAGGCACTCGATAGTGCACACAATCCAAGGTGTGTTAAAGGGAAAGGAGTGAACTCTGGTCCACATTTGCAGGATTTTAGGCACTTAGGAGTACAAGAAAAAAGCACAAATAACAGCACCACTCTTTATGTGGTAGAAGACCTTTTACCAGAGTTTGACTTCATTTTACTCTCACTCATCATTTTACTCATGCACTGCAGTTCTGACATTTTCTAAAGGGCTTAAGGACTTACCTAAGACAGAACAGAAGTGTTCAATGCAGATGAGATATTAACTGATCTTTAACCAGCCAGCTCTGTGGGACAAAGGGCATGTGATGTTGGATTGTGTTGATATAAGAACAGAGCAACTAATATTTGGGCACATTCACTAGCAAGTGGGTGTTATGTGCTCTGTCTCCTGTATGCACTAGTAAGGCAGCGGTATCACGTAAATTTTACAGATTATTTTCACTGGTACGAATGTGTGTGAAGCAGAGTTTTTACTGCTTTGTGCTACATGTTTTCACTTCACAAGCATGCTGTAAAGCTTTCATTTATACATTTAAAGCCAGTCTGAAAGTTCCTGCAATATACATGTAATTTTCACACCACCACTAAACTTTAAAACCAAACTACTGGTCTTGTTAACACCTTGTGCACTTGGCCTGTCCTGTTGTTTTCTTTGGAGGATAGCATAATCTCATTGGTGTTGTCTTGTCTTTTTGTTTAACTGATAAAACTTCTTTCCCATCAAGGTTGTCCTGCTGAAGAGCACAGTGAGGAATGTAGAAACCTCTTCGAGACTTTCCAGGGCTGCATGCGTCTACTCACGGTGGAGAACCAGCGAGTCGACCTGATCAAGGTGCAGCAAAGACTGCTGGGAAATTACAGCCAGCTGCAAATCGACATGTGCGGCATCATTGACAGGTCAGCACCAGCAGAAACCCATCTCACTGAGCTCAGATTAAATCATTTTATACCCTCGCTGTCATTGACACTGAGACGCACCGACACCGATGCAGAAATCCTTACCGCTGTGTTGCTTGGATAAGCATTCATGTTTAATTTTAGCCATAATGTGATGGAGTGGCTCTGTCATTGACTGCAGCATCCTGTACACATACACAAGCATGACACACATTCCCCTTAGCTAATAAAACATGCTAGTCTTTTTCCTTGACTGTCTGGGGCGTTTGTACATACATATGCACAAATAATATAGTCAGTTACAATTTGTTGGTAACTCATTGCATACTCACTCCGTCATCCCATCGAGGAGTTGTCACACATAAACCCGTAGCAGCTAATTACTTCTAAGTAATATAACAATACATTTTATTAACCCAAAAGGGTACACGGGCTTCTTGGTTTAATTTAAAATTCTCCAAAAAGCACCACGGCCACAAATATGTTCAAGGGGTCCAGTTCAGTGAATCCAATTAGCAAAGGTGAAGCGCAGCAGACAGCCCATGGCTACAGCTGCCTGAATCCGCATTCATCTGCCGATACCCTTAGCGTAAGCCTTGATAAAGTTCAAAGGGATGAATTACAGTAAAAATAATAAAATGACTGGAAACCATAATCATTGTTGTTCCACACAGTAAAGTAGACCATGTTTAATAATAGGAGTACATGTCAATTAAATAGTTTTTCTAGCTATAGAGGCGGGTTGATGAAAAATGTCTTTAATGGTACAGTAAGGGGGCGCATGTAAAAATGCCCTGCAGTAAATATATACCTGAGTTTTCAAACACATGGATTACTTTATGAAATGGTGTATTTTAATACGAATCTACATCTGTCCCTGTTCCAAACCAAGCAATATTGGTCCCTAAAGTCTAACTGAGAGTGTAAAATACAAAGTAAAAGCAGTGAGTAAAAGAAAACATAAAAAGAAAGGCAATACTTCTAAAGAGAGCAAGATCTAAAAATTGGATATTGAACATGTGTTCAGTGTTAAAGCTCTTATCGGTAGTGCACCTGCAGCTCCTCCTGCCTCTTGTATTCATTTGTTGTTCTTTTGAGTCTATTCCTGACATTCAACAAGCTGAATGGCAACCTTTGAAAATTGTCTATTCAGCCTGCTTGTAGGTGGAGTCAGTCTTGGTGTGGTTCTTTGTTTGGTTTTTGAGGGATAGCATTTTGTAACATTTGTCATCTTTCATATACAGCATTTTGGCTGCTGCCTTTCATCCTTTTTTATTATTATTTTTTGTTCGCATTATCGCTTTTAGCACCATCATTTTCTTGCTTTCTTCCATCTTTTATGAGCTAGAGAAGGAATTGAGCATCACACATAATACACCGGGTACTTTTGCTGATCACCTGGTGTTCTCTGTGTTTGGTGCTTTGATCCTACAGGGTGTATGGATGTGATATTCAGGGAGACTCAGGGAGGGTTGAGTGAATAGCGTTTGGCACAGATTGAAATTGTTTTTCTGGTAAAATAATTTATTTCCTCCCAAGAGAGCTCAGTGTTTTGCAGCAGCCTTTGAGAAATGTTCACCCTCGGTTGGTGGGTGTGCGTGACGATGGGAACATAATGGAGCTGTAGTGAATGCAAACACAACAGTGTTCACATCTGCCAATATCATTGTACTAATGGAATAATTCAGCTTTTTGGCATCTTCAGTGGCCAAAATCCAAGAATATGAACTAATCCAAATCAGACCTGTTGAAAGAAAACCATACAATGCTACATTTTCACAAATGAACATTAATCACACACATGCTAGCGAACATATATTTTCTATTCTTGGATATAATCAGTTTGATTTTAGGTAAACTGCCATTCATTCACAAGGATGCATCTAAAAGCTGCAGGACAGTAGCTCTCAAGGACTGGAGTTGGACACCCCTCCTCTAAGGTTTAATGAGTGAATACAGCTGCTCTAACAGGGGTGGGATTTGAACCCACTGGAACTTAAGGCATCACTGTAACTTTTTGGATATAGTCACTACCTTTACTAACACCAAAGTAAATCAGAACTCCACATGGACAGCAAATTTGACTCTACCAGGAGTGGGGCTTGAACCCACGAGAGCATGTGCTCATTGGAACTTAAGTCCAACGCCTTAACCACTCGGCCATCCTGGTAGTTTCCTTGGGCAAACTACCAGGATGGCCAAGTAGATGTAAGCGCATGTTACATGTAAGCCAATCACTACAGTTTTACAATGCAAGCTAGGTATTTTTACTGGAGGAATAGCCCCAGTATCTTCATACAGCCAAAGCTAGGAAAACAGTAGTTATGAAAACTGGCTTTCCTAGACATTATAAACACTGCAAGCATTATGGAAACTTTAAAAACACTGTCTTATTTAAAACTGGTCTCAAAACAGTGTAGGAAAAATTATTGCAAAAGCTCTTTTTATAACAACCAGATGATGCTCACTATTATATGATATGAAATCTGTATTATGCAAATGACTTCAGTTTTTCTTAGCTATGTTTTTTTTTTTTTACCAGAGAGTGCTATTGCTAGGTTTGTTACACAAGGTAAGGGTTATGTGAAGCTTCACTAAAGCACAGAATACCAGGAGTGGGGTTTGAACCCACGAGAGCATTTGCTCATTGGAACTTAAGTCCAACGCCTTAACCACTCAGCCATCCTGATTTCTATATAACTTTCCAATGCACTTGATCAAGGCATATATGAGATTGACTCTGAGGAGGGATTTTAAGTTTCTGACATGAAATCCCATCAGTCATCCACACACAAAAAAGTGAAATGTCATCCCTAAGTATGGCACTGTAACCATTCCAGTTTATCCATCCATCCATTCGCTTATCAGGGTCGCTGGAGCCTATCCCAGCTGTCATAGGGCGAGAGGCGGGGTACACCCTGGACAGGTCGCCAGTCTGTCGCAGGGCTAACACACAGGGACAGACAACCATTCGCACTCACATTCACTCGCACATTCACACCTAGTGACAATTTGGATTATCCAATTAACCTATCCCCACAAGCTGCATGTCTTTGGACGGTGGGAAGAAGCCAGAGTACCCGGAGGGAACCCACGCAAACACGGGGAGAACATGCAAGCTCCACACAGAAAGACCCCGGCCTGATGGTAGAATTGAACTCAGGACCTTCTTGCTGTGCGGCAACAGTGCTAACCACCGTGCCACCGTGTTGCCTCCATTCCAGTTTAGTTTCACAATAATTCAGTTTAATGTCCAATAATTAGCAATGGTTTTACTAGTGCAAGCTATGTCACCAGGATTGCTAAAAGAGGTCTAATTGTTGTAAATATTAAAGGCAAATATGGCAGGGCATACGGCAGATGCAGAAAGACATTGAGAAGTGTAAGAGTTTCCATTTTCTAAAAGTAATTTATAGTCCTCTCAGATCGGCAGAGTAAGTCATGCACAACAGAGACAATTGCCTTCTGTCTTGATGATACACTAATTACACAATGCAATGAGAGGAACGATTATCATAATTATGAATGTTCCTTTTGGCAAAAACCAGAAAACACACACTTATATATGATATGGCGTCCGTGAATACAGTTGCAGACATCAGCTACACATTTTCACCAGAGAAAGAGGATCTCCTCCAGCTGGTTTAATTAAATACCTTTCTTTTCTCACATTTATCAGATTATTTTTCATGAGAATTCAGCTCCTGCTCAGTTCTGGCTGCAGGAACAGAACAAGACAAAAAACAAAAATAACCATAGCCTCTACTGTACAATCGTACTTGTGAGATATAAAGAAAAATGGGTCACACCACACACACCTTCCATATAAAGGAGACTGCTATAGAAGTATATAGAAGCATCCATGTTTTTTATACTCAACACTTCAAACTGCAAGCAACACAATTAAAATGTTTTTTAAGCAGCTCGAGTACAACACCGTAACTACTCAGCCAGCCTGTTCACAACCTTGGAAGAGATTTCCTTGCCTACTCTTTTGTTTTTTGTTTATATTTTGGTGTTTCCTTGTATGATTAAATGCAGCCCACATGTATTCATATCTAACAATACCACATACTATATATAGTACATGGAATTGTTCCCCCAGGTCATCTCTGGTGAGGTGTCTACATACCAGTGGAAGATCATATTTAGGCTTGTTCACCTAGAGCTATGAAAGATTAAGCCTGCTTTTACAGACATCAGCTGAACACGTAAAGCAAGAAAATTATCCAACTTTCAACTGACTTGAAAAGCTGTCAAAGATTCAAAAAGAACTGTTTTGTCCTCAAAAATATCTGTGATAGCTAGAGTAGGGCCTAAATCCACATGGGTACACACCCATCTGAGTCCAACATCTTAAATATTCAGGTCTCGTACAGCCTGGTGATGTACAAGACCTGATACATGTCATGCCAGGACTGTTACACTGTAACAGTCCTGGCAAGGACTGTAGCTTTAAATGTAGTGAACAGGGCCGTAACAAGATGAATCACAGAAAGTTGAATCTGCTCATCTGGACATAGTTTTGTCTTTTGCATTATTGATTGTTTATGGTTCAGTGTTTACTTGACTGATATTGAATATGTACAAGTCTGTTTGTGATAAGCAAACTGATGGCTATTTTTTCTTAGATAAACTTGGTTTCAAGCTTGATTGCTCTTGTCACTGCAAGAAGAGTTGCCAAGCAACCAAGGATGTGTGATCACAACCAGGGAGTAAACTAAAACATTGCTAGAGTGTCATGACACTAACATATGTGCAGTATAGCTATTTAGAAAAAGCACAGCTTACTGAAAACCAGTAAAACTGCAGTGTGGAGGCAATTATGCCTGCAGCAGAATATTCTGTTGTTGTAAACATCTTGTTTACAACCTTATCTGAACACTGACCTGGTCCTCCATATTTACCAAAATTCAAAGAAACATCAAAATATGAAAAAAAAAAAACTTATACAAAAACTAAACACATAATTAAATCAACAGGGCACTGCTTTCACTTTCACATTGTGCTGCATTCCTGTTGATTAAAATGTCACTCCAGTGATTATACCTGCATGATGGATGTGACTAAAACTCATAGCAATGTAGTCGACAGCTGTGAGATCCCTTTCTTTTTGTCAATTTGGAAAAATACTTGCCTGAGGGGACACTTTATATTTTATCTAGTATTTTGCCCCTGAAGCCTTCTTTACTCTCCGTTAATCACTTATCTTTGGCCACAAGCAACGCAATTGGCTGGTGAGTTCAGTGTGTTTTTGTAAACTTGATGCACACACAGACATGTTATACACGCACAATGAGGATTAACTATATTTGAGTTTATGCTCATGTTAGTAGCCATTACATTGTTTTCCTTGGCCTTCATGCATGTATTAAACTGCAGTTTACTGTGGTAACGTTATCCACTCAGATTAGATACCAGGGGGTTGATTTTGAACTCACAAGAGCATTTGCTCATTGGATCCCACTTTGTTACAGCAAACCAAGTTTCCATTTTCTAAAAGTAATTTATAGTCATCTCAGATCTGCAGAGTAAGTCATGTGTAGCAGAAACAATTGGCTTCTGTGTTGATGATACACAAAGTAATAACAGGAACAATTACCCTAATTATAAATGTTCTTTCTGGCAAAGAACAGGGCAAATGATGTGAGTTATTTAAGTATACCAGGAGTGGGGCTCGAACCCACGAGAGCATGTGCTCATTGGAACTTAAGTCCAACGCCTTAACCACTCGGCCATCCTGGTGTCTGCTCACATAATGATAGTCTGTCACGATCGTGACCAACAAACCCAGAAATACGTAACTTTTTATCAAGTACAAAACATTTGCTTGAGAAGGTAACATATGATATCATATAGTAAAAATCACTGTGTCTAGTAGATATATATCATTAGGCCAAGGAAAGATGAAGTAATGCTTTTTGAGCTGCATTTCATTGTCTTCCTTTAACACAACACTTACTTACTAACATGCAGAAGGAAGCGCAAGTAAGTTCCCACAGATAACTTCCAGATTACCACACATGGGATTCCAAAATGTACCAGGAGAGGGGTTTGAACCCACGAGAGCATGTGCTCATTGGAACTTAAGTCCAACGCCTTAACCACTCGGCCATCCGGGTATCTGCCCCTGAGGAAAGCCAACATCACATCAAGAAGGCCCTGAGTAAATGTGGTTATCCCAGCTGGACTTTTGTTAAAGCTGGGAAGGCGCCAAAAGAAAGCGCCAGTCAATCCAGGAGAGAAGGACAACAGCTGCCTAAGCAAAAACCTGTAGTGATCCCGTACGTGTCAGGAGTATCGGAACAGTTGAGATGCATTTTTTTCTAAACACAGAGCCTCTGTGGCTCTGTGTCCCCTGACACAAACAGAGTAACATAGTGTACGCTGTTGTGCCAGGAGGATTGTCAGGATTTATATATCGGGGAAACCAAACAACCTCTGGTGAAGCAGATGGCACAACACAGAAGAGCTACCTCGTCAGGCCAGGACTCTGCAGTATATTTACACCTACAGGCCAGTGGACACTCTTTCAATGGTGAGGATGTAAACATCCTGGACAGGGAGGAACGCTGGTTTGAGTGCGGAGTCAAGGAGGCCATTTACGTTAAAAGGGAAAGACCATCTCTGAATCAAGGAGGGGGCCTGAGGGTACATCTTTCGCTCTCTTGCAATACTGCGATTGCAGCCATTCCCCAACTCTCTGTGAATGGTACTCATGGCCTTTGATCAGTGGTTGTTGATCAATGGTCATGAGAATTTGCATAACTATGATGAAGGAACTGACCTCCCAGCCCATTGTTCCTTCATTGGGCTGGTTTCAGTCATTATGCAAATGTACTGTTTATAAGGTCGGGGAAACCTGCAGTCAGCTGAGAGTGAAGAAGTCACTTGGATGAGTGACGAAATGTTTCTCCTACTGAAAACGCTACGAATCAACTTTTGGAGATCCACTACAAAACATTTACTTGAGAAGGTAACATATGATATCATATAGTAAAAATCACTGTGTGTAGCAGATATATATCATTGGCCAAAAGACCTTTCTCATTGTCTTCCTTTAATATAACACAGATACTCATTAACTTGTGATTTAGTCCACCGCTACCTTCTAGTTTAATAATAATAGATTGCATTTATATAGCGCTTTTCAGGGCCTTCAAAGTGCTTTACAATTCCACTATTCATTGGTACTTTAGTTTACTACACATGTGGTACCAAATTATACCAGGAGTGGGGCTCGAACCCACGAGAGCACCTGCTCATTGGAACTTAAGTCCAACGCCTTAACCACTCGGCCATCCTGGTACATTGCCCACACGAAAATGTATTTCAATCATGTTCCACTTATACCAAGGTAAGTTATACCTTCTGCGGTGCCAGAAATTTGAATTTTGTTGCATATCTGTCTTTTAATCTAGTGCCACTCATCCAAACTACTCCTGGAAACTTTAAGCTGCACCTTGCAAAGAACAACTGTGATTGGGCTCTTTATGGTTTTAAGAGTCAGAATAACAGGTTGAACTGTCTTACAAAACCACTGAGGCCCTTCATAGAATCCATATGATGCTGACCGAATCACTAACATCTCATATTGCAGTGTGAGCTAAGTGTGAGGGCTCCTTCTTAGGATAGTGAATGTTTTAGACCATTTAAACAAAACTGCGAAAGTGATTCAGAGCGCAAAACAATTTCACACATTCATCTCCTCACAGGCTCTCAGTAATTCATATTTGTTTGCTACCCCTGAGTGCATGCACATGTAAGACGTGTATAGACTTCTCATTTCAGCAAAAGCCGCATTGAATTCGAAGCTCATCGGCAGTCAGACAAAAGCATCTATATAGATCATGTACAGTATACACTACTGACACACTGAGTCTGATTGCATCAACAGTCACATTCCTGAAACCCTCCCTGCTACTGACTCACATGCACAAACACTCAATATACTGTGTAAAATAAAGGAATGGAGCAAAGTGGAAATGTGAATTTAAAGTAAAAGCTAAGTGGTTTATCTTCAAGGCTCCAGCTTACTCTGAGATTAAAGTAGTATAGAGATAAATGGAGGTTGTTTTAAAAAAAAAAAATCACACTGTTGCAGGCTGACAGGCTGCTGAGTTAGGGCTTTTATCTAAATAAAGGCGAGGTTGCAGATTCTGTGCAGTCATCTGTTTTCTCTTAAATATTTCTGCCTGTGTTCGGGCAAACACACAGTTTAACACTGTCACATACATTTACATAAGTAAACTCACACACTGAAATGTACGTTTAGGATAGAAGAGAAAAACACACTGCTCAAAGCCTGCACATACTGCCGAGCGCTGCATCCACCGCTGACTTAAAATTGTCTTTGTGTGTGTGTGTGTGTGTGTGTGTGTTTGTGTTTGTGTCAAACCTCCTGGAGGTGCCAGCCGGTCGTGGAACAGATGGAAAGCAACCGGTGTAGATAAAAACACTGTTACTCATCGTTTCCTGTTGTCCTCTCTGTCTTTATCTCAAGAGAATGAGGTCACATTACTCCTTTATGTGGGTTAGCAGAGACACAGCAGCTTATATGGCTATTTTAATCTGTCACATATATTTTCTAACTTCTCTCAGGTACAGCACAGTTTTTGAGGTATCTGTCTCAAAGATTGCTGTTGTGCAGTGGTTTTAGAGCTCAACACACCAGAGTAACAAATACAAACAGACAATGCTCAAGCAAGCTGAGAAAAAATGCTGAAAATTGAACCTAATTGCAAAACACCACTAATACTATTCTTAACCTTTATATCACTGCAGATACCGCTATTAACCAAAAAAGGTTGGTACCATCAACCTGTGGGGCTGGAAAAATAGAGTCTGTGTGAAAATGTCAAAAAATGCAGGCCCTTAAATGGCCACTTCAGGCTGGTTTCAAAGGTGAGTCAATCCCTCTAGACTCCCATGTTAACGTTAGTCCTCTCCTCAACCACCTACCCAATTCAGGGATTCAGGAGGGCTGGACCCTGCCGTAGTCGCCATTGAGTAAATGACAGGGGTACAGCCTGGACACGTAGGTAGAGGTCGCATGACAAAATGCCCAAATTTAAAGTGGAATAAACACATTTTTATCCAGGGTTTACATAAGTGACCCAACTGATCTATTAAAACTTAAAATTATGCAGTTTTATAACTGCATAATGGATTGGGTTTATATAGCGCTTTTCAAGGCACCCAAAGTGCTTTACAACGCCATTATTTATTCATTCTCACATTGGTGGAGGCAAGCTACAGTTGTAGCCACAGCTGCTCTGGGGGAGACTGACAGAAGCGAGGCTGCCATATCGCGCCATTGGCCCCTCTGGCCAACACCAGTAGGGTAAAGTGTCTTGCCCAAGAACACAACGACCAGGACAGAGAGCCCGGGGATCGAACCGGCGACCTTCCAGTTACAGATACGCTTCCCAACCCCTGAGCCACAGTCGCCCTGGCTTTGGAGTGTTGTTTTCTTTGAGTGACACGTGGGTGCCAGGACAGGCTAAACTGTGTCAACTCAATGATTTCTGTCAGTGAACTGGACCTCGAAATCTATGCTCAATTTTTATCAGCGTTCTGGTATTATGTTTTAAAGTTTGTAATGGGTATCTGTGTCTTTGTGTTACACTTTACATTCTGTGGAGCAGTTGGTAATTTATCACTCATATGTCTTTTCAAAATAAGGTTGGTTCTGGCTCCAAAATAACAAGATGGCAACAGCCGAAATGCCAGTGTTAAGGCTTAAACACAGTAATACATGATGTCACATTGCCTATACTCATCTTTTATGTGCAACTTATGGAAAATAAACATAATCTGGGTATAATCTATCGGCCATGTTAACAGAGTGAAGAGACAAATAAGACAGAGGATTTACATATTTGTTTACCTTCTAATACAACTCATGGATTATTGATTCAGTAACCTCCTGAGTAACCATGGCAACAACACTGTGTCACAGTCATGCCATCACATTTTGGTGGAAACTGAAAATATCTGAGTTGGAGTCTCAGGGCCAGTGAACAAATAAAAGTATGAATTATGTTTCTGCAGTGTTCAACAGCAATGTTTCTGTAGTGTATAAACTGATAGAAGTTCAGAAATACCCAGAAGAATGAATTATGCCACAGTACATATTATAATGACATATTCAGCCATTTCAGCCACGTCATTAATAGAAGAGCAATTAGTGCCTTGATCTGTGTTTTCAGCTTAAATAAAACAAAACGAAGCCTCGCACATAGAAGATACAGAAAGATGTACAGCCTTTTGAGTTTTCATAAAAGTAAAACTTATCGCAGAACTTAGAAGCAAAGAGAAACTAAATTAATAAAAGTTAAGAGCAAGTTTTTATAACTACATAAAACATGATCATTTAACTGTTAGTAAGATTATTTCACAGCTGAAGTAATCTTTTATTTTGACTTCACAAGTTGCTCATTTAATGGTTGCCGACAACGTTTTTCTCTTCCAGTTGCGCTTTAGAAAATCTTCAGACAAACAGAGAACATAGTTTTCTATCTGCGACTGTTACAGCCTCAGCAGGGCTTCCTGTGAATTTAGCCTTGTGTGGATGTTCCTGCCGTCTCTCCTGCTTTAGGCGCCACCCTTTTTGTACAGCTGATTCTACTCAGCAATTAAGATAGAGCACATAAGTCCAGAGAAATGGTGAGCTCTGGTGCCAGAGAGGCTTGTTGGTTTTGCAGTTAGTGAGCTGTGTGTGGGGTGGCTGTATATTCCTGCTCTGTGGAGAGGAGTGTGTTTCAGTGACTTTTCAGTTTAGAGACCAACTCCTGGGTTTTGTTTTCTTTCTTTAAAAGTTGATAGCGGCTTGTCTGTCTCTTTTGATTTATTAATCAATTCAAATTAAATAACCTTTAACAATTTTGCCTCCTTGTCTACTTTTTTAAGCTGGATATTTTTTGTTACTTTACCACATCCCTTGGACTTTATAGGGGAACGTAACAGTGACCTTCACTTGTTTTCTTACCTTTACCTTCTACCATCATGTGACAAAATATTCTGCTCTTCGCAGTTGTGGATGTTTGCTTTCTGATAACAAATTGCTCTGTTTTATTATAATAAATTACACATTGCCTTTCATCACAACAAATCTCCCACAGTGGACAAAGTAATCACAAGTCACATTTGCAAACATTGCAAACAACAAGTCAGGGAAAAATTGTAAAAGCACGATGATGCAAACAAACAAAAAACTGGGATCTGGAGTCATTGACGCAAGTTGTAAATATGATTACAGTCTCTACAATATTTGTCATGGCACAGGCAGTTTATAACTCTCTTATAAACTGCACACATATCCACTGTAGATCATATAAATGTAGGGGAAGGGGAAAGCACACGTCAAAGGGAGCAGAGTTTTTAAATGTTGGAGTTTAGTGATTTCGTTTCCAGCGCAGAAACTTACGATTTTTACGGTCTCTGCCTGCCTCCTTCAGTCCACTCCATCCCTCCTCCCACACAGGACTGGTGTTATGATGGTTACAGCAGTATGATATTTATCTATAAATAACACACATAGCTTCAGTAAAGTCTCCTGGGATCTGGAGTCATTGATGGAGCTTCTTCAAACAGTCTTGCAGCAGTCAGAGAAGATCTGCCGCTGAGAAGAAGCGAAAAGATATCCTCTGTTCACTGGAAAACCTTTCCTTTTATATAAAATGAAAGAAAAATCTAAAGCACGAGTCTGTGAAGTAATGAATTTATTCTTTTGATATCACAGAGGAAAGGTATTTCAATGGATATTTTCCATTAAGCATAAGGAAGTCAATTTCTTTTTAACCCAGCAACATCTCAGATTGTACCTAAATACAAAAACCGATACTGGAAATGATTGAAAAGATTTATGTCGTTTCACTGCTGTTTAGTAGCACATTAGGTGGATTTAGAGTCTTAGGATAAATGACCTCGAACATCTGCAAAACCCCTTTTTCCTCTGTGAAATGAAAAGGTGAATTTTTTGAAGCAGAGCTAGTTTAATGATGGTGTTTTTTATGTTTGTTTGTTTTTCTTCTCAATATACGCTTTTGATCTGTGATGCCAAGATTCAAAGTGCATTTACATGCCAGTAAATACCATTATTACAATGACACCAAGGCACACATTATACAACAACATGTAAATAATTTAACTCGGAGACTTCCCCAGCCTTAGAGGAGCATTGAAATGAATATTTGGGTGCAGTTAATATAACATCAGCTTCAAGCTGCACTGATACTTCGAGAAGATTTATTTTCCATACACTCTTTATGTCTATGAATAATGTATATAATGTATAATATTGTGTATATTATCTTCAGATGATTCATTTATCCTTTAAATTGCTCTTATAACTCACAGGAGGTGGCATAGTCTGATGAGTGTTTTACACTGATGCAGAACAAAATACTGTGTGGAGGGAAAACATACTAGTTTACATATATATAAGTATGTTTTTTTTCATGGGTTATAATAACAGTCTCAAGCAGAATTAGTCAGACAAAAGCAAACGATTTCTGATCAATGTTGACATCAAACTGAATCAATAGTAGAAAAAAAATTCTGTCTGAAACTGACCTCTTTATTTTGAAACTTTGACCATTTTCCTTATATCTGTGACAGTATACAGCAGAAAATGGGAAAAAGCACAGTAGATCCCCATTAATTAATCTTGTTATTTTTCACTGTCAAACTAAAATGATCTTTTTTTATCATTTATTTCTTCCATACAAAAGTAACGTTTACAAGGCAAACACTTAAATGCTCGGTTGCTAGATCAGCAGCAGAAACACATTATGTTCCTTTTTCCTCAAGGTGCTGCTGTTCTGTTACTCTTTGTCATGGTTCTCGTGGGATCTGTTAGTTTATTTATTCATTGAGTGTTTTTTTTTCTTTCTTTTCTTTCTTTGTTTGGTTATTAGATGTGTCTTAATGGTAGTTACTTGTCTTGTGATTTGCTTTGAAGGTTATTTTGTAGTGATTTCACGTCGTGCTTCTGTTGCTTTCGGTCTTTTTTTCCCATTTGATTTCACTTGTGTTTCCCTTCTTTCTTTCCCCTTGTCCTTGTCAGATTGTTGTTTGCACTCTCTGGGGTTTCCTACTGTTCCACACGATTATGTTTATTTATTTATTCATTTATTTTTTCTGCTTATTGAATTAACATAAAATAACAATTTAAAAAAAGCATTTGTTCCCAATTGGTCGTTTGGGGTGTTTTTTGTCAGTATTGTCTGCATCTGCATCCTGCATCAGGATCTTCTCTCCAGCTACACGTTACAGTCTGCTCTTAAAATGCTTTAATCAAAATGAATGCAGCATGGTGCTTTTTCCTGTTGCTGATATGGTCTCTTTACTTGCAAAAACGTGATGGAAACTGGGATTTCTTCCCCTGGTTTATACATATCTCTCTCTCTCTCAGGTGTTCTCCCAGTCGCTGTGAACACGGTGGCCGCTGCAGCCAATCCTGGACCGTCTTTCACTGTAACTGCTCTGACACCGGCTACAGCGGAGCAACCTGCCACAGCTGTGAGTCACCTGACAGCTAAACATCAGCACATGACAAGTACAACAAGTGAGGGCAAATGGAGAAAGATGGGGGGAGGGGTAAGAGGGACAGATGAAATGCAAATGAGGAACAGATAGCGTGTCAAGCAAGATAATGAGGATGTTTTTCATCTTGAATAATTTAAACTAGGAGGGGGAAAAAAACAGGGAAGGGGAATGGCAAATCAATCAAATCAAATCAATTAAAAATGCATTGGGTGGGTTGGTTCAGTCAAAATTATTAAGTTATTTACAATATTAAGTTATATCCAACATTTTACATTGGTGACACAAAACTGTGATTCCTGTCGTTATTGTGTGACAACCAAAGTAAACTCTAAGGGTGGTACACAGCTATGTATGTAATTGATTTTTTTTTTTGCTGTTGCTACTTCCTGCACACTCATATGGTACCACTTGTCAGTGAGGGAGGCTCACTCTGAAGTAAACCCTACATTATCCCCCTTTTTGACTCTAACTAAAGAAAGCTGAGGGTCATTTCCCCATAGACCTCTATACAAATAGACTTTGTACACCTCAGGAAGTCACTTCCTGCTGGCCAGGTTTAAAGCACTTCTGCATCAGCTTGGTTTTTGACACCTGATTTGTGTTATTTACAATCCTTTCACCTGTTACATACTAACATGTGATGAGTATGGAAGCCCCAGAAGCCTGCCATTCAGATTGTCAGCCGGCCAAAAGAAAGATCACTTGAAGGAAAGTAGAAGAGAGGTGAGCATCTTGTCTCTGATGGTGCATTAACTGCACTAATGCTCAAAATAAGACAAATAAGAACTATCTTCAACTGTGACTCTGCTGTAGAAAGAGTCTGAGAATAAAAGTATGTAATTTAAAATTAATATAAGTATTTGTTAGAGAATAAATAGTGACAAATACCTGCTTAGAAAATATTGTTTATCTGAAGGAAGATGAAAACTCTTGTGTGATCTTCTGACTGCTTGCGTGTCCATAAATCTTTATTATGGAATCAAACTTTAAATGAGGTGTCCCCTGAGATCTATTTTTATTACCTGCACATCTTTTCTCTCTATAACGCCTTTTTGTGTATAAGGTGATATGATGGAGGTTAATGAGACTGTAGCTGTGACTAAAATACCAAAGAGGGAATAAATAAATAAAACCGTGACAGTGAGTTGAGCTTGCAGGTGAGATTTAGTGGCTGTGTGCTGAATGCCTCGAGTCAAATCCTCGAGACTAAAACAAGGAGAGTTTCCCACACGGTTCACCTATGGTCTCATTTTTATTTCTGATGTTTCTTTGAAAACTGGTCTCTAACCACACTCGGGGAGTGTGAGGAATAAAAAGCCTTTAGCTGTGGAGAAGAAGCGAGATAAACAGGAGAGCAGAGTGTGGGAACTTTCAGATATGGATTTGAATCTTTGACTGCAGAAGATGTACTGTTGCGTGCTTGAGACGGAGATGAGAGGAAGACTTATGGAGACACAGAGAAAGAGGCGAGAAGGTCTGATAAAGTTAAATTTATTGAGGCTGTGTATTCCCATCAGTCATTACTGTCATCTCCAGTTGGATTAAACTTTAGTTTATGGGATGCCGGTGCAGAAAAGGAACCTCCGATTATTTTTTTCTCTCTGATCACATGACTTTGATTCAGTTGTGATACATACATATGAAGCAGCACCCACAGCATAGTAATCCTCCACAGTGTGTAATCTTCATCCCCTCGCAGCTCCGGTGGGTCAGCGTGTTGATGTAGTTCTCATTATTTTCCTCCCAGCTGTGTACGAACAGTCCTGCGAGGCATACAAACACAACGGCAACACGTCAGGACATTTTTATATTGACGTGGATGGCAGCGGACCAATCAAACCACAGCTGGTCTACTGCAACATGACAGGTGACACACACAGACTCACACATGCTTTTACACCTTGCCTGCCTCCCATCATCACTGAACCTTTTTTATGATTGAGATGATGACATAACTTTAAATGATGTCCCCGCTTATCACACCCAGATCCCCATTATTGTCCACCTTCATCTTTTTTTATTTCATCCTAGACTTCAATCACTCCCTCTCCTCCTGTTTCTCTTTCACTCAATCTTTCATGCCCTTTGTGTAATCATATAAATGAACTATGATAACATTCTTTACCTTTCTCTGAATCACATGCTTACTTAGTTCTTTGTTTTTACTTTTCTATCTTTGTCCAACTCATTGACGGAAAGTGAAAATTTACCGCCTAGATCAGTCACTGGGCGATTGCAAGGCTAACACTAAGAATAGGAGTAACACACTAACTTAACATGCATGTGTTTGGAAGCAGCATGAAAAACATGAAAAATCCACACACAGAGTGAGCTGAGCTGAAATCACCCACTCATAAAGAAATGAAAAAAAAAAAGTATTACTTTTTATGTTTCGTCAATTATAGCGTTAGACATAAACATTAGGAAACAAGGTCAAACATTTACTATTGAAGGACTGGGAAATTTATAGCAGTCAATAGCACTGATAACCATTGCACCTTCATGTCACCACTTTACATTTATACATCAAATATACATTAAAAAACAAAACATAACTGCAAAACTTAGCCGATGAATCAGCTGGCTGGTTTGCAGAAGATCAAATGACCATTAAATACTTTAGATCAACTATTTGGATAATTGATCTGTTCCTGTTTCTTCCAGTAAAACATTCCCAAGCTCCAGCTTCTAAAATTTGACATTTTACTTTTTTTCACGTAGCATCAAAAGGGCAGTTATTTGTTAAAAGAATAGTAGCAAGAATGAAAGGGAAGGTTTACAGGACCGTGGTGAGACCTGCTATGGTATATTGTTTGGAAATGGTTGCTCTAACAAAAAGACAGGAGGCGGAGTCAAAGGTGCTAGAGTTGAAAATGCTAAGATTGTCTTTCTCTCCTGGTAGAGGATTAGAAGTGAGAATCAGAGGAAGAGCTCAAGTTGAGCAGTTTGAATGGAAATTTAGAGAGTCAGGGTTGAGATGGTCTGGACATGCGAAGAAAAGGTATAGTAGATATTTTGCACAGCAATAGTTGAACATGGAGCTGCCAAGAAGAAGAAAAAGAGGAAGACCACAGAGGTTCATGGATGTAGTGAAGGAGGACATGCAGCGGGTTGTTCTGACAGGAGAGCATGGTAGTGGATCAAGGGAGATGGAAGCAGATGATTCACTGCGGCAAACTCAAAAGCAAAGTGCTGAAGGAAAATATGAAGATCCAGCATGAAAAGGGAAGCTTCATCAGCTCTGTTGCATCATAGCAAAAGATTTTGTGGCTAAAAACTCCCACTCAGCTCGAGTCCTTCTGTGTTCACCTGTTCTTCCTGTGGGTACGCCGACTTCCACCCACAGATTAAATAGCGATTCAAACTTGGCTGTAGGTGTGAATGTGGGAGTCTGTGGTTGTCTGCATGACGCATCTTACACTGGAATAACTTCCAGCCACTCCACGACACTAAACAGAAGGACCAAAATGGAGGTATATCTATACGAAAGTAGACGACTCTTGAATCTGTGCTATTTTCTAAAAAGCAGAAATATAATTGTCATCCATTTCACTTTCTTCCATCACAGGCTTATTTGTGTAGTTACATCATGCATATATTGCTAATTTCACAGTCTGGCTACTTAGATGGTATTTAAATGGTACACATTCTAGGAAAGAAACTTTGCAGTAGAGCTTTATTGTAATAATAATAAATGAGTATAAATTGCACGCTCATCTTTCCCACCAGAGGAAAACACATGGATGGTGCTCCTGCACAACAACACTGAGCTGACCCGAGTGCGACCCTCTCCGGCTGTGTCCCAGCATTCGGTTCACTTCGACTACTCATCTCAAGAGGAGCAGCTGCTGGCTGCCATCAGCCAGTCAGAGCACTGCGAACAGGAACTGTCCTACCACTGCAGGAAGTCCCGCCTCCTCAACACTTTGGGTAAAGATTTGCTGTTAGTTGCAGTATAACATTATATGTCTTTCTTTATTATTCTGTAAATGATTATTCTGATGCTGCTCAGCTGGAACAACTGGAAGTGTTGCAGTGTAAAAAGCACATAGCTATGAAAATGTTTTTCAACCTGCAAACACTAAACTCTTTTCTGTAGCATGAAGTCTGCCTCTCCTTGGCTCGCTGTTCTTTTCCCATTTGCTGCGAGGCAAAACATTTCTTGTTCTCAGTGCTTGATATTGACTATGTATTTCCCTCTCTGAAAATAGATACTAGTTTATCAGTTCAGTTTCTGACAGCTTTATCTTAGACAACTTGAATTGCGTTATCTGTTGCTGCTGAAATTTTCTTTATGTACGTTAAACTTCAGTAATTCTCACTATTTAAACATCCTATTTAATCCTCATCCCTGTAATGTTTAAATTGTAGTTAAAATATTGGCGTTGAGGTTTTAACTTGCTTTTTCCTTTGATGTGTGTTAAGAAAAAACTGGCAAATAAGACAAAAACTTGCTTTTAATTAATGTGTTTGGGTCAAAAAGAAAAAAATCAATAAAAAACTTGATTAGGCTGACTCTGTTCAGCTGGAGCTCACCACATCATACTCTCACTCTCAGCCAGAGAACAACAAACTTACTTCACTCCTTTCTTCAAACTTAGTTTGGTTGCAGGGATTTTCTTGTCTTTCACAAATGATTCAGAAACATTGATTGTTCAGGATTTGTTAAAAACCTCCCCCTTTTGGAATGAGTATCGAGTTGGGTTAGTGTTTTCTTTTTTTGTTCATGTGTTTTGTTGTGATTGCATTGACTCAGAGGCGGTGAGTATTAGAAACAGAATTACAATTACTTTGATCCCTAAGTTGCATTAAATTTGTTTTAGTAGCAGTGGATTCAACAGATTATTCTTTCAGAGTCTGTGTAAAAGAGCACCCGAACATTGTTCGGTGTTGAGAAATAAAAAATAAAAACATTGATTTAACTTATCAAACGCTGGTCTCACGGCAAATTGTGATGAAATGTGATGCTTGTGAGGGGCAACCTAGCAAACTGATCTTTTTCTAAAGCTTTCCAAAAAAAACTAAACAAAAAAAGGAGGAAATAAAACAATTAACCCTCTCAGGCTCAACTTAAGTTTTTGTTGCTAATGCACAAAAGAATACCTGCAGTGATACTTCTGAGTAAAAACAACTCATAAAATATGTATGTGTGGTAATCAGGTTGTTAGCTTTTAACTGTTGCAAATCTGCAACGCCTGCATTGAGAGGGTTAAGAAAGAAAATGTAAAATATTGCTCACATGTGGACTTCAAACTTACTTAGAAGAAGTCCTTTGAGTTTTGTCCTTTCAACAACCCAAAAGTGGTCAAGAAATGTCAGCCTGTAGTAACGAAGCCAACTGACCCTCAGAAATGTCCGTCAGGTGTCTCAGCTAACCAGATAAACAGTTTAGTTTTCTTTTGATTGCTACCCATCCAATGCAGATCAGTGGGAGTCTTGAAAGTTTTTATCAATTCAGGACCTATAATGGAGTATATAAGGGAAAGAAACTGAAGAAACTTTTGGTCTGGTGGGTAATAGAATGATGGATGAAAGTGGGAAAAGTGGTCGAAAAGGAAGAATGAGCGGAGAAATAGAAGTTCCATTATAAACTCTCTGGCACTCCCTGGGAAAAATAAAGGAGTGCTGACTCAGCAGAGACATCTCCAAACACCCTCTCGCCATCTCTCCACCTACACTCTCTCAAAATGTGAAATACATATTTCAGCTTATACTGTCATCGTCCTCAATATGAAAAACAATATATTCAGTGTTAGGGTTAGAAGCTGGCAAGCATCCCTCCGCCTCAAACACTAGCTTTGTCATGTGGGCTCTTTCCATGCCGCACTCTATTTTCTCACAGCCCAGTCCATCTTGGGCACAATATGGCATCCAAAGAAAGTGCAATAAGTTATGTGTTGTGCAAATGGCAACATCTTAGCCTGCATTTGAAAATTGTGCTTAAAATTTTGAGACTCAGTTTTCTTTTAAAAGTTTGAAATAATTCATGACATTACAACTCCCACATAATACTTAGTGGGTTTAAAATGACCAATCAAATGACTGCAAGCGATTCTACAGTCATTCGATTGGTCAAATGACTGCAGGGGATTCTGGTACAGGTCAAGGCTGTTCTCACAGCAGTGTTTAAATAAAAAAGTATAATTTAAATAAAGTGAGATTAATATTTTTTTTTTCTGCTGTAATTTATCTTTGCTGACTCTCTTCTAGTCTGTGAAGGTTCTCAGTCATCCAGGTCATCGTAGTCAAAGGAGCTTGCAAAGAAAAGCGTCTGGACTTCTAACTTAAAGAAGCTTTGTAAGCTCCTTTGACGACTCTCTTCTAGGTTTTTCCCACCAATATGGTCACACCTCCTGCGCTTATATGTACTTACATGGAAAAACTAAGGCTGGGAGACCAATAATAAGACTGTTCCCTGCAGAACAGAGCAGATATCAATGACAGCAGACATGACTCTAAGTCATGCAACGCTAAAGGTGCTGCTGGGTGACAAAGCGGCTTGCAGATGCTCCAGAATTCTAGGAAAACTAAAGAAAGCTAATAAATCTAACAATCTTGTCTCAAAAAGAGATTATTTTCTCTTAAAGGAGGATCCCCCTTAAAGCTGAAGGTCATTTACAGAGAATAGTAAAATGCTTTTATCACAAAATAATCCGTCTAGTTGTTGTTTCATTTTGAATTTCATGATTTTATAGAACCGGACACTTACATAGGAACAAAAATATCCAATTTAATTTGATCAAAAACACCCTTCCAAATGCAAAACCTTGTCTTTCCATCTCCTGCTTCTTTTTTAGGCTCCGTTTATTGAAATCAGTGAAAACAGTTGTAAGAGTGAGATTTGTCTGTTTCAAGCATTGGAAGCTCCACAGGTTTTCCCAGTTTTCTGAAGATTATTTTTAAAAGGAGGAAATAGACTGATGGTAAATTAAAAGTAAAAAGCCTGTATTTAGAAGGCACGCATGCTGTAGTGAGAGTTCTGATATTTCCCGAGGTTTGAGTAAAGGATTTGCAGAAGTGCATCAGTTGCAGTCAGCTAATTTGGGCTGGCATTGAGAGCAGCAGGCTGAAGTTAAATAAGATGTGCTCAGTCTTTGAGAATAAAGATAAACATTTCTTTGATTTGACAGGAAGAATATCTGTTAGTGTAGGAAAATTATACCAGTTATGAAATGGAAGACTTTGACATTTCCCAATGTGTAAGCAGTCTAGCTGTAGTTTAGATATTAGAGATGCACTGAGTGAATTTTTCTTGGCCGATTATGATTTTTATCTTTGAATTGAGGATGTGGATTTTAGCCAATTCCAATTTTCCTTATCAGAACAATAACTGACAGGATATACAAAGAAAACTAAACTGTTACTCTATGCAGTATATTATTTTCACAATTACAAAAAAGTTCAACTTTACAGTTTCCTCCAAAACTTCAAGTAAATCACAGCATCTTCTCTCACTGAAACAATTGAAAACAAAATGCTTTGCTACTGGTGGTAGAAGGCAAGGCAAGTTTATTTGTATAGCACAATTCAACAATAAGGTGATTCAAAGTGCTTTACAGAGACATTAGAAACAAAAACAAATAAAAAGCATGATTTAAAATTGATTAAAACAAGCAAACAAACAAAACAGTATATAAAATCAAAACAGATAAAATCAGAACAGTAGATAAAATCAGTAGTTAAAATGTAAGTTTTGAAATTTAAGCTTAAGTGCGGATTTGGTGCTTTATTCAAATGCAGCTGAGAACAGGTGAGTCTTCAACCTGGATTTAAATAAACTGAGTGTTTCAGCTGATCTGAGGCTTTCTGGGAGTTTGTTCCAGATATAAGGAGCATAATAGCTGAGTGCAGCTTCTCCGTGTCTGGTTCTGACTCTGGGAACTGATAAAAGACCGGATCCAGATGACCTGAGGGATCTGGATGGTTCATACTGGGTCAGGAGGTCATTGATGTATTTTGGTCCTAAACCATTCAGAGCTTTATAGGCCAGCATCAGAACTTTAAAGTCTATCCTCTGACGGACAGGCAGCCAGTGTAAAGACCTCAGAGCTGGACTGATGTGGTCCACTTTTTTGGTCTTAGTGAGGACTCGAGCAGCAGAGTTCTGAATGAGCTGTAGCTGTCTGACTGATTTTTTAGGTAGACCTGTAAAGATGCTGTTACAGTAATCAAGCCTGCTAAAGATGAATGCATGGACTAGTTTTTCCAGGTCCTGTTGAGACATCAGATCTTTTATCCTTGATATATTCTTGAGGTGATAGTAAGCTGATTTTGTTATTGTCTTAATGTGTTTTTCTAAGTTTAGGTCTGCATCCATCACTACACCCAAATTTCTCGCCTGGTTTGTGGTTTTTAGGTGTATAGATTGAAGTTCTCTGGTGACCTGTAATCGTTTTTGTTTGGCACCAAAGACTATTACCTCAGTTTTGTTTTTGTTTAGCTGGAGAAAATTGTGGCACAACCAGTCATTAATTTCCTCAATGCATTTACCAAGAGAAGTGAAAACAATTAGCTGAAGATGAGCTGCTATTCAACCACCTTTACCCAACACATTTTACCTTACCAAACAAAAGCAGATGCAACAGATTTACGTAACAACTCTCCATAATTTGTCTGATAGCTGCTTTGATTCTTTGCTCATTCCGAGGCTGCTGGCTTGGAGCTGGATCTGAGATCTGCATAACTTTAACTTTAGCCACTTTGATTTATGGGTGTCTTTAAAATGTTCATGTTCAGCAGAGTCGGGATGATTTAGGTTCGATTAGGTTTGTTGTTGAGAACATTTTGCGGCAATCTCCTCACAGTTTGATGAACTTTGTGTCTTCACTCAAAATAAAGAACTTCTATGCTAATGATGTGTTAGCATGCATCTATGAGTTTGTGTATGGCTGTTTGGCAAGACTGACATGAACTGGCTCATAATGAGAGATCCATGCGACTGACGAGCCAGTGCCTGGAAATCCCTGGCTGTCCATCTCAATTAAATATTTTTAATTTAGCCTTTTGATTGCGTCACGGTTTTCAACTCAGCAATAGGTAAAAAGAAGTAGAAGGATAAACATTTAACAATTCCTTAGTTGGTGTTATTTAATAATAATAATAATAATAATAGTAGAAGTTGTAGTAGTAAAAAAATTTTATGTTGAAGCTACACATGAACATGATTGTGTGTTTCAGAGGGCTCTCCATTTAGCTGGTGGCTTGGCGGTCCAGGTCAAGGTCGAG
This sequence comes from Astatotilapia calliptera, assembly GCF_964374335.1. Lineage (NCBI taxonomy): Eukaryota > Metazoa > Chordata > Actinopteri > Cichliformes > Cichlidae > Astatotilapia > Astatotilapia calliptera. The sequence goes on along the minus strand of NC_137439.1, from coordinate 8,304,375 downwards.
TCCAGACTTACTGGGGAGGAGCTCATCCAGGAAGCCAGCAGTGTGCCTGCGGCCTGCAGGGCGACTGTGTGGATCTACAACACTACTGCAACTGTGATGCAGATCGCCTGGAGTGGTACTGACCTTTAAAAATTCATAGGCATTATTATTACTTTGTTCATTTCATGCCAGGTTTGCTCTCTCAACATTATTTCATCAATTAAACTATGGTAGCCCTGCCACAGTCCAACATTAATGATCCATTCTAGTTTGAGGGGCTTCCTCCTCTCTGTGGTAACTTTTGGTTGGTTTGCCAGTGATTTGTTTGTACTGGAATGAATTATTTACAGCAGGGGTGGCCAACCACATGCCAGTGTGCAGGGTTTTTTGTCTAACGAATCAACTCAGCAAGTGAGTTCGCTAATGAAGTCTTCTCTGCTAATCAGACAGGTGGAGTTTGGGTTGTAAAACAAAACCTGCAGAGTCTTGGCTCTCAGTAGCACACTCAGCTCTCTACCTGTAATTTAAAAAATGCAGCATCAGCAGGTATTAGGTATGTGCTCTCTCTTTTGGGCTTAGATTTAGAGTTTGTATGAGCATTTTTCAGGTTACCTCCCATGCATTTAAACATTACTACCTGTAACGATAACTGAAAAAACGTAGGTACACCAAAAGCTGTAATTTCTAAAAGATAAAAGAAAACACTAAAGTAGGCAGGTATTTATTTCTGATCAAATTCTTGTGTTAATCCTTTCAGATTGTGGGATTCATTATTCTGAATATGACTTATTTTTGAATACACGGACAAACAGACTTTCTAGCCTCGAGTAATAAATTATTGCTCTTTACTTACCGTCCTTCATGCTGTGAACAATCCTGCTGCTTTCATCACACTTCACCTTCTACTTTCTCTCATCTCGCTGTCAAGCTTTCCAGCGCAGACACAGGCTTTACAGATGTGCTTTGCGAGTATGCCACTCATTTCCAGTCTTGGATAAAATTCTCACCTGACAGCGAGACTGTCTTGTAGATTATCTGAACATGTGTGTAAACGGACGCCGCTGCTCATTCGGCTGTCTGTCTGGAGAGCGCTTTTGGAAAAGGCTGTCACAGAAACTGGCGGAGATGGAGTGTTGAGTGTCAGGTTGGATATGATACGATCTGTCTCACTGTTAAATTGTCTTCCTGAAAATTTGTCTTGCACATAAAACAGGTTGTGGCAGATTATTACAGCAGTCTAGACTTTTTTTCAGCGGTGCCATTTGCTTGGAGATTTATGCAAGCAAATTAGCCTAATTAGCATACATGTCAAAGCAGTTAATCCCAATAAAAAGTAATTTGTCCTTTTTCATGGTTTTTCTCATCTTCTTCCCTCTCTTCTCATTTTTCTTGCTCCTACTCCAACTTCCTTTTTCATCGATTCCTCCTCTTTCCCGTTTTCCTTCCTAATCATTCTTCATGTGTTTCTTCTCACCCTTGTCTCCTGCTTTCTCAATCTCTCACCACCTTTTCCTTCTTCCTGCTTACTTTTCTTCATCTCTTCTTCCTTTCTCATCTTTCTCTTTACAGGACTGAAGACTCAGGCCTTCTGACCCATAAGGACACCCTCCCGGTTAGGTCTTTGGTGCTGGGTGACATCCAGAGGCCAGGGTCGGAGGCTGCCTACCGGGTGGGACCACTCCGTTGCCATGGAGACAGTAAGTCTCCATAACTGCTTGGTTACAGCAGACGGAAAGCTGACAAAAATCATCCTATTTATAGGTTTTATGTGACCACACATCATTATATAAATGACCACCTGGAAGGCAAAACAAAGCTCTCTATCGCTGCCTGCCAGTTGTTTTTTGGTTGTTGTTTTTTTTATAACAGGTTTGTTTAGCCAAAATTCTGGATGGTTGTTAAATAATATGCACTAATGACTTGCCGTCAGTGTCCTAAATCTGCCATACCAAATGTCCACATTGCACAAGTATGCCTGTCTGCAAACTGTAGAATAGAGCAGCATTAAAGCTTAACCATTTAATCCCAGCCCATGTATTTTAATTTGTTTAAATGCTGAATTTGGGCAGTGTTTTTGGAGGTGTTAAGCATCAATATCATTGGTTTAGACGAGTTAAGTTGTGGTCATGCATTAATTTGGACTGGTTTCTGAAAAGTTAACCATCTACTTAATTGGTTTGGACAGCTTTGAACAAGTTTTAACATTGTTTTCATCGGTTTGGACAGTTGGTAGGAAGGGCTTAACGATGATTTCATTGGTTTGGACAAGTTTCACTGGGATTAAACATCTATTCCAACTGGATATGTCCCATTTTAATCAAAGCCTAACCTTTGACACTGGAGAATTTCATGGTCTTCACCGTTCTGAAATGGTGACATTTTTAACCAATCACGAAAAGAAATACATAAAGCAGTCTGTTTTATTGTACACTTTGATCCTGGAAGCAGGTTACAGATATGATTTGTCTACAAGATATTTTTAAACATGATGATGCTCTGACTTGGACTTTGCTCTTTTTAGAAATCCAGAAAGTCTATTCAAACACGTTTGTTTCCCTGCTTTTTAGAGGAGGTCAGATATTTGTGAACAGAAACAGAAGGTTGACAAGCTTGTGGCCCATTTTGGGCAGCTTGTTGGAACTTTCCCTTGAGATCTCAGTCATGTGACACAGATCTATAAATTCTGGAAGTAATGCCATTTCCTTAATGTAAAAGATGCTGAGTACTAAATTTAAAAAAAAAAATAGACTAGAAGTTTTAGTATCAAGCTTAGAAAAAAGGATTATGTGTCTAATGTTTAATTAATTATGAATTAAATGGATTCTTATGGGTTCAGCACCACCTCCTCCTTCTAGCTATCACTAACATAACTGTTACTAATCCATATTTCCTTTTAAGTCTTCATTCTCTGTTAACTGCTTCTCATTAAGAATAAAATACAAGGTAAATCAAAGTATCGCACTGACTTTGTTCTTCTTTTCATTGATTGCTGTTCCAGTCACTGTGTAAATGCTTCACAACATTGATAAATAAGTGTTATGAGCTACATTTAATGTTCATGACACAATGTTTTTATCATGCTTCTTAGAGAACTTCTGGAATGCCGCATTTTTCGACAAGGAGACGTCGTACCTGCACTTCCCCACCTTCCATGGAGAGCTGAGCGCCGACATCTCCTTCCTTTTTAAAACCACGGGCTCCTCTGGTGTGTTCCTGGAAAACCTGGGCATCAAAGACTTCATTCGCATCGAACTGAGCTGTGAGTACTGTAGGAGCTTGAGGGCACCAATTTAATGAGGATTAGAGTGATGTGTCACTAAAACCTGGAACTTAAAGTTTTAATCTGGATTTGTGTAAACCCAGAGGTTAAAGACTTTATCTGTGTCAAAACTGTCCTGTAGGCACAAATATTACCTTTTTAAAACATCACTGTATCTTCCTGTGTCTTGCACAATCTGAATGCAAACAAGCTACATTAATTTGACACAAGGATACCATTTGTAACTTTGGCAATGGTTTGCTGCAACATTACCCTCGATTCTTCCAGGACACCGTCAAACCTAGCTGCAGGAAACCGAATAATGACGATATCTGAATCATCGCAATCATCATCCCAACAGTTTGGGATAAAGTCGAGTACCTGAACTCAACCTTACATGCAGGAATTTTAATTCCAAACAAAAATAAGCTAACACTTTATTTGTTTATGTTCTGCCCAACTCTGCTCAGATCAGCTGTGTTTGTGGCCCAAAGACCTGCTGCCAACAGGGACACTGCAGAGCGCCCTCTGGTGGACAAAATGTGCAGCATCAACAGTCATAGCATGGCTAAATGGTGTTTCTCTTCTTTACTTTTGAAATTTTCATTTCTAAATGCTAGCTTTCTGTGCTACCTGCAGAATCTTCTAGCAACTTAATATTTAATGAATAATCGTTTTTGAAAATATTTAATTTAATGGAGACATTTAGCCAGAGGAAGCCAGAAGAAGAGAACTGTGGCACAGTCTTTGGCATGGCTATGGACATCACTTTTTTTATTGTGCAAAAGGACAAGAATGTGATGGTAAAGTTGAAAATGCATCTACAGAAACAACTCCATTATGCTGCTAACACAGCTTTGGCGCTTTGCTAACATCTGCACAGACAGCATGCTGATGCTCAGTAGCCAAGAATACAGTGTGATGTTAAAGCTGAGTGAACTGTAGCCTGTAGGTTTATATTGTTAAATACTAATTATGAGACAATGCCACACAGCAATTAATTTGTATGCACATAATGTCTTTGACATGCTGTTTAGCAATGGTGGTGATAAATGATTGGTACCAATGTGAACCCAGTGGAAGTCAATAAGAGAATTGAACTGATAAGTTGAAATTCTTCTTTTCCCTCATCTAATGGCAACCCTGGTTTACAGAATGAGTGTACCCTAAGAGTTTAAACTAAAAAAAAGTTGAACTTTGAACTCAGAAGTGTCACTCCATGCTGGCCATCAGACAGAGTGCATGTTTAAGTCATGTGTCCATCTTCTATATACTTTCTATAGTATCATTTAGGAAATAGCAGAACTACACTCATGGATGCTCATTACTTTGCCTACAGCACTGCAGTGCAGCAAAGTGACAGGTACACATTTATGAGCCAGTTTTATAGTCACTTTAGTTTGAGGTTAGTTTGCAGTGTTATCGCTGCACTGCTTTTTGCATTTTCCTAAAAAATTGATTTAAAGGGACACATACACAGCTGAATACAGGGACACTGCTGGAGCAACAGCTTTTCTCCTCAGGGAAATCACTGTCAGCGAGGTTGTTTCAGATCTGAACAGTGTTGCTTTGTTGGCAGCTGCCTCAGATCACTCTGTAACGCTGCAGCTGGGCCTGAGAACAATTTCTAAATGAAGTTACTGCAGGATATTGTTTCATCTTGTTCTGTGCTCACAGAGTAATACATCTTCTCCTTCCAAACCATGAAGGATGAGAGTTTGTTACACAACTGCCATCATGTCTTTTTGTTCGAATGAACACCGCAGGAAGCTTTTTTTCTCGCGGATGTGCAAGAAGGTGCAGCACTTTAAAATGTGATTACGGTAGACTTTTCACTTCCTGCTCAGTGTTACCAAAACTGCTTCCCTGGCTTCTGTCAGAGCTTGGTGAAAGGATGATCTATACCATGACACTATAGATTTATCAGCCAGCTAGGATTTAGTTACAGCCTTTATTTCATATATCATATATATAGATCTGTGAGTTGCTTCATCGTGTGTGTGTGTGTGAGAAAAAAAACCTGAGTGTTACGCACTATGTGCTTCAGCAAACAGTGACCCTGCTCTGTAACTTTACATGGCCTCCCACTTCACATGGCTTTGACAGTTGGTATGGTTACTAAACACTCCCACTTTGCAAAAATAAAATTTAGAGTTGATCAGTGGATATCTAGAAGGAAAGAAATTTCACAAAGTAACTTGCTGCAACAGTAGAATCCTGTTACAGTATAGAAAATCCTTTATTTCACAAATGGTTATGAAGACAAACTGGAGAGCAAGGTGCTTCGTTTTTTTTATACCTGTGGCAGTAGAATTAAAAACACCTGAATTCAAAGTCCATGATGTATAATTTATGATACTCCAAATGTGTTCGTCTGCATACGTGTTTCTGTTTGCAGGGAACAGAGTGGCACTTTCACCCACTACAAATGTGCTCCCAGGCCATCCTCCAAAACCCCATCTGTATGTTGGGGCGTGGATGACTGATGCGTCGGTCAAATGCTGATTGGTTGGCAAATGGACCGGAATAGGGAAGGGAGTGACAGCAACTTTACCAAGAATTGGAGAAACTTGAAAAATCTTGAACTTGACTTGAGGAGAAAAAGATTTAAAACAATACAGCATGAAAAGTGGAGACAAACACTCAGTTTCACTTCAGGTCTCTATATATTCTAACTTCACTGCTTCCTGCAGCTGGCTGATAGATGTACAACAGATGGTCTCTGCAGGTTGTTGGACAGACTGTGACTGAGGTGTGGCCTAATACTTTTGCCTGTATAATGTTACTGTATTGGGTGACTTTTGTTTTGTTGACCCACTCTTTGGAATATGTGAATTGGGAGCTGTGTGGGAGCCGGTCTGTGAGTCGTTTGGTACTGGGTTGCGGGAGTTGAGGCTCAGGTGTGAAATGTTTGGTTTTCAGGGTTTTTATCGGTTTTCAGCGTTATTTTGTTATCGTTTTTATTGTTAACTCTGTTTTCCTGGGTCTTTTCACGTGTGTTATGAATAAATCTTCTTTTTTCGGTACCGGTACTAGTTTTATTTTGTTGTATTTATCCGCGACACCTTAAAGGCCAGTCCGTGAAAATATTGTCGGGCATAAACCGGTCCGTGGCGCAAAAAAGGTTGGGGACCGCTACTCTAGAACATTTTTTTTTATTGAATTATTTTGTTCGTATTTAACAAAATAAAAATGCAGACATGAGTGTACACATTAGTTTCTGACTACTAGTGAAAATTGTTTTCTTTTAATTAATTCCCTCACTGAACTAACACAACCAAACCCTCAACATGTTTGTGCTCTCTGCTCATATTGCCTTCATATTAAATCATTTTTGCTCTGTAAAGAACTTATTTTAACATTGCACACAACAATAAACAAATCCTCCCTAACAAAAAAAGTAACTTCAAGGGTCAAATTACATTATATTTCTTCACATCAATATACGGGCTGAAAGTAGAGGTGATGTGACCCCCGCTATAGAGAGTTGCACAATGAAATACACAGATTTTAGTTTGTTAGTATTTACTAAAAGCTTCTTAAATAATATGAGGTTGTTTCTAATGAATTGTTGTTTTTTTTTATTTTAAAAGGACCCTCTTAAAGCTTAAGGTCATTTACACAGAATACTAAAAGACTCTTATCACAAAATAATCAGTCTAAATTTTAACAGCCTATGAGTTTTGTGATTTAATTTATATAATGATCCATATAATCATTATTAAAAAGCGTTCTATTAATCAGTTAATGAAATCACGCTGTTTTCCTGTCCCTTGCTACTTTTTCAGCCTCCACTCAGGTGGTTTTCTCCTTTGATGTTGGTAACGGCCCACTGGAGGTTCGTGTGGAGTCAAGCGTCCCGCTGAATGACAACCGGTGGCATCGGGTCCGAGCAGAACGGAACGTGAAGGAGGCATCGCTTCGACTGGATGAACTTCCTGTCGCCACGCAGGAGGCGCCAACTGACGGACACTTCCACCTGCAGCTCAACAGCCAGCTGTTCATAGGTGAGGATGACATGGATGCATTTGCGCACAGTTTTTGTTTGTTAATAGTAGTACTGCTGGTTTTGGTGTCTTTTTTTTTTTATGTCTCTTTTGTTTAAAGAATTCTCTGTCTCCATATATTCCCCTGCACTTCTTTAGAATATAATATACGTAGTCTATATCTCAGACAATATCTTCTTTGTTCTCCGGGGAACAGTAGTTCAGCTCAGTGTTTCTGTACTGCTCCTTCTAAAGTCTGCTTTTAGCTTTTAGTCCTTTTCTTTCCTCCGTGTCCCCGTAGTATAACTCTGTGCCTCCCACTTAAGTTCACATCAGATGTCACTGTATGAATTGTTGTACTGTGCAGTGCTATTTCTGGTTCCCAAAGGCTTTGGTTTAGAACATTTCATTCTCACGGTAGCTTGTATAGCCATCTGTGCCAGGAAGTAGAGTTACCTCAACTTTTAGCTTTATTTTAAATGTTTGGAACCCGTAGGTTACAGTTGGCATTGCAGAGACGGAAAAAGTAAATTGTGGAAAAAATACGGACTCGTATTTGCATGTGTAGCATTAAATAGTCAGCTGTTGAGTTTTAATTCATTCTTGAGTGCCTTTGTGTTCTTGTTGCTGTTGTGTTTTTGTTCTCGCTATAGTTTGCTAAATTCAGGCACACGTTTTCTGGATTTATTTGTTGGTTCATCCTCCACAAATTTAACCTTAATGAACAATAAAAATTTGTGTTCAGCACATTAAGCCGAACACTAATTAGTAATGCATGTTAGGATTTTTGTTGTGTTTTGCAGAATGGTTGGTGTGTGTCCTTCCGACGTTTAGGCCAGGTGCAGGATAATAGATACAGTGCACAGACCATTTTATTGGAGTGTTTAGCTGGCAAATATCCAATGTAACAAAGAAGTTCTATTGTTTACGAGGAAAAAACCCCACACAGAATTAAATTGTGCTGATATATATATATTCTTTCAAACATCCCTGAAGATTAATTATTAATAAAAAACAATTCTGTTGGTTTTGTCGAGCCATTTTTCACAGACACCAAAATGCCCAGCTGCTGTTAGGAACCAGAGAGTTTTATTGTGTTAGTTTGTTGATACCTCGTATAAACAGTGCAGTTGCTCCTGTAGAGGACCGGCTCTCAAACAGACGGCGAATAGATCCACTCAGGGGGTCCTGATTACCTTTAGAAAATTTATATAATAAAACTAAGTTAAAGGAATATGAATGAACCAAAAACAAGAGCTTTTTTTTTTAACCAGTATCTGGATTCTTAACAATTTAAAAAATCATGGCGCTTTTTTTTCCACACACACTTCTTCATTGACTGATTATTGTCATCTATCTCACATCCACACCACAAATTTAGAAGCACCAGTTAACCTTACGTGCAAACTTGGAGAAACCCCTCACAGGTGCAAGCAGTAGATGCCAACTCCAGAGAGAGAGGGCCAAGGAAAGATGCTGACTACTGCACCATCAGAGCCTATACGAGCCTTGTTTTTTTGGCTTCTAAGCTAACGTTGGGTGGAAAAATACATTTTAAAGATTAGTAGTCCATTTTTTTTTTTTTTACTACTGTTTGTATAAATCCTGTTGCCTGATCATTTCTAAAAAGGTGGGAGAGACTTGGTGGGAGAGAGTGTTTTTAGAGGCTCCTAGAAAGCTAATGCTTGTTTTTGACCCTAAAGTGTGTTTCACAAGTGCAGCCTATCAGCTCCACTGCAGGATGTCTATGAAAGCCAAAATCCAGCCAACACTCGGGACCAGTTGAGAGATTAAGTAGAGGTTTTACAGTCTTTTTTTGATTTGCGCTCTAGCAGTTGAGCTCAGTTGAGATCTAGAAGATAATTTTGACTAAAGTTGCTCTTTTCAACTTCTTGGCGCTAGGTCAAATAAACTGTGAGTGAGATTTTTTTTAAAAAATAAAATTTAAAAAGTATAAGAGAAGCAAATCTTTTTTTCTTTTTTCTGATTATTTTCTCCTAATTTTGCGAGAAATCCTCCTAGACTTGGATTCAAAGGCAGGCCCCACATCTGGTTTCCTCTTTCAGAGTCATACTTTAAAGGAAAAGAAATCATCTACAACAGAGTGCTAAACTGTTCTTGGCCAGATGCCACCAGCTCTTCAGCATTATTGAATATGAAAGTGCTGAGGCAATGGTTCTGACCACTGAACAATAATCACAATAAATAAGCATGCAGTAGGGAGTTGTGATTATTTATATATATACACACACACATACATAGCCCATGGTGTGATTTCTTGCAGCAATAAATAAACTGCAAAGAACTCTAAACCTCTAAGTTATTAATTTCGCAGTTATCTTATTAACCAGCTACAAACTTCATCAATGCCGCAGCCCTATTCAAGGTTCCTTATTTGTCACATGCATAGTTATATAAGTATAACACACAGTGAAATGTAACCTGACATGCTCCTCAACATGTGCAAAAATGGGGGGGGGTAGAGGAAGAACATTATATGTATATATATATAGTATATACATTAGGTGAATGTGCAGTAGTAGCAGCAAGCAGGTGAATTCTGTACATTAATAGGAATAGGCAATCTGACTATTTTACAGAATAGAAAAATAGAATAGAATAGAAAATTTAACTTACAGCCAGTACAATTGTACAATTCAAGTCTTATCATTCTGTAAATATTTAGTCTTTCACTTCTTACCAGTAATCACACTGAAGGGAAAACAAGCCAACAAACTCTGAAATTGTCTGATGGTCACAAGAACAGACAAATCAAGGAGAATATAGATTGGCTGCATGTGTTTAACCAATAGGCTCTTTGTAAATTAACTGCACCTCACCTACAAAGCAGAGCAGGCAGAGAAAAATATCTGCTGTCAGTTTGCTGCTTCCTATATAGCAGCTGTTAAATCTGATGAGTTAGCCTCTTAAAGTGCTATAAAGTCTGTGATCTCTCTTTACGAATGGTCATGGTCAGTTTCACATGAATTCTCCTCAAATCAGCATCTCTTTATGGCTGTATATAAATCACCTGACCCAACCTGTCCCTCTCAAACAACGTAACTCAACCAAAGACATTAATAGAGGAAATAATTACAAAGACATCAGGTTTCGGTGTCTAACCCCCTCACCCTTCAAACAGTCATGGCGGAAGGTTGCTCTTTCCTGAGTGTGGTTCTGATAGAGGTCACTTCCTGTTAAAATGGAGTTCTTTATCCCCACATTCACAAAGTGCTTGCTTGATCAAGCTGTGCTGTCTTTTTCTTAAAATATAAAGAACATCAAGATTACTTTTGCAATAAACTGACAGTAAATTTAAAAAAAAAACAGGTGGTTCATACTGTAGCTTTTCTTTAAACTGCAAGCAGTTATACTCTACTGATTATACTGATAGTTTATGTCAGTAATTAAAAAAGCAGCAGTTGACATCAATTGATACCTGGATGGATGCTAGCTACATTACCTGGTTTGTTGTTGGTTCTCTTTTTGTTTCTATGTTGTATTTTATTGGCTTTATTTGTGAATTAATGTTTTAAATATTAGCAATGATGTTGTTGAGCAGAAGACTCAAAATTTGGCACCAAAGTAAATAAACTGATTAATGACTTGTAATTGATGTAATTTATTTATTCATTTACGCTGCTTTTGAAGGGCAAACACATTTTGCTTATCATCAGTGACAGGGTCTTAGATATGCACACCTTTTCCAGCAGTTTATTTATGAGAGATTTTTCTTCACGTGTTTTTTTTGTTTTGTTTTTTTTCACAAACCTCAATTTTTTTGAAGACGGCAGCATTGCTCCCTTACTTGGATGGATCTACATTTTTGGCGCAGGTTTTACAAATGCCTTACCTGCCACAGCCCTCCCATTTATCCGGGCCTGGGACCAGCAGTAGGAGTAAAATGGCTTGAGACCCCCCCAAATCACATTTTGAGTAATATTTAAATGAATGCCTCGTGGCTGTTGTGGGGCTATTTGGCATCAGCTTAATAACACGTGCGTCCAGTTTGATTTTCTATGAAACAGCTCAGTTAGTTATTAGCCATACTACCAGCAAGGCCTCAAGGATCACGCCTAGATATGTCTAAAAATTTTGGTCTGGATACAGATCCCTCAATAAATTGTTCAATTTTGTTGGGGGTTTTTTTCCCAGTAAAATTTCGGTTTATTTACATGTGCCCCTTTCTTTTTTCCTATCACCATCATCAGATCAAAACTGTAGCTATATTGTCCGGTTCTTTGGTTTATTAGTAAATATATGCTAAAATGGATAAATAAAACTAATGACATTCCCATCAACCCTAGCTGTACTTTGAATTTTGTGCAAATTTGCATGCTAATAAACTACGATTAAGATGCTGAACATTAGTTGCTAAACATCAGCACGGCAAGCTGATGTCAGCATTTCTCTCACCACCACGGTGCCTAAATACATCCTCCACACAGCTCCCAGCATGGCTGTAATCTCATATCTTGTTTTTTATTAAGCCCTCCCTGACAGCTGGATGGCTCCTTACTTCTACCTCTCATCCCCCCAGTTTGTACCAAACCATCTCACTTTAAAAGTTAAAAATATCAAACCTCTATAGGGTAATATGTCATCCAACACGTTTCTTAAAAGATATCATTCAGCTATATTACACTCATAATAATCCCCACAATTATTAATAAGATTTTAAGTGTAAAACGTATATATGAAATGTAACCCTTTTAGTGTCTTGGCAAGGGGGGTGACTTTAAAGCAGTGTTCAGATTTCTCTCTACATCGTCAGTATCTCACCGCGTCCCTCCTTGTTCACATAGTATGAAAAGCTGAATATTAAGTTATTTGCATTCACAAGCCTCAGCATGGGCGTGATTACATTTTCAATCCATTTTACCCCATGAATTGTATTTGTAAGACTCCATTTGTAAGGCAAAACTGTTCTATTGTGTAAATTACAAGCTCCTGTGTTGGTTTGTATAAATTCACAAGCCATATTTCAATGTATGCTGTACTTATGTGCCATAATCCTGCCTTGCTTTATAAGGCAGCGGATTCCATTGTCTTGATTAATAAGCCGTGTTATTGCCTTGCATGGATTTATAATCCCCAGCATGCTGTTTGCGTTGGAGGTGCTAAAAATCCACACACAGCAATTTAAAGTGAGCTCGGCAATTAGCTCAGCAGAAATCACTTCCTTTGTGAAGGTTAGAAGCAGTTGTTTTGTTTGGTTTGGATAGCTGAGCCTTTGTATATTTGTGCAGCATCACTATCCACCAACTGATGCACAGTTTATTCCTCCATGCTGGGATGTGTAGATGAGACTCCATCCTCTACAAGGATTTTCAGGATTCCTTTGATCTTCCCTTCATATCCCTCGAAATGCAGCTGCATTGGCACTAGATTGTCCTATTATAGACAGTGCGGTGTGCACGGTATCCTGTCAAGTCAAGGTTGTTATTTTTCTTCGAATCCTCTTTGAAGCGCAGCTTAGTGGGTTTTTTTTTTTTTTTTTTTGGGGGGGGGGGGGGGGGGTTTCGGTGCTGTGTTGATCTAATTTAATTACATTGATTATGAAAAGTTATATGCTTTATACGAGGCATATTCAACCTGCATGTTAAACCAGTGATGACAAAATACTTTTTTTTTTTAAACTTATCATTGTTCACTAGACTGTTCATATCCTGTTCATCAGAGTTCACATTACAAATGTTATACACAAAACAACAATTTGTAAACTGTAATTCCAGCAGAGGAATGGACAATTTGAGGTTAATTCAAAGTGTTGAACTGGCATTGCATAACATTTTACTGGTCCAAAGACATGCTGATGTAGGTGGAAGTCATCATTAGGCTGAAAAAAAAAATGAGGGATAGCAAAAGTTTTATCAGAGGTCAGCTGATCACTGCATACATTCCTAAAATGAATGAATGCAATGACTAGCACAAGAACACCAAAAGGCCTGAAAGACTTATGTGGATGATCAAAGAATTATTTCCATTGTTTCCATTTCCATCTAGCTAGGTTAAAAACACTCATTAGAAGGATAGACTTATCTTTGTTAAGTTCAGGAGATGCCCTCATGAATGATGATGATGAGGCTAAGGGTACAAAAAAAGTATGGGCAAAGAGAGAAAAGCTCATGAGCCAAAGCATACCACATCATCTGTCAAACATGATGGAGCCAGTGTTATGGCCAGTGGAACCGGTCAACAACTGCTTATTAATGACTTCTTGAGTGAATTCTGAAGTGGAGAGCTTTTCTGTTTTCTGAATATACCGTCAAAGAGACAAAACGGTAATTTGTTTAATTATTCTGCTCAGTATTTTCTCCCTGTCTATGTTCCATCCTTCCTCTCTCATTTGTTTTACTTGAATTCAGAATTTATTTCTTTTTTGCAGGATAAACGGAGAGAAATCATAGCCTCCAGTTGCAGTTTGCACTGTGTTTTTCACACTTTAACCATTGCTCAGCAAGAGTCAAGTCTTTGCACACGAGTCAACATCTTCCTTGCAAACCATCACAGCAACCCGCTAAAGCAATCACAAGGTGGTTTTCAGTCCAGCACTGTGTACCATTCGGTGCCCAGTTTCACATAGCAACTGCCAGAAACCACTTAGCAACCAATCAGGGATTGAACCATTCTTCCCTAGCAACCCGTAGCTATCAGAAGGCCGCAAACAGGTTCCTAGGCATGTGTGATTATTGCCTAACTTCCAGTGTTTTTTTTTAATTCTACCATTTTTGCTGCTTTTATATGCCTCGGTGTTCTATTCAGTAAAGATTATAAAATATTCTTACCCTCCAGCTTGCTCACACCGTTATTGAGTAAAAATGATCTTGCCAAAATTTCGAGATGTGGCAATGATTATTTTGTGAATCAGTGTTTATCAGTGATGGTAAAAAATACTTGCTCAAACATCTGAAAGTTTCTTCTCAGTAATGAGTAAATTGAGAAACTGTTGTATAAGGAACAGTTAATGAGTGAAGAAAGGAATAAACAGGCTAACAAAACTGTATGTTTCCTTTTTTATAATTGCAACTTTACAGACTCTTACTGTAGGGGTGGAATAGACATCAAATGTAAAGTGTTTAGGCTGAACATATATATAAATTGCCATGTTATCTATATGCTCTTTTCATGTGTGCAGCATAAGCAGCCCACAAAGCACATATAGTGTTTGATGATTGTTTTGTTCGCCATCGCTCAAGCGGTGCAGGTCAGCTCATCCTACAGCATACTGTTTTTGGTTGTTTGTTTTTAATCTGTGTTTTCAGAAAATATCCTGGTTTCATATTGAGATTTTAAGTCTTTTCTCAGAGCTGTGCTGTGCTTTTGCTCCTTCTTAGTTTAACTTTTCTTTTTCCTGCGTTTTGCTTGTTGAGCTCGATGTTCAGGCTTGAACACGCATCGGCTTTGATCTCCATTTCACTAATTAATTTCTATTCACGCTCATGTCGTCTCACGTGTCCAGTAATACACAGGATCCAGACGTATAGTAGACACTGAAAATGTCTTGTTAGAGCTGATGCATTTTTGATGGATATGAGGCTGAAATTCTCTTGAAGGTCTTACTCGTAGCTCTGCTCCTTTGGTCAGAGGTGGAGTTTATCTGCATTTCAATTCTTTGATGTATGCTTTGATCCCCACATCACAAATCCCTCATTATGCTGTTTAAGTGTTTTCTTTAAGCAGCGTTTCCATTTGATGTGAAGACTCTGTAATCCTTGTTGGAGCTGAAGTTGTACGGCAGGATGTTTGTTGAAAACCCTCACCGCTCTGATAGCCTCCCTGGTAGGAGGGTTTGTTCTTTAATAACCTCTCCTTGCTGCTGTTTTATTGCTTTGATCAGAGGTGGTGGTCCTCAGGGATGCTTTTTTGCTCACTGCTACAGTCACCTCTTTCACTCTCACACACTGCCATTTAAAAATTTCCTGCGCTACTAAAGCTTTTCTTTTGGCTGCCAAACAGAAGCGGAGTAAGATATTTCCGACATCTGGGGTTTTTGACGTGACAAAGATGAGTGGAGCACTTAAAGCTTGGATAGACGTGAAAAATATCCTGTTTAAATGTTCGTCCTGAAATATGAGCGTCTGTGTCGAAAGATGTCGGTTTCCTCGAAAAAATATGCATAAAACTCAAGAACAGCAGATAATGGTGACTGAAAATGCACTTTTGGGAGAAACATAAAGTCAGCAGATTTCTGATTTGGTTGCGTGGAAGCTAATGATTGTAATTGTATAATTCTGATAAAAGTTTTCTTTCACTTACTGGATAAATATTTGAATGTATCTGAATTTAATAAAAATGCACTTTAAAATATATTATTCTATTTTGCCAGCTTTCTGTGTCTTCATCTCTTCAAAAAAGCAAAGGACTGAAGGTCATTGGTAATTCTAGGAGCCATAGGAAACCTCTTAAGGGGACAAAATATAGAATTCCTGATAAATGAAGCTGAAATAATTAAAACTGGTGGTCATAACTACAAAAGACATAAAAAACATAAAATTCTTAACTGTGTGAATATCTCCCAGGGCTCAAATTAGTGTTTGGTAAAAATGACTTTTATGTGTGCTGGGTGTTCTTCCTGGAACCTTTAGAAACTTTATTTAAAGTGGCCAAACTTGCTTCCTGTTGGGTATTTGAAATCACTGTTGTATAATAGGCCAGCTGTGAGCTGTAGTTTTAATATCAGAGTCACAGCGTGAGATTGTGTTAGTTATTTTAGTTCTTTTATATTGGGTTGTTGTTGTTGTTGAAGGCCAGTTTAAGATGACTACATAGGTTTTGTTTTTTTTAAACTGTGCTTTCTGACTCTCAGAATGCAAATCTACAACTTTTAAGAAATCTTCTTAATAGCTAAACCTTTACATGACTGAATGGAAATTTTATAAAAAATGGTGTAATAAGTAATATGATTCTTAATCTTCTTAATCTCAGCATGGCCTGAGATTAAGAATCATACTGATTAAGAATGTCAGCATGAGCCTAAACTCCCAGTTTTTACATGTGAAACTCTTGACTGAAGAAAATGTAAAAACGTTTGTCTTTTGTCAGGATGTCCAGAAGGCATATTTAAACACGTGACAGCAATAACTGTCACAATTTTGTATGTGTACGGCTGTGTTTAATAAGTGCAGAGTAAAATGTTCCAATACATTTACAGCTGGAGATTTGTGGGTCGGGACACATTTGCAGTTAAAGAAAGGTGTTTGCATATTGTATTAATTTGAATCACTATGCAGAAAACTGTGGTACAATAGCTGTGATTATAACACTGATTAAAATGTGATTACACTGTAAGTCTGACCGCTGCAGGGTTGCATTGTTATGCAAGTGAAGGCGTCCAAGTGTCTAACCTCTCTGAGTGATTATTTAAAGAGTAACAGTTGAAAGGATGACAGGATGACTGGATTGTAGACATTTGAATCATGAACAATGACTTCCAGGAGAGTCTGTGAGGATTCAAATGACTATTATGTTGTGTCAGAAGCAAGTTTCATATTACGCGGTGCTTTGCTGGTTTAATCATTTATGGGAGTTGTATCAGAGCAAAGACGGAAGGCCTAGACAAGACTCTAACAGAGATCAGTGACTTGTTGGTGTGCAAAGCTGCTGCTGAACAACAGGACATTGTCTCCTTCTAACTTTGACTGCAAAGAGCTGCTGAGTTAGTGCCTCGAGCGAGGTAATAGATCGACTCTGATCTATGTAGAAAAAGAGGGGTTGTCTTATTTGAACTATGTGAAGAATCGGTGACCGTGTAAGATCTCAGAGAGAGTGTGTAACAATGAAAACAAGGTTTAAACTTCCACTAAAGAGAGCATGCAGAATGCCCTGTTAGACAGGCAGACAGATGGATGATAAAAGTTACATCCCCCAAACTGTTTCCCACCTACAGTTTGTTGCTTCATTGCTGTTTTATCGTTGAGTCATTTCATAAAAACTTTTGACAGTTTGGAGCTTCCGGGGAAGCACAGGCGACATGTGTATCTGCTGTAGTCGACAGGAGAAGCTGTCAACACATAAAGAAATGAAAGAAGGGCTGAAACAAAGACAACATGTTGTCATGCTGTAGTAGATCGTTAGCTAAACATGCAGAATTTTGCTTCCTCTTTGTTTTGGAGGCTTTGAGTTTTAGTTCATTAATGTTTAAAATGGAAATGGGATGCTAATGCCATGCCCTATTTTTGTGTTATCAGGAGGCACAGCATCCAGGCAGAAAGGCTTCCGGGGCTGTATCCGCTCTCTGCAGCTGAACGGCGTCACTCTGGACTTGGAGGAGAGGGCGAAGATAACACCAGGGGTTCAACCCGGCTGCCCGGGTCACTGCAGCAGCTACGGCTCGCTCTGCCAGAACCATGGCCGCTGTGTGGAGAGAGCCAGTGGCTTCCAGTGTGACTGCAGCCTGTCAGCGTATGCGGGAGTTTTCTGCCAAACAGGTGAGCAGATACAGGAACACACATTTTACTATTAATATTGTGTATGGCTTAGGAAGTTGATTGCACAAGCTTTTCTCTTAGAAAAACAGATTGTTTTAGATACTTAGTGATGCTGACCCCCAGGTCTGTCCCACTCACTTTTTTAGAGGCTTTTTTGTTTGGAGTCCTTTGGGTTTACTTCTCTGTGGTTTCTTTGTTCTTTATTTAATGCAGGTTTTGTTTTTCTATCTATTTGTCACTGCATTAAGTCCTTGTTTGTTTTAGTTACGGATTTCATTTAGAGTTTTATAGATCCCTCAATGTGTCCTTTGTCCTCATCTCCTGTGAGTTTCCCTCTGTTAACTTTATTCATGTGTCTGTATCCCCTCGTTTTTTTGTTTCTCATTTCTCGTTTCTTTTTGGAAGTTATTTTCTCTTTTGTCTGGTTTTAGTTTAATCTGGTTAAACAGTTTTTTCATCAGCCCATCATAAAAGTCTCAGTCTGCTTCACGCATTCTGCATCGCAGTACTCTCACTTCATTAAACATGACAAATGTATTGTTTATGTGTAGAGGAATACCACAGCAAGGTGAGGTACATGGCCCAGACATTCGCCCTTATCTTATTTTGGCTTTTTGAAAAGTTTGTCTTTTTTGTTGTTTGTTGCTGGGTAGCTTCTTATTGACGAGACACCTGAGGTCGAATGAGTAGAGTAAAAGTCCAGTATAACCAAAATGTCTTAAAGGCGCTCCATCGTTGATGAAAAAATGCTGAGCTCTTAGTTAATGTAAGATTACTTCTCAATAATGTAGAGTTAAACTTTATGGAAGCATGATTTTAGAAACACATCGTGACATCTTATTTGACATTTAAAATACTTTTTTGTCACGGTTCTGGGTCATTTCGACCCAGCATTTTCAGTTTCTTGTATTTTGGTGTTTTTCTGTATTATGGTTTATTTTCTAATTCTTTAGTTGTCCTGTTTTGAATATGATAAGGTTTCAGTGTTATTCTGGTTAAGAGTTTGTTCTTAGGCTTAGTTCAATGTCTGTTCTGTGCCTGTCATGTTTGCTGTTTTACTTTGAAGGTCTTGTCTCATGTTAGTGTATTCAATTTTACTTCCTAGTCTTGCCCAGTGTTGGGTAAGTTACTTTAAATTAGTAACTTAGTTACATTACTAGTTACTTCTGTCAAAAGTAACTCAGTTACTTCAAGTTACTCGTTACTTTCAAAGTAACTAGTTACTAGGGAAAGTAACTTTGATTTTACTCAGAATTCTCTTGTTAATGTGTTGCTTCCGTAACTGGATACCCAGCAAGACTGCCAGTCTTCTAGCTTGCTTACTTGCCACAAGTGCTCTGTGCCACCTACCAATAGAAAGGAAAATATAATGTGCACATTTCCACGAGAGAAATCCCACGCCTGGACCGTCGTTGACCGCCGCCATGATTCTAGCCTACGTTACAGCGTCATGTGCGCTTTTTACATCCAACACAAAAACTGCAGTCATGGTCCTTTGATTGCACTCAGAACTCGGAAATTCTGCCTTCCGAATAGGAAGATGTAGGTAACACCAGACTGCAGATGAGCTGCATACAGGGCTGGACTGGGACAAAAAATCGGCCAGGGCATTTTGACTAGAGCCCGGCCCACCATTATAGGAAAAATCATAAAGCCTTTGAATGAAAACAAACGACAGAGACGGGACTTGCGACAGAAAAGCCGATCAGCTGATCATTGATCAGTTTCATGATTGAAGTAGAAACAGGAGAGGGAGGGGGAGGGAATGAGAGAAGAAGAGGCAGCTGTGCAGCAAAGACACAGAATAACTCCAGCTTTGTGTCTTTTTCATTGTAGCTGAAGTCCGGGACAAACTGTGTTCCTTTTCACCTCAATACGAAACGCATGATATTTTCTCTGAATACGAGACGATTCCGTTTTTTACGGGACGGTTGGAAACTCTAATAATTAACCTTATGAACAAAATAAAGTTCAACATCAGTAACATCATAGCACCCACCCAGCTGTATAGAAACTCCGTCATGCTAGCTAGTACCCAGTACGAAAAAGTCAGCATAACGAAAATAAACTCCACCTAAACTTGGTTCATATCTGACCCAGATAGACTGCAGGTCATAACTTCTTACCTGAAGTTCAGTTCGCCTCGGGTCTCTGCTCCTCCTGCGTCCCCTTTCCCTCATCCACCTGCTGGCCTCCACCACTTGCTAATGTTACTGAATCTGTGGAAGCTCCGCGATAGCCACCGCAAGAAGTAACGAATAACGACCCAGTAACAACTAACGCGTTCCTGATTTTGGCATAATAACTAGTTATGTGCTCGTTACCACAATAATAACGTAGTTACTGTAATGCGTTACTTAATAACGCGTTAGTCCCAACACTGGTCTTTTCTAATAAGTTCCAGCTATGTGTCCACCTGTTCCTCATTTCCTCATCTTCCTGCTAGTGTATTTTAGCCCCTGTCAGTCAGTATTTGTCATTACGTCCTCCACGTTAGTTGTGTGTGTATCCCTCGTCTTCTGTCGTCAGGTTATGTCATGCCACGCCATGCATTCCCAGTCTAGTTAAGCAATCCTAGTTTGAGTTGTGTTTTTGTATTGCCAAGTTTGTGTTTCCAGCAAATAAAGCTGCCGTCTTAAGTTAATATTTTGTCTCGGGGGCCTGCACTTGGGTCCAGCCACTGCCAGCCACACAGCTAATCGTGACACTTTTACTTTTCAAATCTCAAATACAGAGCAAAAAGATCACAATGAGTATTTGTGATACAAAAAGAAATGTTCAGTTTGACCGGGATTCGAAAAAGCGTCGAGCTAATCAATGCACAAACGTATTTTAATCTAAGTAGCCTATGTCAGAATCCCCATGCAGAACTATTCTGACGCACATGCTTTTCATTGTGCATTTCTATTCTAAGGAATTTTTAGACCTTATGGTTAGTTGTTTTTGCAATTTGCTGACTATCTCAAAGCACACAGGTAAAGAAACCAAACACAAGTTCTTCTGAGGGTGGGAAGAACAGAAGATAAGAAATATGAAGTAAACCCCTTCCTCTGTCTTTAGCTCTCTTGTAACATCCTGACCAACACCACTGTTCTGTGTGAAAAGCAAAAGTTTTGGAGATGGCAAATCATTTGATATTCAGAAGAGAGAGTTTGGATTGGGTTTTACTTCAGTGGTGTCACCTGCTTTGACCCCTTTCCAGAGGATCTGTCTAAACTCTACAGGATGCTGCACAGTGTCACATCATACTTCCATCCCCTTCCCTCAGCGCAGCTGCCTTATACATCTCGCACACTGAGGTTAAAGCATAGTTTGAAGGTATGTAGGTTAGTTTTATTTCTCTGAGAAGAGTCCTTCACTGTGAAGATCAGTCCTGATTGCCTCTCTTGCCATAAAAAAATTAGTCTTTCAGAGTTATTTCTAATACAGATGGGTGAAATTCCTCACGTTTATGGAGTGGAAGTTGAAATAATGCCAAAGCACTTACAAGTGAGTGTTTATCCTGCTGCCTGAAGGTTAAGAACCTATACTTTACTGAAAACATTTTTCTGCTTTTATGCTACTCAGCACCCATCAAGAAGTACTTGATGTGGTTTGATGTAGATAGCTACTGTTTCATATGATTGAAGTCTATTTTAGTGATTTGTTTTTGATGTTAAAGTCACTAACAGTGCGTCACCACGTTGACCTTTGTGTTCTCCATTAGTTCTATAACTGAGTTCAACCATCTGTCCTTTTTTAGCCCGCCTCCCACTAAACACCGATATCTTCTGATCTCCCACATCATGCTGATGCTGATGCACGCTTTGTTTTTCTTTGTGAGTCACAGTGAGACACTCTGTGTTTGATATATTAAAAGTTAATCTCTGTGTCTGGTTGGAAAATGAAAGCAAGAAGTTCTAAAGACTAATTTCTGTAATTAGAAATATAAAGTTCCTAAGTAATAAGACATGCACGATCCTTCCTACACCACAGCCCTCATTTGAAGTTAATTAAAGTTGGAAAACACTGTGGGGATAATTTTGTATATATTTATTGTTCTGTGCCCCAGAAATAATTTGTTTACTCTTACATTATTGAAAGCAGAGCTAACACTTTTCAAACTAGAATCTTTTTCATGTAGGCTGAAAACTTAGGATGTGAAGTTTTCAAATTATTGCCAATGCTCTAGCAATCAGCTGAAAAGCAGAAGATTATTAATGATATTTTTGATAACTGAAATTCTGGAGACGTCAGTAAACTGGTAAAACAAATAAGGTGGGTTTCAAATATCCAGCTAGTTCAGGCTGGGTACTTGAGCTTCACTCTGTCACACAGAGGCAACACACCTCACTCGCTCTGCAGACTCACACGTGTCTGCAGTGATGTGGACAATGTACGACTCTCTTGTGGTAAAGGTACAGCTGAGAGTGAAAGCAAAGCTGTCAGTTTACCAGTTAATCTACGCTTACCTATAGCCGCAAGCTATGAATAGTGACTGAAAGGATGATATTGTGGATGCAAGCAGCAGAAGCAAACTTCATCCCTTAGAGCTGTTTCATTTAAGAGGTAGTTTAAATAAAGCCACTACTCCTCCACAGTGGAAGAAGCTAGTTAAGGTGGTTTGGGCATTTAGCTGTGATGTCTTCAGGATGGCTCATAAGTGAGGTGTTCAGGCATGTCCAGCTAGGAGGACACCCTGGGCATCGCTGCTCAAACCCCTACCCTTCCGAGCTGGACCCGGGTAAGAGAAAGAAAATGAATGGATAGATACTGTAGGTTGATGGGTTCATTCCAAAGGCTGATCTCGTTGCGCAGGAGTAAAAAGTTTAAGTTTGAGCTCCAGTGACCTTTGATACCTCAGAACAGCAGTCACCAACCTTTCTTGCGCCACGGACCGGTTTATGTCCAACAATATTTTCACGGACCAGCCTTTAAGGTGTCGCGGATAAATACAACAAAATAAAACCAGTACCGGTACCAAAAAACCAGAAGATTTATTCATAACACAGGGGAAAAGACCCAGGGAAACCGAGTTAATGATAAAAACAATAAAAATATAATGTGAAACCCATACATTTCACACCCGAGCCTCAACTCTCGCGGCCCAGTACCGAACGACTCACAGACCGGTACCGCTCCGTGGCCCGGGGGTTGGGGACCGCTGCCTCAGAATGATGATAAAATATGCAATGTGAGTTTAAAATTTTGTGTCAGTTGACTTTTTTTTTTATTATTAGAAAGTCATATATTTCATGTATTTATGACAGCAATAAGATGTTGTTGCACTATTCTATAACCTCTTTAACTCTTTTAAAGTTTAATTTGAACAGCACTCTAAATCCTCGCCTATTTATTTTTGTCCTGTCCCAGAGGTGTCAGCCAGCTTCAAGCCTGGAACATCAGTCAGCTACACCTTCAAGGAGCCCTATGAGCTGAGCAGGAACAGCAGCGCTCTGCCGTCCTCCATCTACTCTGAGATGACACTGAGAGCAGAGAACATCTCTTTGAGCTTCAGGACGAACCAGAGTCCAGCTCTGCTGCTCTACGTCAGCTCCTACTACAGAGAATACCTGGCTGTGCTCATCAACAAGCATGGTAAGAGGGGCACAGGCCTCCTACGCTTGTTTGTCTTTTCTTCTTTTCCTTTTAATGATCTCATCTCCTTTCTTTCCTTATCCTCCTCCTTAAGTTAATTGAGAGGTGTCTTGATCCTCCTTGTACACTGTTCTTCTCAGTCTTACCCCTGCTAACTCCACTTTTAGTTTTCCCAACTTTAAAGTTTTGAAACCTCAGAAACTTTTAATGCCAGCCCTCATTTTTCTCCCTAAACTTTGTCTAGTTATATTTTTTAAATTTGCTTCTCCTCCCTGATGCTCCTCTCGTTTCTCTTCTCCTCTCCTTTTATTCCCTCCTGTTCTCTCCTATTCATTCCTAACAACTTTTCCTGTTTTGACCTCGTTTCCTGCTCTCCATCATCAAAATCTGTCAGATCACTCCTCTCTCTGGATTTGCCTCGTCAGCCTTTAGCATTTTCTATACAGCCAGCTTTGCCAGCAATTAGGTTTTGTCTCAAGTTAAGAATAAAGTGTTTTCTGGACTTATCTCTGAGACCCAATGAGTGACACTGCAGGAATAAGGATTAGGTCGGCCGATAATAGGAGGCAGGTCAGCGCACTTCTGAATAAAAGAGCTGGAAACATGCTGAAGTGTTTTCTTAGCTTCTGTGTGAAATAATTGTGTTGTGAGTTTGACTTTTAAGAGTGGTACGAGGCACTTTGAGTTGAAAATTACATTTTCAGCATCCAGGAATCTAATAAAATTGGCACTTTGCTGCTAGATTAGTTGTAAATGGATTTTTTCTGGTGTTAATGACTCAGAGAAAGCTGATGGACAGCAGGGCATTAAGATTTGCTGCTGACCGTGGAGTCGTCAGGTAAATGCTCTTAAAATGAAGCGTCCAATTAAATCCCTGAGAGCTTTCTCTTGTTTGCCCTAAGATGGCTCATTTCTTTTCATCCTTGACTGCAGTTAAACCCTCTCAGCCCGAGCACTACTGCTTCACTTAGGGCCCTTTTCCCTTTTTTAAAGAATACATTTATTGTTATTAGAGCAGTAGCTGGTACGTGGTACGTCTTTAATATTTCCCCTTCTCCTCAGCACCTCAAAAAGAAGATATTGAATTGTAATTTTAACCTTGTGATATGATTTATTCACTTTGATTTATGGAAATATTGCAGATGTGAGAAAAAAAACTTTCGTTTTTAAAAACAATCTTTAATCTTCACTCTTTTGATAAATCTCCAATTAATATGCTTGACTATTAGGGGAATTAATTGGATTAGCTCTGTTATTGATGGGGAATTAGCGCTTATCCTCCTAATATGCAAATCTCAATTAATAGAACAACAACTTCTTCAAAACATTCAGATCCATATATGAAGGATTAAATGTATGTTTGCCCTGCTGGTGAAGATTATACAACGTAGCAAAGCCTAATTTTCAGGAAAAGACCAAACTTAATGCTGATGATCTCAAATCCTTCTTCTGTGAAAGTGTAGAAATGTTACTTCTTTCATATATCTGAGTTGTAACACTATTATTTGATGAGTATGTGTGTGTGTCTGTTATGTATGAAGATAAGCTGGAGGTGAGATACAAGCTGGACAGCAGCAGAGATGCTGAAGTGTTAAGGAGCAGCGTGAGGAACGTGGCCAATGGACAGCTTCACACCGTTACCATCAAGAGGCTGACAGACTCTGTGTCTGTGCAGGTAAAAACACTTCATCAGCTCATGAAATCACTGCAAGTTTGCAAATTGGCAAAGTACAACGAAATCCAGCTCGCACAAAGGCGTCGGTATTGTTTTAGGTAAAAAAAAACAAGTCCAGCGTTTAATGCAAATTTGCGAGGTTGTTGTTTTCTTACATTGGAGGAACAAAAGACAGATTAGCAGCACACAAATGATCCTGTTTGCAGAGTTAATGTGAGTGACAACAGCAACACATTCCAATAGAAACCTTTGGCCACATCCCTACCACCTTCGCTTCATAACCCTTAAAGAGTCTACAAACTGATGTTTCATTATTGTGGATCTCATAAGCTTTGGCACACAACATCATGTTTTATTCACTGTTTGCAGACTGTTGTAAAGCTGATATCTACTATAGAATTTCAGTGCACGGCAGCAATCCCGAGGGCGTTTCTCTCCATATTACTTGCTCCTTTGCACTGTCATTATCACACCAGAAAACACATCATACAAACAAGCTTCTGCTGCCACAACTCGACAAGAGTTTCTTCTTTGCTGGAAACATTTAGTTTGCATGTTTGAACCACACACTGAGAATCATTTTATTTTGTATTTCCAGAATGATTAGCAGGTGTGGCTCGTAACAGTCACAGCAGTCTCATTGTGAGATAGGTGTAGTGATTCTTCTGACACTTCCAGAATTTAGCCTGATGCAACAGGTTATGATGTTGCTATGTTGTTATGATGTTGCATCAAATACAATATCCTAATTGTGATTATCCAGTAACCAGTATCGTTACCAGTAATGTAATGGTGCTTGAGCCACTTGCTAAAATTATTCCATAAATAATGCAAAGTCATGCATCACTGTGTCGTAAAACCTGCTCCTTTTATGTCGATGATGTGCTTTTGTACATGCAGATAAAGAAGATGAGGTGCAAAGCTACTTAAGATAAACTTTTTTTTGTTCCATGTCTTTGCCAATGAGGAGCTTATCTCAAGGGCAATAACACACACACACACACACACACACACACACACACACACACACACACACACACACACGCAAGCAGTTCTGGTGTGGACCACACTACAGTATTGTAAAAAAAATCCCTCTTTGTTTTAAGCCTTAGTCAGCAATGTAGTTTACTTCCACCCACAGTAGTTGGATGCAGCTATAGCAGGACAGCGCGGACAAACCGCCCATTAAATAAGCCACAGATGAAATATGAAGCATCTTCATCGTATCTGGATCTCCTGAATCTATCTTGTTAACAAGAGCCTCAGATGATGTATGAGGTAAATTTTATCTAACCAGGATGCAGCAGCCAGAATGCCTATATAATTATCAACTGTGAGATAAATTACAAGGTGACCTTGTCTTGCGTGGGTGTAGCCTCCTGATTCACTGTGTTGTGAGGCTCCAGTAAACTATGAGGCACATTTCATCTTATCACTTTCCGTCATACTGAATTGTTGTATCTTTAGCAGCATACAGTATAGGAGTCATAAGGTGATGGAGATAGTTTTACATCCATTTTAAACAAATTTGAATCAAATTTGAAGCACGTTTAGAGTACCTCGTAATACCGTTTCTGTAAGATGTTTTTCTCGTGCCACACCTACCGCTCAAAGTCGCCGAAATTAAAACAAAACTTTCCTATTTAAATAATGGAAGTAGCTCTCTTCCTTCAGATTGATGAAAATGCCAGAGAAGACTTCAATCTGACATCTGATGGGGAATTCAACGCTGTGAAGTCGCTGGTGTTGGGCAGAGTGCACGGTAAGTGAGGAGCCTGTAAAAATAGAGAAGAAGCCCTTTTACTTAAAGAACACTCAGACTCACACTCATTTGAATAACAGCTCTGGGGTGTTTGGCCTCATTTCACACTCAGCTTTGGGAAACTTAAAGAAATAAATGTAGCTTTAGCTGTTCTCAGCAAGCCTGATTATTCAGATTATCTGGAAAAAAAAGAGACTGAGGCAAAATGGAAAAATGTCTTTAATCATGACTTTAACCCTGAACTTCGTGTATAGCTGCTGCAGGAACTGATGTTCAGACATTTCTGGTATCTTTCGTTTAAAAAAGATGCCATAGTTCAGAAGCCAAAAATGATATCAACTTTAATGTATGATGTCCTGAAAATGACACATGTTTGATAGCACTGTCCATTTTCTCTATAAAACACAGGTGATTATGGGTAGCTAAAACTAAAAAGTAGGTATAAAAAACATTTCAGTTAACTTAAATAAAAATAGAAACAAGATTTTAGAAAAAATAAAGCTAACGATACAATATTGTTGATTAAACATTGTTTAATTGTTGGGGTTTCCATGTATTACTTTAGTGTCTTTACAGTGTAAGCTCTTGTAACTTGGCGCTTTTTAATAAAACCAATTTGAATTGAACATAAAACTACACAGCAAATATGTTTAATTTTAATGCTCATCAATTGTGGGAAAATATGTTATTACAACAAGCTAAAGGAAACATCATTGCGTATGTGTTTTAAGCCTGAAATATGATGAGTGTATGCATGACTTACTTGGCTTCACCAGTTGTTGCACTTGTGTTTTTAGCATCTCTATTAATATTATCAGTATTGTTTCGGTAATTAATGGAAGCTTGGAAGCTAGTTCAAACAGACAACTTGAGCTTTAAGAAGCTTCACTCTCAACTCGAGACAACTCGATCAGTCTTCATGAAACTTTGCGTAAACATTGCGTGAGGGCCAACGTCTTTGAAAGTTGACTGTTCTACGAGCACAAAGAGACATTCATAGTGTGGGGGTTTACTAATTCAATTAAATTATATTTTAAAAAAGTCTATATTACTTTTTTTGAGATGCAGTAGTTTGTAAAAACAAATAAACGTAAGAACTCATCCCCATCGCCAGTTCATAGTGAAAACATGAAGAACGACTTCGGCTCAGTAAATAGGAAACACAGAAAATCAAAATCTCAGTCTAAGATGATGCAGGTGTTGTTGTAGGAGGTTGACAAATTCCCTCAGCAAATAACAGCTGGGGAGTTCGAACGTCATGCCTTTTGCAGTAACGTATCCGGGATTACAGATTTTGCAATTAGTGACCCTTATTTTATTGAAACCCTAACTTTACAGTATTATTTTTTTCTTGTGTTGTGAATTTGCCCTGTACAGTCTCTTATTTCTTGTATTTTTATTCTTTACTGTTGTGTGAATTTTCTTGCTCCATTTCTCTCTCGCGTTGCTGTTGGAACAGGTGAATTTCCCTAGTGAGGGACAATAAAGGATGTTTATATTTCTATCAAATACTATGCAAATGAAACAAAACACAACGATGGTGCATTTATGCAAAACATGGTACTGCTAAACAATCTTTTTGTTAATATTCACAAATTGGTACTTATTGCATTTTAATTATGGATATGATCTGTTTGGTCCCAGTATAAGGATGTGCTGGTGAGAAGGATTCATAAATATTAGGTTAATGGAGAATATGGGATTCAGTTTTTGTGTTTTTTGTGTTTTTGCCATTAATCTGAATTGCATTACACTTCCATTATTTTTTCCATCCCATTTCTATTAATGAGGCTAGGATAAATATTCAGAACATTTCTCTGTATAATGCAGTGTATGCATAAAGCAATACAGTATTGCAAACCTTAAAACATATGGTTTGGTCAACACAGTATAATCTGTAAACAGCATAAATCTTCATAGATGGTATAACCACTTATAGTAAAATGCATGTTATTATCGCAGTATGTGCAATTTAGACATGTAGATATTTAAAAATTACATAACAACTAAAATAAATACAAATGTTTTCCTTTTTCTATCATACAAAAATAGATACTTATTCTGGCAAATGGGGTTCCGTCGAGGGTTTACCGTGATTGGTGGGTGAGGTTAAATCAGAACTGTGTTTGCTTTAATGCACAAGTGCAGATTTGACACCTGGGGAAAAGTACTCACTCTCTGGGAGGTGTAAACCACATCTTCATTGATCTCCAATGCATACTCTTGAACTGGGACCTGTAACAGTGCTGGGGTGAGGGAGAAATGGGCTCTGTCATGACTTATTCATGCTCTCCTTGAGCAGTACCATCAAAGACAGGCTGAGATATAAGCTGTTAATAACACGAGGTGCTGAGAGGCTGCAGGCTGTGGTCACAGCTTTCTGATAAGACTCGGAGTCACAGCAGCGCACTGGTGGTTTAAAACGTAACACTCTGCAATTAATAGTGAAACATGAGTCAGCCGAATGAAATGCCTTTCATCCGGGGCATCCATCAGGACGTGCTATGTAATGAACATAAGATAATGTACAATTTTGCACCATGTAAGAACTGAAAAACTGTGGCAAAATCTTTAACAGTTTAAAAGAACAACAATTAACGAAATAATGGAAATCCACATGTAATAGAAGCCGTGCACTCATGCTGTCTTATTACACAACTAATACAAATCCCCTCAGGATCCTTTTCTTTATGCAGTAAATCTGCTCAGTGTTCCACTGTGGGTTTTAACCCTGTCATGTCAGCATGTGACCGGTCCTCTCCTCTGTCAAACCAGCAGAGGCTGGGAGTCAGATCAGGATCTGAAGAGCAGCAGGAAAGTGGATTTTCTGTCACTCCCCTCGAACCCTGTCATCCATCAGCCTAACTAATGGACCCGGAAGGAATACACAGAAACAAAGTGGGGGTAGAGAGAGTGGCTGTAGTGTATCAGCCGAGAGGAGCTTACAGGCTGCGCCAGTGTCTCCTGCTGCTCTCATCAGCATGCAGATGTGTGCTGCTTAAACCACAGTCACCTCTCAGTCATCTGAACAGATAGTGATGCAGCTGTTTCCAGCAGTAATGTGGGCTTTCACAGCTGCTGTTTACACCGCTGTGAAGGAGCAGAGGTGAATGATGGAGAGTTTGAAGTCAATAAAATGAACAGAAAGAGCTGGAGAGTGCACGTGTCAAACGGAGTGATGGATGCAGACTTTAAAGCTGACCAGCTGAACGGTTTGTGTTGTATTGACAGTGTGTGTGAGGTTGTGTGTGTCCTTATTACTGTCAATGAGCTGCCACTATTGTCCCACTCTGATAACGTGGGAATGTGAAGCAGGATCAATGTACCTGTCAGTGTTTGTCGTGCTTTTTGTCGTGTCAGATCACCCTATTGGTTGACAGAGCAAGCTTCTGAAAGGTTAAAAGTTCAGTTATCTGAAGTGATTAACTAAACTGTCCTATGGAAACCATAAGGTTTATATTTTTAAAGCTGTTGTTGAAATGATGACACACATGGCTTCTTTTAATGTAAAGCATTTCGTTTACATTTTAAATTTACATTTAAAGTTAGTCCTAAAACCAAGTTAACAAGTTCAGTCTGATAATAAGACAAAACAGCAAAGTCTGGTCGCTGTGGCATGCCAGTAAATTGTAAAACTATAGATTAAACTTACAAGGTGAAGCTAACTTACGGCTGACAATAGATACACATTTCTTAGTGATACAATGCTTCTCACTAAACTCTTGCCAAAAAAAGCAAAGACATGCACGTCTCAAATACTCGAAGCAATGAGTTACAGACGTGGACAAAATTGTTGATACCCTTCAGTCAATAAAGGAAAAACTCACAATGCTCACAGAAATAACTTTCATCTGACAAAAGTCTTAATAAATAAAAATTCTATGAATGTTAACCAATGAAAGTCAGACATTGTTTTTCAACCATGCTTCAACGTAATTATTTAAAAAATGGAACAGGCCTGGACAAAAATGATGGTACCCCTAGAAGAGAATCAAAATAATGTGACCAAAGGGACGCGTTAATCCAAGGTGTGTCCACTAATTAGCATCCCTGGTGTCTACAATCTTGTAATCAGTGAGTGGGCCTATGTATATGACTCCAGGTAGTCACTGTGTTGTTTGGTGACATGGTGTGTGCCACACTCAACATGGACCAGAGGAAGCAAAGGAAGAGTTGTCTCAGGAGATGAGAAAGAAAATCATAGATAATCATGTTAAAGGTAAAGGCTATAAGACCATCTCCAAGCAGCTAGATGTTCCTGTGATTACAGTTGCACATGTTATTCAGAAATTTAAGATCCATGGGACTGTAGCCAACCTCCCTGGACGTGGCTGCAGGAGGAAAATTGATGACAAATCAAAGAGACGGATAATCCGAATGGTAACAAAAGAGCCCAGAAAGACTTCTAAAGAGATCCAAGGTGAACTTCATGCTCAAAGAACGTTAGTGTCAGATCGCACCATCCGTCGTTGTTTCAGCCAAAGTGGACTACATGGGAGACGACCAAGGAGGACACCATTTTTGAAAACAAATCATAAAACAGCCAGACTGGAATAAGCCAAACTACATGTTGACAAGCCACAAAGCTTCTGGGTGAATGTCCCGTGGACAGATGAGACAAAAATGGAACTTTTTTGCCAAGGCACATCAGCTCTAAAAAAATGAAGCATATCAATATCCTACTGTGAAACATGGAGGAGACTCTGTTATGTTCTGGGGCTGCGTTGCTGCATCTGGCACAGGGTGTCTTGAATCTGTGCGGGGTACAAGGAAATCTCAAGACTATCAAGGAATTCTAGAGAGAAATGTGCTGGCCAGTGTCAGAAAGCTTGGTCTCAGTCGCAGGTCATGGGTCTTGCAACAGGACAATGACCCAAAACACACAGCGAAAACACCCAAGAATGGCTAAGAGGAAAACATTGGACTATTTTAAAGTGGCCTTCTATGAGATGAGCCCTGACCTCAATCCTATTGAGCATCTTTGGAAAAGCCGCCCTTCAAACCGGAAACACCTGGAGCAGTTTGGTCATGAAGAGTGGGCCAAAATACCTGCTGAGAGGTGCAGAAGTCTCATTGACAGTTACAGGAATCGTTTAATTGCAGTGATTGCCTCAAAAGGTTGTGCAACAAAATATTAAGTTGTGGGTACCATCATTTTTGTCCAGGCCTTTTTCATGCATTTATTTTTTAAATAATTACATTGAAGCATGGTTGAAGGCAATGTCTGAATTTCATTGGTTAACATTTATAGAATTTTTATTTATTATTACTTTTGTCAGATGTAAGTTATTTCTGTGAGCATTGTGAGTTTTTCTTTTATTGACTGAAGGTTCACTGAGCGATCCTTCTCCTTGCACAAGGCTTGCTGGTTGATTTGTAAAGTTACACTTTCAAATCATTATAAAATCAACAAAAGGGCAAAACTATCAAAAGTGGATTATATGGTTGTCACAAAAAAAGACTTTTTGGTATTTTTTATTTCAAGAGTCTGATATTTTCTTATTCCCAGAATCTGATGACCTGGATCCAGACCTGGCCAAGTTGGCGTCCCTCGGTTTTACTGGTTGTCTGTCTGTGGTTCACTTTAACACCATGAGTCCTCTGAAAGCAGCTCTTCTCCACTCAGACACCAGCCCTGTCATCATCACTGGACCTTTAGTCCAATCTAACTGTGGCTCTGCAGCTTCAACCAATCCCTATGCAGCTGAGAACACACACCACCTGTCAGGTAAGAAAGGAGGAGCCTCATTTGCATCATCTGTGAAGAAGCTGTTTTGTGGTAATTAAATTGCTCACAAATTATTAGAGTCTTAAACATCAAAAGACTTGCTCTATTCCATAACTGTATATATATGCATAATTTCTAAGGGATGGTCGTGTAAACTGTTTGGTACACAGAAATCCTCCAGCCAGAATTTATCATTCCAGCTCAGGGTTATTTCTCTGGGTCCAATCAAGCTGGCATATAGCCCGCTGTGTGCTTTGCAGTTTGGAGAAGACGTGATGTGCAGAGGGTGGGATGGGAGGTCAATAGAGGCTCAACAGTGAATTCTTGCCTCACGCCATGGCTGGAAAGTTGTTTCATAAAAAGCGAAAGCCCAATTTTCTTGCACTGGAAACATCAGCCTTGCTGTATGAGCCCTTGAATCACCCAGGGTGCTGTACTTTTGCTCACTGCAGATGGGAGTTCTATTAATATTCCTAGAAAAATATATTAAACACGCCCCAAAAAAACATTCAGAGGATACCTCTGCCCTTTCATTTTAAATGTAACTGCTGTTCTCGCTGGCCTAAACGCCTAATAATTTCCAACCCTTTTAACGTGATGATAATTGTGCAATAGCAGGTTAGAACGCGTGTGTGTGTGTGTGTGTGTGTTTGTGTGTGTGTCTTATTGATGGGAGCTGCTTTTTGTGAGCTGCATTATGGTGTCATTAAATTTGTACACCTTGTTGGGACGACAAATGACAATGTGCTTGATAACGTAATTAATTAGACCCACACAGGGGAGTTACAAAGAGTTCCTCCGGTCTTGTTTTCATCCAGTTTTATATTCCTTAAACAGTCGTCTAACTTGCTGCTGTAGTATTTGCTTTGTATCTGTTTTTATGAGCGTTATTGTTTCTCTAAATAGCCCTCCTTGTCCATTTCTTTTCAGTTTATTTCCTCTTATTGCCTCTCATTCATCTACCTTACCTCGCTTTTCTATTAAAGCTCTCTGTATCTCTTCTTTTAATTCACGTTGCCCTTGGTTTTTCATCCTTACTGTGTCTATTTACCTCGTTTTTCCCTCTTTATCTCATCCTTTCTCTTTCTCTGCTGTAGATCAGTCTGGTTCAGCAGGTTCGGGTCAACCTTTGATCAATGCCATTAGGACGGACTCGGCTCTTATTGGAGGTACTGTTTTTTTTTAAAACATACTTCACTATACCGTGAACCTTCTTCACCTTGTTTTGCTGCGTTTTGCTGTTGAACTTTTCTTGAACTACGTGAGACTCAATATTTCAGCGATAAGGGTTTTTTGGCAAAGGTGATATGATGAGCAAAATATTTCATTTGAACTAAATTACATCGCCCCGCTTCACTCCAGAACGATTCAAAATGAAGATTGATTCCAAAGTGTTCCCATAAAGTTGTAGCGAGACAAAAGTGAGAGATTCTGGTGTTTCAGTGTACAAAGGGCAGCTGAACTAACCAAACCTCTGCTGAAACTTTCACCCTGTTATCTTCAAAAGTTTTAAAACCAAAGTAGTAAAGCGCAAAATTGATTTCTGTTTTTGAATTCCAATTAGATGAAACTTTCTCTGAATGAAGAAATGTGTCAAACAGGAGTCCAGCTGGGTACAAATGTGTGAGATTCTGTTCAGTGTGTGCTGAAGTTAGATTAGAACAACCAGACTGCAGGGCAAGAAAGCCGACTTACCCAGGAGAGATGGGCAGACAATGTACTGTGAGACTGAGCACTGTGAGAGATTTACAAGTGAATTACAATGTGGATTCTACTCAGTTCATTGTCTAACCCAATTATAGGACTGTAGGTATTAGCTGCAGGACATCGAATTATTTCCAGCTTCCTTATGATGACAGTTCTTTATGTTTTTTTGACGAGTGATTTCCAAAGGCTAAGCGTGTTACTGTTATTGGCATACTTACAGTCAGATAAGAAAAGTAAGACTTTAATAAATAAAAATGTTAGTGTTTACCTTTTAAAGGGCTTCTTGTGTTACATCTTTGTCCCTGAGATGAGATATCCACTCTATGTCAACAAACCCAACAGCAGCTGCTCAGCACTATTTTGTACCTTCTTTAATTAACTTTTTTTTTTTTTAATAAACAGCACTGCGAGCAGGTTTTGAGCCACCTCAAATAGGTGCAGGGATTTATTGAAACGTGTGCAAACATACAAGGACTTGCAGGGTATAAGGCAGAGATAGAGTGATATTAATATTTGGTTTGACCGCCTTTTACTCTGAAACACAGCCTCTGATCTCTGTTAAGCAAGCTTTGTTGTGATTTCTGTAAGTAGTTCTCCAGGCTTGTAGTTTGTAGTGCTTTTAAACTCTATTGTGTATTATTAAGTCCGCTCCATTGATTCAAATATAAAGTTTAAGTGCAGGCTACATAACATAAAAGACCTGTCCAAACCTGAATGCCTGGATATGTCTGCCCTGCAGGTGTCATCGCTGTTGTGATCTTTGTGGTTGTGACTGGGCTGGCGATAACGGGCAGATTACTCTACCAGAGAAAAGAGACATATCGAAACCAGCAAGTGAAGGACCGGCAGGAAAACAGCCAGGATTTTGCTTTTAGCAACCAGGCTGATTCCCAGAGCGTCCCCTGTGAAAACCCAAAGGAGTATATCATTTAACAAGAATTCTGAATGCCTGATGAGATGGTGGTTTTTGGAGGGGTGCAGACCGGACTGTCCGTCATCCCTCAGCACTTCAGACTGCACACTGAGCCACAACGCAGCGGCTCCACGCAATAGAGAACGTATAAAAGGAACAGTTTTGTCTTTTACTGTATATTATGTATATAGTGAATCAAACAGACTACAGTGCTGGACCTTAAAAGTGTTGACAAACTTGTTTCCACTACTATAAATATTTAAAAAAAAAAATGTATATGTGGGAAATTATGTCTACAGCAGTCTCTAGGTATTGTCACTCTGTCATATTCAAAGGCTGCAGGTATTTTGTGTTTTTATTTTTTTATGGGTTGATTTAACTTTATTTCTTTATTCCTGAGAATCAGGTTGTTTGCAGTTATTTGGCTGATGGTGCATTTTTATGAGGGTCATGAATGTTGTTTGCTTAACTGGAAGTGGAAAAGTCTGTCCCTTAATCAGGCCCTCAGGAAGACTACTTCTGTAAGTGCTGGCATTTGTTCATTTGTAATGCCTTTTTATTATGCGGGAAGTTTTGGGAGAATAACAATTTGGAGTTTCTGGAACCTTGAAGACGTCTTTAAAGGAAAACTGTGCGAGCTTGTACAATTGTACTTTGTCAGAGGAATTTAGCTAACAAACATCTATGGACTGCTTTTGTCAGCATTTCAATTATACATTTTATTGAGTGATTTCTTTCCAGCCATGCTGTGCTAGAACAGATTCTTTTGGTCCTTTTTAAGTGACATCTTAAAGTCAACAGTCTTGCTCACTTGTGAATAAGCACATATTGCATTTGTACTGTTGGTACGCTGCAGTTGTGGAAATAAGAGATTTTTATACAGTAGGGACTCATTTTCTCCTTTCTTTCCTTTTTCAGTCTCTTCTTTTCTCTTCTGAGCACACCACAACATTAAACCTTTTCTTGTAGTTTTCTAGCTTTTTATATATATTTTTCTTTTATTAAAGTTTTCTCCTCCCTGCTGCATGTTGCCTGCTGGGAGCATCATCTCCAAATGCTCTAAATGTCTCTGAATGGGGAAGTTTTTATTGCTGGCGGTAACAGTGCGGCTGTCTGTCACCTCATTCACTGCACACAGAGACGGTTAATGTGTTTGTGAAATGCTAATCTGCTCTGATCTGACAGGTGAATTGTGATTTGATGGAAAGCAGAGACAGAGGAGAATAATAAGA
The DNA here is from genome assembly GCF_964374335.1 of Astatotilapia calliptera. Lineage (NCBI taxonomy): Eukaryota > Metazoa > Chordata > Actinopteri > Cichliformes > Cichlidae > Astatotilapia > Astatotilapia calliptera. The sequence continues at coordinate 8,268,127 of NC_137439.1, read as the reverse complement.
CTGAAAGATAATCTGAGAGACTGTGTCAAGCAAACATGGTTATAATGAAAACACCACCAAGCAGAGAGGCCCAACAGCAGCTGTTTATCAACACACGCACACACACCACCGTCTCTCTGAGAGACCCAATGCACAGATGGGATTTTAATGACAAAAGTTGCTAAATCTTCAAAGTGCATAATTCATCTCTTTGCGTTGTTGTCTGTCCCATTCTTGATTCCAGAGAGTTCATTCTCTGGTGAAGAAGCACTGACTGTCCTCGCAGCAGAAGTTACTGCAGTGCAGCACTCTTTAGGTTCAACAGGTAACTTTGACATCCAGATGAGCGTGCAGACTGAACTGTGCTGGATGATACGCTGCATATGTATAAAGCAAATAAGACGTTTCTCAAGACCCAGAGAAGAACATTTTCAAAAGTTTCCTCTGCAAACACAGCATAACATTGGCACCAGTCACTAATGTGGGATTTGTGAAGTGATTTGTGGAAACCGTGTGTCACTGTGAGCGTCTCTGGTTTTGTCAAACCATTTTAACACGACGAACAAGATTACAACCATGTTACATTTGAGGCTGATCATTTTCTACACTATTATGTAGAATTTTGTTAATTTGTCATTTAAAGGATGAAGACCTGGTCACACGAGAATTAAAGGAAGCCTGTGTTTTTAGGAAATTGCATTATTGTATTATATCATATTTAGTACTGTCAGCGAGCTAACCATGCTAACGCGTTGATGCTGTGCAGCCACACGCACGGGGCGATCCGCAGTAACTCATTAACGGAGATTTGCCGCATTAATGCAGTTATGGCGTTAATGTCATTTTATCGAGATTAACGCTTACAGCACTAAGTATATTATATTATATTATATTGGGCTATACAACCACTTCAGAGTGGTACCGTTGGTGTGGGAGGCTTACATCCCACTTCCTGTTGTATATTTTCTGTTGTCATCAAGTGGACGTATTAAAGAGAACTGGATGCTGTATTAAAACATTGTGGCTCTTTCATTCACGTTCTAAATAAAGCACGGGCTAGTTATCCTGTATGCTCTGCATGCTCGCCAAATTTAAGCCCGTGAATATAGGAATATAATCTGTGACACTCCAGAGAGCATGCATACCCGAGACTCCCACATGCCACTCCTACTGACTTCCACTCGGCTCCCTCAAACCGACTAATGGACTTTAATGAAATAATCATACCGCTACTTTCAAAGCATTACTGGACTTTTGGTCTAATACTTTGATCTGTTACTGAGCTGAATGTATCAAACTCTCACGATTAAAACAAAAAAAATTAAGTTTTTGACTTTAAAAAATTGTCTAAAAAGAGTAAAAAGAACAAGTTAAAAATCAGAAATGTGCAGCAAAGCCTGTAATGTGAGCACAGCCACAAGAACTATACATTCTTAATGCTCCACTAGCTGATGAGCTACAGCTTCTTGACTGTCTTTTAGTTTAATTGTGTAATGGGCTGTTTACACTGCCTGACATTTCGTCATTAACTGAGTAAAGAACTTTCCAAAATAAAATCAGGAAGTCCTTATTGTCATCAGGTTTGTCCACTCACTAACTTAAACGTTTTAAATACATATTTAAATTCATGTATTTTAAATTTCAGGTTCCCAATTTTATTTATCTCTGGCTCTACGTTCCCTCAAATGTTGAGAAAATGTGCAAATTGGCTAATAACCTAACTTAATGTGATTGAAATAAAGCAAAAAAAAAAAATTGCTTAAATTCACTTTGCATTGGTGCCATGTTAGATCATTAACCTAGCAGGTTGTGGGGGGTTATTATTATTAATTTGATGAAACTCAAATCATGTGACCAGGTCTGAAGTTATGCAGTTTTCTTATTGTCATCAAACTCTGTGAAGTTAAAAAACAACAACAACAACAGGTAACTGATATTAATTGTGATATATATTTCTCTGTGACAAGTAATCATAACCAGTGAGACTTTACTTTGATTGACGAGTCATTTTGAACACAGTACACAGGTGCACCTATAGACAGGATAAAACATGGACATAGCTTCCAGGTCTGAAAAGCATTACTGAAGTGCCTTAAACCTACAGTTTTTTAATTGTCCAGCAGGGGGCAACACCTCTTTCAATAAAACTTACAGTTGTGTAGAAGTCTATGGGAAAACACTCCCTGGCTCCCTTGCTCTGTGTGACTTCAGTAAATATTCCCCTGATGGATTTATGGTCATTCGCCATAACGAATAACAACATTAAGCCCATTTTGTAAATTACTGCCATCCAGAGAGTTGTGAGGGACTTATCAAAGATATGCTCATTGCACACTATTTCACTGTTGGAGCTGCCCCTCCCTCATTGCATCTGGTTTCAAACGGCTTGAAATGCTCTACTCAAGGCTTCATAACAGGACTTTATTGACCAACAGGCCAAATCAGAGTGGCTACGTCCATCCTTTATACTGTCTGTGTATAAACTGTCCTGCTATGGGAAATGCTTGCTAAAGTATTTGTGTGTGAATCTACTGCTGAGCTGAGTTGCTAACATAGAAGTACGTAGCGAAGTCCCGGTAAGGTTTGCCAAAAACTACCGTGGTCTCAAATTAGTTTTTGGGAGTTTTTTTCAACAGTACTGAGGCTAGAAAAAAAGTTTGGGGAAGTGAAATTTGACCTTTTCATGAGATGTATTGACTTTAAGTTAAATATAGAGTAATTAAAGTCTTATTCTTCAGTATTTTTTTTTTTGACTGACAGTGGTGTAGTTTCTCTCTGACAATGCACTTGTTTAACGATGAAATGTTGTCAGTGTATCTGTAGTGTTAGTGAATACAGTGATGTGAGTGTGAGTGACATGCAATAGAAATATACAGCTTTCATCCATAACTCTGGTTGTTTGGTTATCAACAAAAAACGCCTGTTTGATGAAAATAAATAACAATGCTTTTTAAAAAATAAAAACTATCATGTTTTCATGCTTTACACACGAATTGCAGGAGTGTTAAACAGTAATTGTGTTTGTGAATCAATTTGTTCTTACATTTACATATCTGAAGGGTTCTGCAGGACGATGACATGTGTTTCCGCAACAAAATGAAAGAAAATTAGTTGAGGTAGGATTCTTTACAAAAAAAATGTAAACCACTGCAATCTTTTGTTTCTTTGTTAAATGAATGTGACATACAGCAAAGACTTCCCCCTCAATAACCATAACAATTTACATACATTTACATCTTTTATGTGTGTTCCTTTTAACTGGAGTGTGGGAGGATGCTCATCCTTCAGTGCTGACATTTATGATGGCTGTTAACATCCCAGAGATGAGAGAAATATGTAAAGCCGTGTGGCATCCAGGAGCAGAGGGTGACAAAGTGATTGCCTGTGAAGAGTCACTTAGCGCCTCTCTCTGTTCAAGTGCTAAGACGCCTGAGGTTATGATATGATTCAGCTGCCGCACATCAGTGGTCCCTGCTCGATTCATTTAAGTATCCGCTTACTGGTTGTGATCAGAGGCCACAAGTAAAGCTGATAACTGACATCTTCAGCATCAGCGGCGATATCAGAGACTCGCTGAAGAAAACTTCAAACAGATCAAATAATCTCTACAGCCAACTAGAATTTAAACTCGTTAAAGGATTCAGTCTCATCTGTGGGCAGTGCGGTATACATCTAATGCGTCTGATTAGGATGATAAATACCAGTCTCTTCCCCTCTTCGCCAATCAGTTGACAGTAGAGGGAAAGAGACTGTCATCCTGGGTTAACATTTGAAAGAGCTTTGATGTGCTGGCTTTTTCATCTGCGATGGCGCTGTGACTCACAGGGCTTTATGTAGCTCCCTTCCTTTGGTTATTTTCGATACACACAGTGGTTGAAGCTTTGGAGCTGCCTCTGTTTTAAAGCAATGTCGTGTTAAAACTGCACCGGTTGATGCCGCACTGAGCGTTTCTCCTGAATGGTGTGCTGTGCACGTTTGTCACAACCATACAGTATTTTTGCAAAATATACAAAGTGCAACAAATATGTTTTAATTTAACTTTCCGTTATTCTAGTTTTGCTTGATGTTCATTCACATGTTAGATAAAGGCACCTGAAAATTGTTCTGGAGTTGTTACGCTGAAAAAAATATTATAAATTACACATTGCTTTTAAAAAGTAATGCATTATTTTACTTCATGCTTTTTATGGTGTGGAGGTAAATGCTAACAATATAACAATAAACATTATATAAGTCCACTTATCTTAACAATTATATAAGGACCCTCTATGGTATGGTTTTGCCCTTACACAGCAAACCACATTGTTGGTTAGTACAAGCTGGTCGTTAAGTTTCAGTGAGAGCAACTGCTAAGAATAATGTGATTTCTATTGCCAGTTCCCTTCAGACTAAAATTTGAACCTTACCACTGCAACCATTACATTCCAAAAACCCAAATTTAGATTGAAGTTTGCTCAGTTTTCATGGATATTTGTGATTTTTAGCAGATCACCTGATATCTTCCATGCAACTAGTGGCAACCGCTGCAGTCTGCTAGCAAACTAAGCAACTGCAAGGAGGTTTTTTAATGCGGCACCCAGTGTTGGTCAAGTTACTTGAAAAAAGTAATCAGTAACTGCTTCCCCAAAAAATTAATCCCGTTACTTTACTGATTACTTATTTTCAAAGGTAATTAATTACTTAGTTACTTTTTAAAAACACGATTTACAACCTGAATAGGTGATAAAGCGATAGATCTTTCAGCCCAATTCTACTTTTTCTGCATAATCCATCATACAAAATGTAATCAAATGGAAAAGTCTCTTTTTAAAACTTGTTTTATTAGTTTTAATCTTTTAACTTTATGCATCAAGCAAAAATTTAATTATATGCAACATTCTCTGACTGGAAGAAATTTGTTTAATATTTAAACCTATTTTCTGCACATTCCAGCACATAAAATATTTTTTGTGTGTGTTTACACTCACTCTTTCAAATAGATGCAAGTAAAACACAGCAGAAAATAAATAAAGTCACAGACTAGTGGTCCTGTTGCTCTATTTTCACCTGTAAAGCAGGAGTGGCGTAGGCGGAGGTTTACCCTGGTGCAGGTGTGCCGCGGCGGTCAGTGGAAGAATCCGCGAGTTTCTCTGTGAATTTCCCATTACATCGTTGCGCACTCGGTGCTTGCTTGGAAGTTTAGGGGGTTTTCGGTGTAAAAAGAAGTTTTCTTCCCACGCACAGAAGACGCTAATGTTTTTGTCACTTTTTATGGAATCAAACTCAAAGTAAGGTCAGTACTTCCACGCTTTAAACGCTGCACGCTCATACTCTCCCCTGCACTCGATATATTATCCATTGTTGATCTGCACACAGCTGTTGCCACAAACGTCGCACTTTCTTACGGCACTGTCGTGAGACATTCTCTTACAAGTAACGCGTTACTGCCCATCTCTGGCGGCACCATATCGCACTTATTTGCAATCAATTTCAATAACAATAACATCTAGCAGCATCTCCTCGATGGTCCAGGTGCACACATTATCCATAGTGAGGAGGTCACTGACCAGTCTTGAGGTTTGTGTGACTAAAGTTTTGCAGAATCAAGGCATGGTAGGTTTTACTACCTTAAACTGTAAATGTAATGTGATTATTATATTGAGATACTGTAATGCATTACATCACTGTATTACAGACAAATGCAATGTGATTGTAGAAAAGGTTTCACTTGTATTATTATTATTATTATTATTATTATTATTATTATTATTATTATTATCTGAACTTTCAAGAAGTATTACTTATTATTATATTTAAGAAAATGTGTGTACCACAAAAGTAGGCAGCTCCATAGTCATTACACACCACCAAAACAATATGAAAAAGATATTGTTTTGGTGGTGGGTAATGGTGAATTGAAATCACTTCCATTTATATTAAAGCACGTGCCAATGGCTGGATGAAGTTTATAGCGTAAAGCACTTTGAGTCCAGAAAACCACCATGGTAATGCAGTCCATTTACCATTTACAGCAGTATTACACCAGTGGTCAGTGGTCTGAGACAGAACTATATCACCCAGTGCTGCCTGTAGATGCAGTATTACTTCACAGCACCTCCACACAGATGAATAATTTAAACTTTACTGGCATCTCTTTGCTTTTGTTTTTCTTTATTTTATCATGAATGGACAGGTAAGTTTGATCTATAAGTCACATCAGGAGAAAATAGAGAAACCTGAGTGAAATTAAAGAGCATGCCCTTTGCTGAAATCAGGTACTGCTGTTATTATTCATGTTTTTCCCCCATTAAAAATCTCTGGCTCTGTTTTCTCCTCCAGTTGGCCAGTTTGCTGACTTAAATCCCTCAATTATTCACCTCTACTCCTCAACAGCGATGTAAACAGCAGCTTTAAAATCTGTAATTACTGTGATATTCAGCTATATTAAAGGCTGCTTAGATGACAGAGGGGTGCGTGAGGGTTTAGCGGGACAGATCTGCATGTTGATGAGAGCTGCTGATGCATGCTTTTTGTGCGCCTGTAAACATGGTGCAATTATGTTTTAATCTTTACGTACAAGACGCTAATGCAGTAAGTATCCAGTTATGTCATCGCTCACACAATAAATGAGCAGAATATGCGGCAATGCAATAGCAGAATAGTACTGTAAGCCAGTTGAGCGGATGGAAATACACATTTTCATGAATAGGCTACTAATCCCACTTTGCAATTGAAATGACTTTTTGCTCACCCTAAACCCTGCAGTTCACCCAGAGCTAGCCAAGCAAAATTTGTTATGTGTCAAATCATGTTCTTTCATACTTGCAATTAAGAGTACATAATGCTTGGATTTACACATACTATTAGGCTGAGAGTGTGAGTAGTGTAGCCATACGCAGATTATAAACCCTGTATTTGGTGAGATTTCACAATTTTTTAGGATGCAGGAAAAATGGAGCGTTGTTTTGGCTCTACGAAGGGCCTTTTGATAGTGTAGAGATATTGTGTGTTTCCTCATCTCAGCTGAAGACAGGGTAGAAAAAACTGAACTTCCGATTAGGGACTTGATTCCAGCTATTCTGTATTTGTTTTCCTTCTTTTTGATATCACGCAATGTCCTAAAATCTCATCACTATTTACTGTGAGACACACTCTGTTAAAGCATCTTGAGGCGACTCATTTGAACTGAATTAATGGTAAAACAAAGTATTTATAGGGTGGTTATAGGAAAGCTGTAGGGCCTCCACCTAGTCCCAGTCTCACTCTAACCTTAACATTAAACACATATTATCATCGCTTTAAAATGCAATGACTTGTGTGTAGCCAACATCTGTAGATGGACCTAGCTCTGCAACCACTTGCAGCCACTTGGCGTCTTTAACTCAACTTCGAGGCATCAAGATAAACATAAATCTATGAGGGTCACAAATAGTTACATAGTTGCTGTATGACAGCAATTTAAAATGACACAGGTGCTTGGCAACCTTGCACTTCAGACCGCTCTCACTTCCGATGCGTAATATACCGACGATTTGTCACATCCCGAGGCGTTCTATTCCTCTGCTATGCGCCGGGTTGTGGATGAAATCCAGTAGAACAACAGTCCCGCGGTAATAGACATTCCAGCCCTAACCCTAACCTTATCAGTAACCCTCACCACTGTAATGATGTTAGATAGTGTTTTCCAAAGCGATTTAAGTAAAATAAATGTACATGTGTAGATTCATTCCAAACGGTTCTAATTTTTCTGATCTTGTAATATAGGGACGTGTTGGGTGCCTGGAAGCATAATATACCAGCGATTTGTCACCTAGCGTAAAATAATATAACCAGAAAACATCCAACTGAGTCTGATTCAGATTCATGGCGAAGTGCTGGCAGTCTGTCTGCATTTATAATGGCAGTTATCTGCAAACTATACTCAGACAAAGTCAACCACAGTTGTTTGGAATTGGGTTACCTCTGACTAGGTAACATGTGCAATCGCCTTGTGAATAAAGAGGTCCCTACAGTTACTTGCAAATGCAAAAAAAAAGTGGAAACCACTTATTTTTTTCCCCAGTTGCAGGGAAGTTGCAATTCTACTTTTAATCTAGTGTGACTGAGCAATTATTAAAAAAAAAAAAAACCCTTCAAGCTGTGTAGCAGATACACAATAGTTAAATCAAGTGAGAAAAGCTGGCAGATTTTAGCAGGTGATTACTGCAGTCAATGAGGTCATCACAACTTGCCTTCTTACATGCTGGACTCAACCACCCTGCACATTGTGTACATAGTGAAAATACAAGCTTGCTAATGCTCTGAGACAAAGTGAAAGAGACTCTTCAGCCAAATGCGTGAAGTACTAATTGGTAGTGACCAGTGTTGGCTTTGTCGTTGCTTTGTCGTTGCTTTGCTGTTTGTTGGGTACATCTAGACTTTTGGCAGAGCACCGGTTAGCTTGTTATTAACAACCCACTAAAGCCTTCAGTTCCCTTCTTTTGCTCCTCTTATTTTTTCCACACACACCTACACCATTTAAATTAAATATCTATTCCAAATTCAACATTATTAAAAAGTATCATCGTTAATCTCACCAAAGTCCAGCATCTCCACTTGGTGGGAACAGGTTATTGTCTTAAGTAAGCCGTGTCATATCAGTACTGCATGTAAGCATATTACATCTGTGTTAATGCACCAACTAAAGAAAGAAAAATCATTGCATTACAGACTTCAAAGCTTTTAAAGGAACCCAGTCTAATTTAGGCTTTGAAGCTCTGTAACATGGTGAAGATGCTGTTTTTTCCTTGATGTTTACAGCACCTGCTACTGAATGAATTAAACAAATGACCCTCAACATCCCCGAACTTCTTCTGTAATGTCTGTAATACTCTTCCTCATATTCAGCTACAAGGATCAGCACATAATACGGTTTTTATATATTTTCTGCTCACCATGTCGGCATCAAACCATCGCAACATGACGTTAGAGACCTTACAGCTAACAGCAAAGGTAGTTATTTCATGATAACCAGTTCTATGCTGCTTTTTCAGGGAAGTGAGCAGAGCGGAGAAGCTCTCTCATTAAAAAGCAGTGTCTGGTTCAGCTTGAAGCCCTTGATATTTTGACATGATGTTTTGCTGAAGGGAAAAGATCTCTTTTCTAATAGCAGGCTTCTGGTAATCATCCAGACCTCCCACAGATTATAATTTGACCGACTGCAGAGTAATTAGATGGCAGAGTTTTTCCTGCTAATTATCAGCCCACCTACAGTACAGCATGTAGGAAGTAACAAAGTCTGTCCGCTGGTACTTCCCTCCACTTCTCCTTCATTCATCTCTAATGAACACACTTAATTCCATTCATGTGTGGGCTGGTTAAATGAGACACTCAGACATTTGACACAGGAGCCTTGTCTGAATAGCTCATTACAATCAATTAAAGCTGGGGTTAGGCAGAGTGTTTATGGTGTCACTGGACAATAAGCCGTGTTAGCTTTTCAGCATATTCGAGTGCTCCGAGAGGGAACCAGATTTCTGTATTTCCTTTGGCCTCTTTTTCAGGCTTGTGAAAGACAATCCTGTCAGTAGAGACTTTGGTCTATCACAGGGATTTCAGACCAGATCAGGTGAGACATAGGAAATCCATATAACGGTGCTCTTATCTGAGAAAGTGGCTTAAATCCTGTCTTCTTCTTTCTGTTGCTTCCTTTAGGAGTCATCTGCCTCAGTCTCACCTCATCTGAAGCATCTTCTGTCAGGTCAGTTGTCAGCATGTCCTTCTTCACTACATCCATGAATTTCCTTTGTGGTTTTCCTTTTTTCTTCCTGCCTGACAGCTTCAACATCATTTGCCCAATATATCCAGTATCCCTCCATAGCACATGTACAAGACATCTCAAACTTGCCTCTCCAACCTTGTCTCTCTTTTAAATCGTGTGCAAAGCCTTATTCGTCCCTAAATGTCAGAAGTCAATCAACATGGTTAAAATCAGCTCTATTCATTGGCATTTTAGTTATAACACTTTGAAGAATTACATTTTGGGTTTTTATCTTTCTGACGTGAAGAACGCTGCAGGAAATTACTGTTCTCTATAAAACTGAACAATAACTCTGTGGCACATCAACATACCTATCAGGCATTTTTCTGTATTATACCTTCTTGCAGCTCTTTCTCAGATTTATATCATACTTATTATTTATTAATGACATTTGAACTACTCTCTTGGATAATCTCAGTCTTACTTTTTACTCTTTATTACCTTACCTAATTTGTATTTTTTATTTTTGTCGTTTTATATCACTGTTGTATATGTAAAGTGATCTGTTTCTCTTTCTCTCAATCTATCTATAAAACAGAAGCAGAAAAATAAATTATGACAGCAACGTGCTTTAATTTTCAATAATTTTGTTAACACCTTAAACATGTTGCCATTTGAAATCCACATTTGCTACACATATTATACCTAGATTTGTACTCGTATTTGCTATATGTTTTATATTTTGAATGAGTATATAAAACACAGAAGAAACGAAAGAGATTCAGTGGAAATATGTGACAAAGATATGTGAAAAAGCAGTTTTAACCCACCAGAACTGCCCTGGATTCCACACAGTACATGTGTATTTATGTTTAGATGGAGGTTTTAGCCTGTCTTTTTTCTTTTACTTCATTCAACAACTTCAATAAATAAAAAGGTTACAGATAACAGACAGTTTGTTGTGGTCACTGAACACCGGAGTGCTTATAAAGAGAGCTTAGCGGCTCGTGCAATTTTTGAGAAGAGCTCACTTTCCCTCTCTCGCCCTCAGCACTATATCAGCACTATAGACAGTTTATTGACCACATGCATGTGTGGTTGGGAGCCTGTAGAGAGTAGTAAGGTCAGTGGAGAAAATCACTGGGCTCCACTTCTCCACATCAAATTTTTGCACAAAAACGCTGCCTAACCAGCACAAACAAATTCCTGGATGTTTCAAATGCTCAATATGGAGATTCTCAGGGATCTCCTGACCTTCACGGGATAATGTTGGACTCTCTCATCAGTTCATAAGAATTCATTCTGTTTCTGTTTTTGCATTTCTGTGTGACTGTGAATGTGTTGCTTTGCTTGTAATTGGAAAAGTAACCATGGTTCATTCATGCAGCAACAACACTGCACTGCTGCACAATAGTGCCTAGCAGTTTCTTAGGGAAAATACAGGCAACACAACAGACAATCTTATGTTTGTAAGGTAAACATCAGTAAACGTGGCGTTTAATCAGGCTCTATATATTGAGCATTTTTTTCCATAATACTCCATATCCATAAAGATATAATTAACAAATCCAATTGATTTCTAACTTTTTATCAGATTTAAGTCTTTACCCAGATTAGAGGGATTTAAAGCTGGATAAAAGATCACAATTAATAGAAAAAATGTATGGGCTGTTGAAGGCTTGACCCTCCTCCTCACAGCCTTCAACATGGCTGATAAGAGCATTTGGAGGTGAAACTGGAAAATCATTTCATTATTGGATAGCAAGGTTGTAAGGTAGCTCTGCCGTGATAACTGATACAAATCAGGGCAAACACTGACTCCACTATGTGGAAGCAGACACAGAGGAGAGGCTGGAAATGTTTTTGGGGAGAGAAGGCGATGAGTGTGAGGATAATCCGTTAAAAGTACATGTCGTCTTCAGGCAGACATGTTTAAAAAGTTGTCCTCGTCTGCTGTTATTTCTCTGTCACAGATTAGCTCTGTTTCTCTGGGGACTGTTATTTTTCCATTAGAGATTAGACCAGTGTTATCTCCTATTAAGAAGGAGAGCTTGGAAGAGTCAAGGTGCTCTTAAACCGAAGCTGGGGAACTGTAGAGCAATCTGATAAATATTCTCTGCAGACGAGGAGAGCTAATGCTCCATTTAAACTCTGTCTCTTGACTTGTCATTGCCTTCTACCTTCCTCTGTCTGAGTTCTTTCCTTCATCTTCCACCCTCATCAGTCTGTTAGACTCAATCACTGACTAGTGAGTCATTGTGACCATGGAGGAAAACTTGGTTTAAAAACCATCAGCAGCGCACTGTAGCCTGACATTTGCATGATAATCCAACCGCTTCTCAACGCCGACACATGATGCTGCCTAAGATCAATGTTATGTCTATTTGTGAATCAGCTTCTAAACAGCTCTATTGAGAGCTTAAAAACAGGAAAGCAACTGGACTTCTTTAGTTGTCTTCTTTTATTAAGCTCTTAAGGCTACCATGACTGAAAACCTACACAGACATTTCCTGGTTTCTGCTTTTCATTTTTAGTGCTAGCCTGTTGCGTGTTTACCGTGTCTTCTTTACTTCCTACTTTTTGTTTCTTTCCCTCCATTGTGATTGCATCATCTCTATTGTCTTTTAGCTGCCTGGTTTCATCATTAATCACCACTGTGTATGGATAAAATACAGTCCCGTTTTTAACTCTCGCTCTCATCCTTTACTTTTAGTTATGTAAGCTGTCTCTGTGCCCTGCACTTCCTGGCTCATGTATCCTGAGCCTTTAGCAGGTGTAATTAACCTGAACACAGTGCTGTCAGATGTTTATCCAGTCGAGTCATTAGACATTATATACCTTGTCATATATTTGAAAAATAACGCTTCTGTTGTTCTTGTTACTTTGATTTTGTTGCAATGAATACAAAAATGTGTATTTCCTGTGTCTCTTCACGATGCAATTAAAAAAGTCCATTGTTCTAAAACAGGAGGGGACAAACTGAACTATTAAACTGGAAAACTGGAGATAGCAGTTCGTGCTCTTCATTTCCTTTCTGTTGTCGCAGTAGTATGCACAAATGTGAAGAATGAAGAAAGAGAGGTAGAAAGAATTTCACATCTCCTCAAAAATTTCTGCATAAACTAGAAAGTTTTAAAAAATGTGCCGGAAGGACCTTCAAATATCTGACAGCAGGAATATGTGAGATTGAGAGATTTCTGACACTGTCCAACAATCTAATTCCAGAAATTCGTCACCTGGATGTCTGTGTCTCTAAGACTGTTTGTTTTTATCCTTTGCAAACCGTTTAGTCGGAAAAGGCTCTTTTTTTGAAAATTGAAGGACTGAAGTCATGCTGCTGTACGATGTAGAGAAGATGGAGTTAACCTCCATGACATACCTCACTGACAAGTGAAGTCTATCAAGCTGAGGTGTTTTGTAAACAAAGTGATCGTGGCTCAAGAGTTGGCAGTTCATCTTGTAATCGGAAGGTTGCCGGTTCGAGTCCTGGCTCCGACAGTCTCAGTCGTTGTGTCCTTGGGCAAGACACTTCACCCGTTGCCTACTGGTGGTGGTCAGTGTCTGGCAAGCTCGCCTCTGTCAGTGCGCCCCAGGGCAGCTGTGGCTACAATGTAGCTTGCCATCACCTGTGTGTGAATGGATGGATGATTGAATGTAGTGTAAAGCGCTTTGGGGTCCATAGGGACTAAGTAAAGCGCTATACAAATACAGCAGAAACTTGTCAATTGCAAGGTAGGCCAGCTTAAAGCATATCTTGTCTGATCTTCCTTTCTGTCTCTATTCCAGGTAGAATAGAGGTAGAGAATGGATACACATTTCTGCATGTTATGCAATTCAGCGTCACAAGAGAGCTGCAGCCCATCCAAACTTTCATGGTGTTGCAGGCAGGTACACTCTGTGCAGGTCACCAGGGTGTACCCTGTATACCCAGAAGTCCATCAAAGTACTCTGACTCTTAGAGCATCCATAATTTACAAACTGAACATTATGTAGTATTATGAACTGATCTGAACTGAAAATAGCTTTTTTCTGTTACACTTTTACACAATCATATTTATTTTTGCAGCCAGATGAGTAGCCCCCTGGTGGGCATTCAGAAAAATACAGATTTGCGGCACTTCTAGCCACAGCAATGCGTGTAACGATGTCAAGCTTTGCCTGTCGCAAGTTGCTTAAGTTGCGGTAAGTTGCAGTACCAGCAGATGGCGATATTTTATTTCAAGCCAACATGAAAAAATAAATGGAAAACATTTAAAGAGACATTGCTGGCACATTTACTTCTAAATACATATCAGCCACCGTCTTAATAGTTCCTGGCATGGAAGGAGCCTGGAATGTATTTCATACCTCCCACAGGTGGTAGCGACTTGTTGGCGTTAAATATTATCTCCCCCTGCTGGTAGTGCAAATTAACCATGCATGTACATTTGACGCTTAGGACAGAGAAAGCTGAACATCCAGAGGGTTTACCAGTGTGTCCATTACACACTTTGCTATGATCTTGAGTCGCAGCTTAACTTTTTAGATGAGAAGATGTCATCTTTTTAAATGCAGTCTAAGGATCATTAACAGGTAATAGAAGTTACCTTAAAAATTTAGATGTCATAATCTGTTTGATAGTGTTAGACACATTTTAATCCATGTTAGTACAGCAAAATCTTTTTCTTTTCTTTTCTTTGATTTTTTAATGAAACTAAACCTTTAAAAACATTCTGCTGTAAAAAAAAAAAAAAGCAAAAAAAAAAAGCTCAGATTTATTCTCGGCAGCCTCGGCTCATTTTACAACATGAGCTGCCTGTTCTGTTAAAACATAATGTAATTCAGAAATTCAGCTTCCACCTGCACAAATGCCAATTTTCTCATGTTTGCCCGTAAATGACTTGGACTCTAAAGTGATATTCAACAAGCCCAAGTCATTTTCAATTCTTTAAGATTGTGATGAAAATTACCCATGTTTTCAGTCATATAATTATCTCAGTAAGAAGCCTCCATTTTCCTGCAGGTATCACCTAAGCTGTCCCATTACAGTCGATATCATGAGGTTCTCTCCAGCTAAAGTCTCTCATTTACCCTGTGACACACCTCCCATTACACACGCCCACAGGATGACATTTACAGAAGCCTCCTATTTGTTGTTATCTCACAAACCGAGATGGTGAGCTATTTTCTGCTCAGCAGGAGCCTCCATCTCATTCTCCCTCAAATTATTGTCTCTTTTTTTCTTCTTCTTCAGTTTGCTGTTATATTTTCCCAGATATTGTCAGGCTATCTTCAACTTGGTCAACTTTTCTCTCTTTTTTTTAGAGCTTTTTCAAAAGATTTTCCAGAGTCAATGCGAAATGACTCTCACAGGAGCAGCAGTGGCAGCGTATATTGTTCAATTTAGGATCAGTTTACTTTTTATCCAGGTGACGGGCAGAGGAACAAAGATGCTTTGACAGTCGCCTGGCACCATGAGGATTACGCTGACATTGGTTGTGTGTTTTCGGTGCTTGATAAGATGCTCAGAAAACAGCTTTATTAAGCCAAAGTACACAGGATATAAACTCTGTAAATATAACCACAAATCTCTTAACATGTTTTCCTGTTGTGACAGTGGGATTTATATTATCAACCTACAGCAGAGTAAAGTGGATTATGGTCAAGCGTTGCAGGAATCATTAGTGCAAAACCATCCCTGCAGATGCTTTAAAAGGGCAATATATTCAGCCAACAACGAGGCAAGAGAAATGTTTTCAGGCTATAATTTAAAGTCAGTTTAATGTCTACTGAAGGGCACATGAATAATGTATTTCTAAATAGATCTATTTAACCTCACATCGGTTTTCTGCATTTTTTCTTATTTTTGCTCAGAGAAAGCTGTTAGAACTGGCAGCTGCAGTTTAATTTCCCCACCAGGCAGATTCTAGATTTAGAAAGTATTGCTACCCTTGTTTTCATTTGTTGTTTCAAAATGTAGGCGTCGTGAAGCCCTGTGAGACTGCAGCCTTGATTAAAGTCATTACAAATCAAATTGACTGGACTTAAAGGAAAACACAGAGCGCATTTAATGCCGCACCAGGCAAGGCTGCGAAATGTTGCATCAAAAAGTCGCCATCCACTTCCCCAAGTACCTCCTGTTCAACTGTTATTTAAAGAAATCCATGTACATCCTCACCACCACGTGGGGCAAGTGCAGAGCTGAACATAGAAAAGAATTGACAGTTTGCCCACAGCAGAACTCAAATTTTCTTATTTACTGCATCTAGTAATGTGCAACGGTTGGAGGACACCTCCTCTTCAACAGACAGTGACACACAGGGAAACGCCATTTTAAATCACCCGTGATAAGTCACATGAAGACGACCAGTGGCAATAACGTCTAATCAGAACCACGTATTAGATAGGACATACATGTTGCCTTGGCATAAATCAGAAAAACAGAAAAATGCCTCAACAGACAAAAGGAAATAAATACAGAAAATAAGTAGATGAAGATTATCCCCACAAACCGGTTCAGGGTTTGACTTATAAACCATCAAGGTTAACAGAGACTGGTCCAGAAAAAGAGAAAATACTCAGTGTGTAGCAGTTCACTGAGCAGAAGAATTACTTGACTCTATTGAGCTCATTACACCCAAGGTATGCAGAAGAGCAGGCGTGTCGAACTCCAGGCCTCCAGGGCCGGTGTCCAGCAGGTTTTAGATTTCACTCTGGGTCAACACACCTGAATCAAATGATCAGTTCATTAGCAGGCCTCTGGAGAACGTCAAAACATGTTGAGGAGGTAATTTAGCCATTTAAATCAGCTGTGTTGGACACATCTAAACTTGTAGGACACCGGCCCTCGAGTCCGACACCCCTGCAGAAGAGCGTCTCTCAAAACCAATGAATGCACAAATGAAGGCTGTTCTGAAGGCAAAAGGTGATCCAAATCAATACTCGCAAGGTGTATCTAACAAAGTTACTGGTAAGTGTATATAGATTATATGACATTTAAAAGATCCCTATCTTTGCTAAGTGAGAGCTGTCCATATACTCCAGGTCCCTAATTGAAATTCAGAAGTCATGTGGTCACTGGTGAGAAATCCTCTTCACGTACAAAGTGACAAAGAGAGAGAAAAGAAAAACATCTGTGATTGAACGCTCTGTCCAGAGGAGGCTGAGATCAGTCGTGTTAATCTTTTTCCTTTCTCATCCTTTTGGTATTATTTAGTGTAAAGCTTCACAGAAAAGCTGGATTTGTACACTCACTGATGTGCTTTCAGAGAAATTAAATGAAAACATTTCAGTTTCCTCGCTCCCGGCTGGAGCCGAAGCAGAGGCTCCCATGAAGTTAGTTTTTTTTTGTTTTGTTTTGTTTTAGAGAGTTGATTTCTTTATATTGCAGATATTAGCAAAATGGTGATCCAGACCAAAAATCAGTACCACTCCTGCAACAAATGTATTTTGCAACAAATCACATTAAGCATTTGTTTGCAAAATTAGATGGTTTGAAATGTCTCTTCAGTTTGGGCAAACCTTTATGTAAATAACATATACTGTATTTTCCACACTATAAGGCGCACTTAAAATCCTTTAATTTTCTTAAAATCGACAGTGCGCCTTATAATCCGGTGCACCTTATGTATGAATTCTGGTTGTGCTTACTGACCTCGAACCGATGTTATGTGCTACACGGTGCTCACAAATCTGTCAAAAAATCTTTTATTATGACTTCGGTAAGCTACGAAGCCACACCGCTTGATGGATTGTCGGAGCATTACGGCTACCGTAGTCAGAGCCTCACAGAGTAATCTGGGTCCAAAACTCCATCTGCTTCAGGTCCCAAAGTCTAATGAACAATGAGTTAGAAGTTAGCAGGGAGTTAGCTCGATAGTTTCCACCCGAACATGATATAGCATGTTCTGAATAAATTGAAACGTACAGCTCTGCTGTCACTTCCAACATAAATGAAGACAGAAAACTAAACAGCAGTGACTTTTGTAGGGTTGCTGAAGTTGGACTAGCTGGTATATAATGATGTGTTACACGATCACTAGCGACACAGCTATGTTAGCATAACATATACGCAGTGAAGCTGGAGGATGAGCGCTAACTTTGTTCCACTGGATAAAAGTAGAGGTGAGGGTTCCTGATGGTTGGAGACAATTGTAATCGCATGGCAGGATGCTGTAAACGAACCAAACTTCAGTCAGGAGAACAACTGAGATAATCCATACGAGGTTAGTCATTAATATACTGCAACAACATGGGAATAGAGCAGCTCCTTAACATTAATGAGTCAATGGTACGGAAATGGATGAAGCAAGAAGAATGAATTGAGTGAAGTTTGACTTATCTGACTGTTTTGTTTCGCTTAATGCGCCTTGTGGTACATGTTGTTCCTTATCCTGATTATATACAGCAGTAATAAGTTTATGAAACGTTTAACTTACAACTTGAACACTGTAGCTTGAACTACATATCTGCATGGTGCAAAAAAGACCATTTCCACGAAACCACCATTGATTTGTTAAACAAAAGCATGACATTTAATTTAAAATAATAATTAAAGGGAGCCTTCCATGTTCATAACGAGTTCTGTTTGCTTGAGTGCAACCACTGTTGGAAAAGACTCAATCTGTGTTATTATTCCTGGTTGAACATTGTGTCACCCATCCTTCTCCTGATTCCACGTCTAAAGTAGAAATGTTTCCAGAATAAGTGCACAGGTTCCCCTCAGATGGGTTATTTTATGTTGTAAGAACGATGTCTGATATGAGCATTTTGCTTGAGGACTTAATGACATCAGTGTCTTCAATAAACAGACCATAGTATCTTTCCCTCACATCTTTTTTTTTTGTGAATGGGGGGGGGGGAGAGGTTTAGGCTTGCTTCATTATGATCGTTTCTCCTGCTGATTTCTTTTTTTTTTTACACATTGCGATCAGAAATTAATCACGAGCGCCTCTGAGCAGTGAGAGTTACATTTGGAGTCATTAATTTACCACGCACAGCAGATATGAAGGGATTTATCTGGATAGCATTAAAGCAACTTTATTGAAACCATCTATATTGCCACCCATGCTGTTTTCATGTACAACCAGATTTGTCATCATAATTAAATTCACTACATCGGAATATTTTACACGAATAAAACTTCGTTCTCTCTATCTCTCCATGTATCCATCAATCTATTCCCAGCTCCATCTCACTGTGTTTCCACCATAATCAAAGCTGTGATCGCATCCATATTCACATCCCACCTGGATCCATATTTCTACTCATCCATATTGGCAATGGGCAGCGAGCCAGTCGGAACAGGTGTTGAAAGTTGTCGCCTCTCTGTGCCGTTTGTGTTGTTGTTGTGATGCCGCTTATGTCCCAAGGTCAGAGCGCCCAGTGATGGATTATTACTTTGCACAGCTTTGAACTGCATGAGACAGAGACAGATTTCAGTGAATCGGAGAAAAGCAGTTTTCTGTGGAGCGTTTCGGGCTGAAGCATCAGAGTGGCTGGATGAAAAATGACCTCTAAGCTCTCCTGAGTGAGACAATGAACAACAATCAGAATCACTTTGATCATCTTGTACGAAAAAAAACCAATGGGACTTTATCTTTGTGTTGACAATACTGATAGATAGAAAGGAAGAAGATACTGTATGGGAGTCAAACAAATCACACTGGCAGACATGGAATAGGAAATCTTTAGCCAATCTGCTGACTGTGTTGACCTTACACTTCTCACTCCTTTTGCAGGTTTTCTCCTGGAGCTTTGCTGGTGACAGCCTTAAATTTGCTTTAACTTTTCCGTATAACCTCATGCTTGGATACAGATGAGGTGAAAATTCTGCTCTAGACTTTCTAAGAGCACTGGCCTGATTATGTGTAATTTGAAAAGACAGAGCTGAGGCATTGAAACCGTATAAATCATTTTTAAATGTCAACGTTACAGCAACAGCAGTTCCTTACTTTGTAATAAGGGTGCTTTCCTTTCAAAGATAAAGGCACATGCTTGTTTAATCACTATGTGCTCCACATTATTTCCTTCACAGACTACAAGACTCCAATGAATTAAATGTCTTCATGCGTTTAGTCTTTTATATTGAAAAATACGGTGAATTTTAAAGGTCTTTTGGTGTGACTAAAGTAATCCGAGTGAGCCAAAAACACAGGCTTCAGAATGATCTGATGTCACCAATATGGTGTCAGTAATAGCAGATCCCCCTTATATGGTCAGAGTACGGAAGCCCCACCCACCTGAAAATGTTTCGTTAGCGAGGGGCACCCAATGAGAAGAAAGTTGGCTTAAAGAGATGAGCAGCTTATTTCAGACAGTGGATAGACTGAGCGGTTGCATTGTGCGTAGTTACTTTGCTATAGAGTGAAATAATAAAAATAAAGAAATGTGTAACAGGTAACCTCAAATAACATCAGCCACACACTAGTATCAGATTTTTAATAAAATGCTGAAAAATTAGGATTCTGTATCTTATAGTATGTTCTTGACACTGAGTATTGCATTTTCATGGCCTTAAAAAGGTCTACGAGCTGGCTGTGTGAACACTACGTGCAGCTTGCTAGTTATACAGTAACCTGGTGAAGCTAGTTCTCTATTATTATCATCAGACAGTTATCAGTAGCTTAATGTCATTCCTTTTGTGTTTGTGGTGGATCTGTTGTTGGAGAGCAACATGCTCTGCACCGGTGCTTTATGTGGGCATACTCAGCCTTGCAGCTAGGCCCATCCGGCACCCTCGTTTAAATAACCTCTGAACAGAAGTTTGTGGTGATGTTTGGCTATATCGCAGTAGAGAGGATGTTCAAATACTGCCTCACAGTGTGTTATGCCAGTTGCTCTGTAGCTGACAGAAAAGCTCCACAGAGGGTCATCATCACTGCCCAAAAAGTAATTGACTGCCCTATCTCTCCCTTCGAGACATTGCAAACATACGTCACCTTTCCAGAGGCCAAAATGTTGTAAAAGACTGTTCTCATCTCAGAGACTCTGTTTGACCTTCTGCGGTCAGGGAGATGCTACAGGTTACTAAAAACTGACTTACAGACACACAAGCACTTTCTGCCTGAGACTGTTCACTCTCACCATACAAGATGAGCAGTCACAGTCCACACACAATGTTTATATGCTATTTATTATGCTTTATGTTGCGAAAACTGTTACTTTTGCAAAATCAGTTGACGCCGGCACTTTATTGATTGCAGTATTTTATGTTGTCTGGATGTGGTTCTTTGCAATGTGCTTGATGTTAAAATGCTTCTATTTAAGTAGTCCTTTTATGGTGTGCTTAATGTAATCTTTTTTTTTTTTTTTTTTTTAAACCACAATGCAAGCACGTAAAGTTAGCCTTGGTGCGCCAGTCTTTTTGTATCCTTAATGCAATGACAGTAAAGGCTTTCTATCTTTGTTCAAGAAATATTCTCTGTTGGATCTCTGTTTTTCTCATGCTTGACATTGAGTACTGAGACCACAGCAGGATTATTAATCGTTCCTATTTTGGTCTTTTAAATTGAATAATTAGTTAAAATTGTTCAGAATTTGCAGGAAAGAAAAATATCAGACTACATCTCTTCAAATTCATCTTGTGGCACCACGGGGCATCAAAGCCCCACGCTTACTCTTCTTCCTGTTTCACAATGTAATCAGACTCGACAGGGTCAGTTTTTACACTTTTTTTTTTTTTTTTTTTTTTTTTTTTTTTTCCTGACAAGCCCTTTGCGTCACACATTTGCCCAGCAGAGATGTCAAAGCTACAGATCTTCCATCATAGAAGATCTCTGCATGTTTGTGCTTCGCTTTGGTTCTGCACCAGAATGGAGGTCGTCTTTTTCTCTGCCTGAAGGAAGAGGTTAGTGTCAAGCAACTTGAAATAGTTGCAGCAGGTTGCACGCCAACTGAGCGGAGAATTCCTCCCATGCCCCTCTGTCTTATGAGACAGGATGGAGTTGCTCTCCTGAGATTTCTGTGAGGGAGAAGCGCGCCAGGTGGGAAACCAGCAGTCATAGAGGTATGTCAGATTCTGATGTAACTGTTGTCAAAGCTGTCAAACATTGCTAGAAGGTACCATGCTGCTCTGCATGGAAGTCAGCATCAGTGGACTGAACCAAAGCTGCTGCCTGAACTCTTGATTTGATTGCCTAATTGTTTTTAGTCTGTGAGGAGAATATTTATGCTGTTGTTTGTTTTTAAAGTAACTGTATGTATGGCTTGCAGCTTTTTTTTTTTTCTTTTTTTTTTCTTTTTTCCTTTATGCTAAAATTTGTTTTAAAAAGTTGTATTTTGGTTTTTGTTTTTTTTTTTAAGGAAATTGTTTTTCTCAAAGATATTCAGTCAGTGATGTAGGTCCAATTTTAAATATCATGGTATCTTTATAAAGTAAAGCCTTGATTTTTTTGTTTTGTTTTTAAAGAACAAAATTAGCACCTTCCTACAAAAGCAAAAAAATCTTAGTTAAACTAAATTTATTCATGATTACCCAACACTTGAAGCTGTTGAGATTTATTTGCTTGTTGTTGTTTATTTCACCACTGATGCAGTAATAAAGCCTCTGCAGTCTGCATATAAATAAGCTCTCAAGGCACTAGACAATTGCTATCATATAGGTATGTTTTCTTTGTTTGTTGTACCACCTCCATAATTTATTTAACAAATGGTGGGACATTTTTCTAGATGCAAAAAAAGAGTGGAAACTGTCCCAAGGGGGAAACCTGTTCACCATCCTTTCACTAAATATGCAAACCAGTGAGTCTTACTCATCCCTTACAAATGTGGTTAAAAAGATACTTGCTACCTTTCAAAACGGCTTTAAATATCTAGGCATAAATAGAGATCTGCATAATCTCTATGAAGAAAATTTCTGTGAGTTACTTGAAAAGGTCAAATCAGACTTAAAGAAATGGAAGCCACTTCATTTATCGTTGGCAGGGAGGGTAAACTGTATAAAAAAAAAAAAATCAATATACACCCCACGTTTCTTTATCCTTTTCAGTGTATCCCACTTTACCTTCCAAAATTATTTTCTTTAAATCTATTGATAAAGCTCTGATCTCATTTGTATGGGATGGGGAAAAAACCTAGAATACGCCTGGCTCTGTTACAGAGGCCTAAAAACCTATTGGGCCTCAAATGTTCAAAGAAATCATGCTGGCTCAATACCCCTGATGAAGACGGGTGCCAAATTGAAGCGGCGTCTTGCATCGCCACCTTTCTCAGAGCCTTGGTCACCTCCAGCCTTCCAATTTCCTCACGGCAGCACACCACCAGTCTTCTAGTTATTAACACCCTCAAAATATGGGCTCAATTTCGAAAGAACTTTGGGTTTGAAAATCTTCTCCATTTAATCCCTATACACAATAATCACCTTTTCCTTCCCGCCAGATTACTCTGAATTTGCTCTTTGGCAGAGACAAGGCCTCCATAACTTTTCTGACATGTACACAGACGGTGTCTTGGCAAGCGTTCAGGATTTGTCACACAAATTTGACCTCCCTCGGTCCAGCTTATTTAGATACTTTCAAGTTCGCCACTTCCTTCAGCATCATAACCCTGACTTTCCAAATATAACTCCATTTACTGCTGTAGATCTGTTGAAACTGACATTTAAGCCTAAAGGCCTTATTTCAAGAATTAGTAATTGTGTAGCCTCCTTTAAGAATATAACAATGCCAAAGATCAAAGCAGGCTGGGAGAATGAGCTGGGGTGGACTTAGAGGAGGAGACCTGGGAGAGTGCTCTTTTAAGAGTAAACAACAGCACTTTTTGTGCCAAATTAAACATCATACAGTTCAAGATTCTACACCGCATTCATTACTCCAAGGCAGGGGTGGGCAACTCCAGGCCTCGAGGGCCGGTGTCCCTGCAGATTTTAGATGTGTCCTTGAACCAACACAGCTGTTTTAAATGGCTAAATTAGCTCCTCAACATGTCCTGAAGTTCTCCAGAGGCCTGGTAACGAACTAATCATGTGATTCAGGTGTGTTGACCCAAGGTCAACCCACCCCTGCTCCAAGGCAAGACTGGCCAAAATATTTCCAAACATAGATGCAAGTTGTGAGAGATGTAGAAATCCCTCTGCAGATTTAACACAAATGTTTTGGTCATGTCCAACTTTAAAAGCCTACTGGTCAACAATTTTCAAAACATTGTCCGACACATTGAATGTTGAGCTTCAACCCAATGCAGGTATGGGTATATTTGGTGTCGCAGATAGTGGACATAGAACATTAAGGAAGAGTCATAAAAACATAATCGCTTTCACTACACTGCTTGCACGCAGAAGGATATTGTTGCATTGGAAGTCAAAAAAGCCACCCAAAGCGGCTTTGTGGTTTAGTGACCTGACACAATTTATACAGTTGGAAAAGATAAAGTACGCTGTCAAGGGGTCGAAGGAGAGATTCTTTGCTGTTTGGGATACATTGCTAAAACATTTAGAGAAAATTAAAACCATACCCACCTGAAAGAGGCTTGACAACTGCCGTAAATCCTTTTTTGTGTGTGATTGGGATTAATTTTGTGCAAACTATACCCCTTTTAAGTGCACATCTTCAAATATGGTGAATTTGTACCTCATTTAAATTCAAAATTAAACAAAGATACTTGCTATTTTACCCATGAGGAAGGAACAGAGGGATAGCTTTAGCCATTTAGCTTATATTTTACAATTACAGCGATCTTGATTCATTTGCATATCTCTGAAGAATAAACAAACAACTTCTGAATATGTAATGTGTTTACAAATTTTATCGGGTCTCATCAGTGACTTCCATAAAGTCACTCAGAATAGGAAGACTTTAAATTGAACAGTCAAAGTCAAAACAACAGATGCAATAACATCTTTACTTTTTACTCCAGTTTGACTAACAAGACAGCTTTAAACCAAGGATGTCAACCTGATTTTGCATCAAGGGCTAGATACTTTGATCTTAAGTGGGCCAGATTGGTGAAATTCCCCTTTCTGTCAGTGTAAAGAAGTTTAACATCACATTCACTCCCTGAGATGTCTTAATATGAGAAGTAGTGCAATTTCAACTAGACGTCTCAGTTTTCCTACATGATACAGAAATGCTGCTGTAGCAAATGAAAGAAATCTGTCAGCACAACTTAAATTGTAAACAATAGTTATTTCCTCAAGGATTAATAAAGTATTCTGAAAATTATGGCAAAAATTCTGGTATAGCTTGTTGTTCAGACTGTCCCATATTTATGAAACAAAGTTTTGTTAATTTACAAAAATTCTGGCCCCCAGACCTCATGTCTGACACCCCTGCTTTAGACTGACTAACTCTGCCTTCTTAAAACTGTCTTAACATTTTTATATATATATATATATATATATATATATATATATATATATATATATATATATATATATATATATATATATATATATATATATATATATATATATATATATATATAAAAAATAATGATGATCCCTGAGTTGGGAAAAATGTTCCTGTCAGTCTAAATCATAACAGCTGTAAATCCTCCACAGCAGCACAAAACTGCAGCCCAGTAATACTGTGCCTTTAATTCATTTCACTCAGGTAATTTAACACGATTTACTTGGTAAGACACAACATAAACCTTTGCCCTCACACACAGACTCTATAAATATTCACAAGATTTTTCCACCGTAGCATTCAACATTGAAATGCCCCACTTTACAACAGAAATAAACATTTTACAGGCTCACACACACACAAAGCTGTTTTAGTTTTATAAATAAACTCCCCACTTAGTCACAACTGCCAAGAGAAAATCACAAGTTAATTACTGAAATGTAAACTTCTGAATGAATAGAAATGTATGCTTTGTTGGGGATCACAGGCAGCTTTAGCAGCTAGATCTGGTAGGCTTCACCACTACTTTACTGAACTGGCCTTCCTGAATATATTTGTCGTTGCTATAATTATAATATGGCTGACTTTGCTCCAAACTGTAGGTAATTTAGCACTAATTAGCATCTGCATTGCATACACACACACACACACACACAGTGTACAGTATGGCTGCACCTTGCTCGCACAGCTTGTAGGCATTAACTTCTTTCTTTTCTTTCACTTTTTCATCCAGATATTTTGTTCAGGTTCCAAAGAATCCAGAGGACTATGGCCATTATGTTGTGGGTTTCAACAAACCAGCAGGTGGTTATGTCAATATTTTATTCAAACGACCTGGTTAACAAAACAGAAGCAGATAATTTTAGACACTTATCTGATGTGACAACAAGGTTTGCACCAGGGATGTACACTCAAATTGAAGTGGCATTTTTCTGGTTCTGTGTGAAAGCAGCAAACACAGCACACCTCAGGTTTGTAATTGTTTTTGCTTGCCGTATCAAGTTCCACAGAAGACATTAAATTCCTGTTCTGACTGATATGTACTTCTCAGCTCAGCTTCATGTGTAAAATCAGCAGAATTCCCTCTTAGGGAATTTGCGAGAAAATGTCAGCTTTTTAGAGTAGATCCTGTTTTATTCACATTTAGTGTCACGAGCCCTGAGAGATTCTCTGCAGTGCTGGTTCCTTTTTATTGCTAAATAATTAATAATACCTGCTGGTTTTACTACAAACGTAATTTGATTGTTGTTTGTGCCTGTCTTTGCTCCGCACCACACAATCATGTGTTTGGGATTGTTTTTGTTTGAAAGGTGCAGGAGATCTGTGGGGACTCACCTGGTAAGGAAATAACAAACTGGCTTTGCTGTGGGCTTTCATGTTCAGTCACAGTTCTTCTAAATACACACCTGCCTGTTACAGCCACCTCCACCACTTTGTCTGCTCATTGAACAGGCCTTCTGTGATTTGACTGTTGTTTTCAGACCCAGTCTTGGGGGCTTTGATAAGAATTGGCACAGCTCAACGCTCCACGGGGCTTTCGCAGCTCCAAGAAACAATTTGATATGAACAGAAAAATGGCTGCAAGATCAAAAAGGCAGGGATGGCTTTCTAGAAAGTACAGAAGACTGGGAAACTTCTGCAGAGGTGCAACAAAATCCACACCCCTTGGGTTTTGCAAAACAAAACAGAGCAGACCATCCTCATTAGAAGCAGATACCTGCTGGGTTTCTGTGGTTGTCTTGAAGCTCGATGGCAGTGTGACTTTGAAAAAGCAGGCAGCTCCTTTTATTTATCGGGGAGATTTTTACCGATGCTGGCGTGGCCCATTAGGCAACATAAGCAGCTGTTTAAAGGCGCACCTGCTGCTCGAATGGACTCCTGGAAGCCTGCATCATGATGCAGATGGCAAACCAATCCGGCCACATGCAGCACACATCTGAGGCTCAGGGAGAGTGAGCTATGTCACCATCACCTGCTATCACTCCTTTGTATAAAAATGATCTAAGGTTGAGTAGAGTTAAGTTGGTTTAATCATGTGTGAAATTTGAAATCTCTCTATGTGCAGCTTGGAAGCAGTGGAAACATCAGCATTGAGGTCAGGCTATAGAAAGCGGCATTCACATCAGTCACATCATGCACTTTTGGTGAAGTTGTTGCTTTTTTCTCTCTGGGTAATCTCCATAAATAGAGATCTGCATTTGAGCACACAGAATCTAAAGGCAAGCAAAAGATTTAACTCTCTGGTTTCCATTTTATCAGGGACCAAGCAGCCAAGAACATACAGACACAGGTGAAATCTTTAAAAAATGGGTTTTATTATACCCCAAAAAGGACAAAATCATTACAAAAATTCAAAACGACAAAAACAACGTATATTAAGAACAAAATTGGCCCATAAAGGAGGTCAACTTAAAAAATTTCTACTCAAAAGCCACTTAACAAAACATAACTCAACAAACCGAACTTCCCAAATGAGAAACAGCCCCAGTTATAAAGCAATGAATAAACTATTGTATACACCAAAGGTGAAAACCACAGAGATACCAGCTAACCATAATTCAAGAAGAACCCCCTGCATGATCGCAATAGATGGATCAGTCCATTTTATTGGCTTCTACATTTAAACCAGCTCCACCCTCAGCCTCCTCTTTCACCCAAACCAGGAAGGACTGGAGCGGCAGCCAGGTAAGTCAAAAAGAACAGAAAATAATTAATATACCATATATACATATTACCATAAAAAAACTTATTTCAATGCCATCATTTGGACTATAGCTGTAGCTGTCATGTATTACAAACCAACTCAAAATTTAGAATTGATGAACTTTGAAGCTTTACAGCACAATGTAAAAATAAGACAAAAAGGTAAACATGAGTATTTCAGTTGTGTGGTTGCATGCAGCCATCACACATTCGTCCAAGTAGTATTAATCCATCCCATCTGAATCATCTGTGGGTATATATACTGCAGGTAAACTGTCTCCATGGAGATCACAGAAGGGCACACAGGCTGAATAGCAATCGCAAAACCATCGACTATCCACTCAAGAGCATTTTGGTTTTTGTTACTTATTGTATTGTAAATTTACCTGTATTCAAAACAGGACTTTAAAACTCCACTCAGAGCAAGATGTTTTGGACCGGATGTCGTGTGTATAGTAGAAAGAAAAATGGTGGTTATTTAAAGGCTGCCTGGCTCTTCAAAGAACATCTTTCTTTTGAGGATGATTCTTCAAGACGTTTATATGTATATGAAAGGTTCTTTATGTGTATTAATTATTTGGTTGCTTTTAATGGTTGAGTGGATTAAGAGTGGAGCTGGAAACAGACTGGACAGGTTGTAGTGAAGACAAAGCTGAGCATTAAAGTGAAGCTGCTGATTTACTGGTTGATTAACTCTTCACCTGTGGCCACAAACTTTGGTTGGTAACTGAAACAATAAGATCATGGATACAGTTAGAAAGGATGAAGACCTCAGTCATTCATGAGCTGCTCCTCCACATTGATGTGGGAGCTCTCAGTAACTGCACAGAAGTGCTGTAGAGAGGGATTTTGAGGCATCTGTGCCTTTCTTTCAATGGATGGACACAGAAATGCACAAATTCATTTGACTTTATGCAGTGAAAATTACCAAAATGTTACAACTTACGATAAAGCTCTGTGAAGCAAAGACGAGCCTCAGATTTAGATGATAAGTCATTGTAGGGTTGTCACTAACAGATACTTCTTTATTCATTTCATTGCATCTTTAACTATAGACTGTTGGTTTTAGCCACTTTTTACCAAATATTTATGCCGCACAAGTCATTCCGCTTTCATGATTCAGTTTAAATTCTAGTTATACAAAGTGAATAATGGACAAATACGCTATGATCCATTGACCATTATGTCAAACGGTAGCACATTCCAAATAGTTTATCAGTAAACAGTGCAAATTAATGTGTCGAACTCTTTATAGTTCATAAAAACCAGAATCGCTGAACATTTAAGATGTGACTGGAATTTTATTCTTCGTGCCCTCAACGCCTGGTCGGTCTCCTCACCACATACCTGCATCTCATTTGTCATCAGCCTTATTTTCCAATAAATGCTACCCTGCTCACATTTATAAACTTCTCCAACTTCCTTTGATTTATATTTTTCTGTCCTCTTTTTGTCTTGCCAGCCTGAAATTTGCGACCCCTTCACTGTATCTTAGATACCTGCCTGCTTTAGTTCCTTTCTTCTTTCTATATCTGGCTGCCTTTCACATAATGACTGCCTTTTATTTTTGCTCAAGTAAGCACTGTTTCCTCCCCTCTCACGCTTCATGCAGCAAACACATTTTTTTTAAAAGACACACTTGGAGTTACTTTAGCGATGCTGATTGAACCTGAAAAATAGAAATGCCTCCTACACTTTTCTTCTGTTGCTGTGTGCTCATACAGCGAACAATATTATTCTTCAGTATAGGTTGAAAATTACTCACCATGCATTTCTATTATGAACTGGCAAACATTTAGAAAGTGTCTTTTATGTATTGAGTCACACACTGTCTCAATTTGGGTACTTCTGTGAGCACACAATGTGCAGTACTTACTGGCGTGATACATGTTTGACAGAACTGTGTTGTCTCAAACTGAACATGCAATGACAGCTGTACCATTTTGACCATGATTTACACCTTTTGCAAACATTTACAGCTTGTCAGGCCTTTTGCATGTATAACACATATATAACACTGTTTTATGTTATGAATGGCAAATTAACATACACAAACGTGAGGTAATACCAAACTACTGTAATTTCAGTGTGCCCAAGAACTGCTGCTGTGAGCTAGCATAGACGGTACAAAAAATCTGAAAAGTGAAGACAAGAAACAGGCACTAGGGGGCGAAGCGAAGTCCACGGTAGAATTACCCCTCAGCTTCTTCACGTTTAGTAAATGTTGATAAGGTTGCATCACTTTGCATGTGTATATGCCTACAGAGCACCTACTGAAAACATGTTTCTTTGCAGTCCTCCAAAATCCAGACTTCTCATTCCTTGAGGTGAATGACGCTGTGTGCTGGTCCAATGAAGATTAAGTTTCGAAATTTCAGGAGCAGGACCACGCCTACAAACATGCTCCTTCTGGTTTTCATCTATATGGGTTCCCCCAGTGCTACAAACTGTTCATTCTCATTTACGTGCCCCACCCTCCCCCACCCCTTTCAATTCTTTAACTTCTTCACTTCTATTTAGTACGTAGGGAGCTGCCAGGCCCGGGAGCTGCCGCCAGTCCCCTTCGAGGCCTTCCCCAAACCGCAGCTCAATTCATGCCCAAGCCATTCACCTTTACCTACAAAAACGCTGTCAAACCTAAATGAGGACGTAGGCCCAGCTAGAAATGCCAGTTAGTTGCCATATGCCTCGCTTCTGTCAGTCTGCCCCAGGGCAGCTGTGGCTACAACTGTAGCTTGCCTCCACCAGTGTGTGAATGTGAGAGTGAAATATAGCGCTTTTCGGGGCCCTCAAAGCGCTGTACAATTCCACTATTCAAAATGCAATTAAGTGATCCAGAACAGGGAAGCGACAGTTGGGTTCACCAGAAATGGGAGCAGCACAAAAAAAACTCAAACATTAACAAAAAGCTACTTTCAGCTGCTCCTTTATTCACAAGAAGTTTCTACAGCAGGTAACTCTGCATATTTGGCAGATTGTCACACCAGATGTCCCTCCTAATGCAACCCACAAGGAATCTGTAACTCCATGTAGGATCAAACCAGGAATCTTTTACTTGTTAGGCAAATCTATAAATCCTTATACAATGGAGCAGCTATCAAAGATTTACAAAATACAGTAAGAAAAGTACACACAGTAACGGACTTGAACAGTTTTCACTGTTTTTAACACTCCATTTCACTCTGTATGTTATAGTTTTACTCTTCTCCACAGCTGGCTGACAGACCAACAACAGCACAAGTCAGAGACAGCCACAGGCTGATTGTACCACGTATACAACCCCAGTCTGACAACAGATGCTCTCTTCAGGTAGACGGACCCCACTGCCGCAAGATTGCCAACCACCACTAAACCATGATTTCCCCTTCACTCTGCAAACCCT
The DNA here is from genome assembly GCF_964374335.1 of Astatotilapia calliptera. Lineage (NCBI taxonomy): Eukaryota > Metazoa > Chordata > Actinopteri > Cichliformes > Cichlidae > Astatotilapia > Astatotilapia calliptera. The sequence continues at coordinate 8,237,022 of NC_137439.1, read as the reverse complement.
AATGACTTTACAGGCTCAATCAGTAGTTTCACTTTTTTTGAAGAAAACTGTTTCAAAACAGGAAGATGGCAAAAACATTGACATCACTGTTTGCATAATCTAAGACAGCTTAAGCTTTGCTATCTGTGCAGACCATCATTCCTCCTACCAACTGAAAACTGGTTGGCTACCTTGTCCTCTGTTCAGTCAATATGCCATTAAGTATATTGATTATTAGACCATTAAGCATCCACAGCTTTTCATACTCAACTTTTTAACTGTTAGGCCACCATCTGGGTTCTCATATACTGGTTTTCCCCAAATATGGTATGCAGTGTTTTATGTAGTACAGCTAGCAGAAGTTAGTCTGCTAACTAGTTAGAAACTCATTACAGAATCTGTGGGCAGAAAATCACTGGTGAAATTCTCCCGTGGTTTCAGCTTTGGGTCCTGTAGTGTTCTGGTGCTGTCCAATGCATCACCGTACCTGATCTTAGATTTCCTCCAACAGCTGAGTTCTCCCAGATGCATGTAGCCATGCGTGTTAGTGTGAACACACAAGGTAGCAACAAAGTAGCAAGCGGAAGTGCACAATTTGAGGCAAAACAAGGATGTTGACTTTGAACTATGTCTTCAATGTAAAGGTGAGCATTATATGGTTAATGTGGTTCCCATACTGTATGTGCACACAACCCTACTGAGCATATCACCACTACTAACACCATACCAGGAAGCTGTCTTGTACACACATGCGTGCAGAGTGTGGCTGCAGTCATATCATCCTGTCTACAGCTGTATTTTTCATCCGTGGTTTAATCTCTGCCTCCTCTGATCTATAAAAACCAGTGAAGCCACCAGAGCAGATGGCAGAGATCTGGCTGTACAAATTTTATAATCACATTCAGCAGGAATACCGGCCGCCTGACACCAAATAACTTTCTCTGCTCAAGTGAAAAGTGTCACATATTTAACACCTAGCCAGACTCTACTTTCACCGCACGTACAGACCGCTAATTAGAGGAATTAAATTCACACATGGCTGAAAGAAAACATGTGCAGCTATAATGAGATCTGACCCATATTCGTTTCAGCATCATTTGGTTGTTTATTCCCACTGGCCACTCCTGGAGATGGCAGCTCTTTTCATTACCTGTATATTAGATGTGAACCAGCCTGCTTGTTTATAGAAGCCACTTAAATCTGACACCGACTCAGACCGAGCCCTTCCAGCTCTTCGCCTTCATTTACTTCTTAAGGTCCGGCAAGCTGTAACGACGTCAGCTTATGTGCTGCAGACGGCCCTCGTTATCTCAGGATGATTTCATTATATTTATTGTAACACATTGCTCCAGTTTGACCTCTGCACGACATGTCCATTAAATTTTAAGCCTGCTCTGGATCACCCCACCTACACCTACCTTAAACGAATGCTTCTGCAGAAAAGGATATTCCATTGCCACAAACCTCTTTTCAATTAAATATATGCTGCTACTGAGTAGTTTATAAATGGCTTGTTACTTATGATCAACTGAGAGATGCCAGCAAAAACAGAGATAACATGCTAATCTATGATATCACATGCCACAATTGCAGTTTGACCTGCAAATGGCATATAGATTCTTTCTGGATATACTTTTCACAGGTATATGCCACACTGTACAACAAACTGGCAACAGTTACCATGGATCTAGCCACTGAGTCTAAAAAGTGAAGCCCATGCATGTGGAAGTGTCTTAAACCTGCAGTTTTTTGTAATGGCTAGCAATGACTGGCTCCCCTGACTTCAAATTATATAGAAGTCTTACTTCTCCCTTGATTTATTACTTTACCAAGTATTTTTCTGATGAGCGTATGTAGAGTCTCAAATGCTAGGTTCGAGTTATATTCAACACATTATATCCATGTTGTAAATTATGGTTGACAAGTTTTTGTACACAGATGTTCTCAGGTTCTACCCTCCACTTTTTGGTAAAAACCAGTATCAAACCAACATGTTACTTCTTGGTGGTTACGTTCATGTTTTATATACAGTTCCTGGTATAACTGCTGTTTCATTTCCTCTGCATGTACTATTTTTGAGTAATTTAATTACAAATATTTGACCCAATTACACTTTGTTCCAGACTGAAGTGAGAAAGACACCACATGCATTATACTGCCAAAAGTTTAGTGTAGTGTGAAGGACTCTTCAACACCAAACTTTCTCATCCACGTCTTTATGCACCTTGCTTTGCAAAAAAGGTTGGGGACCGCTGCCTTAGACTACCCATTCTTTCACAAATGTTTGGATGCCTAGGTGCTTGATATTCATACACCCATTCAAGTGATTGGAACATCTTCATTCAGTAATTTGGATGGATGAGTGAATAATTTTGGCAATATAGTACATGAGAACCATCATTTTAAATCTTTAAATGAACATGAGGATGAGGTTGCCATTTAAAGAGCCTCCTTAAAAAGCCCTTTAATGCCCATTTTCCTTAGCATTTCAATGGGAACCATACAAGACCGTCTCCCACACAGGGCTTAAAGCAGCAGAGCAGTTAAAGTCTATCAAACAGTGTATAAAGCCACCGTTATGTCCTTACAGGCTGCTTAAATCCTCAGTCAGAAGCCTCTGTGTTTGTCCACACTGTCAGCTAGACGGCCTGATGAAAGGCAGTCGCTCTGCGGCCGGTCCGTCTGTGCTTTCAGGTGAGAAGGTTTCATTATATTGATTTCCCAGGAGGCTCACCTCTACTCAGTTCTCTCCTTGTTGGGTCATTTCTGCTCAGTTTCTGAGACCTTCTCATTATTCTGCAGCCCGATACCCAAACGTATGGATCAACGAGTGATTCTGTGCCTCGATACATGCTGTTATTTTTTTCTGTTCTAACACCCACACTATCATTTACTTTCATATTCCTCATTGCTGTAAAACCAGCAGCAGCCATTAATCATGAGTCTGAATGCTCACATTGCTTGTTTCTCATTCAGCCCGCAGGCTGTCGTGGATGCCGCCTTCCCAGAAGGCCGCTGGCTAGCAGCTTGTTACTGTGTCAACTAACTGACCACCCACGACTCTGCCTGCATGCCTTGGCCTGGCCCCAGAGGCTCATGGGTAATCTGTCATCCAGTGTGTGTGTGAGTAAACAGAAGAATATTAATCTTATGTTTGCCAAGACCTCAAATCCACTCCCACTCAGCCTTAATTAACTGTTTCACAGTAATTCAGGGAGCTGATCTAATTATTTCACTATCTGGCCAAAATGGTTATAAAAAAGTTCTTTCCAGGTCTGACGCATTCAGGATTCAAGGAGGAAGTGATGATGCTAAAACCTTAAAGGATTGTTACAAACTGGAATAGTGTGTTATGTTTGGTTGGGGGTTTTTTTTGGCCTACTCTTGACATCTCTAGTCTGCTTCATGTCTTGACTTTTGAAACCCACATTACATTTCAAGAGAAAATGTAATCACTGCTTTCCAGTCTCATGATCTCCGTGTTTACTGCAGCAGCTGTGGGCACAAATGAATCCGTGCAGCTTGAAGTAATCCTCATCAATTCAGCACAGTGTTTTCTCGGCAAGCATACTGCCAGTGCAGAATGTCGTGATTAGGGTGGACTAGACAGATATTAACATGACAATGAGCCAGTTCTTTGGTCAAGAGTAACACTTTATAAGGTGCAGAACAAGTATGCAAACACAGACTTCGAGCTGTTTAAAGCTGATTATAAGCTGAGGCTGCAGTTTGCTACAGCATGAAGTAACAGGAACAGACTGACCCTTTAGCTTTGGTTCACTACAGCTCAAAACACTTTCGCAGAGATCTAGGTCGGGGTGGGCTAGCTGATGAAGCTAAAGTAAGTGAAGGGCCACATTCTGGCAAACTGAATTATAACATGACACACGTAGCGCTCATTTACATTAAACTCCATAAATATATTAGACACAGTGTTAGCATTTGCCAGCTAACAAGGCTTAAGTCTTTCTATTGTGGTTATGTTTTGACAAAAACACTGCGGTCTAGTTTAATACAGTATTCAACCATAGCAAACAATTTTACTTGATGATACTTCATGATAGATGGTAACTCTGGATCTGTATCCTACCATAACTCCATGTCATGGCCCAGCGGCCCAAGGAAAATGAGATGGACACAAGCGCAGGATCCAAACCGGAAGAGAAGCAGTAAGTGAACAAAAGTTTATTTTCCCACATAGTAAACACAAAATCCAAATTTAAACTATGACACTATATTAGTTGGCGTGCTATCAAAGCTAAGGCATTTAACTGAAAACTAGGCAGCTCTAGAATACAGTGGTACAGCTGTGACTGTGGGGAGGTGGCAGCTGGGCCGGGGGGAAACTATGACCACTGAAATGAGAGGAGAGCACAGTCAGAGTGGTCCAGCGGTGAATCTGAGTTCCCAAAGTCAAACTGAGTCACCTTATTTGGTTACAGGTGGAGGGAAGCAAGAGGGGACGGGTGGAGCCGAGGTTCAGGTGAGCACGTGGCAGAGGCGTAGGGAGGCAAGCAGGTGAGTGACAAAAGAATTGGCAATGGTTTACCAGCAGCAGGTGACCGAGGTCCAGGGAAGCGGGGATGACTGAGGCAAGAACCCCACTCCAGGAGCCGACTATGAAGACAGGAAAAAACAGGTAAATTTTCACACAAGATCTAGACTGAGCGATACGGCTAACATGGGTTAGCAGATGCTCAGGAAATGACTAATTGAGCGTGCAGGTCTTATATGCTGCTGCAATAATTGCCAACAGGTGGCCGGCCAGAGAGGAGCAACCAGTCTCCACCCAGAGGAGGAGGGCTGCTGGATAACTACAGACACTCCACATCTGGGAGAAGAGCAGAATGGAGATGGAGAAAAATGTGAATAACTGCTGATGTTTGTCAGATACAATGATTATTTTCTTTGTTCCCTGATTGCTGAGATTTGGGAGAACAGTTTCATAAAAACTAAAATTACAGTTAGAGTGAAGAATTGGTTTGGAGTCATTACTGATGACACAGGTTTTACATTGGCATTTTTAGATAGTTGCCTGTGCAGACCCTACCCAGAGAGGTATGCAACCCATGTGTAGATGTATGTGGATGATGCTCTTCTTAGACTGAATCCTGACTGGAAGCGTAGGATAGCAAAGGGAGCGAAAAAGCATCAAATTAAAAAGGTGGGGACACCAAAAGCACAGGCAGCAGCAAAGTGGACAGTGTCCATTGTTTTTAATGCTTGGTTCCATTTCAGCTCAGTGCATTTCTGCACTTCTCCACAGCTGCTTCAAGGTCACTAGCAAGAGTAGCCCACATACTGGTGTTTGTGACAGTAAAGCCTGGTGGGAATAAACAACTACAACATGTAGACCACGGCCCACAGTGCTGTCCATAGGCTCTACATAGGACCAACTCACAACTATGTTTAAGCCGAGACCTCAGAGGGTTGGCAAAAGTGATTTTGGTGCTTATTTAATGGAGATGGAAGTCTGACTGTGAACTATAGCATCTATGGGCTTTTATAAATGTGGTGCTTTTTTCCTCTTAAAAGAAAATATCACTCAGTAACTTATTTATATGTAACTGGTAAAAGAATAAGAGTAAATGTCCCCAAACCTGATTTTTGGGGGGCAGGGCTGTCTGCAGGTAGAAAACTTATCAAATGGGCTGATTTTATTACCTTTGAACAAAGTCGGTCCAGCATTTCCAGCAGTTAGACTCAGATAATCAGCAGTTTGATCTTTTTTTCTCTCTCTCTAAGAAATTGAAGCATATTTCCTAAATCTCATCATCTCCAGATGTAACATAATCTTTTTTAATTATCAGTTTTCCTCCCACTCCTTCCCATCAGCCCACTCACTGGCAAATTGGACAGTAAGTCGACATGCATTAAGAAGCGCGTTATTTACATTTGCAGGTTTTGTGATAAATATCTAACTGTATGATTGTGGTAAAGAGTACTCATTGGGCTTGTACGTTATCCTAAATACATTAAATATACAAATGAATATTAATTATTGTACTTTATTTATTATAACTTACTGTGGACCTTCTATAATTTGATTAATATGTTATGGAAAAGTTTTCAGATCTTCAGATGACCTTTCTTTGTACTTCATATATTTTATTTCCCATACAGCACAACCTTATTGTTTTTTAACAGGCAGAACAATGTTCAGACAGGAGCTTTGCAAGTTAAATTCTCTATCTTATATTAGCATAACACATATACAGTACAGCGCTGCTTTGTTCGCCTTAAGCGAAAGCTGATTATAATTAGTGAATTAAATTAGTGTCGACTGCAGAAAAAAGTAAAGGAAGAAGATAAAAAGCTTATTATTTGTTTGAGCGTGGGAGTCTGTGTGTGTGAGTGTTTGACCTTGAGCTTGTGTGAATGTTTATTTCCATCACAGTATATCCATTTTTTAAAGAAAGCCCAACAAAAACTCTGAGACCTGCACGCTGCCTTCTCTAACTTGTGCTCACTGTTCTTCTGCTCAAAGCCGATGGAAAAATCCAAATGGTGAATTCAGAGGGATGCATTGCTAATCTGATTGTTCTGACCTCGCTGCTCTTTGCTAACCTGTAATGGAGGAACGCCACACTCACAAAGACCATGAAAGAGAAATTAGACTCGCAGACTGGAAGCATTTTAGCTCCACAATCTGCATAATGAACTTTAAGCTGCTGATCCCCGCCTGCGTCTTTCTTTCTGCCTCACTTTCTTTCTATTTTTTTTTTCCTTTTTCTTTCTCTGTCTCCCATAACAGGCTGCAGCCCGCTGATAGCAGACCTTCAGTCAGAGAGGATGGAGCTGTGATGTTTCTATCAGCAGACAAGCGAATGAACGAACTTCCAGCTGAGCCTCTGAAGCCACGTCAGCTGCCTCCCTCCTCTTCCTCCTGACCCTATCCTCTGTCAGCCCTTTCTTTTGTCTCACATTATCCCCCCGTGCCACTCTGACTCTTTTCTTCTCTTTCGTAAATGGTTAAAGTCACTCCTAGAATATGTTATGTTCCTTTATCGTCTCCGTTGACGCTTTCATCACAGCTGTGAAACGTTTTCGTGTGAAAACAGCAGAGTCCCATTAATCATTTCAGTCGACTGTCCAGTTCTGGTATCAGTGTTTGAATGTTTGATGAGGTTTGGACTGCTGGAGGATGTTCGGGTGGAGTCCAGTGGGAGTCGGTCCAGCTGCTGCTGCTGTTCAACAGCCTGAAGCTGTTTGCCTGATCATTAGTTCGCCTGATGTTACTACTCAAACAGACCTTTTTTTTTTTTTTTTTTTTTTTTTTTTTACACCGTAGTTTGGAAAGATTAGAGCATATAAATACAGAATATGTATGAGAGACCCGAGGAGCAATGATTTCAACGGATGTAAGCCTTTAGAGTACCTCTGTTATTTTGTTACTTGCATATATGCTTATTTCCTTGAAATCATGCTAAGCTAAACATGGACTCCATCTGAAGTCCACTTGTTGTCATATTGATATGACTAATTACATTTTTCGCAGGCTTTGGTTGCGGCACATAAACAGGAAACTGTGTGGGGAGCAAAGGAAAAGTATTTGCAGAAAAGTGCCACACATCAGTTCAAATTGTGTTCAAACGGGGAACGTAAAATGTCATATACATTATTTTACAAAAATACACATTACATGTACTTCAGTCAAATCTTTCAGAGATGTCTGCTGGCTACCTGAAACATATTTAATAATTCTATAGGATGCTAAAAGTGACAACATAGAGGAAACTTAATGTCTTGTTTTGACAAATTGCAGTAATATATTCTCTTTTTTTAAAAATAAATAAAAAAGGTGATAGCAGGGCTTACATTTCTCTGGCACTGTGATGAAATCTGATGGCAGATAGTTATGTGCATAGCAAATAGTCTTCCTCATTTTTTTCTAGCTGTCACATAACTAGAAAATGGCTGCAAATGCATGTATTAAGCCAGACCTCCCTTATGTCTTAGTCTGATGTATTTTAGACTAACATACAAAGTATATGTGAAAAATTTTATCTTTAAGATCCACTTAGTGAAATAAACTTGTATTACTAAAAATAAAAGCCCGTGTTGTATATTAACAACATTGTTGTTTAAATGTTGTTAAGAAGCATAATAAACCTGCAAGCTTTTTAAATACGTGCTGTAATACATATGCAGTTATGCACACCATGTCTTATTTTTGTGACAGCGATTTAATTTAATGGGTGAACCCTCAAAAGGGTTAAGATGGTAGAAACATGGGCAAGAAGAAGTGCTGTGTGAGAAGGTGGACGTCACAGATGAAGGAAGAAAGAAAATTCACAGAGGAGGAGGGAGCTGTCAAGGTGAAGGAGGGTAACAGTTTTCCTTTTTCCTTTGTGCAGCTCCCCAGAGGCTCTCCATTTATCTCTCTTCCTCTCACCTGCTTCTCTGTGCCTCAAATAAGAGATTTCCTGGTGGTGTTTTTACCTCTCTGTTCTGTCCCAGTCATTTGGTATTTATTCGGAATCCAAAGAAACACTCGACAACTTTCTTTTTACCGTTAGTCTGGTTGTGTTACTGTGTCTGTTCTGTTAATGCTTCCTGCAGGCGTCTCTTTCTACTTTCCCAACTGTCCCTTCTGTTCTTTTCTGGCTCTTTTTCCTTTTTGTTGTCATCTCCTGCTTACATGTGATCCAACTACAGACACTGATCTCCAGAATTTAGTAAGATTACACCCGGAGCCAGATCCTTCCTTTCCTTTGTGCTTCTCTTTTTTTCTGCTGCACTCCTGCTGTGGATACGAAGTCAGAGGCAGGCTGTCCTCAGTGGAGCAAACCTCCCCAGGTGTTATGACTCACCTGTCTGACACGACAGACACAAAAAGTTTTCAGACTCCACTAGCATGACCTTGTTATATCTGTTACAGCTTTACCTCAGTGCCCTCTATATTTCTATGTATATTATGTTGGGAAATACTGCAGCAGAAATCGTTTTAATCAGCCGTTTGTGGCAAAAGCTGCTTTGCATTTTCAATCCCTCTTTGCACAATCACATCCTAAAAAAAGTACAGTAGTGTTCTTAGTTTGTTGTGCAAAAGTTTGACTGCTTTCAAAACCAGTTATACATTTTATCTTTTTAAAAAATATTTTTATCGAAATCACATACGTATGATTTCTGGTTATTTTGTGTCTTCAGCTGTGAAACTTGCATGTATTTTGTATCATTTCGTGTCTGCTGCATTCCAGATTTTGTCCCATAATGGGTTTCACTTCACTTTGCATCTTCTTTTGGTTTTTATAGTATGCGTGACTTTTGTGGAAGTGTAAGTTTGCTTCAGCTGCTCATTTTCAGGCCCCTCTCCTCTACCAGGTTCCCCCTCTCAGCATCTGTCAGAGCTTATGCTTTAGATTTATGTAGTACAGCTGTGAGCTCTTTTAATGATGATCTCTAATTACTTTTACTGGTGAACTTCAGACTTCACTGACTTCAGATTTTCTACTACTTACCAACCTGTGTAGAGCTTTAGCACCTTTAAATTAACTGTTTTCATTTCAACGTTTCAGCTTGCCGCCCACCATTCTCTTTGTTGTCACGAAAGCTTCAGAAACACTGCACACAACCTGCTGAGCATCAAACGGCAGAGAGACAACAAGAGTAAACAACTGGGTGGAGATTAGAACAACTAGAGGAGATGTTGATAAAAACTAACACGTTCGTCAAAGTAGCTAAAAACTAAATAAATGTGGGTGTTACTCCCAAGGTACAGCAAAGGTACCCAGTACATTCAAACAGTCTTTAACAAGCAAGGTTCTGTTTTCACTTTAAGAACATTTGCATCCTCTGTGACCTGCATGCACTTAAAATGAGCACATAAGTAGAGAGAAACATGTGTTTTATGGCTTTCTGGGTTTAATTTTGTGTGTTTTTTGCTGTTACACAACTACCTTTTGAACAATAAACTTTCTCCAGGACTTGAACAGATCCCTAATGCAGACTGAGTTCAGTGGCTGGTGCTTCTGGCACTCAGAGAAGACTTCCTCGCTTCTGTAACGGAGATGTTGCAGTATGCTTAAAATGAGATAAACATTTAGCCATGATGTCCCCTAACTGCTCCTGTTGTGTTTGCCAAATGGAATCAGATGAGGAAACTTGTGTTTTCTAAATGCCACTAAGCTAAACGTCTCATCAGAGAACAATAAAACAGATTTCATATGCAAATAACACAGACACACGCTGCTAAAGCAAATTAACACTTCCACAAGGGTCATTTGTGCCTGGTCTCATCTCAGCTTAGGAACTTCAGATAAACTCTGCTGGTAATTTTGATGATTGTTACATCTTTTGTGGGATTTCTTGTGTGTGGAAAATACTAGTGAGTAAATGCAAAAATGCTTTAGGGTTGAAAATACACCACATTAGAGGATTCAAACAGCCCTTCTGGAAATGCAAACACAAACACAATCTGATTTGGACAGTCTGGGGACACGTGAATCACAACAATGAAGCATCCTGCAGAGACTCCTTTCTGCATGACCTGCACTGACACGGGTCAAAGGATGAGATTGTTTTGTGGTCACGCAGAGAAGAAAATAAAAACAGAGTTTGGAAACTTGAGGAGCCGCTCCACAGCCAACTGTCAGACACTAATTGGTTTTGCAGCCTGAGGTGGAAAACAGAACCACCGGTCCACTGGATCCACGGTTGCAGCAGCAGGTGATTGACAGTTTAGGGGTAAGAGCCGGAGCTCAAAGTGAAGCAGGAAGCCGGGCAAAGTGTTAGAAGGGTGGCAGGGTGTGTGCAGGGGTCTGAGGCTAGCGGTGTAGGATGATGCTGAGGATTTGATTAAGGCTGGAAGTGGGCCAGAGGGCTGAGTCTGGAGCCATTACAGGGCTATGATGAGCAATGGAGTCAAAACCTCATTCTATCAGTTCAGAAAAATTTGTATTTAAAGTGGACGTATTTTCATTATTTTCATAGTGTTACTGTGGTGGATGCTCAAATTATGAGGTCCACACAAGTACAATTAAGCAGTTTCTGTCATGTTTTTTCTGCTCCTAGCTTTGCATGATGTCAGAGCTCTGCATGAATACAATTTTAGGCACGCTTCTCTTGCTGTGAGCATTTTAGCCCCACCCACCTGCAGTTGATACCCTCAGTCTGAACGCTACCCCAACAGAGGTCGATTATCTTGTTAATAATTTTACCTCCTGACCACGTACGACTCTGGATACTGTAGCTCCTGTGAAAACTAAGGTCTCTAATCAGAAGTACCTGACTCCGTGGTATAATTCTCAAACACGTAGCCTAAAGCAGATGACTCGTAAGCTGGAGAGGAAATGGCGTGTCACAAATTTAGAGGATCATCATTCAGCCTGGAGAAATAGTTTGCTGCTTTATAAGAAAGCCCTCCGTAAAGCCAGAACATCTTACTATTCATCACTGATTGAAGAAAAGAAGAACAACCCCAGGTTTCTCTTCAGCACTGTAGCCAGGCTGACAAAAAGTCAGAGCTCTTTTGAGCCAACCATCCCTTTAACGTTAACTAGTAATGACTTCATGAACTTCTTCACAAATAACATTTTTATCATTAGAAAAAAAATTACCAAAAATCATCCCACAGATGTAATATTATCTACAGCTACTCTTAGTACCATTGATGTTAAGTTAGACTCTTTTTCTCCAATTGATCTTTCTCTCAACCTATCTCTAATAATCGGCTATGTACCACAGGCCTTCAAGCTGGCTGTAGTTAAACCTTTACTCAAAAAGCCATCTCTAGACCCAGCAGTCTTAGCTAATTATAGGCCAATCTCCAACCTTCCTTTCATATCAAACATCCTTGAAAGAGTAGTTGTCAAACAGCTAACAGATCAGCTGCAGAGGAATGGCTTATTTGAAGAGTTTCAGTCAGGTTTCAGAGCTCATCACAGCACAGAAACAGCTTTAGTGAAGGTTACAAATGATCTTCTTATGGCCTCTGACAGTGGACTCATCTCTGTGCTTGTCCTGCTAGACCTCAGTGCAGTGTTTGATACTGTTGACCATAATATCCTATTAGAGTGATTAGAACATGCTGTAGGTATTACAGGTGCTGCACTGCAGTGGTTTGTATCATATCTATCTAATAGACTCCAGTTTGTGCATGTAAATGGAGAGTCCTCTTCACACACTGAGGTTAATTATGGAGTTCCACAGGGTTCAGTGCTAGGACCAATTCTGTTTACATTATACATGCTTCCCTTAGGCAGCATCATTAGAAGACATAGCATACATTTTCACTGCTATGCCGATGACACCCAGCTCTATCTGTCCATGAAGCCAGATGACACACACAAATTAGTTAAACTGCAGGAATGTCTTAAAGACATAAAGACCTGGATGGCCGCTAACTTTCTGCTTCTTAATTCAGATAAAACTGAGGTTATTGTACTCGGCCCTGAAAAGCCTAGAAATATGGTATCTAACCAGATTCTTACTCTGGATGGCATTACCTTGGCCTCCAGTAACACTGTGAGGAACCTTGGAGTCATTTTTGACCAGGACATGTCCTTCAATGCACATATTAAACAAATATGTAAGACTGCTTTCTTCTATTTGCGCAACGTCTCTAAGGTTAGAAATATCCTGTCTCAGAGTGACGCTGAAAAACTAGTTCATGCATTTATAACTTCCAGGCTGAACTACTGTAATTCATTATTATCAGGATGTCCTAAAAACTCCCTGACAAGCCTTCAGTTAATCCAAAATGCTGCAGCAAGAGTACTGACAGGGACTAGAAAGAGAGAGCATATTTCTCCTGTTTTGGCTAAAAATTGAATTGAATTGAAATTGAAGTTTGTGATGGACAGCCAATCAGAAGAAAGACGTCAAGACGTTCAAGTTTATTTCTACAGTGCATTTAAAACAACTTCAGTAGTCAACTAAAGACCTGTTGTGCAAGCTATGCAAAATCTGTATTATACACAGCAGTCAGTACAATAAATAAATATAGACTAAACTGCCCAATGATAAATTAAAAATATAAAATTTATAATCTTAATTTGAAAAGTCAGAATCAGAATACTTTATTAATCCCTAGGGAAATTATGTGGGTTAGACTAGACTATTGGCAATACAATATGTTAAGATATATGGAATAGCACAATATATACAAATCACCAAATAATAAATATCCAGGGTTGACAGATGTGATTATAAATAAATATCAAGAAAATAGACAGCAACATTAGAGTCAGAAAAGAGTGTGTGCAAAAGGATGTAACTATTGCAGTGTTTACAGTGTATTGGATGCAGGAGTTGTACAGGGAGATGGCCACAGGCAGGAATGATTTCCTGTGTCGTTCAGTGGGACTTTTTGGTAAAAAGAAATCATGAAATTAAACAGTAACAGAAGGAAATATGTCTGTGCTTGTACAATGAAAAAACAGGATACTCTGCTCAACTAGAACTGGAAGCACGCATGACAAAACGGGCTTTTAACAGTGCTTTAAAATGACGGAGTGATTTGGCAGCTCTTATGCAGAAAGGTAGATTGCTTCACAGAGTAGGACCCACCACTGAAAAGGTTTCATCTCCTCTGCTTTTGAGCCTTGAACCAGGAATTTCAAAGAGCAGCTGGTTCATAGAGTTCAGCGCTCTAGTAGAAGCATGGGGCTGTAAAGGTTCAGTTTATATGGTGGTGACAAACCGCTAAGACTGCTGAAAACTGTGAAATTTAAACTGGGTGGATCCTGACATGGACTGGAAGCCAGTGTAGGGCTTCCAGCGATGTGATCTTACCATTTCTTTCCTAATATAAGGTGAAGTGCTGCATTCAGTACAACCTGCAGGTGATGCAGTAAGGTTGGCTTGAGGCAAGGTTGGCCATCAAGAAAAAGAAGCTTGTTTAAATCATAAGCAGCTGCACAAAGGCCCTGTATAAGATAAAAATGATTTTAGGAGTGTCGATCATCCAAAGCTGCGCTAAAAAAATCCAATATTTAAGATATCGAGCTGTAAATAAATATAATATGTCCAGTGCAACATCTCACTGTGGTATATTTTGCACTGATTTAAAGCTATCCATCTTGATGTCGTAATAAAAATTTTTATGGGTATTGCTGTCACTCAGAGTGACACTGTTTAACAAACTAAATTGATACATACAGCCGTCCCAAACATTTGACACAAATTAATCAAAAGTTTATTCAAAGCTGAAATATCCTGGTCACATGGCAACATTTGCTGAACATTGCCCACACAGCAATGAATGTCTGTCTGCCTAGACGGTATTTGACCTCGACTGACAGACTGATTTGGTTTGTGTCCGGCTGCCTCAAACAGCCACAGGTCCATCTCATATGGGCCAAATTGCAGATGTCGTTTTGTTTGGGCCACATAAAATGTATCTATGCCATGACTAATTACCGTTTGTGGTAACATGTTTGCTACCTGGCCATGGAAGTTGTACAAAAATAGTCAGAAATGTCACCAATGCAGCATCTGGTGACAGATAAAACCACATGAAACTGTAGCAGTAAAGTGGATTTTATCGTTTGTAACCCTTTTTCTCTTCTCAGAGCTTAAACAGGCTGACGGTTTTCTCTTGTAACTGTGAGGGGAGCACACGAACACTGAGCAGTGTGTGTTTTAGAGATCCCCACCTCCTGTGCCTCCAAATGATGTAATGGGAAGCAAAACTCCCAGCACCTGTTTTGCGAAGAAAAGTATTTTAGGGCTTATCCGAAGGTAATATGAACCCACAGCAGTCTTAATTAAATAAATTAAGCTTCCAGCTTTGCAGCTGTTTAAGTGCCAGATTTTCTTATTATGTTTCTTTCTTAAGTTGCAGGAACAAGCAGGAGGATTTGATGTGTCTAGCTGAGACTGCTGAAGCCCTGTTTTAATTTCAGATAAACTTTTAAAACGATTTTGGAATTTAATAAGGACTGTGTGTTTTGTGTTTATCACTTGCACTGAATGTTCAGGATGAACAGAAGGGATGATTGGTGCAAGGAAAGCCTTTCCTGATGTCCATGAGAGGAAGTAACTGATGTTTAACAGCAAATTTAAATTGTTTATTTTCTGAAGGGAATCATAGTGACTTTGGGTGAAATTTGGTTACAACTGGTAAGGATAAATAATACTGTTTTATAATGTTTTCTCATCTATGAGAGAATAGCTGATCTGACTGAAACTAGGTGGGAAACTAACCTGTGGTCTGACCAATACAAATTTTAAATTATTTTGTGGATATTGTGAATAAGGCCAAAGACTTTCTAACCTGTTACCAATGCCCAGTTCAAAACTCGGCATCCGCGAATGCCCTGTTATATTCAACAGTACATGTGGGTTTTAATTCAATTCAATTCAACTTGAATTCAGTTTTATAATACATAGAGAAAAACACCTAACAATCATATCACCCCCTATGAGCAAGCACTTTGGTGACAGTGGGAAGGAAAAACTTCCTTTTAACAGGAAGAAACCTCCAGCAGAACCAGGCTCAGGGAGGGGCGGCTATCTCCTGCAACTGGTTGGGGTGAGAGAAGGAAGACAGGATAAAAGACATGCTGTGGAAGAGAGACAGAGATTAATAACAAGTATGATTCAATGCACAGTGAGTGAGTGAGAAAGATGAATGAAGAAGAAATACTCAGTGCATCATGGGAAACCCCCAGCAGCCTACACCTATTGCAGCATAACTAAGGGAGGATTCAGGGTCACCTGATCCAGCCTTAACTATATGCTTTAGCAAAAAGGAAAGGTGATCTTAAAAGTAGAGGTAGTGTTTGTCTCCCAAATTCAAACCGGAAGCTGGTTCCATAGAACTGGTTCCAGTAAAAAAAACATGCAGGTTTTAAAGCAACATATGCAGCCATCCAGATAACATCAATTCAGGGATGGCAAGACAATGTCAAACCACATCCTGCTCCATAATCCAGCACAAAGCCTTCACGGTATTATGACAAAAGAGGCCCCTAAAGTGCTGAGCAGCTCAAGTGAGAATGGGAAACTTTTTCACCTTTAAAGCAGCACCAGCAGGTCTCCTCAACTCTGAAACACTGTTGTTCAAAGAACAGAGAATGCGTTGGTACTATTTTAATTAAATGTAGCCAGAGATGCCAAACCATTGAAGTGGGATGTAGAGGATTCATGGGCCAATCTGTTTGCAGGGCATACAAAATGCTAGGCATCACAGGGGTTAACCAGCGAATAGCTATCAAGTTGGTCACCAACCCAGCAGAAGCAGCATCTAGGTGGCTGTGGATCAAAAGAGGAGAGGCATGGCATGTAGGGCAGCGCTACCTGGACACAAGCTGGAGCTGGCTGGGTCGCAGGGAGAGGGGGTCTGATTATTGAAAGACCCGAAACCCCCAATGACCCCATGTTACATCACTAATGATGTGTCCAGGGGCACCAGATGGTGTACCATAAACTATGTATTGAGTGATCTGCTGATCACTGCAATCTACTGGAACTTACACTTTATACAACATCCCAGTTGTTTTGGGGACATCATTAATAGCTTTAATATAGCTTTAATACAGATTTAAAGCTTTAACTGAAAAATCCATTTTCTCTTTGATCTTTTAAAGCCAATGTTTTTTTATAGAGATGTAGTCAAATATTTTTGTAAAAGACATTATGTAAATAAATTATATATGTGAGATTAATGTAAACACTTTTTTAAAGTAATAGTTTAATATGAGCCGAGAAGATGCAAATATGTTTAAAGGTTTTTGTTTTAGAATAAAGTTTAAGGAAAGTGGAACAAAAAAATGTTTTTACCTTCAGTAGGTGGCAGCGTGCACATTTAATGTTGTGTGTAGCATAAAAACTGAAGAAGAAGAGCAACGGCAACAAGCTGCTAAACGTCTACTCAGGTAAATGGCTTCTGATTCCTCTTTTACAGCTGAGATCAAACCTGTGAAATGTTTGTGTGAGGGTGGCATTATGTCACTGAGGAATTTAGAATTTTATAAGAAGACATTTGCTGTGGAAAACCAAAGACGCTTGTCTTAGAAAATTTCAACTTTATTTATATAGAAGTTCATAGACGATTTCTCTCAAACCCACTGAACCTGGGCTCTCCGGTGTAACCCAGAGTTTGGGGTTTTGTGTTTGAGTAACGGGGGGGAAAAAGCTGCCACCTTCTAAGTTTATTCATAATTGATTTAGAGAGGTCACGTGATCACGCACAGCTTTCTGCCCTCTGTTATCTCCTGTTGGATGGCTTCCACATCAGACTGCACCTGTGCTCCCGTTTTCAAATCTTTACCTGATTGCAGTAAGCAGAAAGTGTCGGTGGAGCATGGCGAGCTGCGGCCTGTCGTTCTTCCTCTGATCGTCTCTCCTCCGTCTGCTTTGTATTATTCAGCTCGCTGTACTAAAATCCAAGTTCTGCCTCCGGTCACAGCGCAGAATAACATACTGATTACTTCAATAATTCAATACTCTAGTGTTTCACTACAAGTTGAAACAAGGAACACTAGAATATTTAACTCGCAATCAGTCAAGTCTCCTCCATCCCTGGAGTTTTAGGGATGTTGCACGCTTTTAAAATCTAATTTTAGACTTTTTAAAACTTAAACAGAAACAACTTAATACAAGTTGATAAGAAGAACAACACCAAATTGAATAATTTACCCTGTTTTATTCCTAACACAAGTAAACATCTGTTCACGTTTGGAGTCTTGGAGAAAAACCTCAATCCTCCATCTGATAGACCTGTTGAGGTTTTTCCATATTTTTGATCACATACAGGCATGTGAAAAGGATAGGTTTACAAAGGATAGCAAAGATTCTTCTGAAAAGAAAGTCCATTCTTACTGCTTCTGTAGGAATTACGGGATCACGTTCAATTAGTACCTAGGTGCTGTTAACGAAATGAATTCGGTTAATCGATCAACAGCAAGTCTGAGTGCCTCTATAAAAGGCGCTCAGAGCGTGCGCTAAAACAGTGCCACAGTCTTTGTCTTAGGTGTGGACATCTCACCAAACACCCCAGTTCCCTAAAGTTGTATTTTATTATAATGCAAAATGAAAACATGAAATTACAACATTTTCATGTAATTATTTTACATTGTCAGTGCAAAATTCTCCAAGTAAAATGAACAAAGTCTCATCAATTTTCTGTTGAAGAGATAATCCATGTGTGTTTGTAAGTATTTATTGTCTATCATGTTATCTTGTAACATTGCGGCAGACATCGCACTGCTTCCTGAGCCTTGTTCTGCTGGAGGTCTCTTCCTGTTAAAAGGAACTGAATTGTTGCCAACTTTGCTACTATAACTACTTTTCTTACACCCATGAATTCAGTGAGAAGTGTGTCTCTGAGCTTTATTTACATTAGGGTTACAAATCAATTCTTCTAGTTAGTTTCTGCATCATATATGATCAGTTTATAGGTCAGCATTCACCCTAAGTGCTAAATTTACAATGAAGCTGCTCTTCAAAAGCGCCTTTGTTTCTGTGGATGAACCTGACTCCTAACAGGTCCTTCCCTTGTTTAAGCCTTCCTTCTTTAAAATACAAGTGACATGTCCCCTTTTATAAGTCCTGTGCTCAAATTTCTGCCTTCCTGTGATAACATTTACTGAAAAAATGAGCAGTTTCTGGCAGCGCAAGCTCATAGCGTTCACATTTGAAAATGCTTCCAATCATTTTAAAGCATGAAAGCATCCACACCCCGTTGCTTTCAGCCTCTGTATTCAGAGTCGTGCTCCGAGGGTATTTTTGGAGCGCAGGACAATCCTACAACTGTGGACAAATACATGATCTACGCAAACATTTTCACTATGTTTAGGATAAAAATACTTTTTTGTGTCTGTGATAAAGAAAGAGATGAGTCATCTCTGACCATCTGAATGGAAGGTACAGTCACCATTATGATGCGATTGCACAAAGCTGCATTTTTTGATAAGCCTTCCACTATATCACACTCCACACTGCCCTCTTTCCAGTCGTCATGGAGTGAAGAGGGGTGTCATGTGACTTTGCTATTGATTAAATTTTGGAAGGTGTTGGGCTCAGTGCAGTCTGCTACTGATGCTCCTGCTTTTACTGTCCTGCTGCAATTTTAAAATTGATTCCAGTGTCTGCTGAACAATAACAATGCAAAGCCAGGCACACAGATTGGTTGCTTAGCTTCCCACACAGGCAGGGAGGAAAGCTCCCAGATCTCATCTCATTCAACAAAGAAAGTACCGTTACATTTGCAATGTATGGGAGAAGGGAGACACCGCAACAGCAGAAATGAGAGCACTGCTGCACCTCGGGGATTATTGAGAGCAATGGATGGAAATAAACAGCCTTAATATAGACTGAGCTGTCAGACAATAATCCATATGTACTGTAAATGAAATCTCTGGAGAGCTGGGAGGTTCTGATAAAGGGTAGGAACACACATATATGTACTCACATTCACATAAAGCTTATATATGCATGAAACACATTCCCAAAGCATAGTGAGTAATCTATGACAACTCAAGGGAGTGCTGCGTGTTTATACTTTACTATCTCATCATTTTAATAGACTGCACTGATCCCTCCTCGGCACATTTATACAGCAGAAAACATAGATTGAGTTATAGTTTGCACTCCCTCTGCACAACAATGGTAATCTCAACCTGCAGAGACAAGTTGAACATAAGTAAAACTGACAATTTCACCAAAGGGAGGTTCGCAAAAAGAGAGCATCAGTTTAAAACCAGATAAGTCTGCACACTGCTGTGCTCCTAAAGTGTTTTAATAGTAATTGCTGCACTGTGTTCATCAAGCTCTTCCTTGCACACTTTGTTATGTACAAATATCATTTTTAATTCGCACATATTCAACATTGTGAGTGACTTTCATTCATCCTACTAAAATCCCACATTGCGCACCACTTGCTGGCAAAATACCATAGCAGTGCAACAGTGTGCTGCAGTATCTTTCTGTGAAGACTGCACAGTAACGGAGTACGACATTTTTAGACTGCGGGCTTACTGGTGGTTCCTAAAAGCAGAATAGAGGGCATTGCCTTCAGCTATGAGGCCTCTCTACTATGGAATCAGCTCCCAGTTTGGATTCAGGAGACAGACACTCTCTCTGCTTTTAAGATTAGGCTTAAAACTTTCCTTTTTGATTAAAGCTTATACTTGGGGCTGGATCAGGTGACCCTGAGCCATCCCTTAGTTATGGTGCTGTAGGCTTAGGCTGCCGGGGGGCTTCCCCTCTCTTCTCTTTCCTCTCATCCCCAACCAGTGGCGGTGGATGGCTGCCCCTCCCTGAGCCTTGTTCTACCTGAGGTTTCTTCCTGTTAAAAGAAAGTTTTTCCTTCCCACTCTCACCAAGTGCTCTTTCTAACACTGAATGGTCTTTACCTTACTATATAAAGCATCTTGAGGTGACCGTTGTTGCGAACTGGAACCATATAAATAAAAATGAACTGAAAACCACAAGAAGACGCCTAAGAAAATGAACTTTCAAAGTGAAACAGTAAGAAGACAACAGACAATTAGCACTGAGATTGGAAGACTTGCACTCAAAATAAACCAGCTCTCACTTTGGATGCAGGAGACGGAAAAAACTTTTTTGTTTTTCATTAAAGCTTACAGTTAAAGCTGGATCAGGTGACCCTGAGCCATCCCTTAGTTATGCTGCAATAAGGTCTGGTTGCTGGGTAGCTTCCCATGATGCACTGAGCACTTATTCTCCATTCATCTTTGGGTTTTCTGGGTTTTTTTCTTTTTCTTTTTACTAAGAACAACAGTACGTGACACCCCATAATTTCATTTATCTAGAACATATGCAGTTTTTCTTCAGTTCATTTCAAGCTTTTATTTGTTTTGCTTTTCTTTCCAACTTAACACAGATGCTTTTATCTCTTCTCTTCATCCCCCACCTTTCCTCCTTAATCTTAACCCCACCAGTCTGAGAGGGTCTCCTCTCAGTTGAACATATCCAAAATATGTCACTTACAACAAGGAGTCAGACGCCTTAACCACCTGAACTGGCTCATGTGGAGAAGCAGCAGCTCCCAGGTGACCAGTCTTATCAATCCATGTGTAAGGCTGAGCAAGACAGCCTTCCAAAAAAAGCTTTCCACTTGTATCTACTATCTACTTCTCCTTTGAAGTGTAAATGAATGAGGTCAAAGAGGACGGTGAGTGTGTACACATGCACTCAAACTGTATCGAGTCTATTAAAGTCAAATTTCTGGCTTCAAATGTGCAGATACTGTGATACATTGTTTATCATTGAACTACTCATGTTAAAGCTTTGTTATAGGACGCAAATAATGTTTTCTTCTTGTAAAGTTGCAGATGTTATGATCGGCTCTGGATGACAGCATCAGCTAAATGTTTGAAATGTAGATGGAGCGATTGTGTCTGCAGCATGATGGACGAGGCGAGCAGAGAGACAAACACAGACAGATATAGACGGAGCGAGCCTGGGGAAAGCTGAACTCGGCACAGCCACAGAGGGACTCGTGACAGACAGACTGTTTCTCCCTGCTTGGCTGCTTTAATGACAGGCAGCAAACTCATTCTGCAGGACAAACAAATCACTGGGACAACCCTCGGCAGGCATCTGCTGTTACACACTGACACATACTAACAGTGCTCCCTACTGGAAAACCTGTAACTCTGCTGGGGTCTTCAATTACACTGAAAAACTGAAAGTGAGAGGGTCAGTGGGTCATAGTGAATGAATGGAGAGGAAAAAAGGAGACTCGCAGAGATGTAAGACACAGGTGGATTCTATGTGATGCTCTTTCCCCTGCTTCTAATGTCCATGCAGTCAATATACCTCTAAGTTATCTCACTCAGGGATGAAATTCAGCTTTTATGGTTCGTTGGGCTGAATGAGTTTTTCACCAACAAATCAAAATGAAACCGTGCAGCAGGAATGATAGAAACGGTGAGCGAGCAGCCTGAAGCTTCATGAGAACCAACTTATCTTGAAATGCTGTTTGTTCCCTAATAGCTCTTGCTTATCGGCGAAAGTGCAAAAGAAAAGGTTAATACAACTGTTACACTGACTTCAACATGTCATTTCAATTTATTTATTAGTTGCTGCATTTGGGAAACTAAAATCTTCAGAAAACTCCCATTACAGCTCCGCGGAGCTGAAGACTACACCTCAGAACAATATCTGTCTGCTCTGTGGGGGTGCCTGGATTAAACACTCTGAATTTCAACTCTGACTTGAATCAGAATCGGGGAGCAAAGGTAGCTCAATAAGGAGAGATAATTTGCAAGAATTTAATATGATTTATTAAGATATAGAATTTGATTAATAAGCTATTTGACAATTAAACTCGGATTAACCAACATAGCAGAACAGAAATTATGACAGGACCCCTCCTCCCCAGAGTCTACACACTGGTGGTGATGAAGATGGAGGCTTGGATGGGAATAGGGCAGAGTTGGGGAGGAGGCGGTTTGCACCAGAGTCTGGAAAGCAGAATGACAGAAGAGCACTGAGATTTAAAGCACACCGAACGGAGGCTGAGTTTGACAGCGTGAGAAAGAGGAAGTGATGTAAAGAATAGACTAGCTGCCTGGAAAGCAGGCGAATGAGTCCCTGCAGCCTTTCACTGGCTACCTGTTAGTTTTAGAATTGATTTTAAGATTTTAATGTCGGTTTTCAAAGTCCTACACAGGCTGCCTGTCTGTGAGATGCTCCATATGAGGCTGGCTGCTGCTTGACATTTTCTGGCTAGTGATTCTGAAGGCTTGTTTAGTCACTAAAGGTGAGTCTTTGCAGTACGGGCAAATCCCTCCTTAAAATATATTTTTGTCATTTGGCTTACCGCTTTAATTGAGTTTGAAGACACCAGAGTGTATATGTCTGTTTTTCTTTTTGTATTGTTTTTAATTTCCATTGTATTTTTCATTTTTACTTGATATTTGTTGCTTTTATTATTGTTCAGCAATTTCTGTCTTTAACAAATTGCCCCACCCCCAGTGAGCCTGAGTGGAAATGTTTTAAGTTAGCCAAAGTATCCTATATTCTTGTAGTACCTTTTAACCTTGAGCTGTTCAGTTTATCCCGCTCCACTTATGTTCATTACTTGAAAAAATAGTTTTTCTTTTTTGTTTGCCATAATATGAAACAAACTCCAGCTGGAATGTCAGTGCATGCAAAAGTAGCCAGCTGCATCATTATAGTCCTTTATCACCCAGAGTTTAATGCAGTTTTCACATTTTGATGGTATTATATGTGTAATGTGTGAATCTCTTATGAATGTTTTTCTGCATAGTGCAATGTGCACTATGTTGGTGTATAGCATGGGATTATTTATTTACTTTTTTATACATTCTGTCACAGTTTCTCACCCTGACCCAGAGAAATGGTACCTTTTTGTGCCAGACCTGCTGGTTTACTCATTGGGCACTGGGGTTTTTTCCATCTTGTGATACAAAAGTAAGACCTTAGCATGTGCCAGAAAGTTGGTTGTGTTCATGTGAATGCAGGTTTGCAGTGTTGCCTCACAGTAAGAAGGTCCTGGGTTTGAATCAGCTCTCTGGCTGAGGTCTTTCTATGTGGAGCCTGCGTGTCCTCCCAGAGTCTGTGTGGCTTCTCTCCGGGTACTTCGGCTTCTTCCCACAGTCCAGAGACATGCCGTTAGTGGGAATGGGTTAAATGGTGATTGGTTATAGATGTGAATGTGAGTGTGGTTGGCTGTCTGTGTTAGCAGTGTGACAGACCTGTGACCTGTCCAGGGTGTAACCTGTGTTGCCCTATGGCAGCTCCACCCACCAACCCACTATGATGGATGGATTAACTGACTGGTTGACTGACTGATTAATTGATATGGGAGAAATGTTTAATCACTCATTCCAGTCTTCTTCAGTCTTAGCTGACTGCAGGTTTCCCAAACCTCAGCACCTTTTCCTCTCTCCAGCATTAAAACTTTTGGCCCCTGCCTCAGTTTATCAATTGTCATTTCTTTTTTTCTGCTCATCTTAGATGTTCATATCCTTATCACCAAAGGAGAAGCCACCATCTGTAGGTGGCAGAGTCCTATCCTGATGAGATGGCTCTTCGGTATTGTGCCCTCTGCTTAGCCAGTGGTTTGGTTTCCTCCAGTGTGTAATCCACAGCAATGCTCTTGGCACTTAACAGATTAAAACCTGCAGTCAGTTTAAGACTGAAGAAGTCAGTGGATGAGTTATGAAATGTTTCACCCACTGAACAACTTCCTGTGTATCCAAATGAATGGAATACATTTTCTGGAATTTCCTTGACTTGATTAATGCGCACATTTCCACATGTGGACTGTTTCTGCGTTTCCCTCCATGCAACAAGAAAACTTGTAAGTGGCAAAAGTATTAGCAGACTGAGAATGTGAACAAGAAAAGCAGCAGAGGGAGGTTTTAAATAGCAATTTACATATTCATAAGCCTGCTCGTGTTGAATGAGACCAGTTTTATAGAATTACATTCCCATACAGTGTTGAAGATCTGTGGTGTCACCCCCTGGTTGCTGTTGCCTGCTTGGTGTTTTGAAACTCATTGTGGTGAACAATGAGTGGATGTGGACATCACACGATCACTGGGTAGAGACTTGTGATTGACATGTTGTAAGCCAATTAGCAAATCCTGGATAATCCTTCTTTCTGAAGTTAACAATGAGCACAATTTACAAACTGAACATTTTATTCAGCACGATGTGAAACTGGTGAATGAGCTCAAACTCATCAGCAAAGTGTTTACAGAGATCTCAATGCACAGCAAACAAAAACTGTTTTTTTCTCAAAGATTTCTGTACCAAAAAGCTGTTTACAGTTAGAGAGGCTGCCCCCTGTTGGCCCTTAAAAGTAGTACAGGTTTAAGGCACTTAAACTGTGGCTTCACTTTTCAGAACCTGAAGCTAGATCGCTTCTAGAATGGTGGTAACATTTAAGCCACTTTTAAGACACGAAGGAATTATTTTGATAGAAAATTTTCTAAGAATGTGATTCTATTTAAAATCTAGATGTTGGTGATAACATTTGATTTAGTTATACACGCATACACCGGTCAGGCATAACATTATGACCACCTACCTAACATTGTGTTGGTTCCCTTTTGCTGCCAAACAACACTGAGTCATTAAGGCATAGACTCCATAGAGCCCTGAAGGTGTGCTGTGGTATCTGGCACCAAGATGTTAGCAACAGATCCTTGAAGTCCTCTAAGCTGTAAAGGCCTCCGTGGATCTGACTTGTTTTTCCCGCACATCCCACAGTTGTTCAATTAGACTGAGATCTGGAGGTTTTGGAGGCCAAGTCAAAACCTCAAAATCATTGTTGTGCTCCTAAAACCATTCCTGAACTTTTTTTTTTTTCTTTGTGGCAGGGTGTATTATTCTGCTGAAAGAGGCCACAGCCATCAGGGAATATCATTCTCATGAAAAGGTGTGCATGCTCTGCAGCAGTGTTTAGGTAGGTGGTACACCTCAAAGTAACATCCACATGGACGCCCCATGCTTTTCTAGCAGGTTTTGCCCGAAAACCTCACACTGCCATCACTTGCCTTCTTCCCATCATGCATCCTGGTGCCAGGTTCCCCAGGTAAATCATGCACATGCATGCTGAGCAGGGTGCATGAAAACATAATTCATCAGACCAAGCCGCCTTCTTCCATTGCTCCATGGTCCAGTCCTGATGCTCGTGTTCTCATTGTCACTTTGAGTGGTGCACAGGGTTCAGCATAGGCACCCTGTCTGGTCTGCAGCTTGCATACACAGCAAACTGACTATTCTGACATCTTTCTATAAGGACCAATTTTTTTTTGGCAATTTGAGCTACAGTAGCTCGCCTGTTGGATTGGACCACACGGGAGCACAGACAGTCTTCACTCCCCATGTGCATCACTGGGCACGTGGCACTGTCGGTGGTTCAGCACTGTTCCACTGCAGACCAGCAACAGTTTTGCCAGTCATCTAGCAATCACAATCTGTCCTTTGTGAAACTTGTTTAAATCCTTTTTCTTACGTCAAACACATCAGCTTTGAGGACAAAATGTTCAGTTATTCCTATCTACTAACAGGTGCCACAATAATCAGTGTTTTTCATTTCGCTTATCAGTGCCTGATTAGTTAGCTGATATTTGTCCTATTATTTCATATTAAGGATGAAGTGAGTGAAAACCTGAGCATCGGCTGATCAGTGTCTGGAAAGGTTATGGGACTTACTGACAGGGGCGATGTACCTCTGAGGATCCTAAGAAATTTTGACAAATGTCTTGATGTGTGCAGCATCACAAACTGCAGCAGCGTGAAATGAGCTTTAATTACTGCTTGTTATTACCGCTCTAACTTTGTTTGCTTCACTCCGGCAAACACAGATTTGTTTGCAGATGAGCGGAAGAAGTTGTTGTCGTTGAAGGTGAACATCTGAAAGCATCTGTATTCGATGTGTGCAGATGCATCAATTACTATAAAAATTAGGTACTTGCAGTCGCTTCAGCACATGCTTGACCTTCTGAGTTTACCAGTGAATTTTAAGTACAGACATCATGAGATGAACAGAAATAACAGCTCCTTTGTCTTGACATACTGGTTTTACCAATTTAGAGCTATGGTTGCTGGAAAAACAAACATTTTATAGGGGGGCAGCGATGGGATCCTATGACTTCTGATTCAAATTTATCGAACACTTAATTAAAGCTTAATTAAATTGTCGCTACATTTTTTTTTACTAAAGAGAAATTTGCCAGGAATTAAGAAAATTAACAACGCCTACACGCTTTTGAAAATTAAAAAAAATGCTAATTTAAGATAACTGCTGCAGTATTCAAACATTTCCTGCCTTAACCTTCCTCTACCAGCTGACTGACAGCAACAATTTGTCTCTGATGCTCCGTCAATTGTGCCACACTGAATAAGACACAATAGTTGTCGTTCAATACTTACTTTAATCAGATGCTTAATAGATGGTATTGGAAGCCTGAGGAGTTTGCTAAATCAATATCGTTATCAGCACCAAACACTCTCAGCACGTCTTGAGATTATCAGCTGACATGTAGAGCTGCAGTCTGGCTCAAACGCATCAGCTGAACTTATGACTTTAAAGACAAACGTAAGATTAAAAATATAAAAATAAATAAAAAAACATGTGCAGTCAGTTCATGTCACTATAAATTTCATCAGTCTTTCATCGCTGCCTTCAACATGTTTCTCCTGAGACGTGTGGTAACGTCTCATCTACACCTACTGCATCTCAGTTTATCCTGACAGTAAAATCGATCTTATACCTCGATGAATATTAGTAGGTGCCTCCACCAGAACATACACTCACCAGCCACTTTGTTAGGTATACATTTCTATTCAATTCAATTTTATTTATATAGCACCAAATCACAAGAGCAGTCCCTCCGTCTAAGGCACTTTATATTGTAAGGTAGACCCTACAATAATACATACGGAGGAAAACCCAACAATCATATGACCCCCTATGAGCAAGTACTTTGGCAACATGGGGAAGGAAAAACATTTGAGTACAGTTACGTATTGTCATGGTACAAAAAATGACAGTTTGAGATTATTTGAGCTTTGTGACATGGTGTGATTAAAAGATGAATACACTGTGGTTATAAAAGGATCAGTCATGGTCAGTGATGATACTTTGGTAGGCTGTGGTGTTTAAAAGACGCTATAGATGATTGTAGAGGAAAATCCCAGTAGATCAGCTGGTTTGTAAAATACTGCCTGTATGGCACCAACAATCATACCACTTTCAGAACTCTTTTAGAGGTCTTTCTTCTTCCTGTGGTGTTTTGCACCTTGTTGTAAACCCTTTGATCTTGACAATGATACACGTTCATTCTTACAATCTCAACCAGACTGGATGTTGTGAGGCTGTTTTTCCCAATCATGGAAAGAATTCTGTGATCATACACTTTAAATGTGTTCTGTGGTCTTTCAGGCTCTTTGGTGTTGCTGGTAAATTCATTCTTTCTTTTTATGATTGCAACAGGTTGCAGATTTAGCCACTAAACTTTTTGCCAACTCTCTGATTGGTTTGGGGGTTTTTTTTCACCCTAGTAATGGCCTCCCTCACTTGCATCTTATTGAGCCTCATATTGAAAATTACAGTGAATTGGCTCCCAAGTACAAATCCAACTCTTTAAATCAAATCCAGATCGTTTATCTGATAGTTTGTCATGGATTAATGAGGGAGCGGGCCTTACATGGCCAAGAAACTACTTGCCAATTAAATCTAAGCCTCTGAAAATGAAGGACTGTGCATAAAAATAGCAGTAATACCAAAACAATTAATAGACACTTTTGTTAAACCCCTTGAATTAAAGCTGAAAATCTGCATTTCAATCACATCTTGATTAGTGGATTTAAAATCCACTGTGGTGATGTGGAGTTTTAATGTCTTAATCAAAGCAAAACTCAAATGTCTTTAATGAAATGTTGTGGTTATAACCTCTTATTGGGATTCACTGCCAGAGCTTCACTCTTGTTTGGCTATGATCAGCCCATTGTACTGTCAGATGCTGCTTTACTCGTCTCTATTTAAGTCTTAAAGCACTGAATCCATTCAGCATTCAAACTTATGTGTTTTCTTCCAACAAAGCCCATCAGCAGAGTGGTGCATTTTATATATCTACAATAACTGCAGAAAACTGCTGTAGGACTAATTTGCACAAAAACAACCCACACTACATATTTATAATTTCATTGTGTTGTAGTTTGCTTCGGGTAAAAGGTTCATTATGAGAGCACATTTTCATTACCTGGACATTACAGTAGGAATCTCCTGCTCTCTAAAAACCAACTTCACCTCAGGCTGTAGTACTTAAACAAATGAAAAAATAACTTTCTTAATGTATTTGTCCTTTAGCACTGTTTTTAGCTGAGTGTGTGCTCCATGGTAAAGCTCTCCTGACTCTCATACAGCAGGTTATTTTTCTCTGCTTCTCCCTCTCCCAATCTCATCACAGATTTGTCCTGTAATTACACATAATTGGTTTCCCGCACCAAAAATCATTCACGCAGATAATTTCTCATTTGTCTCAGTGAGAAAAATGAATGTTAGATTACGAAGAGTTGCATTTTAAATGCTATGTAGAGGCGGCTGTATGCACTTCTGCAAAATGTTTTAATGTTTTCAAATGACTGAAAATCACATATCCGATCAATCACAATGAGAGTATTTTTTCATTCTTTTAGGAATGTCAGAGGGATCCAAGAACTCAATTGTGTGGAAAAGATTATATTCAGTCACTTCAAAACTACAAAGAGAGGCTATTACAATTCACATAGAAAGATGCAGCAAAACTGAGGGGCAAGTTTAATTTGAGGCTTTTTAATTAGTTAAACAAAGTTTGTTTTTGTGGGTTATTTTTTTTCAAACATGATCAGATTGACAGTATAGGTGTCAAATTAAATTACAGGAGAATATGGTATAAAAGTCACATGCCTGCAAAAGAAAAGTGGCACTTTATTTGATTTTGTTTGTCAGGTTTGCTTAAAAAGTTTTGGATGGATTTTCATTACAGTTTTAGAGACTAAACAGTATATTTTACCTGTGTTTACCACCCCTGTGGATTTTAAATCAAATGATCAATATGCAAGTAAAATGCAGATTTTTTTTTTTTCAGGGTTTTGACAAAAACAAATACATCAACGGGAAATGAATCACAAAATTGACTGGAGAAACTACCATAATAAATGTAAGGACTGTAGTTGAGAACCCATGGATAACACCAAATGCTTTCTTTGCTCCCTTGAGATGCTCAGCTTGGCCTTTACTGCAGCACCTTCAGTTGCTGCTTGTTTGTGGGTCTTTCTGCAATCGGTTTTGTCTTCGGACACTGAAAAGCATACTCTACTGGAGTCAGGTCAGGTCAGGTGGCTGCGACTGTGCCATTTCTTTGCTTTAAGAAACTATTAGGTTGCTTTTGCAGTATGCTTTGGGTCCATTTGCGCTTTGAAGTACCGAAGTGCAGTTTTGCAGCTTTTGTATACAGCACAGCCCTGCACACCATCATCAATAAACAATAATTATATGTACGTCTTGGTAGACGTACATATAATTATTGCCATCATCATGTCTCTCCTCCTCCATATTTTTCTCTTTAGAACTCTGTAGATCGGTTTTCTGCCAAGGTCTAATCTGACTTTCTTGTTTTTGACTGGTTTGCACCTTATTGTAAAGTAAGTAAAGTTATACCGCTGTCACCATGGAAGTGACTGGAACACCTGACCATATAAACTTTGACAATGAACTCACTCCATTGGACTTACAGCTTATATTTACTGAATATATTTACAGATACATATACAGTGGTCCCTCGGTATAATGCAGTTCACCTTTCGCAGCCTCACTGTTTCACAGATTTTTTTTTTTTAATGCAATTTTGAGTGCATTGTGTTCTGCGTCCTGATTAGCTATAGACCACAGGTGTCTAACTCCAGGCCACAGCTGAATGGTGGTATACGCAGCTTTAAGCTGAATGAGCAGCACGCCTGAAAGTTAGTCATTAACAGATGGATGTAACAGCCAAACTATCGTTGGACAACGCTGAGTGTCTCCATATTTAACTGTATCCTTTATTTTTCTAGTTTATTTTTCTAGCTTGTCACTTTGAAAATGTAGAAGCTTTTTGAGGCGTTTGATAGATTTAAAGTTACCGTTGCTTCCTGTTGGATATTTCCCTAAATAAGTTCATCTGCCTGTGACTCAGCACCTCATTAGGTTTGTTTTTTCAAATGATGCAACAGCTGCCGTGAAGGAAAGAAACAATTAGGAAAAAGGGGGGGGGTGGGAATTATTTGCTGGAGGATTTCTCAAGCAGTTACTGAAGCGTGGTAAAGTCCTGCTGATGTGCAGCTTTTAAAAAAGTTGGGCAGGATATTCGTGGCTGTGCAAATGATCAAAATCTTTGTACTTTCCAATCCATCTGTCAGACTTTCTTGCGACCTTGAATAGAAAGGAAAAACATCTCTTGCGTTTTAGTGCAGCAGTGGAAATGTAAAATATATCATCAGGTTTTCCTTTATGGGTTTTTTTGTGTTGCATTGCTGGAAGTGAGCAAGAGGCTAATGAATTCTGCTTCCTAATCCTGTTGCACAGAAAATTGGCTGCAGTTCAGCCGGGAGAGCAGCAGTGGCGACTCTCAAGCTGTTTCTCAATGAACAGGAATGGAACTTATCAGCTAAAATAATTATTTAAATAATTATTTATACAGCCTAAGCAGAGAAGTCCACACTTCCCTCTCCCTGGACACCACTCGACATGTTTTCCTGAGGCTTTCCCAAACCAGCCAAGAGATGTCATCTCTCCAGTGTGTCCTACTGCCCCGGGGCCTCCTACCTGAAACGCCTAAAACCAAGGAGACCACTCCATGAATTACCAGATTATCGTCCTGGAGGCCTTTGTGTGTCCTAGTTATCCCAGGAGCTATGTTGTCAGGGATCATTTTTGGGGTCTCCCAAGAGCGAACCAAAAGACTTCTATGAAGAAAATTAAAACATGGACCAAGTTAGCTCCCCCAGACTGGGGCTACCCAGGCCCCACTTCTGAGACCTGGAAGGTACATCCATCTTTTATAGAGTCTGTGACAGGAAATTGCTGCTTGCTTCATGCCTGAAATCAAAATGTGTGTGGCATACTCACAAAAAAGTATTTTACTACAACTGAAACCTATAAACAACTAATAATTCAACTAAATATATTGTTAAAGCTCCTCTTTTTAAAAAAAATAAAATAAAATAACAATAAAAATGAGTTTAAGATTTACGAATTGCATTTGCACGCTGTCCTTTTTTGGAATCGGGGTTGTATTAAATAATCTGTCCTGTTCACAACTGCCTTTATTATTATTTACAGTGAGCAACAAAAGTGTTTACAAGTAGTCATAATACAGCTCAGAGGTCCAGAGAGAAGAAGCAGCAGTCCAACACTCATACCTTAAAGAAAATGTCCTCCTCCAGATGGCGAATATGGTTGTTTAAAAACAATATACTATGCCACAGATGTCATTACGGCCACTTTAAAGCAGACGGCCATGCACAGCTGCTGCATCAGCTCTGTAATTATGTATAATCACACTCAAGAACATCCTGTCTGCTGTTAGCATTCCTATATCAAATCCAGACACTGTCACTGAGTAATGGTGTCACTCTCTGTGTCTGTGTGGGTGTCTCATGCAGGGAGGAGACAGAAAGGCAAAAGTATGTGAAAAGCTGTTGAGAAAGTCGTGATGAAACTTTTGGTTTAAATCTATTGGAAAACACACAAAACCTTCAGGACACAATGTGTTTACAGAGTTGGTGATTGTTAGCCATTTATCGATCGATGCCTCGTTTGTTCACAGGAGAAACCGCACCAGTGCACCCAGCAGGAAAATGGCTCCGGGAGTACATATTACACGGGAGAGAAGCAGGAAATCCACTCGGGAGTCAAACAGACTGAAGGTAAGTTTATTCATTTTAGAGATTTTGCTTTGTTAACTCTTTTAAAACACATCTGTCGCTCAAAATGATTTAGTGAGAACTGGCGTCCTCATCATTCTCTGCGCTCCCAGATTCTCGCCCTTTCGACCGTAAAACCATTGTGTCCATTTAGACTGCAAATAACCTAAATAGTTCAGACTTTTAGAATTCTATGAAATACAATTTCTTCCAACTTAAGCATCTTTATTTGTTCTGAATAAAACTCAGGGTGGGGAGCTGTTGCTTTCCTTGCTGCCATATTTGTTTGGGTCAATGAGTCTCGTTTAAGAGATGAATAAATGTGCTTCATGAATACTTGCGAGTATTTACTTTGATCAGCAGCAGAGTTGCTCAATAAAAAGGGAAGCTTTCTTTATTGCAGTGGACACGGTTCCCTGTTTGTGCCCCACATCCCAAATGAAAAGGATATTTGCACTAAGAATGTTTGAATTTCTGTTTAAATCAACTTTTGTCCCTAAAAAGTAAAAATCTTTTTGAGGAAAAATCTTATGCAGGATTCTTCAGACTTAAGCAAAACATGAAGACATTTAACAAATATTAGAAAAAGACAGCACGTGATAAGCAATTTTGCTATACTTGTTATAAATAAATAATACTGGTTAAACATAGTGCAAATAATCTTACTGCTCAGGTCGATTTGAGTGTTTTTAATGGGGCAGAAATATGAACCTTTCTGTGAGCTGGGATAGGCTAGAGCATCGTCATGACCACGAATTCAAGAAGTGGTTTTAAAATGAATGAATAACTGTAATATAAGTGGACCTGGAAATGAGTTTCAGCTGCACGCAGCCAGCCAACACATCACCTGAATGTTCCTCATGTTCATGTATGTTTTATTAAAGCAGTCAAAGGGCACGCCCCCGCGTAAAGTCATGTTTCTGACTATACTCAGGTCAACGATCAGTGTTACATGCTGCTGATACTGAAAAACAAACAAAAACAAAAAGAACAGAAGAAGTCATTTTAAGTGAGAAAACGTTTTATTGACAGACGCTACAGGACAAAACGCGAACAGAACTGTTTGATAATCTGAGAACTGTCGACACTCGTGAGACACTGGCTCGCTCATCATGCTGCTGTCAACTTTTTTTAAATGCATCCTTTATTTTTACCCTTCTAGGAAACTTTTCTCTTAATTTCCTTAGACTTTACAGCTGATATTTCGCTAAGAAGCCAAGTGCACAATTTGGCATTCCTTTATTCTTTCCTTGCTGTGAGGGGCAGCCAATCAGAAGAATGTAAGAGGAACTAAAACGACCCGGTTGAGACAGAGGATGACTCGACATACATTAACAATGTATCGAGTCCAGAGCACACACTGTAGAGCCACTTTTTAATCTTTTAACTCATAGATTTGCACTAAACTCAGATGGATGTTCTTGTCAGTTCTTAAGTCATTTTACTATACTGGACCTTAGTTTAAGATTTGTTTATCTCATAGGGAATAAAGAACTTTTTTTTTTTTTTTAAGTGCCTGTTATTTTTCTTTAAAACAGCAACAATGTTTAGGAAATTATGAGAAAATTTTCCAAGGAATAATCCATAAATCACAACAGGATTTTGGAAAATTGACGTCACTTTGTTTAAATTCAGGACAAATTAGATTTGAACTCTGGTTTCTTGATCGTCACGATGTGGCGTTTGCAAACTGCCCCGCGTATTGACTTGATGGATTTCTGTTTCAGAGGGAAAAAAGCTGTTTGTGTAAGAAAGAAAGCGGCGAGTAAACACAGACACCGAGGGTGGAAAACCTAATTTCTCCTCATAGTTCTCCGAATCGATGTCGGCATCGGCTCAAAGCTGCGTCTCTCACAAGTTCAGACACCAAAGTTTCAGAGCGCTTTAGGTAAAGCGACAGAGGAAGTTAACAGCATGTAGGCAGACTTCAGACTAATCATTCAGTTTAACAGCATTAGATTAGTTATTTCTAATTATGAGAAACTGTTAGCTGGGTTAATGAGCCGTTTGGCTCCAATTTTTTACAAAAACACATCACAGCACTACTTTTTTAAAGGTATATCAAATCACCACTTATGTGCTTACAGATTCAAATTTGAGAGAATTTTTTTTAAGGGGATAAAATATAATATTACATCGCCATGAGATTATAATGTGAAATACTGCATAAGGAATCTTAGTGAGATTCAAGTTTTACCTTATAAAATGCATTTCATGTAAACTTTCCCTGAGCTTTTAATCTGCTTGCATATTTCAACAATGAGGATTTCTATTCAAAAGTTCTGAAGTGGAAAAAAGTGACCCTGCGAGGTCCGAGTGACAACTCCAACCCTAAATATAACCAATCAGAATATGTATAATTTGTTCTTATTTCAACTATATTTAGACTGAATTTAGTTTTAATAAAATAAATTGCAATCAAAAACAAAATAACTGAATCACAACCAAAACATTTCTTCCAAAAATGTGAAGTTTTTAGGGTTTGATTACAGCGATCGACTGTGAAACAGACGTGAGAAGCACTTATATCAACAGTGTTCATGTCACGAGGGATGGATGCAGAGGTGAAATGATTCCTGCTGAGCTTCGACAGCACAAACCTTACAAACAGCATCACATCTGGGTTTAATCGCCTAAGAAACAAACGCTGCTTTGTTGACGTGATGCCATTTGCTTTATAAAGTTAGATCAGTTTCCCAGTTTGACTTTCACCGTGAAACACAGCACGTGTAACAGTGTGGGAAGGAAAACAAAGAAAATTACTGCCGCTGCAGAATTAAAGCTATTAACGACCGGCGTTCTCGAAACGTGCTCGTCGTTAGGAACGGCAAATTTAAGCAGTTAAAGTTGTACAAAGCAGCGGGATTTAATCATTTGCATAGCTGATGGCTGACAAAGTTTGCATCATATGCACATCAGAACAAAACTACATATTCTACCTCAAACAAACACAAATGCTGGTTTATCAATCAGTTCACATGAAAAGAAAAGAACCGACAAAAAAGAAAATCGAGCCACCTTAGCTTATTAGCTTATTTCTAACTCAAACTCAAAGATGTGGAGGTTTGTGAGCCCCTCTGACTGTAAGAAGACACACGACTGTGAAAGTTCCCCCTTTATAAGTTTTTATCAGTTCTGAGGAGATGCAGATTGCAGACGGAGCTGCTCTGCAGCCGAAATGTGTCTCGCGCTGCAGTAGAAACGTATTAATCATCTTTCACAGCCTCCAAACATCCTCAGATCCCATCTTCTCTCAGTTTTAAACTAACTGCAAGCTGACTAACTCGAGGGCCATTTTACGCCAAATGATTAAAGAGATAAACTGTGATTTTAAAAAAAAATTCACAGCAATCCTGTTAATAATCTAATTCTTTGATTTAAATAGAAATTTATGTTTCACTTGCGTGAATTCTTTCAAACGATAGGCAGCTCATTTAAATCATTTCTTTAATGAGACTTTAATGGGAAAAGCTTCCAGTTAAAAAGGCTGCGCTGAATGAAATGCATAATAAAGTCATTGACTAATTACTATGCTTTTTTTTTTTTTCCCATGGCAGAGCAGGTCTGCCTCCAACAAAGCTTTAAAGTCGAATCTGCTAAATAAAGGGGGGTTTAGGGTGTGTATTGTGCTAAATTCACAGTTTAGGAACAAAGGGTAGTGCGAAGTTACTCCCAGCACCTCTCAGAAATCTGTTTCTCGTGGAAAAATGAACCTCAGACAGAATAATCGGGAGAAAAGACGCTGACATTTTTAGGCTTTCAGGTCCAAGTTGCAGTCATCCTCCCGAGTACGCCCTGGGAAGAAAAGGGAAAGTCATAATTAATCCTCAGTAAACAGACAATGATGCCGCGTCTGCTGTAGAGAGAAACCAGACTTGTGCGTTAAGTTTTAGCTACAATCACGAAACAATTTTCTGATTGTTTGACGTTTTCTGAAAAAGCAGCGCTGAGGCTGCAGTGGAGTTCTGAAATGAAAAAATAAAAGCACATGCTTTTTTTAATCACAGGTGAGATGACCCATGAACACGGCCTCTGAAGAGCCTGTGAAGGCACGAGCAACGCTTCATTTCACATAGAAAATCCTGAACGGTGACTCGGAGACGGCCGTATAGGAGTTAAGCTGAACCTCTGAAAGCAGCGTTTTAAATTCACAAATTAGTTTCAATAAAGTTTAAGTGGAAAGCTCGAGCAGCTACTCACCCAAATTTAAATCAGTTTGTCTTCTTCTTGGAAGATTTTTTCTTTTTCTGGAATAAGAAAAAATAATAATATTGCTTAACTGCTTCTCCATGCAAATTATTTGGAGAGGAAACTTTGAGTTTACTTTAAAATGCCTCGCAGCCAGATGAGTGCCAACACTTCTTCACAGATCTATAAAAAAAAACTTAAGCAAAGACCGAAGATTTCTTTTTCTTGTCTCTTCAAACTGTCAGTCAGTCTCATTAACGAGGGGAAACGTAAACGGCGGCGTACTATAACTCTGAATATTTTAAAAGGAAGGATGAGAGTTTCTTACCCCAGAAGCAGCTGGAGGAGTATGTGTGTCTGCAGCAGGCTCGACCTCTAGTTTCTCCTGTAGTCTGCTCTTCTCTGTGAATATCAGCACATTATGAAGTCATTTAAAGGAACTGCTGCACTTTGTGGTAGTGTGGTGTGTGTGGAACCCCTGCACGGTCATTTTTTTCACCTCTCTGGATGATTGCAAGCATCATCTTGCAATAGTTTCCCCCTATCCACAGGCAGAGGTGTACTTAAGATAAACTGGAGAAAGCCAAAAGACATCTGGGCCACGGTCATTGTTTACAGGTGGAAATATATGCTTTTAGCTCTCCACATGGGCCTTTTGTCTGCAACAAAAACCTCCTTGAATGCAACTGGTCACTAGAACTCTGATTACAAAGAGAAACCAGAACTAAAAATCTTGTCTCTTCCCCTTCTGTATATGAATACACCAGTTTCTCTTCAGAGGTTATAAATATGATTCAATATCATGTAACAGACTACAGTGAGAGGCAGTGTACTCTCAGCTGTGCCAGCAACAGCACAAATGTGCAGCTCTGAGCCGAGAGAGAAAACTACAGCAGCTACGTCTTTGTTTTAGACGGTGTATGAACCGAGGGGCGACATTAATGCACGATTTGTTACTAATAAGGATTATTTTGAACCTTGAATCTACTCATGTAGAATCCAGCAACAAATGTGAGGTGATGGCCCCACAGTGGAAGATTACAGAGGGTTGCAGGTTGTCCTTCTCAGACATTAATGCATCAAAAACTAAAGACATGGTGATATCGCTCCATCTCTCCTGTGGTGAGGTTGTTGAGTTCGTGTAGCCTTGCACTGTGACTGTTAACAAGCTGACCTTTGAACTTCAGGTGGATGCGCTGTAGAGCTTTTCTCTGTCGGTAAGCTCACCAGCCCGTTTACTTTGATAGGAAGCTTTGTGGATTTTATGTAGACAGCGTCTTTATGATAATGCTTTATTACAGTTTTATGGAGTCTGTCCTGACATGTCCT
Source organism: Astatotilapia calliptera (assembly GCF_964374335.1). Classification (NCBI taxonomy): domain Eukaryota; kingdom Metazoa; phylum Chordata; class Actinopteri; order Cichliformes; family Cichlidae; genus Astatotilapia; species Astatotilapia calliptera. The sequence continues at coordinate 8,199,189 of NC_137439.1, read as the reverse complement.
TTTCTCAGCCTGTGCAGGTCACTGAACCTCAAAAACCAAAAGCAGGCTGTGAGATATAGTTAAAGTCTAAAGAACTGCACACTGTTGTGACGTAGTGTCCTGAAAAACTATGCACATTCTTACTGTTTGCATAGGAATTACAAGGCTAAATAGCAGCTAGGTGTTGCTAATAAAACTGACTTAACTGATCAAAAGCAGTCGGTCTGGAGCATTCGGGAGTATCAACGCAATGCCACAATGTTCCCATGAGTGAACATATCCCAGCAAGTTACTTATAAGTTCCATCGGTGCAATGCTCAGAGAAACCGCAAGAGCTACAGCTCAGACTCTACAGGCCTCAGTTAGCATGTTAAAATTGATGACAGAAAGCCTCTTCACTCTAAAGAGAACATGGCAGCACGGCTTAGGTCTGCAGCGCTGCATCTGCATAAATCGCATGACTCCTGGAATAATGTCCTTTGGATAGAAAAGACCGACATATAGACATCTGGCCATCATGTGTAACACCACGTAACACACAAACGCCTCATACCAGCTGTCAGTTACGGTGATGATTTATGCTTGTTTTGCATTCACAGGATCTGAGCTCCTTGCACCTTCATTTGACTGAGTATACCAAAGTGTATACCAACAATGTGAGAGACTGATAAAGTCAACAGAAGACAATTACTTCAAGTTATTGCTGCTAAAGGTGGATCTCCAAGCATCGTGTTTATCCCAGCAGTGCTGTAACTATGGTTCAGTTCATGGTTTCTTCTTCCTCCAGTATGACGACGAACAATAATACTCTGATGTATAACCTGTTACCGCAGCAGTCTTTAAACATTATAGCTTTCACCACACTGGTTGCAGATCAATGGTACCGCAGGACGATATTGCAGATGTTTGTGTCAAGACTTCATGAACTGTCACACCCTTAATATAGCGCAACATGAATGCTAACTTGGTAAGAAGAAAGTCTTACTTGTTTTCTTAGCAGGTACATCTTGGCTCACATTTTCGGCAGCTTCCTCGCATTTAACCGCCTTCTTCTTCCTTTTCTTCTTCCCTCCGTTTGAAAGCGCCGACGTATTGGCATCATCAAGAATCACAGCACTCTGGTCATCTGCCACACCGCTCTGATCCTCAGCCTGCAGCTCCCTCTTCTTCTCCTTCTTTGCCTTGGGAGGTTGGTTTTCCTTTGACGAATTTTCTTCTAGGTCAGCATGTTTTTGCATCTTTTTCTTCTTCTTTGGCGTTTCGTCCTCCCGAATGGGCTCAACTTTGGGTCTTTTGCTTGACTTTGGGTGAAACATTTCCTCTGTTTCTTCTTGTAGGTGTTTCTGTCTGAAAAATGTAAGTAATCCTTTAACTTTTACTGTGATTTTGTAAGAACCTTCTGCACATACTCTTTGTAAAAAGTACTACTGGTAGCACGAACCTCTACAGCATCAAAATTCTGCAAGGTGACATTGAAACAATGATAGCAGCGCCAAGTTCTACAATCGTTTGGCTTCGCTTTTGTTTCACTTGTAGTTTTATGAAGAAATATGCCAAAGATAAGCAGAAACTACTCACTTCTTCCTTCTCACATGGTTCTGATCTGCAGATAACTTGTTGCTCTTCATCAACCTCATCGCCATCTTCTCCTTCTTATGAAGTTTTAATCTCCTCTTCAGGCTGAGCTTCTTCCTGAGACGCTTTTTCTTTTTGGCCGAGGAGTCCAAAGAAGACTTTCCCTCTGCAGGAGCAGGCCAAAAAGAAAATAAAATGCACAATTAAAGTTATCTAAAAATCACACTAGATTTATCACCACTAATGATTAAGAGTAAAGGCCACATGAAATACAAGTTAATGTCTTATTACAGGGAACCTTCTGGAAAGGCTTTTCCTCTCTCTCTCTCTACCTGTGGCTTCCATTTTCTCCTCTGTGCCATTACTGCCCCCTGCTGGTTGTTCTTCAGATTGCACCGCCTCGTTCTCCTGACCTCCTTCCTTTCTCTTCTTTTTCTTCTTCTTCTTTTTCTCCTCCATTGTCTCTGCCAGACTCACAGGATTCTCAGCCTTCTCCTCTACTGCTCTTCCTGCCTCACGCTCCTCCTCTTCCACATCTTTAGCCTTCTTCTTCTTCTTCTTTTTAATTTTGTTTTCAGTGACAGTGTGAGTTTCCTCTTCCTTCTCTTCTTCTTCGTCTCTTTCCCTTTTCCTCTTCTTAGCCTTCTTTTTCTTGTCTGGTGGAGCTAACTGAGACGCCTCAACCTCATCCTCCTGATCTCCGCCATCCTCTGTCACCTCCTCTTCTTGTCTCTTTTTGTCTCTCTTTTCCTTTTTGGCAGATTTCCTAGGAAGAGGAGTGTCACTGAGTGGATCTGGGGTAGATGCATCAATGCTGCTGGGTGCGTCCGTGATCGATGCGTCTGCTGTTGACGTCTCAAAATCCTGTTTGCTCTTCCTTTTCTTTTTCCTGGGAGTGCTGCGGTCTTTACAGGACTCGGCAGTCTCCTCAGGGGACAGGTGGCTGGTCTCTCGCTCAGCTGCTTCGTCGTCTTTGACTGTGATGTTGATGATGATGGAGGCCTCTGGGTCCGATCGCTCTTCTGAAACCAACGTGACTTTGATACCAGTTGGACTGGCTGAGAGGTCACTCTGGATCCCGGTGTCCACGGGGATTTTCAACATCTCCGTGTCTCCCTCCAGCTCCGAGGAAAGATCTGCGACCTCTGACGTCTGAGTGCAGAGATACATACAGGAATTAAAACATGCTGCATATACACAAAGTCATTACAGATAGTGCAAATGTACTCATTATTATTCCCCATCTGCTTCTGGCAAAGACCTATCTTCACCATAAATAGTTAAGTAGTTGTATCACCTCAGATTTCTTTGTCTCCTCCACGTCATCCTCCTCCTCTTTTGGATTTTTAGATTCACCATCAGGGTCTGAAAAACATTATAAAATGCCTACATTAGATTACATTTGTAGTCTTTTATACCTGATCAGAGCTTTAAGATTTAAGTACATGACGTGAGACTCAATAAAATCATCTTTTTAAAATCAGTCGACAGTCTATTACAGTGGCAACTCTGGGAAAAACAGCAAGAGACATGAGTCATACGGCAGTTTTTTTGTTTGGTCATAAAAGAAAAGAAAAATAAGATAACGAGACATTTTAAATTGCCCTGATGGGATCTCAGGCTGGGTTCTGTCTGATGTATTGAGGATTAAAGTGGAGAGCAGAGCACACACTACGACATGTTTGTGATATATCTAACACTTTTATTTGACGAGCATCTCCAGGTGTATTTTTTTTTCTTGATAGCAGCATCAGAACCCTCTCCCCCCACAGGAATCCAACTCTGAAGCCTTTCTGCAGCAGATGTTTGGACTTGTCATAGCAGGAAGTTCAGGTCGATAATAATATTATTAACAAAAGGCTCCTTTCCAGGAATTTGTGCAGTTCAGTTAGTAAAATCCAGAACTGCCTCCGTGTTTGACAGGTCAGAATGCGAAAAACCTTCGTTTCTATTCAAACGTCATCTATCATTTTCAAATTTTTGGGTGAAAGATGCGATTGTTTTCCAGATGATTGCAAGTCTCAGAGTAGTCATAACTCCGGCTTACTTAACAAGCTGTGACAAGCTTTACAAACTCCTCTGAGAAGTTACACAAGTGAGTGGCGTCGAAAAACAACTGCTGTTTCTCCGGCTTTGGCAGAAATCTGTCAAACTCTTTTACAAGTTTTGGCACTGAATCCAGCTGCCTCGGGGTAAAAATATTCAAACTTTGTCTAAAACTTCTGTGCTTAAACAGCCGGAGATGACGTGCTGTCAATAAAAGGAAAAATGAAAAGACAGAATGCCTTTTTTCTCCCTTGTAAATAAATGGAAAAAAGTAAATCCAGAGTACAGCGACGGAGCTGTGCTTTGTTGGAAACCGCTCCAACAACAACTCCCTTTTTGGAACTGCTTTTTAATATCAGTGAATAACTTTTAGGTCACTTCGTCCAAATCAGCAGCCATTAAATGAAAAGAGAGTCGAGCCTCACAGCTGTACGCCTCCACCACAACAAGTCGAGATAAAGCCAACATCCATCTCCCCTTCTGTTCCCGAGGTGTGTCGTCACATCACCACAAGAAACGTGTTGAGAGGCAGCTGGATTCTCACTAGATTTGCAAGCTCACAACAACCTTGTGTGCGTCATGCTAGACGAACCACAGTTGATTTAATCAAATGAGTGTCCTGCGAGGAAATGGCGAACACCAAGGTCACAGCTACAGATGGGCTTCAGGTGTGACAATATTTAGTTTTTTCCCAGGTTAATTAAACTTTTGGGGAAAAAAGAAAATTGCTCAGCAAAGCAACAGGTTGAAATGTGTCTTTCTTCTTGAAGCTACGAAATATGAGTTTTTAGACCGTTTAGTCTTCTTCAGTTGAGAACAGCTGGTCTTTTCGTTTGCCTTGACTTGAGCTCTTCATGCATCACAGTTTTCAGATCCTTCAGCGGTGTAGCTGAATGAAAAACTGAAGACCTTGTGCCCATATGTTAGGAAGTGCATCCTACTTAACCTCAACTCTTTGTCATTGCGGCACAACAGCTTACGAAATGAGCATCGAGCTGCCTGAGCTCACGCTCCAAGTGAGAAGTAATGTTATACTTTTTTTCTCTATTGTTGACTTATGACGAAAAAGATGTCCAAGTAATCATAAATACATATTCAATTCAACTTTATTTATACAGCACCAAATCACAACAACAGCCGCCGCAAGGCCCTTTATATTGTAAGGTAGACCCTACAATAATACATACAGAGAAAACCCAACAATCATATGACCCCCTAATCAGCAAGTATTTTGGCGACAGTGGGAAGGAAAAACTCCCTTTTAACAGGAAGAAACCTCCAGCAGAACCAGGCTCAGGGAGGGGCGGAGCATACAACATTAATATTCACATATAAAGATAAGAAGCTATAAAGATGAACCAATTTTAGAGATTACATGAATGTGTGTAATATTCTTATAATCAATCATTTAATTATGTCGGTCATGAGCACGTGCATCTTCTCTTTGTCTTATGTAATCGTATATACGGAAAGATGAATGTGTGGGTCCTCATAACTACGAATTTAGTGATAAGTTTAAATCAATCAGTCAATCAGGAGAAACATTCTGATTACAGATGCAACCCTACGACAAATCTCACTTTCTTTCTTAAATCAACCTTGCAGTGATTTTCATGCCTGAGCAGAAATGTGAAATTTTGAAACTCTTGTAACTGTGGAAACAAACCTGGACGGCAGATGTTATCAGACTGATTTTCATAATACTTAAAAGAAACCTGCTGCAGAGGCAGCCGCACTGACGCCTCGGTTTCTTAACAACAGCTTGTGACTCTTGTCAGAGCAGTGAGAAAGAGACGGAAAAGATGCCATGCATTTAGGGGGAAAAGAACAAACCGGTAATTAAAAATCTATTGGCTGTTAATACCTGCAGAGGGCGGGGCTTGATCATCTCCGAGCTGGTCACTGGTTTCCAGAGCTGTCAGGTCAGAGGTGGTGGGTTCAACCAGGATAGGCATCTGCAAGAGGTCAACAGAGGTCTTTCACCACCAGACATGACGAGTCAAGTTTTTACTGATTTAGTTCTTAGTTTAACTGAATTATTTAAATACTTTGTAATTGTAGTGGAAATATCAAAATATGCAGGCACTTCAGGGATGCATAATAAAAGCAATCACAGGTTCTGTACTCGTATCAATTAATATATGAATATGAAGCAGTACTGCACCTCTCCTGCTGTGGCTTCTTCACCTTCTGGAGACTCGGCTTCGCTGACTTCCTGAGTGGGAACATCTGTCTGCTGTGACGCCGAAGCTTCTTCTATGTCTTCTGAGGTGTTTGTGGTTGCTTCCTGGAGAAAAACAGAGCAGAAAGATCAATTTAATCCTACAAGAAAACAAAGGCGAATTAATACAGCTCATTTTTGTCAATAAAAGCTAAAATTGCACTCGAAGCCACAGTTAAGTCTTGGAAACATGGCTGCATCACTAAAGAGAAGTCAGATGGATAATGGTTTAAACACTTCCAGCCTGGAGGCGCTGGTGCCAGCGCCGGCCAGTATCTGCTTTACAACTCAGCCGGCACCATTTTCTGAAGGTTGCCAAGCATGGCGGCATTCGCTGAAGAGGACAGCTGGGACTGCTGGGACAAAACTGAATGCAGTTTCTTTTGTGTGTTGCTTTTCTCGTGCACCAAATTAGATACCAGTGCAGGTGATAATCTTTAGTTTTAGGTCTATGTTGATGTGTGCATGCGGGCAATAATAACAACAAGAGGACTGATATTTGTTTCCCAAGTTGCATTTCTGCCGATTTATTGTTTTTCCAGATGCTCTGGATTTTGTGGAAGATGACAATTAAATTTAGATATTTTTTTTTAACTAAAAAAATAGTCTAAGACTTGATATAAACTAAGCATCTATGGATATGAGCATAAGAGGAACAAGCATAATGATCTTTGATGCATAGCACACCAGCATGCTGCACTAGTCTGTAAACAGAGCCAGATGTTTACAACAGTTTGGGCGACAATTAATTAATATTTGGCTGATCAGGGTTTTTGTTTACAGCTTTTTGATTGCTCATGTCCGATTTATTATTACTGGCGCTTCCATCTTTCCACATGTGAGCAATAAATCTTGCAAATACAACGCTATTTAACTGATCAAATAACATGAATTATTCATTGCTGGCTTTTAACAGTCCTGTTTTGACACTTGGAGAGATGAATGTTGCAGAATTATTATTATTATGGTAAAAAGGTGGCACCACAAATTATCATCTTTATGCCAAAAAAAATAAAATAAAATAAAATCATACATTTAATTTCTGTATGTTTTTTATTTGATCTTTTTCTTGTTGACAACTGGCACCAAATTGCTTGTTTAAACAATGCAAATGCCAATTAAATCTGACGTTTCTGTTTCTGTTGGAGCTTCAGATGATTTAAACATGAATACAGAGTTTTAAAGTGCACCGACTTGTTGCACTAATTAAGAGCAACATCTAATACGGTGACATTTAATCGCAATCTTTTACGTTCCAGTAAAGTCCTAAAAGAAAATTCACAATTCAGCAAAGAAAGGCTGTCTGCAGTGTTGACTACTAGAAGCGTAACAACACAAACAGTCCACTGCAAAATAAGTTTCAGCTGTGCAGAGGTGAGCTGAGGAGAAGGAGGCTCTGCTGAGCCAGGAATCAACAGCTACTCCCATTTTTTTATGAGTGTGGTTTAAGGTGATTAACATTTCTGCTCATTGCAGAGCGATCCAGTGCGCCAGGAGGAAAATTAAACAGCACACTAGGCCTTTAAAGACATCAAGGTAGAACGAGTGATGCATATGTGCTCAAGTGTCAGTCGCATGAAAAAGTTTTGCGAGATATGATGAGATGAAAAGAAAAATAAACATCTGACACAAAAGTTTAAAATGAAATTGATGAGCTAACCTGCTTCAGATCATCACTGCCCTCTTGATGCTCCACTTTAAGGTCACCGCCTGAGACTGAGGCCTCGGCTGGATCGGGGGCCTGCGATTGGTCCTCAGCCTGATCAGGTAACACCAGGTTGTTGTTACCCTGGCTGGGTGCAGTTATTTCCTCAGCGTCTGAAGAGGCAGAGCTCAGGCTTTCTGCCTCATTGGACGCCTCAGCATACACTTTAGTTGGAGCTGACTGGAAAATATGTACAGGCAGTTAGAAGAACTTGCATCCTGCTGTTTACTCAGAATATCTGCTAGTTTCAGGAAGACAAATCCAAGACACTCGAGGATCTTTTTACTGCTCTGTATACCCCATTTATTGGAGACTATATTTCACTGCAAATGAGGTGCTATACTGAGAACAGTGTACAGGCTTTTTACGTTTGGGGGAAACAATGCAACAGAGCAATTTCAAATACTCGCACACAGACTAAACTTGTTGTGTCAAATATATTTGGACTATATAGATAGAGACACCCTGTGTTTACGTCCCCTAGCATGCACAACAACAAACCCAGACATGCCTGAGAGCGATAGCTGCATGTGCCAGCCTCCAATGATATTTAGTACATAAAAAGGGAGCTACTTCAACAACCCCCAACAAACCACACTCCTCTGCAAAAAACACCATCAAGTCCAAGCAGGCCAAGAAGGCACGTGAGGAGGAGATGCTAGCATCTCTTTATATGCAATCCAAAAGTAAAAATATGACTCCACTGAGTGTCGCTGGAGCACTTGCTAGCTCCGCTCCACATCACAGGAAGTCCATTTTAATCCACAGAGAGCAGATTTAATTCAACCAGCTGGCGAAAACTACAACTAAAAGAAACTAGAAATTCTGCTGAGTAGAAACATCTTTGCCGTTAAGAATGTGATGTTGTTGTTGTTGTACAGCAAAAAGAAAGCCGCAGTGCTTTTACCATTAGACACAAAGCAATCAGGGTTTCCAGCAGCTGTCGACAGAAACCACAACGAATAGTTCGCACAGAAACGAGCACGCACACAATTTGTCTCTGAAGATTACCGTTGTCACACACACACAATTCTGTGTCCACACGGCATTATCTGCTGCATCACTGGGCCAACACAAAAGAACAGACAAGACACACACACACACACACACACACACACACACAGCAGTAATAACAACAGAGGAAACTAATACAGGACAGATGAGACGAGTGGAAATGTGTCCGTGTGTTTCACAAGCGTATAACAACACTGCAGCTACTGTCCATCTATCAGCACATTATTACAGTGGCTGGACAACAGCTATGTGTGTTCATGATGGCACTGCTTTCCTCCTCCTGTAACAACGCTCAGCACTCGATACTTACTCGAACGCTTTTTACTTTTTGCTTTTAACTTTAATGAAAACCTTTAAAACATAAACCCCAAGTAAAAATATTCCTACATTAACCCTTTAAGACCTACCATAGAACCAAGTGCGCCAGAGCTTATATTATATTTTTACATGCTGTGGAGCCATTTTTGGGAGCATTTCAAGTTGCTATACATCAATACAACCATTATAGCCCAAATTTTAATAATATGTCTGCATTAAGTGCATAGTAATTACATAAATTGCAAAAAAGTGCAATAAACTACAAAAAAATTGAAAATCGTTTTTGTTTTTTTAACATATATTTCTAGTTAGAGAAATTTAAGAGGCTTATCCCTCAGAACTGTAAATACAAAAAAGTTGCACAAAATAGTTTCCCACCACAGGAAATTTATTTTGAGTGTCTTCATAGTTTTATTTTTGAAATACACCAATTTTTATATACTGCAATAAAAATGAAAATAAATCTTATAATGCAAATTTGCAAAAAAAACTGCATATGCATCAAAATAAACTATTTCCAGCAGTGCAATATGAGTCCTAAGCATCCCAGAAACGACACAGAAAGTCATAAAGTCAAACATAACTTTTAAAAACACCAGTATAGGCTCATAAGGCCCTGATGGTAAAAAACTACATTTTCGCAAATGACGTCACTTCCGGTTTCGGGCAGGTCATGGCGGACATGCGATAGTTCGTGCTGATGGACGAAGGAAGTGTTACAAACAGCTGATCGGATCGGCAAAGCGTGTTTCTGGAATATTATGTTTTTGTTACTGCAAGCGCTTTTTATGCAATTTTTGCAAAGCTATATGTGGAAGGAAACCGTGACCGAGGACAAGCTGATGGCATAAGATGTAAGTACAACTCCTCCGGTTTCATATGCAAAAAAAATTATTGCGCTAGTTTACGTGGTTGCAGAGCTACCGGGATTTAAAAATAGTTATGCAAAATGGAGCGTGCCGGCTAAGACCGGCTTTAAAGGGTTAATGATCATTAACACGTCGCACCTTTATCTTTCCCTGCTCGTAGTTATTTCAAGAGTTGCTTTATGAGATAAGACTTAAATAACTCGTGTTCACTTCATGCTTAATCGTACAAATTTAGAGATTCATCTTTAATTAGATAAGGTCTGCTGGAGATTCCTCGCCTACTTTAGTTTTAAGATGCTAATATTTGAAAATATGATTGTTATCTTCAGGGCATAGCTTATTTCAGATTATAAATGTACTGTTTACCCTCCGTAGAGCAGAATGGCACAGGAGGCGAGGAAGAGAGAGAGCCAGGAAACGTGCAGCTTTTATTGCTGATCCCTTTCGCTTTTCCAAACAATTGCTGGGGGTTAAGCGAAGCGGGCAGTTGGAGTGCTCAGCAGAGGAGGTGAATAACTTCCTTCATGAGACCATGAGTGACCCTTTGAGGGAACAAGACTTGGGACCAAACAAAGCTCTCATCAACCCTGCCCCACCATCAGTAGAGTTCAAGTTGACGGAGCCAAGTTTGAAGGAGGTGTGTGAGGTCATCAAAGCAGCCCGCTCAGCATCCTCCCCAGGTCCCAGTGGCGTACCCTACCTTGTCTATAAGCGCTGCCCAGAGCTGCTCCGCCACCTGTGGAAGATCTTAAAGGTGATATGGCGGAGAGGGAGAGTTGCTGATCAGTGGAGGTGCGCAGAGGGAGTCTGGATTCCCAAAGAGGAGGATTCGAAAAACATAAACCAGTTTCGGAGCATCTCGCTATTGAGCGTGGAGGGGAAGGTGTTTTTTAGCGTTGTCTCCCGGAGATTGACCGAGTTTCTCCTTAGAAACAATTACATTGATCCATCAGTTCAGAAGGGGGGGATCCCAGGAGTTCCTGGTTGCCTAGAGCACACTGGTGTAGTTACACACCTTATAAGAGAAGCCCATGAGAACAGAGGCGACCTAGCTGTATTGTGGCTGGACCTGACTAATGCGTATGGGTCGATCCCACACAAACTGGTTGAGCATGCTTTACACCTCCACCATGTTCCCAGTAAGATCCTGGACTATTATGCCAATTTCAGGCTTAGGGTCACTGCTAGGGCAGTTACTTCAGACTGGCACCGACTCCGGAAAGGTATAATAACAGGCTGTACCATCTCAGTTACGCTCTTTGCCCTGGCAATGAACATGGTGGTAAAGGCTGCGGAGGTGGAGTGCAGAGGGCCGTTAACAAGGTCAGGTGTTCGTCAGCCCCCTATCAGAGCCTATATGGATGACCTCACCATTACAACATCATCAGTTCCCGGGTGTAGGTGGATCTTGCAAGGTCTTGAGAGACTCATCTCATGGGCAAGGATGAGTTTTAAACCTTCCAAGTCAAGATCGATGGTACTGAAGAAGGGCAAGGTGACGGACAAGTTCCAGTTCTCAATTTCAGGAACCATTATTCCATCCATAACGGAACAACCAGTTAAGAGCTTGGGGAAACTCTTTGACTCCAGCCTGAAAGACTCTACTGCTATTCAGAAGGTAAATGAGGAGCTGGGAGCGTGGCTTATTAAGGTGGATAAGTCCGGCTTGCCTGGAAGATTTAAAGCCTGGATCTACCAGCATTCCATCCTGCCCCGAATCCTGTGGCCCTTGCTTGTCTATACAGTTCCGATAACTACTGTGGAATCCCTTGAAAGAAAGATCAGTGGCTTTCTTCGTAAGTGGCTGGGACTTCCCCGCAGTCTCACCAGCGCTGCCTTGTATGGGACAAGCAACAGCGTGCAGTTACCCTTCAGTGGTCTCACAGAAGAGTTCAAGGTGGCTCGCACACGAGAAGCCTTACAGTACAGAGATTCTAAAGACTGCAAGGTGGCATCAGCAGGCATTGAGGTAAGGACAGGAAGAAAGTGGAAGGCTGAGAAGGCAGTTGAGGTGGCGGAGTCACGCCTAAGGCAGAAAACACTGATGGGGGTCTTAGCAACAGGGGGAGCAGGCTTGGGGTACGTCCCAAAGGCCCAGGTCAGCAGGGCACAGGGAAAGGAGAGACACCAGCTACTCCAGGAAGAGGTCCGAGCAGGTGTGGAGGAGGAGCGAGTAAGTAGAGCTGTAGGCCTTAAGCGGCAGGGAGCATGGACAAGGTGGGAGAGCACCTTGCAGCGCAAGGTCACCTGGGCAAACATCATGCAGGCAGACTTCCACCGGATCCGATTCCTAGTGCAGGCAGTATACGACACTCTGCCAAGCCCAGCAAACCTCCATCTGTGGGGAAAGAGCGAGACACCTGCCTGTCCCCTGTGCTCTGGAAGAGGGACCCTAGAACACCTCCTTAGCAGCTGCCCAAGGGCCCTGGCCGATGGTCGGTATCATTGGCGGCACGACCAGGTGCTCAGAGTAGTTGCTGAAAAGATTGCCTTAGCAATCAGCACCAGCAAGCACCATCATGCTCCGAGGAAGGCAATCTCTTTTATTAAGGCTGGAGAGAAACCCCAGGTGCGCCCACATTTGACAACTGGCCTTCTCAACACAGCCTCTGATTGGCAGCTACAGGCTGACCTGAGTAAACAACTAAAGTTCCCTCAGAACATTGTAAAAACATCACTCCGGCCAGACTTGATAATTATTTCTGAGGCCTCAAAACAGCTGATCATGCTGGAACTCACAGTGCCCTGGGAAGAGCGGATCGAGGAGGCCAATGAAAGGAAACAAGGAAAGTACCAGGAACTAGTGCAAGAGTGCAGGGGAAGGGGCTGGAAGACTTTCTATGAGCCCATAGAAGTGGGTTGTAGGGGCTTTGCAGGACGATCACTCTGCAAAGTCCTAGGCCGGCTGGGCGTGGCTGGGGCAACCAAGAAGAGGGCCATCCAGGCTGTGAGTGAAGCGGCAGAGAAAGCCACAAGGTGGCTGTGGATTAAGAGGGCTGATCCGTGGGTAGCTACTGGTACGCAAGTCGGGGCCTGATCACCCCCGGCTGGGTCGCCTGGGCGAGGGTGTATGATGTTGTGAGACCCGAAACACCTGATGACCCTAGGATACATCACTGAAGATGCGTACCAGTGCATCCAGGAGATGTGTCTTTATAGATAATAGTGTACTGTTTGGGTGTCAGAATGTCAATATTATTACCTGTAAAAGCTAATCTGCAGAAGCAGAACACATGGCGCCGCCTTTGTGTCTGTTTACGCAGCTCTTTGGTGACAGAGAGAAGGATTATTAGCATGCAGACGTGCTGCAAAACTTTGCATAGGACCAACCACAACCACGCCTTCCTGCAGCTGCTGTTGTTGAGAAACCTCTTTTGAATTTAAGAAAACACATTTTTAAAGCTTAAGTCATGCCAGGAAATAAACTGTTAGCATCTTAGCTGGGAAAAATGATTCTCCTTCTTATCTTGTTATTTCTCCTGTGATTTTAATACCATTTGAAGGCTACAGGATATTTTCTGGTTTTCTCGGCGCACGTGTTCATCAACACATCCTAAATACCAAACATTTACGCTCAACATTCAGTTTGTCCTTATTGACTCTCCCATATGAAGCACACATTAGCACTGACACAACAGGGCTACGCTAACTAAAAGTATTCTGTCTCCTCACTTTGAGAAAAAGGGGGCAAAGCTAGCACAGAAAAACTCAAACCCATTTTTCATGATATGTGAGATGTTCACCTCTTGCTCTGTTTTTGTTTCTTCCTCCTTTATCTTTTCTTCTTCCACTTCACTGTCAGAGGAGCCGGCGCTCTCGCTGTCAGAGTTTGTTGCTTGGGATTTATTATCAGCAGCCAGCAGCTGCTCACAGACACTCTCAGAGATGCTCTCTGCCTTCAGTGACTCAACAACATCAGGCCCAGGCTCTGAAAGAGAAAATCAAATATATTTTAGACTGGCTTCATAGTCACCGGTGCCAAGATTTGTAAAAGAAATAAACACAGAGTGAAAAAAAAGGATAACTTATAAAATGCAAAGTTCAACTCAGTTTTCTTTATGTAGCGCCAATTTCACAACAACAGTTGCCCCAAAGAGCTTTACATTGTAAGGTAAGGACCCTACAATATTAGAGATAACAGCCCAACAATCAGATGATCCTGTATGAACAAGTTACGAGACGTAACCCAGCAGCATTACTGAGGCACGTGTCAGAGTCAACCGATCTAGTAGTTACATTCCCTAAAAAGTCCAGGTGATGTGGAGAAGTAACAAAAAGTGTCCAGTTTGAACAAAGAAGGCAAGAATCTAACAATAAACTTTATCAAAAAGGGAAGTTTGAAGACTGATCTTAAAAGTAGAGAAACGTCTCCTACACTGTGAGCTAGCTGCGCAGGAGAGGAGCTTCTGACCATTTACAGCAGTGAGGTTAGTCACAAACACTCGACACACATTACTCCAGTCCTGGCAGAATTACACTGGCTTCCCATTTGCTACAGAACCCAATTAAAATTTTCACTGATTACTTTTAAATCACAGACAATCAATTACTGTTACAACTTCTGCAGTGTGGGCTCAAAGCACAGGAGCCCATTGTGGAACAAACTTCAGCTTACTGCTAAATTAGCTTTAAATTAGCATTAGATAAATAAACAAAAACATATTTTTACAGAGAGGCTTTTGTTTGTTTTACGTTTTCCTCATTTCTTGCATCTTCCAAAGATAAACTAATGAATCAGCTGTATGACTGACAGGTTGCTAAAATAATTAATTGCCAAGTTGTTGCTCTATGTATCTATAAAACATCAGAAAAAATAAAAATGGAAATCATCATTCTCCAGAAATCGAGATCCACAAGATTTAAACAAGCATTAATTAGAAAATGTTTGACATTTAATTAATTAAATTCATTTCAGCTACAGATGTGCACATATTAGTGGCTTTATTTTGTCCTAACTACTGCAATCAAAGATAAAATTTACCGAGTGGAGGGTTGGAATCCACATCATCTCCTCCTGTGACACTGGAGAGCCTGGTGTCTGCAGCCTCTGCTTTGATGCTTTTCTTTGAGTAACTGGACTCTTGTGTCTCCTGTTTGGCATGCTGGGCTAGGGAGTACAGTCTGTAACACACACACACACACACACACACACACACACACACACACACACACACACACACACACACACACACACACACACACACACACACACACACACACACACACAAATGAATTACATTTCTTTTACTGGCTATGCTTATACATTAGGTAAAGCACCAACTGATGAGCTGAAAAACGCAGTCAATGCAAATCTCAATTCCTCCAGCGACCACTTGAGGCTGACTCTAAAAGTGAGTCTCAGACTCACAGATTCCCGAGTTAAATTGTCCAACTTCAGGCATGAATTTAACACGTTTACATGCTAGTATGAGAAGTATTTTTGGCCTCATGTATGTTTTCTCCCTTCATCACAATTGTACACAGGGCTAATCTTTATTATAAATCATTTAAATGGAATTTGCTGATGCTTAAAGTTATGACTGTGGCCTCTTTAATTAGCAGATTTACAAACACAGATTGCTTAAGTTGATAGCAGCGTGCCAAGTTTCAGCCCAGAAAGTCTGAAATGAACTCTGGACCATTTTAGTGTTTAGAGCATTTTGGAACAGTTACATGGCTAATAATTTAACTTTTTTCTCCAGTTTCCAAACTGTTATAACATAACATACATCTGTATATCTCTAGTAAAGTAGTAAAACTAGTAAAGCGCTATACAAATACAGGCCATTTACATCCGGTTTCACCAACACCAAAATGGCGAGCCTTAGTGTTCCAACACGCACTAATACGTGATGCTGCAGTGGCAACATCCATCTTTTTATAAGCAATCGGGCTCAAAACATCTCAAACTGGTTTCTTGAATACGAGTTCAGTGTACTCAGATGGCCTCCACAGGCACCAGATCTGAATCTAAGAGAGCGCCTTTGGGATGCGGCGGGAGACTCAAGCCACGGATAAATCTGCAGGAACTGTGTGATGCTATCCTATCAACATGGAAAATCTCCGAGGAATGTTTCCAGCACATTTTTCAATCTATGTCACAAAGAATTAAGGCAGCTCTCAAAGCAGAAAAGGAGTCTAACCCAGTACTGGGAAGGTGTGCCTAAATGGTCGTGAACGTAAACAAGCATTCGACTTGATTTAGCTATGCTTGGAAGCAAATAGCTAGCACAGCTATAGACTACACTGTTCTGTTTACATGTCTTTACTCTTTATCAGTGCAGTGAAGTAATTCAATTCTGTGTTTTTCTCCCACCTTAACCCCCAACTAGCTGCCCGTCCCTGAGCCTGGTTCTGCCGGAGCTTTCTTCCTGTTCAAAGGGAGTTTTTCCTTCCCACGGTTGCCAAGTGCTCGCTTACAAAGTGTCAGCTAACTTTGGAGAGGTTAAGTGTATTCTTACCTACATTATAAAGCACATTGAAGCAACAGGTGTTGTAAATTGACGCTATATAAATAATATTTAATTGAATTCACCAGCTTTTGAAAAGAAAAACATTTCTGTGAATCTCAGAAGCCTAAGAACTACAGGTTTTTGATCATTTGCATTGTGGCATTAATTAGAATAGGGCTAAGTACCATTATGAGTACTTATCCCTAATGAGCAGCTGTTTGAAAACAGTGTTTTTCTGATAATCAGAGGTGCCTTATATTCGGCACATAATTATGTATTTTCATTGACTTCTGCAGATTTCTGTTATTTTAGTGTTAGATTCACTTCGGCAAATGAGCTGATGTCATTGATTTAGCCATTTATCTGATGCCCATTTAATCCTCATTAGGGAGGCAGGGATTTGAAGGTGATCCCAGAATGCACTGGGCACAAGGCCAGGAAATCACTCACACAAACCGTACCAGTCGCATCCTGCTCACACAGACAGCGTGGAGTCTACAAATCACCTAAGCTGAGTGTGTCTCTGAATCGCATTACCTGCTGAGCTGTGACTCCAAAAAAGCAGGAAGTCATAAAATGTGGAGATAAAGAAAAACAGAGGATGATGAGAAAAAGCCACTATTTATGCACTTCATTGGGCTTAATCTCATTTTAGACCATTAAATGATTGTTTTAAGGTTCTTTGGGAGCCAGAGAGCCCCATCCTGTTTTCAGCTGCTGACATTTTTAATCTACACATGCTCACCTGTACAGTTTGCTGTACACAGTCAGTTTTCACAAAATTTGCAGCACATATAACAATTACAGCACAAAGAATGTTAAATTTTACAATTTTCTTATAATTACTTTCTTTTTGGTAACTTGTGGCATTATATATTTATGTATACAAGTGTGTAACTGGGTGTGACTTACTTCATCCAGCCTGTGTAGATGTCATGTAGGGTGGAGGAGCTCTCCACTGGTGTCTCCACCTACAACACAACACACAACAGCCTGAGAAATACTGTGCATCTAAAACTTGCTCAGTACTGACTCTTCAAGAGTGTTTTCAAAATACAATTTCTCCTTTTCACTGATTCCCTGAATGTTCTGTCTCTGCTTCAGCTAAACTTCCTGTGCGTCCCATAACTACATGGACAAAAGAAGAAAGGAAAAAAACACAGATAGCAAAGGGAAATAACAAATTTCCTGTGCTGCAGGAATGCTGCCACAAGCTTCCAGATGTGAATTCATGTAAAATATGCCAAAGAAGAGAGTATGATGAATACACAATGTTCACATAGAGGAGTGAAGGACACTCGTAAGTAAATTCTAATAAGACTGCTGCTGTAACTTCATTCAGACTTTAAGGTGTTGTTTTATGTCCTTTCCAGCTCTCGTTTTATGTTTGAACTCTACGACAGTATAATATTCCTTATTTTTATGTTTTGATGGAGCCCACAGCTCATCCCGTGTCTGAAAAACCCTTCCCCCCTCTTTTTAATGGTTAGGAACCAGCCTATCCGGGGTTTACCCTGCCTCTGGCATTGTAACAGCTGGGACAGGCTCCAGCTACCGCGACACAATGCTGGATAAGTGGTTAGTAAAATGAAAGAAAAGATAAATGATATCTTATAATGAACTTCAGCAGACCGCTCAGTTAATTCACTCTCCCTTTAAGCCAACTTTCTTCAGATTGGCCGTCCCTGTAAACAGAAGGTCTGAACTGCAGGTGGGCGGGGTTTATGTACTTGCATTCAGACCTGTGAAGCCAAAATAGAAAAGAACTGTTGCAAACAGAGAACCCTTGTGATTCTCTGTACCTGTACCGACTCTGATCTCACTTTTTACATTTTCTTTTATCATGTTAAATATGAGCACCCGCCACTGTAAGTATGAGCAACTTTTGACAATGACATTTTTATCTCATAAGCTCTGCAGGAAAAGCTTACATCACACCTAAGCGCATGTTTCCTAACAGACAGACTTAGGAAGAATAAGACAATATTATTTTTTAGATTTCCCCTGTTAAAAAAGAAAATACCAGAAAGGCTTATTTTACAGTGTTTGGTTGCATCATAAGATGTCATCGGCACAGCTACTGGATAATCAAGAGCTGCAGTGATTATGTGCAACAGTCCAAATACCCCAAATTCTAAAAACGAGTGAATTACAGCGAAATATAGAGAAAAGCATCCAGGTCTCGTATTTGAAAAATATGTAAGTAGAAGTTCATCTCAGCTGGCTATTTAATTTTTAAAAAAAGCTGCCGATTATTTTTAAATTGATGAAATAATCAATTAATCAACTTATCACAGCAGCTCCAGGAGCTTTAGATAAAAAAGGTCAACTGTTATCACTAAACACTATGAAAAGGTGATGAGGTTTTGAATGGGGTGACAGCGTGCAGCAATAGGCCGCAGGAGCAGAGCTGCTTTGTGCAGCTCCTGTAACATAATGTTCTTTTCCTCCAGAAGGCCTGAACAAGGAGCCACACGCTTTGTCGCGCACACACACAGACTGAAGTGCATCTTACCGACAGCCACACTGAAGCAAACACACATCACATTTATATTTAAGTTGTTATATAACAAGCAAGATGCGCATGTCAGCTGATGAAATCACATAAAAAAAATAGTCTTTTTACTCACATTTAACTAACGTGTGCGAGCTAGAACCCAGTCTACCGACTGCACGCTAAATATTAGACTGTAAATTTAAGCCAAACTTCTTACCTGGGTAACGTGCTTCTCCAGCACCTGGGCAGCTTTCTGGTAGCCGTTCACCTTCAGGTGCTGGTAGATTAGAAACAGCAGCACGTCGTCCTCCTCTGAGGCCATGCTGTCCGACGGGACCGACTGGCAAACCGGGAAAAAGTGCAAATAATATTGACGGGTTATTTACACTTCAGTACATGCTCGCTATTCGGCGTGCGCACATGTGCGCTGACGACGCCCCCCTCGAAAGGCAGCATGGGAAATTGTGTCTTTGGAAGAAAACGAAGCATAATTTGAAATTTACCAGTTTTATTAAAGAAAAATGTAACCAAAACATGAAAACAAAGCTTAATTCTTTCTTTATTCTTTCTCAACGCAGCCTGAACTCTGTTGGGGAAGCTTTCTTGTCATTTCTCTACACTCTTCTTGAAAGACATTCAAAGCTCTTCTTTAGATTTTGGCTGTCTGCTGTTTTATTCTCTGTCAAGCTGATTCCATCATGATTCCAGTAATGTTGTGGTCTGGACTCGGGGGGGTCTGTGTGTTTGGGATCATTGTTATGCTGAAAAATGAATCATCCCCCACAGTCTGTTACAGATGGCTGACCTCCTCCACACATATTGACAATTATTTGAAACAACATATTCAAATTTGGTTTCGAAAGATCTGTTGCCACTGATTTTCAGTCCAGTTCTTGTATAATCTGGCATACTTCAGCCCTTTCTCCTTGTTTCCCTTCCTTAGGATTGGCTTCTTGGCAGCCACCTTTCCACTGAGACTTATTCTGAAGTTTCAGCAAACAGTAGATAAATAAACTGAAGGGCTAAAGCATCTCTCAGCTCTGGTGTCAGTTCTTTAATGGTTTTTGTTCTCTTTCTTAAGAACATGATTTTCAGACACTGTACTGTGCCACTTCTACTTTTGTCCTCCACTTGTCCAGTTTCCTGCTTTTTTACGGACACACTGACAGGTTTTCAGCTACTAGCTCTTTGTTAATCACCATTTTTGTTGGAGCAAAAATGCTGTTTTATACCAGTCACACTGTTTTGTAGAGTTAGCTCAGGAAAGCTGCTGGCAACAAAGTGCTTAAAGATATCATTTAAAATTGGTTGTTTGCTAGATTAAGTCTTTTATGTGCTTTGATTATGGAGCTTTTTCACGGTGGAACAATTGAAAGATCAGTATTTAGTGTCTTTACAAAGAAACAAACAAAAACATTCATCTAAGGACTGGAGTAAAAATGAATGAAAAACATTGAAAAATCTCCAGAAAGCCTGGAAAGCTACTGCTCAAGATCACTTGTAAAAGATCTTGTTAAAAAAATTACAAGTGTGGCTCCTTGGAAGCAAAATATAAAGAAATAAAATGGGTGATTCAAGACTTCTGCACAGTACTGTATATATAGTGGTACAGTGGTGGATACTGATATTAAAAATTAGGAAACGTTTTATTTTATTTAGTTTTTATTCTTAAATAAAATTTCAAAAAAGTTAAAATAAAATAATAAAAGTAATTAATAAAAATAAAATATAAATTTTAAAAAGGGGGATACTGATCCCTGTGAGACAATAAAAGGCTTCAAACTTGTTTTAGATATTTTTTCTACTCTTGGCTCTGTATGATGTCACAGAGGGCACATCCCTAATAAATGTGACTTATTCAAAACTACAGTAATACAGTCCAAGAAGAATAAGTGTGCCTCTTGGCATAGGCACACTTAATAAAAGTTTGAAGCTGTAAATGAGCAGAATACAGCTGACAGGAAAAGGTCCTCAGTTAACGCTGAGCTGTTTAATTAGACAGAAAGGTTTCCACTCATCCATCTGCTATTATTTGTTCAATACGAAGGTTATTATCATATAAATAAAGTAATGCAGCATTTTACATTTTTAACAAAAAGGAACAAATTTAAAGTTAATCGGTAAAGGTTAATTAATAGACTAATGAAATCCCTAACACACTATTTAAACTGTTTTTACAAATAAATACATGGATGCTGATTTTGCTCAAGAAATCAAAATACAAAGTGAGTCAAAATCAGAATTTAAAATCCATACACGTGACTAGTATTAGCTTTTCAGTCAGCTGAATCAAAACTACAATATGTTTTTAGAGTCTGGAAGTGGAATTTCATTAATAATCCTGACCCAATACATACATTTCTTTGTCAATAAATGGACTGCTTATAGCAGGTGTGTGAAACATAAGGCCCTGGGACCATGAACTGGCCAGGGGAAGACTCCAATCTGGCCCACTGTACATGAACTTTGAATTTTTAACTGTTTCTTGACAAGTTTTAAAGCTTTTCCTACTGATAATGATCTCCCCCATGAACATACATACTAAACCCAAGTAATTAAGTTATTTTATTACTTTACACTACTTTACTTCTTACATGTGGACAGCTTTCTTTAATTTACTACAGCAGCATTTCTTTATCAAGTAGAAAACATGAAATGCACAGTTGTAATTGTGCTTCTTTTTCTTATATTTAAAAAATCTTATTGATTAAATGTAAGTTTCTGTAAAGAAACAGAAAGAGGAGTTTCACTGTGCTGACCCACTTAAGATCAAAGGGGCTGTGGACGTCAGAGAAAGTCAATATTTTAGCTTAGCTCAATGTTGGCTTGACTATTTGTTTACTATGATACAGCGTCTATTTTAAAAAATAAAAGTCAACACTGACTTAATGAAAATAATAAAAATGATGACAATTTCTATGACGTTTCATTTAACTTCTCACATTTTTTAATATCAGAAATGGACTTCAGTAGCTGCAATGGATAAATTCCATTATAGGCACATTATAATCTCCATGAATTCCCAGATTGGGTGTTGATATTGTTTTATTAGGAACATTAGGGACAGAAATTCTGTGGCTTACTGGGTGAGCAACTGAGGGAGCAGCAACAATGTCTGGTAGTATTCCTGCATGTACTGCTCACTGCCAGTGAATCAGGCCTTAATAAATCACGCACAGCCTCTTTCAACGCTGTGTTTGTTGGAAACTTGGCACAGGACGCAGCACAGGCAGAGGGTCCCACTGTAGTCGGGACTATTTGGACAGAGACAGAAAAAACAGTATCATTTAAAGAGGGATTTCAGAAAGGCTCCTTCCACCAAGATAAAAGAGTCTCACTAGATTTTGCTAAGATATTCTGAATAACCAGTCAGTCATCCATCCATCCATGGACAAAAGTGGCACAGCTTGGAGAAACATGATTTCTCTTTTAACTTTCAAAATAAATTAAGGGGCCAAATGAAACAGCTCCATGTCTTGAGTAACACAGCCTCTGTGGCGCCCTTGTTTTGTGCTTATTGTCTCTATGAGTGTAAAGTCTAATATCTAAAGACATCACAGCAAAACATCTGAACAACCTTCTCTACAAAACTTTGCCAGGTTTGAATTTAAATCAAACAAACGTCTCAGTTATATAATAAAGTAACTGAGCGTTTTAAATGAAAACCGTTTCCAAATGTGACAATCCAAAGCTGGAAACAAAGATTAAAACGAGCAACTAAGCACTATGAAGACCTCATACTGATGACATGTGTTCTTGTTTTGTAAGACCCACCGTCTACAATGTAGGTGCATTTAGAAATAACAGACTCCATCTGGACACAGACTTCTAAATGCCACCTTTCTCATATTTGTCTGCACACGTGGTCTTTAGATGTTTGGTATTATCCGTTTTTTTTCTGATTTTTAATAAGGGTTGAATGGAGCTGGTATTTTTTTTTTTTAGTCTAGCATATTTTCCTGCCTCATCCTGAATATTTTGGGATCACTTGATCCTTATTTTGCATTTCTACAGCATGTTGCCCTAAAAGAAATTCCAGGCTTCCTGCGAGTGCCAGCGGACTCCTTTTGCCTGTAACAGTCCGGTCTGCAGGCAGGCTGCTCGGCTGAAGTCCTGCCTTTATTCCCGGAGACACGAACAAAGTGACGGTGTCAGTATTGACACTACAAGAAACACATTAAAGAGACTTAACGCCGTTGAAAGAAACGGCATTTATTGCGGCTTTATTACCGGTTTCCATGAGCGTTAAGTTACAGAAATAAAGTCAAGAGGAGCGGATGTTAAGCTGGGAAATTTCCAAATTAATACAGAACTTAACGAGAGCTCTTAACGAAGACTGTGTTTGTTTGTTTGTTTGTTTGTTTGTTTGTTTGTTTGTTTGTTTGTTTGTTTGTTTGTTTGTTTGTTTGTTTTTAGCAAATATTTCATCTGGAGCAGTCCTTGAAGTCCTGTTATTCTGCAGCTGGACAGCCTTTAGGCGTTTTTTTTTAAATTATTATCTAAATAAAATGAAATTCAATTCGTCACTGGGACATAAAAATGCCATACATCAACAAACAACTCCGATAAAACTCCTTTATAACGTCTACCGACTAAATACGTTTTTTTAAAGATTTGAATTCAGGATCTGTGGTATTTAGCTAAATTTAGGTCATAACACACCTTACCATATGACTTAATTATTATATACTGTCTACTCGAGGCAACGAAAATGCTGATTACAGGACAGGAAGTTAATTCACTGTTTATCAGGAACATTTGTTTAAGTGATATCAGAGTTGTATTTCATTAATAATGCTTTATTGTGACAGTTTACACGTTCAGCCTGTTGACGTTATCACGGTTCATTTACGGCCCTGCAGTGGTCACTATGGTAACTGGAGGAGGTTTCATTTCATTCACAGCAGCAGTTTAAAATGACTTGTGTGACTTTAAAATGACGAGTCGAGCGTATTTTATTTTGGCGAGTCAGGCCGGAGGTGGGAGCGCGTTTGTGTGCGGCTGTCCTTCGCTCATATTTCATCTGCGGGGAGAGAAGGCACTCTTCAGACTGGAGGAAGGAGGCTCTGGTGGAAACTCAAAGGACATGCGGCGTCTTTTGCAAACTTTTCTGCAAACCAGGCTTTCTCCGAGCTGAAGAAGAAGAAGAAGCCGAAGGGTGAGGAATGAACTGAAAAGGAAGAAGAAGGAGAGAGAAGAGGAGGGGGGAGAAGAGCCGTTCACTCCCATTGATCCTTGTATCGAGGTATTGATTCAGGCCTGGCTTTGAAATAACACAGCAGAGGTGAGGATAAGATGAACGATGCTGACTTGAGTTTTCTCGACCTGGATATAGTCTGATACCAGACTTAATATAGTATTATTACAGTTTTATTATTATTATTATTTCTGATAAATACTGCATTTAAATATATACTAACTCCATCAAAGCAAAACTAGGCTATATAAGGTTAGTCAGAGCTTCTTAACTAAGACACTCACTCAGACTACTCTGCTTCTTTTCCCATGAGTACCTGTATCTCACCAGTAGTTGGAAACCAGTACTCTACAATCAAGCTGAGACAGCTGCTTTTCGTCAGCTTACATATAAAATCAACATTACATGGTCTTCTTGGCTTTCACGTTAATAAACATGTCGTAGATGATACAGATAAAACAGTCTGAGGTTACCCTTCCTCTTAAAGAGCGCTCGGTTACAGTTTGCTTTGAGAAAATAAAGATTAGAGAGTTTAAAAAGATCCTTTTTGAACCTTGTTACTATTTAATGTCATGGATAATTTAATATTGTTTAAACACTGGCAATTCGAGGAAGTATCAAAGAGCATTCGGGCCTTGTAAAGGTTATTTTACACATCTATTAACAAGTGACTCACTCATCAGATCAGTCAGGACTGACAGCGGTCCTCAGTGTGAGCCAGCAGAGAGACGCACTCACCAAGATAAAGTAAACAATGGGCTACACATCGGACAGTTGAAGAGAAACATGGCACACATAGTTCTAAAATATGTTTGAAACTCCATGAATGTGGTCAAGTATTTCACAATAAGCCATTTTCCAGCCAAGAAGGCGGGCTTGTTTAAAAAAAAGAAATTATTGTTAAAAGATGTTGGTCAGTTAGTCTTTTTACAGCTTTATAAGTTTATAATTAAATTGTCACCAGGTTACAAAATAACATTTTACCCACTGGTTCCCCCGTCTGCAGCTCAGACCTTCACTGACCCACGTAAACAAGCTAGTTTTCGTGTCTGTATCATGTTTTTTCTGGCTCTGGTGGGAAGTTGAGGGTGTAAATATGCATTCAAACATCATTGGCCTGCATTTATTTAACAAAGTGAGTCTATTTCACCTTACTTAAAACCAGTATGTGCATTTTCTTGCTGTGTTTCAGCATTCGGTGAGCAAAAATGTTTATGTTTATTAGCGGAAGGCCAAAACATTGTTTAGGTGAGCACCAAAAAGTTTTATATGCAGCGAAATCCTGTGTACTTTATATACCTTATGATCCATAATAGCATCACATACGTTATTACTCAATTTAGATTTAGATTTAAATCTGAAAATTCAACTTTATTTATACAGCACCAAATCACAACAACAGTCACCTCAAAGCACTTTATATTGTAAGGTAGACCCTGCAATAATACATACAGAGAAAACCCCAACAATCATATGACCCCCTCTATGAGCAAGCACTTTGGCAACAGTGGGAAGGAAAACCTCCCTTTTAACAGGAAGAAACCTCCAGCAGAACCAGGCTCAGGGAGGGGCGGGGCCATCTGCTGCGACCGGTTGGGGTGAGAGAAGGAAGATGGGATACGTTTTTGATCAAATGTAGTGGAGTACTGTCTGCAGTTATTCATGCTGAGAGCATGGAGCAACATTTACATGAAATCTGCCGCATTTTAAGATCGTTCCAAATGAAACGAGCATCAGCTTTTCTGTCACGATGTAAAAGGTGGAAAGATGGCTTGTCTTAGTGGTGGGATAAAACTAATCAAGGTTTAGATTGTGATTAAAGTACAGAGAGACTCACTCATTTGCTTCCCTTTTTGGCCCTAAATCTGACTCCTGATGCACATGCTGTGTTTCCCACACTACAGAGAAATCTGTCTTTCTTTCACTAACATCACACCGTATAATGTGAAAACACTGACAGCAACAAAAGTTAGAAGTCAGTGAGGGTTCACTTTATTCAGATTGTTTTACGGGTGAAGGGTGGGTGCGGTTTTGGAAACACCATCAGCTGCTGACCAATCAACTTGCCTTACATAATCTCTGTTGTCTCTGGACCATCGGGGCATCAGTTAGGTTACTTCCTGAAAAAGCGGTTTAAACTGAAAGAGAGGAAGTTTACATGAACATGAAAATCTGGCTGCTCTGAGGAAATACAGCAGTGCAAACACAGGACTGTGATAGCCATGCATTTCAAGTATTAGAATTAATTCAGGCAGTTTTTCTTTGTGACCATCTGAGAAACACTAACCGGAGTTTGCTGGAAAGGTCTGATACGTGACATTAGAAAGCGTGTAACGTGCTCCAAGCATCGGTGCATTCCTAAGCGCGACCGTGATCATCCAGCTGTTATAACACCATATCCCCAGTGACAGAGGAGTTTATCCCCGTTTGACACTCCTAGGGTGTAAAATGTGAAATAAATCAGCAAATGATCAAAGAAAAGTAATAAAACCCTCTTCCAGCACTTCCAAATGCCCTGTTTCGGCTCTCTCTCGGTTCTGGGTTTTTCTTTATTTTTTTTATTCATGCTACTCAGTTCCAGAGATTGTAAATAGCTGAAAGCCCTCCGCGGAGTTTCAGCTCTCTGTCCACCAGATGGAAGTGTTTCAGATCACATTTGCAGCCAAGTTGGCAAGTCTGTCTCAAATGTGGTT
Organism: Astatotilapia calliptera; assembly: GCF_964374335.1. NCBI lineage: Eukaryota > Metazoa > Chordata > Actinopteri > Cichliformes > Cichlidae > Astatotilapia > Astatotilapia calliptera. Next base: position 8,172,623 of record NC_137439.1, on the reverse strand, counting down.
TCGTGATCTACAGTCAGTCACCCCACTGATGGCAGGGTTGTGTGAATTTGTGCTGAGTCTAACATTTTTGAGCTACTCTTCCCTGGTGTTTTGTTCGTAGAAGTTGTCGCCGTATTGTCATATTCTTGTTGTCGTTCTTTTCCGCAGAGCTCCTGCTGTAAGGATGCAGGCTGCCCCTGCTGCTGCAGCTGCGGCTCTGACTGCGCTGAGTGTTTTGCTCACCCTCGACTGCCTGTCGGCTCATCGGCCCCCGAACAACCAGATACAGCAGCAGACTGACGAGACGGCGCAGAAGAAGAAGAACCAGCCGCACATCGTATTCATCCTCACCGACGATCAGGTGTGTGTGAGAGTCGTGCGAGTGCGTTTTCTTGAATCAAAATGCTTGGACAGTGCCACTGAAACGAGGAAACACATCATAGTATTTACATAAATATATATTGTTGAGGATAGAAATCAAATCATTCCCAAAACATTTACAACCATATGTGTGAAAGTAGCTGAAAAATCTGGTTTATAAGCAGTGAAATGAATTAAACAGCACGCATGAGAGCAGCATAGGAGGACTTAACGCCTCTCTGAGTATAACCTCTCTGATTTAAACCTGAATTTCAATTTGGCAAGTCCGTCTCAAATGTGGTTTCACGTATCCACCGCATGAAAACAGATGTTACAGACAAGATATTCACAACTTTGGAATCAAGACCAGAACCCTGGATTTCAGGTTAGTCGGTCATAAGTTGTCGTTTTGAACTGGGGATTATTTTTAGTCGTGGACGCCGATAGCTGCAGGTACCACAGAGACACACTCCTGTTGTGCTTGTTTAAACTCAGTATGTTGCACCGCAGTGTCATTGAAGACTGTGTGGCTAGGTGCTCGCGTGAAGTCCTCCCAAAAAACCAACAAACAGTGAGGACACTATGCGTAAGTCAGATCGATTGAATGTTTATACACGCATTAGAAGCACGCACAGTGGTCAGTTTTGATTGTTTCTACGTACTTGGTATGGTTCGACTTCTTCGTTTTCGCCACGCAGCAGCTCAGCTTAAGGATCAAGATTACCACACAAAGAAGAAAGAGTAACCCACAGACCCGGTGACAGCTGCAGCCTTTTGGCAGTGACACATGAATCCACAGGTCCCGTCACGCTTACTTAAAACCAAGCAGACACGGGTCCAGCCTAAAAGTTACACAGCTTGACCTTCTACTTCCTACATCAAATACTACTCTTGACGAGCAGCTGATTTTGAGATGTCTCTGGAAAGGAGGTCTTTCCACTGTTTTTTATTACTTTGTTTTGTTTTCAGTTTTTGTTTTCTGAGTGAAGGACCTCCATATTGGAGTAACTGTTTGTTCACTTCCTGTGATTTCTTGTTTAGATCACATTTAGACTGCTTAGCAACCAAATGTTTTGCTGCTGTCTGTACACCTCTGTTAATTTTCTCATTACACTGTTGGTGAAATTGACTTTTTGCTAGCTTAGCTTTGATTTTGCATAATTGCTGCAAATCAGAAATGCTACATTACCAAGACAGCGCAGGCTGCTAGGAAGCAAGCATCATGTCATCGGTGAGGCCAGGTGAAGTTAAGACTACGCTTTTGCAGACTGGTCCTTACTAAGACCAACTTAACAGCTAGATCAAGTTTATTACAAACCATTTTATGTGCAGAGCTGTGCATAAGTCTTGAGCCGCACAAAATTTCTTTAAATGTTGGTACGAAAATGGGAAACAAATGCAGCAATTTATTGAAAGGTGCAAACATGGAAATGCAGCCTCAAATACAGTCTGTAAGGCAAAAACAGAGTTTCTACAAATCTGATGAGCTTGAAGTGAATATTTGACATCACCATCTTCATTCTTCAACACAGCCTGAGCTCTCTTAGGCGAGTAGTCTTCAAGAAAAGTGCTCCAGCCTTCTTCTTTGGATGTTGGCTGCCTTTGGCTCTGCAATCTGTCGAGGTTATCCCACATTGCTTCATTAAAGTTGAGGTCTGGGCTCTGGGGAGGCCAATCCATCACTGATAGTGTTGCATTGTGTATTGTGTAGACACCTGCTGTTCACATCTCTCCTGACCTGCTTCATACTGATGACAATTTGAAACTAAATTTTTAATTCTGAATTCACTTCTTATTTTGTTCTCCACTTCTCATGTTACCTCGTTTTTTTTAAGGACACACTGCACACCATGTCGCGATGTGCCAAGTTTTTGGCTAATGGCGCTGTGAGAATGTCCTTGCTAACGAAATGGGAACAAATGATGTATTTTGGGACAGGCTATTAGAAAGAAAGTGCCTAAAGCTAAGCTATTTAAAACAGGTTGTTTTCTAAAGTGGTCTGTTATGTGCGGACACAACACTGGTTCATCCCTTGATGATGGTTAAATGATTTATAGGTCATTGTTAAGTTTCTCAAGAAGCAGAAAGTATTGTTTCCTACAGTATTGTAACAGGACCCAGAATCTTAAAATGACTCACAAGCCTTAAAAACCAACCAGTGTGGGGCTGAGTAATGAAGCTTCTGATAGAGCTTCTCTGGAACTGTTGCAACACTGTTTCCAGCTCACAAACAAAACTGTACCATAGAAAATAGAGACAAAACAAACACAAGGAAAGGCAGGCTGCACACACCTGGACCCATTACTTCCTTACAGTATAGTATAGGAACCACTGAGTATGTATTTGGCAAATTAAAGTGACACTCTAAAACACAAAGTCTTTGATGCAATCATGAATCTGTTGCAGGGTTTCAATGATATCGGTTACCACAACCCGACCATCAAGACTCCCACTCTGGACAAACTGGCAGCAGAGGGCGTGAAATTGGAAAACTACTACGTTCAGCCGATCTGCACGCCGTCGCGCAGTCAGCTCATCACCGGCAGGTACAAACACACCTTTACCGACCTCCTACAGTAAATATTGGAAGTCTTTACATTAAATTTTGACAACATTTAGCCCAGTCTCTTAATAAACTGTCTCATGTACACCAATACATATTGTTTTCTCTTTGTTTCAGTATTTAAAAAAAAAACACTTAAAAAGATCTTAAATCATTATCTTATTATCAAAGCTGTCCGAATATTGACTCATTAATTAATTTATAGCATGTAACTGCTATAATTCATATCCTCTGGTCTTATTTGTCTGGATGTACTGTCAGATTGTTCCATTTTAATGGTAAGAGATTTACAACATTAAGCCATTACCACATTAAAAAGCGTTTGAAGTGCATCCACATTCTTTCCAGAACTTAAGCTACCCTGTTGATGGGTTAATTTGAAGCTTTGCTCTCGCGTCAGCGCTTTGAGTCTTGGCATTTTTTCCATTTTTCTTCCAGCTGTGCTTGTTGTGTCAGGTTTTCCTTTAGGATTTGTGCTCGGCAGTTATTAGCCAGCAGTTCTTATTTGTTGTGGGCAATACCTCCCCGTTTACACATTGTACTAATTGCATTTTCACCACATCTGTAGCTTGACATTTAGATTGAATGCTTTTTGATAGCACAATTCAATGAAATGCTCTTTGTACAGCACCAAATCACAACAAGAGTTGCCTTAAAATAAAACAGAGAAAATACCAACAATCATATGACCCCTTTTCAGCAAGCGCTTTGGCGACAGTGGGAAGGAAAAACTCCCTTTTAACGGGAAGAAACGTCCAGTAGAACCAATAATAATCTTTCTTGAAGGCATCTGTTTTCTGTTGGATTTTGAAACTCCAACAAGCGGTTTTTCATTCACTGCCAATTGTTTTAATCCACACTCATATTAAGCCAGTTTTAAATCAACACATTAAATTGTGGGTCATTTATTTACAAGAATCTCATTTTTTAGGATATTATTCACTCTAAGCAGTTAAATTCACATGTTAGAGAAGCACAAGAATCACGTTAAAGAATTAGAGAGGGCTTTAAATGTGTGAAATGAGGAAGAAATGGCTGCATGTGAAGCTCCTGTTTCAAATGAGGTAGCTGCTTTGAATAATGAGTTTATTGATTAGGCCCTGAGCTGCAGCCAGGATTAATAATGAGCTCCCCGCGTCTTCTCTGAGGCCAAACGGAAGCTCCTGCCTGAGCGGCTTGCCTGTTACAAACCCACTAACAGCTCTTTTTTTCTTTCTTCCAGATATCAGATCCACACGGGATTACAGCACTCCATTATCAGACCCAGACAGCCCAGCTGTCTGCCCTCGCACATGGACACTCTGCCTGAGAGGCTTCGCGAGGCCGGCTACGCCACACATATGGTTGGCAAGTGGCACCTGGGTTTCTACAGGTGAGAGGGAGCCTTCAGTATAACTTGGAGAAATATTGTTTGGTGAAAAGTCTGCTGACACAAAGATGGTGGAGAAACAGTGATGCAGTCATGATTCAGAAGCTGGACTACTTAACTTGAAGTAATCTTTTTCCGTATGACTTTATCAGTTTCTCATATCATCGTGAAGGAATCTTGGCCCACTCTTCTTTACAGGAGTGCTTTGCTTTGCTGGCATTTGTTTATGTACCGCTGCCATGACAATGCCTTGGCATTTCTTTTGGATTGGGGTCTGGGCTTTGACTGCTGCCGTGCTTTTGATCGCTGTCCTTTTGTGTGACACAATTTGGGCCAAGCTTTAGCAGTCGAAGAAATGGCCTCACATCTGACTCCACAGTACTTTGGTATACAGAGGGGTTCATGGTCAACTCAATGACTGCAAGCTGCTTAGATCCTCTGAGCAACCCAAATCATCACCCCTCCACCACTATGGTTGACAGCTGATATGAGATGTTTGTGCTGATGTGCTGTGTTTGGTTTTACCAAATGTGATGCTCTGCAAAATGACCAAACATCTACACTTTGGTCTTGTCTGTCTAAACAACATTGTTCCAGAAGTCTTGTGGTTTGTTCAGATGCAGCTTTGCAAACCTAAGCAGTGCTGCCATGTTCCTTTTAGAGAGAAGAGGCCTTATCCTTGCACCCCAAACAAGCCATACTTTTTCAGTCTTTTTCTAATTGTACTCTCATTTACTTTGACATTTAACATGCTAACTGAGGCCTGTAGAGTCTAAGATGTAACTGTTGGGGTTCCTGCACCTTAAAGCGAATTTGCTGGGACTTATGGACCAATGGATTCTTATGGAAGCAGTAAGGGTTCACTTAGTTTTTCACACACTACTTCTGCAATTTGACTTTGTTTCTTGTAAGTAAATAGTAACATGGTGTAGTATGTTATTATGTGGTGTTGTTCAGCTGACTTTGAATTTACCTGATTTTAAAAAGTGCTAAGGACAAGAAGATTTTTTAATTATGTCCACATTCTTAAAAACGTAAAAAGATACTCTGCTTTTTTTTTCATGACTAGTTAAAATATGAGATGACGCAGGACGGTCTTTCTGTTTATCTCAGCTGTGACATACTGTGTTTTTAAAAAAGAGACCAGTCCCTGCCGGCCTTTCTGTCTCCACACACCTGGCTAAGGGTTTCAGGGCTTTGGTATGATGCATGCTGGCTCACAATTATGGTTTACTTGGACTCATCATAATAGAGTCGTTTATGTAACTGTTGACTGCACCTGTGCTTTTCCTGCTATGACAAGCAGAAGTATGTAGCATTATAAGTTATGGAAATTTACAGGAGTTGGAGCAAAATTGGTGTTTAAATCAAAGGTTTCACAGCTAGACCCCACAGTGGTCCTAAGCAGTGGGGGTTTATTTTTATTAGTCAGAACCTAAAACGGTTTAGTTAACCAATATATATTAATAGCTAACTATTGCTGTTAGCCATTTTACATGTATAAAGACCGCTCAGTAAAACCAATAATTTTTTAAAATTAAAAGTGTGTATGGTGATGCATTTTTTGAGTGACGCATTTTAAGAAATGATCAGTGTAGCGTGGAAACAGTACAAATCAATCAATCATATACGTCTAAATATAACGCAGTGAGGCGCCTACAAGAAATGACCTGTCCAATAGAAATGTTCTACTGTTTAAAATGTTATCTGTGATATGTTTTTATAATCAGCCGGAAGAAGGCCACAGGCTGAAACTTGCCAGACAACACAATCGGTCTTTATTCTACAGTTCGCTGGAGCTTTAAACTCTCCTACCGTTGAACTGAGTTGGCATAGTGCTGAACACTCCCTACTGTGCTTATTCTGTACAATAGACAGCATGAAGAGAAAGAAACATGGCTATTCAAGCCAGAGAGCACTGAATGATCTAACTTACTGGAGTTAGTGGACGGATATCAAGTAAAAGGGAACAGCAGTTATCAGGTTCCTGACATTTTTCAAGACGTTTAAAGTCATCGGCCATCATTTGTGATCATTTCTTCTATAAAATGGTCCACATTGCTCAACTGGTTGTTGGGGTGTCAGGCTTGTATTACAAACCCTCCAAACATCTGTAATCAGTAATCATTTTTTCCTTTAGGAAAGCATGTCTGCCCACCAGAAAAGGTTTTGACACTTTCTTTGGTTCGTTAACTGGAAGTGTGGACTACTACAGGTAAATCACAACTACTATTATTACCTGTTTTCATGATTGCTCTCTGTCTTTTTACAGTGTTTACTCCAGTAACTCACATTTCTCCATCTGCGTCTAGTTATGAATCGTGTGACGGCAAGGACTTATGTGGCTACGATCTCCATGACGATGAGGGCGTAGCGTGGGGCCAGGAGGGGAAATACTCGACCACGCTCTTCACACAGAGAGCTCGCAAGATCCTGGAGAGTCACGACCCTGCAGAGAGGCCGCTCTTCCTGCTGCTGTCCTTCCAGGTACGGCGCTGAGGTCGTTACATTAAACATCTTTAGAAGATGGGTTACGTTAAAGCCAATCAAAAAGTTTTAAAAAAAAGGGGTGGAGGGGGGATCAGAGGGGCCAGTGTTCACAACAGGATGTGTTTGCATGTCATGTTTGTTTATGTCTGAGTGTGAGCGCTCAGAGAGTGCATGGTCCACATTGAAGTGTTTGTTTGTTTGGCTTTTTTGAGACAGTTTGTTCAAACAGACTCAAAGGTTTTAATTCAAAACACGCCGCCCAGATGTTTGTTGTTTACGGCTGATTTTGGATGGTTGATAGAATTTAAAAACATGTAATAATATCCTGTAACGTTTCCCTTCAGGCGGTCCACACTCCTCTAAATCCTCCAGAGTCCTACATCTACCCCTTCCGGGACATGGTCAACGTCCCCAGGAGAAACTTCGCCGGCATGGTTTCCACGGTGGACGAAGCGGTCCGAAACGTGACGTACGCCCTCAGAAAGTACGGATACTACCGAAACAGCGTCATCATCTACTCCACCGACAACGGCGCTCAGCCTTTCACAGGCGGGAACAACTGGCCGCTGCGGGGTCGTAAGGTAAAATAACTGCACGGCGAAGCATAGGCTTCATAAAGGCTTCATAAAAAGTCCACATAGTCATAATGACGTCTCTCACTGCTTTGTGAACTGCTGTTCTGAATGTGAGAGTGACAGAAAATAAGGCACAGTCAGTAATGCCTTTTTTAGCTGGAGAAGACACCCCCTGGTGGCCATTAAAACCAGTGCAAGTTTAAGGTTATGGACAATCAGGATCTTGCAGTCATCTTTTATATACAGTCTGTGACCAATTAGGAAATTGCCCTCATAAGATTTTTATGTCGAGATGAGTCTGACAAGCTTAATATGGGATGTAATGAAAGAGCTACAGTCCAGAAGATTGGTTTTAAATGAAGAAACACAATAAATGTCCTTTTATCAGCTTTGTGATAATATTATTAGTCTGGTTAAATCATTTCATTTAATACCTACATTATAAATGTAGAACCACTTGTAGGTGTAGGTGGCGTGAACAACATCGATCTCTTCCTTACTCTGCAGTGTCCTGCAGGGACACATTGACTTATGCCATTCGTGTGGATTGACATGCAGCAGCGTCCTAAGCAGACTAGGGTTGGATGATCTGCTCCAACTGTCCACTTGTCCCCCTGTGTGAGCGCCAGTAACAAATGACATCATCACTGCTGCAAAGCATTAATGTCCCACAATCCACCCTTGGTAATGCACACCACGTGGTTACACATGACTGTCTAAAATGTATCTACAGTAGGCACAGTTGGCAAATCCAGGTTGGAAAATCACCAGGACTGATTTTTAAGGAATGTTTTATAAGTGGGGTTTATTTCACTCAACCTTAAAATAAATATTTTGTTTAATAAATGGGTAAAAATATCAATAACATACACAAACTTCTTTTAAATCAGAGAGCAGACTCCTTTTCTTAACTGTATGAGGATCAGCCGTGACCTATTTTGGGCCAGCTAAAACCCCAAAACACGTGCCTGGCTCTACTTTAGTCCTGTTGTTCTGCTAACCCATTCAGTCTTTTTTATATATGTAAAAATGGTGCTAAAGAAAGCTGCGCAGGGGTGGGTTGAGGAACACAACAAAGAGCTGAACTCTTTACTAGGCCCTTAAACTTCTGCAGATGCCAAATGTGAACTGTAGGATGTGCAGGAACAAGACCGATGTGCAGACGACTCACAACCGAAGTATCCAGAGGCCTTTCACACGTCTGCAGTAGTTTTACAGATAACATATAAAAAATCTCAGCTAACCAAAATGAAAGAGAGCAGAATGAAATTAAATGTGCTGGCTGTGTTTCAGGGTACATATTGGGAGGGTGGAGTCCGCGGCGTGGGGTTCGTGCACAGCCCTCTGCTCAGGCGCAGGAGACGAGTCTCCAAAGCTCTCATGCACATCACAGACTGGTTCCCTACACTGGTGAGCCTGGCCGGAGGAAACATCAGCCAGGTCAGTGGGCCTGTGTCAGAACAATAACCTGTGGGAGCCGTTTGCTTGTACTTTCTAGCATTTGTCTCTGATGTTTCTTCTTAGACAGTAAGTATGGGAGGATAAAAGTTAAGCAGCATGGAAAAACGACTCTCTCCCAGTGTGTTACTGACCATTTTATTGTGCTATAAAACAGAGAGAGATACCGATACGAGCTCTTCTTTTACTGTAAACTCGTTCAGGATCTGTATGTTTTTCCAGTCGTCTTGCCAAAGAGCTCAATCTCTGGTCCCTCAGCTCGCTTACTGTCTCCCCCTAATTTCAGATTAAGTTTATTCGTTGTCATTATTAGAGATGAAAGTAGAGCTCTGCCTATATTCATCTCTGTGTTGGCCTCAGACTGAACAGTGCTACTGTAAAGCCGTCCCTACTTTTACTGTCATCTGGATAAATCAGCCGGACCTATTATGATAAGTGCAGCATTTCCAAACACTGGCCTCAAACATGCTTTGTGTTTTTGTTCGGATATAAATTACTTTCATTTCTAAGTCCGTGCAGTCTGTGTATAGTGTCCAAAAAGCTTTGTTGGCTTGATCTGTGGATAGATTTGCATTGCTGCCAGCAGATAAGCAATGCTTTCTTGGCTACAGGAAACGTAGTAATTCAAAAAGTCAGTGGCGTCTTTTACAAGGAAATTACTTATTCTTTATTTGTGTCCAGTAAATGTATGAGTCTTGCTTCTGGTATTTTTAGCAGCATACCCGTCATTACCCTGCTCTGTAATCTCTTACTGTAAATGAAGTGTTTGCCTTCCGTTCAGAGCCAGGGCCTGGATGGTTTTGATGTTTGGCCCGCCATCAGTGAAGGGAGGGAGTCGCCCCGTAAGGAGATCCTTCACAACATCGACCCTCTGCACAAATCTCCAATTGAAAAGAAGAACCAGGACGAGGAAAACTGGGGTAACTACAGGGGCAAAAAAAAGTCCATAAAGGACTTTTTTTAATGAGGTGTGAACAAAAAGGTCCAGGAATGGGCACGTAGGAATCACAAGACTTCCTCATATAAATTTGGCTGGTTTCCAGTTCGAGGTCCTCTTCTCAGGAATTTCCTGACAGCTTTTTTCACAACTGCTAATTTTAGATCGCTCCCTGAAAGTCTGACTACTTTAACTGGGATTTTACCTCAGACCTCAAACTCAACTCAAAAAAAGACCAAACAGTAATTTCTGTTTCAAACTAATCAAGATTGATGAGATCTGGATCTACAGCTACAGCTGAGCAGTTTTCAGCTGAAACCTCTAAAGTTTCCAAGCCGGAAACATCCCAAAGTAACGTCAGGTGAAGAGGCCAGGATCAGGCTCTTCTTTTTTCAAGAATCCATTTCCCAGTGTGGACTTCTGTTGTAACGCCCTGATTCATTTAAGGGAAACTGCCTGAACTGTGGCCATCACGTATCGTCGCAAAGCGTGCTGAAAACACGTTAGTTTTTAGCCACGTCAACACAGTCCTGGTTCACCAGCTGGACTTACGCCCTAGCCAGATGGGCAATCCCACAGATTTATTCCACCTCCATTGAAAATAAAGTTGAAGAATTGCTGTTTTGACACACTGGAGAAAATCCAGCACATCGCACGAGTGCAAGGAAACATAACAGGACTTCTGTGGAGTGATTTAAAATGAGCAGCCATGCTGACAAATCAATTAAATCCAGTTTTATTTATATAGCACCAAGTGACTACAACGGTCACCTCAAGGTGGGTTTTTTTAGGTTTTGTATATTTTGAGGTAAAGACCATAAAGAAAGGAAAAACTCCCTTTTAACAGGAAGAAACATCCGTCAGAATCAGGCTTAAAGAGGGGCGGCCATCTCCCTCGACTCAGCACCCAGCAGTCGTAGACTACGCCCTAGCTAGATGGGCAATCCCACAGATTTATTCCACCTCCTGTAACATTGAAAATAAAGTTGAAGAATTGCTGTTTTGACACACTGTAAAAAAAAATCCAGCAGTAGCCCCAAAACCAGCAGTAGCTCTAATGTGCTGATACTCTGCAAGGTAAAATGCTGATAGGTTGAAAGGTTGGCTTGAACAACTGAAGAGGGCACTGAAGAGCTTGCTACGAAGACAAAGAAGGACAAAAACAATAAGGTATTAAGAAAAAACAGCCTGCGAAGGCTTCATTATCGCGCTTCACTACAAAGAAGCTCTTTGGGCTCTGTGACAGGAGCTCTGCTAAAATAACAACAAACAGTTAAGCACAAACCAGTCATGCCACATATTCTGCCCCCTAGTGGAAGAGCTACAAAACAACAGTCTGCAGAGCTCGACGTAGCCTCTGAATCAGACCAACGCACCACCGCGCCTGTTCCTTATCTCATGCCCTGCCCACTTTGCACGTCTCTTCACCAAGCAGCTGCTTTTAATTGACATTGACTGGTTTCAACTTGCTGCTGGTGTGGACGCTTCTTTAGTCTGCATTAATGTATAAAAACAGTTTGAGAATAATAGTTGTTATTGGTGTTTAAAGCTGGTGTTGAAAATGCTGGAAAAACAAATGTTTCATTTTCTTTTCTTTCTTTATACATACATACATACATATATATATATATATATATATATATATATATATATATATATATATATATATATATATATAGTTGAGAGGAAGTACTCTCAACTGAATGTACTGAACTCAGTGACCTTTTCAAACTGGTAGGAGATGATCTTTTAATAAATGATAAGTCTCATGTCACTAAATTTACCACCAGGGTGGAAAATGTTTGTTTATTGTAGGAAATACAGAGAGAAGAGAAAGAGAGAAATATGAGCACAAAAGAGGTAATTTATCTTTAATATATCTTGATCGCTGTTTTCTTTGATTTGGCAGTGAAAACTTTAAAAACCAAAGTTTTAAAGAAGGTGAAGAAGAAGAAGAAGAAGAAGGTTCTGAAGAAGCCACCAAAACAAAAGTTAGCCTTTAAAACAAAGACCACCAAGAAACCTCAAACATTTTCCCATCATGCCTCTAAGCCTAAATCTAAGCCCCTCTTCAAAAAGAAGCTCAAGCCTCGCCTAAAATCAAAACCCCCACCTAAAGCTAAGAAGACCAAAGCCCACACTTGGGACCGGCCTCTGCCCAATCACAGACCGCATCCAAAGATCGGTGGCACTTCGTCAGGGTCTGGAACATCCCGTCCTAAATCTCCGCCTCCGATCCAAACCCGTTTGAAAACAAAATTCAGGAGGACCACGTCCCAGAACCAGAACTTGTCACAATCAAGCCGGCCAAAATCCAAGATGCTCAAACTACATTCAAAATCAAAGTCCAAGCAGACATTTTTCCCATACCAGAACAGATCCCAACCTGGAATACCACTGACCAAATCCCATCCAACCCTCCAGTTCGGGCTGGAGTCACTACAGCCGGTGTGGGACACTTCAGTCCAGGCTGCCATCAGAGTTGGAGATTGGAAGCTACTGACAGGTGATCCAGGCCACGGAGATTGGGTCCCCCCACAGGTACTGCTGCATGCTTCAGAGAGCTTCATTCTACTTTTCTGTTTCACATTGATTGTTATAACAAATATTTGAAACATTGATCCTCAGATGCTTCCCACCTCTCTACCCGGTCGCTGGTGGAACCTCGAACGCTCGATACTTTACCAGAAATCCTCCGTCCACAAAAACATCTGGCTGTTCAACATCACAGGCGACCCGTACGAGCGGCACGACCTGGCAGACCAGAGGCCAGATGTAGTCCAGCAGCTGCTGGCCCGGCTCGCCTACTACAACCAAACAGCCGTACCGGTTTACTTTCCACCCGACGACCCCCGAGCCAACCCGAGCCAGCACAGGGGAGCGTGGGTGCCATGGGTGGAGGAGGAGGACGACGAAGAGGGAAAATATCAGGGAGTTTACAAGAAAAGTAACAACAAGATGAAGAAGAAGAAGAAGAAGAAGAAGTGCATGCTGTGCAATCTGCAGTCGTTCTTTTTGAAGATGAGCGAGGGGACCGTGTCCAGTCGCATCTGAGATGTCAGCTGAAATTTGCATCAGACTTGAAAATTAATAAATCTTATTTTTTACTTTCATGTTTTCACAACTTTAACATATTCAAGTTCTGTTATTGTGAAAAACTTCTCTTTCAGAGATACGTGACCGTTATTTGTTCATACATGCAGCTTATTCGCCGCCAAACGTGATCTGATGTTTCCAGCTGGACCGTCCAGACACATGAGGCTCTTTTCACCGAGATTTAAAGGGTCAGTCCACTCAAATCACAAAAAGACGTTACTTACGTTGCCTGCAGACATCTGAAATCATACCACTAAGATCGTGAAATCTTTGTCGTGATTTGGGTGAACTGGCCATTCATCAGGTGGTTCTAACCCCTGATCTCTGAGTCGGTGAACGCTGGTTTGTTGTTTTACAGATTTGTCAACCGAAAACTGACAGAGGTCCTCATACAAGGCCCGACACCGAGTGGCAGTGAGATTTGTTTTGACACTGTAAATGTAGCAGATCAATTACAATAAGAGACTTGAGTAAATATATAGATTTACAGGTTTCAGTGTACGTTTACACCCTTAATTCACTCCACACAGCCAAATCAGGGTTTTAAAGGGACACTTTACCCAAAAGTCACTTTCATACATTCGGTGAGTAAAATTTTGCATAACTCGCTTGTCTGGGTGTTTGCCAAGGCTTAAAGTTGGCGTGGCTGTTTGGACTGACAGACGTGCCAACATGTGCAGCTGTCTGCGAGGCCTCACCTCGGCTAATTGGAGTCGCTGAACTGGACCTCGAGACTATATTTGTGCTTTTAGAGTGTTTTTAAAGCAATTATCTGATAATAATCTACTAAGTGGTATCGGCCGTCCAACAAAAGTTTGTGCTTCAGTTTTTATTTGCCTTTTACTCAAATCTGCATCGTTGAGTTGGAGCCACACTGTTTATTGATGCAGCGGCTCTTCTTCACACTGCACAGAGCAGAAGAGGAGGGGCAGGATGCTAGATAGAAGAACGTTAATTTCCCCGCCCAAAAAAGTCCCGTACAGACTAGACACTGCCTCTGAAATGCTCCTGTATTCAAACCCGTACAAAGAATAACACATGAAACTCACCCGGTGTTTGTCTGGAGTAATGATACTGTAGCTAGCTGCTTGCTTTGCTTGGTACATAAGTTCATGTGATTTGGGGTGAATTGTTCCTTTAAACAAATGTTTACATATTACAGTGGAAGTGTGTAATCATGACACAGTGTCAGAAAGTTTTATTGTGTAATTTGAATATACTTTCACGTTTTTTGTGACACATTCTCGTGACTTTGATGGTTTTGTCTCACTTTGTCTGTGTTCCTGTGGCTGAAACTGGCCTCTGGCTACTGTGGTCAGTTTCAGTGCACTGCCACTGGCAAGCTTTTCACTATGAATTTAAAGCATTTCACAGCACCTTTAAGTTACTACTGTGAATATCAGAAACCTCTTACTTCACACACACAGCACCAACGCATGTCACTGACAATATCAGTAAACCAAACTGTCTGATTTTAATTTTCTGTAAGGAACAATTCCACTTCCACTAATGTGAAACTTCAGATTTTTATTCGTCTTTTTTGAAAGCACAGCAGAGGAAGTAAAAAAGTCTTACAGCGGCCTGTTTTGAAGTCGGATGCTGGTTGCTTGAGAGAGAGAAAGACACCTAACCTCGAAATATTTCTGTGTATTTGCTCAAAAACAAACAAACCACGGCTGCGGCTGATCTGCAACAGTGCGCATCAGTGTGAGCGAGGAGCAGAGCGTTCCCGAGAAACATTTTAAATGCACGTTGGATTTCTCCACCCTGGGTAAATAAAGGTGAAGTCAAATGAACCTTTGTCCTTCTATGTTTACTGGAAACAACGGCGAGGGTATGTATGTTCTCATAAAATGTTGTTGTTGTTGTTACAAATGGGTGTTGTTGTTTTTTGTTCTTTAGGGCAAGTAAACCACCCGTGTTCATCAGGAAAACTCTTCATTTGAAATGCAGGCTATTAAAATGATTCAAATTTGATACACTATTCACTTAAAGTGTTTATATTTTAAGTAATTAAATACATTTAAAATGCTTTTGTTGCATAAGATGAAAAGACGTGTACATGCATACGTATTCAATATTTCTCTGGGATTCTTATCTGCACATCTTTGCCCTCCAAATCAAGTCAAACCCAAATGATTTTGAGACTCGAGCCTTCTGTTGTTGTGCAATTGCTGATTGTTTAAATTAGTAAACAAATATTCAAATCTTCAAGAAGCAGAAATATGCCTTGCATTTGGTCATTCACGAGAAAGTCGTTGCGCAAAATCTGCATAACCGCTAGGTGGCGCCAAACATTAATAATCCTGCAGATGCAGCACAGACTCCTTTCTCTCGCTCTCTCTCGCTCTCTCCACACACTCACACACACACTTGGGGTAAAATAGGATTTTCCACGCTGCCTTCCTACTTCACACTGTTTCCGCTGAGAAATAATTTAATTTGGGGCTCCTTTGATCCCTGAACACAGCTGGATTGATGTAATCCTCTGGGATTAAATCTGACTCTAACTCATGAAGCAGTTTAGGCTGTGATGCTGCTGAAAAGCTGCAAGGTTGACGTCCACAGTCA
This sequence comes from Astatotilapia calliptera, assembly GCF_964374335.1. Lineage (NCBI taxonomy): Eukaryota > Metazoa > Chordata > Actinopteri > Cichliformes > Cichlidae > Astatotilapia > Astatotilapia calliptera. The sequence continues at coordinate 8,157,225 of NC_137439.1, read as the reverse complement.
CTTTTAGTACTTTAAGCACTCAAAACACAGAAATTGCTTCAGTTCATTTACAGATTTATGATTCATTCAGTAAAGAAAACCTCGCCCCCATAAAAAAATCAGAAATAGCTCAACCATAGCTTCAGTCCAGACCTTTGTGTTGACTTAACTAAACATAAATTAGCCTGCATCTGAATTTATGTGTATGTGAAACAAGCTGCACGACACCCAAGTCTGTAACAGAAATATGGGTCTCAAAATTATCAACCACTTATGGCTGCAAATATGTGAACTTTGTTCAAAGCTTTTTGTTAAAGTTTGTTCAGTTTTCAAGAGTTTTCTCCATCAGTATAAACTAAAACTATATTTAAATAATAATCTAAAGCCCTTGTTTTTCTCTTATAGGTCTCTCACTGTACCTGGTGATAGTGAAATTAAGGAATACGAGGGGAAAATATGTTAAAATTTGAGTGTCTGCCCAAAAAAATGTTGAATGGATGTTTATAACAGGGATGGAGTTTCGAGAGCATCCTCTGCTGCTACATCACTATCTGGTACGGGAACTGCAAAAGAAGTCTCTGCAGCGGATAGTGGGGACAGCACAGAGGATCACCCTCTCCCACCCATCTCCCAACTCTACAACAAACACATCATCCGACATGCGAACAACATAGTGAAGGACACTTTCCACCCCTCACGTGTGCTGTTCTCCCTCCTTCCATCTGGCAGACGGTTTCGCAGCATCAAAACCATAACGGCCTGACACTGCAAGAGCTTCTTCCCCCAAGCAGTCAGAGCCCTCAGCTCACTCCCACCAAAGGACTGATACACACCTTTACAAACACCTTACAAAAGATTCAAAAACAACAAAAACTTTCACAAATCCACTACAAACTGGACCTGGGAACAATATGCTTACTTGCACACTCAGTCACATAGTTACTGAGCACACATCTAAACTATACTATATTTGCACATTTTGCATCTTGCACATGTCTTCGTCCTCACTCGTCTACAATATCCTGGTAAAGACTTGAACCTGGTATTCAATACCAACTGCACAATCCCCTTTGTATAGTCTCTGTCCTGTCTTTGTTTATTGTACAGTTAGTATTGTATAGTTATCATTATAGTATTGTATAGTACGGTATAGTTAGTAATTAGTACCTTTTTAGCCCTTAATTCTACCGAAATTTAGCATGTTAATTATTTGTAATTCCTAGTTTTATATATCTCTTGGAGATATATCTTTTATACACTTATAAATATAAACAGCATTTCGGTACACTGTACACTGTGTATACTGCTGTCTTGACAATAAAGCTCTTGAATCTTGAATCTTAACTATTGCTGCTTTTGATAGAAACACTAGTCAGTCAAATGAACTGCTCTTATTTTATAAAGGTCTAAAAACCAGTTGGCAAGCGGCTGGCAACCACTGGTCACTAAAACGTGTATTCCCTGATACTGGCAGCTGCTGTGAAACTAGGTGAGGGTTTGTTTGGTTGGGGGGAGGTTGACCCAATGGTAACTAGTCCTCCTGACACAGGCCAGTCAGAACACCAAAGTTGGCATAAAGGGAGCGGAGCTAAAGCAGCTTGTTTCACACAGACGTCAAACTAAAAGAGTGCAGCAAGGCTCAGAGTAAACTGAATCATACAAAGCTACTGTAGTGGAGTCCAACAACAGAAATAAAGAGCTGGAAATGAGTAGGGTAAGTCACGTATATTATGTTTACCAGCATTAACAGACGCTTCTCTCTCAGCTTGAATAAGCGCACTCATACATAAATAATGCACTCGCTCCTCTCACGCCGCCTCTGTTTCTCTCACCTCCTTGACTTAACAAGTTTACATTAAAAATATCTCCTCCTGCCTGTCACGCTCTCGCCGACATCCTGCATCATCGTGAACGTAATAATCCGGTATTCATCCCGCGCCCCCCGCTGGGAGCCAGAGGAGTGTGAGCTCCACAGAACCGGAGCATGTGGGCGGCTGTGAAATCAGGATTCCCTCAGCACGGAGCAGCTTTTTAGACGCTTTCTGCTGACACAATGAAAAACTCATAATTGAGTTCTGTTCCGTGGTCGCACTGACATGAGCCTCGCTTTCTACTTCTTTACAAGATTAAAAAAGGAGAAAAAAAAACACAGAAAACGGAAAAGACGGCGCACAATCGAGATGATTTCAAATGGTACAAAGTGGCATTTCGGCGCATTCATGAGTCGGATTTGTGACTTTTTCAACATGACATGTATTGCAGTATCAGTCTGACATTAACATTAATACTGATGCCACACCACCTCCTCCACCATCTCTTTGCAAAGCTCCCTTTTCATCTTTTCCTGCTGTACTCTCAGTGTCAACCCCCTTTTTGCCCCGCTGTGGCAATACTTGCATCACCCACTTATAAGAACTGAAAAGCATCTTGAGTCTTTAAAAGGAGCTGCTCGTTATGAATCCCTCGTACTCTTACCTCAACTTGTGAAATTATTATAATACAAATGGTGCAGCGTTTAAACCCATTATCATTTAAATTACATTTCCTTTTTTGCGGTTTGTTTAATTTGCTGCTGAATGGGCTCAGTTTGCCCACGAGGATTGTTTAAGTTTTCTCTTATTATTTGAAGATTTCATTGTCTTTGCTCAGACACAGAACACCGTGTACTCCTTCTAACATGGTTTTTCAGACTGAATCTGTCCTTGAAAGGCCTCCGAGAGAAGAAGACCGCCCGCTAAACCTGTGCTGCTGCATTTCACACTTCCTGAAAATAAAAGTCAATGAGTCACATCACGATTGGTCTCACAGAAAATAAGCCAGGTTTCAGGATCGCCTTCACCTGTGGGAGGATGAAGCCACATCTAATGATTGATCCCAAGTGAAGGTTGCAAGATTCAGTTGCCTAGGAAACCCCATAATCTATTTACCGCCCCCTCGCGTGTCAGTCGGTAGCAGTCACTCCAGTCACCCATCTCAAAGGTCAGAAAGGTTTAACTTGGGATCGCTGACATTCATGATTGCCGGTCATTACATTACTGATAATCTCATGGAGAAAACTGGATTTAGCTCCACAGTTCAGCCGAGCTGCCAATACAAAAGATAGCCACCGTACCATCACTCATTAGTTAGAGAAGTCTAGTGTTGAACTGACTTTACCATTTTTGCTGTCACCATCTTGCTTTTTTGAAACCAAACATCAGGAGCACGCGACTGTGAAACTAGATGGGCAGTGATGGTCACGTGTGAGCCTGACTTAAAGCATCCCGTTGATCCTTTTTGACTGATAGCTGTTATAATTAGGAGGTTATGTTGTGCTGAACACAGCCTGAAACTGGCAGCCGAGACCATAAACTTATCAGGTTTAGTGATGTCACAGAAAGCAGCAGGAAAGGGTTGTTTTGTGAGATCCAAGCACCTTGGGACAACAGTTTTTGTGATTTGGTGCAATTTAAATAAAATGTAACTGAGTTGAAGAGATCCAGCGACATATATATTTTCTTATGCTGCGTGTGTCTCCCAGAGAACTTTTGGGGGAAATTTTCTGTGAGATCATCTAATTTATTAAGGGTTGGAAACTCACAGAGGGGAGAAAGACGTGTAGCAGACTGAGAAACACGAAGCTATTAGACTTTGGCTAATAGGTAGAGCAGTTTTCACTAAAGTGGATGCCGTTCATGAGTTTCAATATTCGGTTCTGCTCCGTTCTGATCTGCAGGAGACCGAACACCTGCTGCTGCTTTTCATCAAATCTAGTTACTTTTGACTCAACAAGACGTCGTAAAATTTGAATTTAGCTTTAAAGTTGAACGAGAGGTTTTTGTTAATTTGAAATAGCGGTTCATATTTATAAGACTAAAGCGTCTTCTTTTAGAGAAATGATCCCTGTGTTAAGGGTTTATTAAAAAGTCAGCTAGGTCCCTGATAAAGATAATGTGCAGGTTTTGATTCTTAGTCCACTAAAATGATGAAATTTAAACATTTACTTATTATTCCATGAATTTCAGAAAGAAAAACTGCTGAAGATTTTATCTGACTTGTTTCACTTGTCACAGCAGCGTGCACCACTGTGAGCATCTCTTGCCAAGGATGAATGAAGATGTTTGGCCTTCTAAACAGTTATAATGCAAAAAGACAAACATTTACCACATGATCACTGCTAAACACAAAAGGAGGACTGCAGTGGGACTAAAATATCTGCAGGGCTTTGTAGCAGTGCTGCTGACACTTTCAGCTGCTCCCTCATTTCCCAACTAGTCGCCACAGTGGATTTGCATGTTTGATTTGGCACAGGTTTGACCCCGGATGCCTTTCCTAAAGGAATACTATCTTGTGACCCCCCTGAGGCTCGGTTTGTGCCTCCTCCCAGTCTTAAAATGGGGATCTTTTACATGTAAGGCAAATGTGTTAACCCCTGCACCATAACACCACAAAAGAGCTCATTATGTTAGATTTCTTCTAGCTGTATCCAAACATATTGACATGTCATAGTTACTTTCTGCTGGGTTACAACACATCACAAAAATGCTCCATAGATCTACTAATTAAATTATAAAAGTCACGAGAACTTGTAAGAAAGGAGGGCGATAAAAAACAGCTTAATTTATAAATTCACCATCCAAAACACGCGAGCTGCAATGCGGCATTATTGGAGGTACCGGTGGATACTCCACGGTCAAATCAAAGAACAAAGACTGAGACAGTCCCACACTTTGAAGTCAGACTCGAACGAGGTGATCCGACTCTGCAGACAACCTTGATCATCATTATTTGCCCTCTGACTCATCAGCCTTAATGAGCTGGCCTGTCCACAATGTCTCCACTGAGGGTGTCTGCTGTTCATTAGGGCTCCCCGGTAATTGAAAGGCACGACTCTAAATGAAGATATGATGGAAGCTGTGAAAGATAAAGACGGAATACGTGCAAGCCAAGAGCAGTGATAATGAGGCCAGGGTGTGAAAGCGTCTTTGTGCTCGGCTCTCCTTGGCTTTGATTGGGAGCCACAGAAAATAACCTTGATGATGAACGACACAAAGCAATGCCATCATACTCTTGTTTACTATAGCAACGCTTACACCGAGAGACAAAAGCGCAGTCGATGAAATCTGACAAGATTTTCATTGTATCAAAACAGCCAATTGTGACTTTCATTAGCTGAGTGTCTTTTCAACTGGTTTACCATGAAAATGCTTTGGTTAGAGACCAAGTGTGTTTTTATGGTGATATTTTAATTGTCATTCTTGTGAAAAGGTCAAATACACCTGGAGGATAAAAGCTCAAAAAGCTCAAAAAGACAAGATTTTTAAATGAGGCTGTGGATTTCCTAAAATAGTCGGTCTTAGCACATACTGTATATGTCTGGGTCTATTTCCAGCAGTGGATCCACACACATTCGGTGCTCTAATGAGTGGAAGACTGTCACTGCAAACATGTGCCTCACTGCTATGTTAGAGGATATCACCTATACCAACCTTATTTAAGAATACATCTTTTCACAGTTTTGTTCCAATATTCTGTCTTGAAGTTCAATTCAGCAACTCTGTGTAATTAATAGACTGTATTTTAAAAATGGATGTGGCCACTGTGATATTATATACTAGGTTTAGATTCGGCAGTTTTAAGCGGCAGCGTTTTCCAAGCTACCGCGTTGCTGTTTTGGAGCCAGAGGTGACCGTATTTGATCGATCAGGCGCCGACTTATCAGCATAAACCAGCAGGCTGGTTAGCCAGCTGCATCCACATCTGGTGTTGGTGCTAAGTAACAGTGTGAGCCACAAACTTCTTGGATGGGGCGTACCACTCACCAGGCTTTATCAATTGTTCCTTTATGCCAATAAAGTTGCTCTAAATGGCATTGAACAAGGTCAGGAAGCAAATAATCCACAGTAAGAGTTATTAAAACAACTGACTCAAAACCCCTCTTTGTACCAGGCTCTAAGCAGGCTTTCTATTGCTCTAAATGTTAACATGGGAGTCAATGTGGACTAACTAACTTCCTGAGCCAGCCTAAAGTGACAACTACAAGGAAACTGCATTTTTTAGTAATTCCATGTTAGCTTAATGTTTCATTTTCTTGGTTAATATTATAGATTTAATCACAGAATGTGGCAACTATGGTTCAATGAGCCAAAACTGAACATTTTTAGTTTGTTTTCTTTCAGTTGTAATTATATTTTTTGCCCCATGCCAAACCTTTTTGAAGTAAACCTCATTCGAAGCATTCAGAGTCGGTGTTCACGTCCATCTGTGTTACGCTGCTGCTGTCTAATAAGTGACCATTTGTGCGAGATTTATGAGGGGAAATTCGTGGCTTTATTAAGAGTTAGTAAATCATTGACTGAATGACTTGTACTGACGCATCCACATGATTACACAGCAGAGCTTTGCTCACACTGTATAACAAACACGGAGCTATAATTGGTCTTTAGAAGCATTAAGGCGCCGGCCACTGACAAAAGTTATGTGAACCCCTCTGTGGGAGAAAAACTGCAGTTTGTAAAGTTAACTCTCCGGAAACAGTTTCACGAGGATTCACCTGATAGTTGCTGAGTGTCTTCATGTGTGATGCAGAGAGTTTACTGCTAGTTTAGCCTTTCACTGACTAAACAAAAGTCAAACACTGACTCGGATGTGTAACTGAAACGTGACTTACACAAAGGTGACAAAACTACTGAGCTGTAACAGACGTCTGCACAGCTCCCACAGTGGTGCTGCCATAGTTACAGAAATCCAGAGCTGGTGAGCTGCTTTGTGTTTGCTGTTTCACACCCAGTGAGACTTTACAAGGTCATGTGGGATTTTTCTTTGAAATTCTTAAGAAATTTGAGCTGTGAGTTACTCCCACTGTGATCACAGGTCAGAGGATTTGATGGCAAACACACTGATGTGGACATTCACCTCTAAATCACGCACAAATGTGGGTTTGGATCTGCAGAATTTTTTTTTTCAAGGTGTGTTGCCATACTTTTTATTATTTCATGTATAGATACATCTACCTGCGTCAGTATATGTGTGAGTACTCCCTGTGAGCCAAAAGCTCAGACTTCAAACTGCTCTAAAACCTCTGATGCAGTATTTTTCTACTCATGGCTCTGTATGATGTCACTGAGGGGCTAAAATGGCTAATATGGCCATCTCAGGTATACAACTGCCTCTTGACAGCTTAAAGGGAGAGTAAAGGAGCTTAAAACAGCTTCTTACAGACAGAAGTGCTACATTGAGGCCCAGTATGAGATAAATCAGGACTATTTTGAACTGCGTCTCATGCAAAGCTCCTCTAACCAGGTTCACCGATAATAAAAATAGCTGAAAAATAGCTAAATAAGTTCCCTTTAAGTGTTTTATTTCAGACAAAGTGGCTATTAACACTGCAATTAAAAACATCTTATGCATGGGCATGAACTATGCTTGATTGCTTAAAAGTTTCTCGGTGAAGAATTTGATCATAAAGCATATCAAACAATTTCAATCTTTTGTTTATGAAGCTACTTTCATGCAGGGAGCTGTTTTCTGGGAGTTCTGATAAAGCCGCTCACCTGCACAGCACCAAACAGGAGACAGATAATTAGAGAGTAGCTCATAATGCAGAGGAGAAATTAGCAATTAGCTACAGGATGCATTTCCCTGAACAGTCAACTGAGGTAAAAAACAAACAAATGAAAGACCTGAACGAAAAATGAATGAAGATGGCTTTAATAATCCCAGCAGGGGACGTGATTAATAGTTCTGACGCTACGTGATGAAAGCATGACACCAAATCAATTAAAAAGACACAAAAGATATATAAATTAGCAACTTAATGTAATTTTAAGAACATGCTGATCAAATATTTACTGAGTTCAGCTCAAGAAGTCAGTTTAATTCCACTCTTATTAAATTGACTCTTTAAAAACTTCAGATTTTCTGTGAAGTTTGAGTGAGTTATTTTTTTGCATGTTTTCCTCAAATTGAAATCACGGCTGATTCTTTCAGTAGAAAAAATTCAACATTTTACTGAAAAACATTCTGAGCAGACCTGTAGCAAAACTGAATTTCTTTCAATAACGTGGCAGGAATCGGCACTTCTTCAGTAAAGCTCTTTGAAGAAATGAAAATTGCTCAAATTTCCAACAGGTTGGTCTCTAAAAAATATTTTGTCCTTTTTATCACAGCTACTCAACATTGTTAGAAAATCACAAATTACAAGCCGTGCTTTGTGCTTTTGCTTTGACAGACTTTCGTTACCAGCATTTGTTGACTGGAACTGGAAACATAACAAAAAAAATAGAAACATCCTCAGAGTGATGCTGAAAAAAGTAATCAATGGATTTGTTTCTTGTAAATTAGCTTTAAAAGCTCACTAAAAAAGGTTCAGTTGATCCAAAACACCACAGCGAGAGTGCTAACAGAGACTCGAAAGGAGGATTGTCTTCTTTTCCTTCTCTTCATTTTGGACCCTTCAAATCTTGAAGCACTTCACTGTCAAACTATAAATTAGCAACTTAATGTAAGGAACCTCACATGTGGTTCCTTGAGTTTCTTAATTGGAGGCAGACGCTTGGATTCAGGAGACAGACGCTGTCTCTAGTTTTAAGAATAGGCTTAAAAACGTTCCTGTTTATAAAGCTTATATTTAGAGCTGGATCAAATGAGAATGAACGACCAACCTGGTTTGATCCGAGCTTTCTAGCTTCCTACTGTCGCCACTCGCAGTCTGAACATTCAGGTTGTCTCTTTACTGTATGATCAAATTTTTATCAACTGAAAAGAAATAAGAAATAAGGAGGAAGTTGGATCTGAAACTAGCCTGCATTAGCCCAGGAGTGTCAAACTACATTGTTGGCCCACTTTGATCTCAAGTGGGTCAGATTGGTGAAATCCCCCCTTCTGAAAAAGAAAGGCAACTTCAAAAATGCTGCAGTGGCAAAGAGAAAAAGTCTGTCAGTACAAATTACAGAAAAGTACTGAGACTGTCCTGTAATTATAAAACAACAAGTTTGTTATAAGTCACAGAAAATATCCATTTGCTTTTATTGTTGTAAAAAGCTGATAGTGAAAAAACAGGAAACTTTATGTTATTTAATTGTTTATCTGTTACTTAATTGCTTTGGTGTAGTAAGAATGGCTGTGGGAGAAGTCTCTATCAGCAGGAAGAATTTATTTCCTCCTTTACTTCTTCCAAAGCCGTCCAGTGGGCCAAATTAGACTCTTCTGGGTCCAATTCTGGCCCCTTGGCCTTATGTTTGACACCCCTGCAGTAGACTATTCTTAGAATAAAATTAGCACTGGCTTCACACAATGGACCAATCTGAGTACGTCCTGTGCCTTTATCCTCAAGCTGAAATGAATCTTTTTGTGCAAACTTGCACTAACCTCTTCTCACAGATAAAGCCAGCCTCCCACTAACATCCCGACTCTTTGCCTTTCCATTCTTTCACTTTTATTTCTCTGCATTTTGCTGAACCTGCGCATTAAAACTTTGATTTCAGCCACATTAACCACTTTCAGCGCATTTACTTTGAACTAAAAGCGAAATCGGCAGCACTTTTCCGAGACCCAGTATCAGGTCACGTCCCTAAAACTGTCTTGCATTTACACTTCATCACTTTCTATCTTTTTGAAACAAGCAATTACAGGAGAAAGATCTAAATATGATCAAGTCAGTCGCACAGCAAAGGCAATCTCTCTCTGGGAGTTAGACTCCGCTGTGCTCATTTACTTTGCAGCTCTTATCGACTTTGCTTTTCCCTCTCTAAGAAGTAGAATTTACATTTAAATGTCATCGCTTATCCTGCCCAAATTGCTGCAGTGAATAGAAGCCACGAGTAAACAGCAACACTATGCCTGGATGGCCTCTTTTTCTTTTTTTTGCAGGGGAAAATAAATGTATGTTTGCCCAAACTTTGATTTAAAAACTGTGTGTGTGCTGCAGTACTTTTCCGTGCGTTTTAGTTGTGAGCCACCTTGATGTGGAAAAAAACCCGGTGAAAAACACTTCATGACCTACGCTCACTACACCCACTCACGCTGCTTTATTTTCAGCTTTAAACACCAAAACACGGCTCAGGGTCCTCTGCCTGTTATTCAGTCAATGAATAAAAGGGACACACGTGGGCATGAGGCACAAAGAGGAGAACTAAACCGGTTCATCAGGGTACAGTCACCTTACAGTAAATGCAGCGGTTTGGGGAGGGTGGATACCTGTAAAGCTGGCTGTTACTTTTAGAGGAACTGAAGACTTGAACCACAGTTTGTGTGATCAGAAGAAAAGTGGAATTAAAAGCTGTTACAATTATAACGTCGGGGCTCTGCTGCACAGGTAGGGTGAAGTTTTAGGTGATTATGAGGGGGCTCAGAGGAAAGCTCAACACAGACACAAGTCAGCTGATATGGTCTGGATATCTGAGCAGGATTCATGCTGGAAGGCTCTAAGGTGAGGAGGCCCAGCAGCAGTTATTCCTCTCAGCTGGGTCTGTATTTCACTAGAAGAGGAGGCTGAAAGGAGGGCGATCTGGGCATCTCTGCTCAGATAATTTTGCTTGGGTTTATGTCAGCTGAAGCCAGTTCTCTAAGACAGGCCTAACAGACCCTGGTGGTGTCAAATCATAAACCCTAAACCAGATGGAAGAGAGGTCAGGGTCAGTCACTACTGGGTGCTGTGGTGTTGTCTTGAAATCTGAGGAAATCTCCACCATCTGTAAACCTCTCTGTGACTCACAGACGCCATGTTTGGAACTCAAACCTCCCCCAGGTAATATTTGCCCTGAGGGATGATGTTATGGCATCATTGAGAGAGATCTGGCTGTTTGTTAAAAAGCAGGATTACTCTAATGAGGGTGCATGTTTTTACCCAAAACTAATCAGGTCATCTTTAGTGGCTAAAACTAACCAGTGAGTAAAAGTGAAAGAGAAAATAATTCAGCAAGTGTTAAAAAAAAAGCCAAACAAACTGTAAAACGGTCTCACGGGGGCAGGAATCAGCATCTCCTGGCTGACGAACCTGTGCTGCCACGCTTCCAGCCTCCTGCTGCAGGCTTTGCAGGTCTTTGACAGAGGGCCATAGAGGACTGCAGCGGCTGCTGCGTCAGAGCATCGCTGCCAAAGGACGACGCAGGAGACGGTAAACTGAACAGCAACATATAGTGTCCCAGGATGATAACATGGTGCAGCTTCAGCTTGAAAAAAAAGGGAAAGGTGGCTTCACGTTCTGCAGTCGCAACATTAAAACTATGGATTATAGCTCAATAATACATAAGGGAACAGAGTGACACTCCTCTTATTCTGCTACACAATAGATAGTAAAAATATATATGTAGACATTTTACAGGTTGGATTATTTTCGTCCCTTCACTTTTTCCTCTTGTACAAACCAAAATGGATTAATGTCACCAGCGACTTCTTAGAGGAAGAGGAATTGATCTTTTTTTAATTTAATATTAATTTCTGAGTGAATCTTTTGGAAAAGTGTTTAATGAAAAATATATCATATTAAGGCTCATGTCACTGCAGGCTGCTACTGTGCAAGCATTTTGAAAACTAGCTTTATGCGTTTTAAAGTTGTATCACTTAAACACTTTAATGAAAGTGCTGAGTCAGCAGTTTCATAAACCACTGGCTATAAAATGTGTGGAAGGAGCAGCTGCCAGCCTTCTTCCAGCTGCAGCAGGGGTGTCAAACAAAGCCTCTGGGCCAGAATCGGCCAGGCCAAGACTCCAATCCGGCCCACTGGACATCTTTAGAAAATGTAAAATGAGTTTGACATCCATGATCAAAGGGATAAATATAGCAGGACACTTTACTAATCCTTCTCATGAAACTGGATCAAGTAGCTGAAGCGGGAGTATTCAATGTTTCCATTTCATAATGTCATAACATATAATGATCATTTAAACCCAATTCTGCAGAAGTCATTGGTTAAAGCAAGTTAACCGCCTCTCATTATGTAGCTGAATGAAACTATTTTTAATGGAAAAAAGAAAAATAAGAATATCACCTTAAGAACTCATTTTTAGTCCAAATTCCTTTTAAAAACAATCAGTTTCTGGTGCCATGGTAATAAAAGTTTCAAGTTTAAAGATTATATCCTTATGACAGGATATGATTGAGGACAGTCAAACTTCAGTTTTCCAACTCTTTCCAGTCCTTTGATAGCTCCAACACCACCGTGCTGGTGCTACTTAATCATCCCACATTTCACCAGTTTACGAACATACGTAGTGTTTTCAGCTACACAAAAATCAGTGGGAAGAAATTCACAGTAGACTGCATCTGTGGGCTGCCAGTAACAAGCCCCTCAGAGATGCTTTCTGTAAGGCCAAACGAGAAGTTTGCATCGCCCTGGATCACTAAAAACATCAGCAGAATTCATCCCCAGTCTTTGATTATCACATAAGATTAGCTGTTGGTTAGGATTTGTTTACTGCCAGCAGTAAAACACTAAACCACAGCAGTAGAAAGACTACAAAGTGGTCATAACTTTAACTTCACCACTACCACGTGCTGCATTTAGGGATGATGAATGCCCCCAGCAACTTCTGCAGTCTGTTGGCAAACAAGAGTTTAAGTAAAACATCTATCAGTTATAAAAACTTGTTTCAAAGTAAATAATACAAATCAGTTCTTGCGGCAGCTTCACAGCCCACACTTTGGAACCCACTGAATCTACACTACTTTAAACAAAGGAAAAAGTCGGGTTGCTCTTTAGTTCTTTCTCTCAGGGTGTTCATCTAGTTTGCATGAGGAATTGGACGGTTCATTAAATGTTCACACGTAGGAGGATTACACAGTTTGTCTTGTCCGGCCCACCTGAGATCAAATTTGGCTCCTAAACTGAAGCTTCTTCACACAAAGACGCAACGAAACCATTAAAGTAACAAAAACAAAGGAGACATGTTGGTCGAAACACATAATGCCCTGGATTTTTATTTCATTTTGTGACAATTCAAGAGGATTCTTAAGTCTTTCCCATGTGTGTGAGTGTGTGTGGTGGAAGGGTTTACAAAAACAAAAGGGAAACAAAAAAATCATGAATCAACTGGGCCATTGGAATGGGCATTGGGCTTGTGGTACAGACAAAGAAAAACTACACGTAGCCTTGTTCAGTACCAAACTCTTCACAGAAGAGAGTGATTTTTTTTGTTTTATTGATTTTTTTTAAAAGTTTTTTTTTTCTTTTTTCCCAAATGAAGGCACCCGATAACTTGTGGTTCATGGCCTTTCAGCCTTCTGGAGTTTTTAAAAGTAGAGAAAACTGTTTCATTTCTTTTTTTTCTTCTCTCAATTGATACATGTTCCTTATTATACAGAAGCTGGAATGATAATAAATGTCAGTTACTGCATTTTTTTTTTAAATTACTCCCTTATAGTTTCTTTTTTTTTTTCAGAACAAGTAACAAAAGAATGAAGTCTTTCATGGGAAAATAAAGTTGAAGGGAGATACAAAAATATTTGTTTAAAAAAAAAAAATGGTAAAGGGAGGGGGATTATCCTTTAGAGAAAACTAAAAGTTACTAAGGCCATCTGGTAGAAACCAGACGCCAAAAATCATACAAAAGCAGCATTAATTAAAAAAAGAAAAAATTATAATATATAGTGCTTAGATAAGTCAGAAGCAGCAAAGTCTTCTGGGAAAGTCTTCATCCCCATTGTTTTGTTACTTGTCTCAGGAATAACATATGTATGGAAGAGCTTTGTGGAGACTGATTTACCCACTGACAAACTGATGCCTACAAACAAACAAAAGCCCCTTTCAGACATTTCAATTAATCTGACGGCATCTGAACGTGTTGGCGTCTCAGTGACATTCACTGGCCACTTTAGCTCGTCTGATTGCGTTAAGTCACGTCAACGAATGAGCTCGCACTAGATCGCATCTGTTAGCGATTCCCCTGCGTCTCTGAGCTGCGTTACACAACAATAACATTTCATCTTTGATTTAGATTTGAAACTAGACTAAAACATTTATCTATGATGTATTTTAGCTGCTCCTGATTCAGAAAAGCCCTCGGCTTGTGTGCAAGGGGCAGGTGGGTACAGCACAGTCAGCAGCACCCACAGATCTTGGTCAAAGAAACATTCAGAAGCGCGGGCTGCACCTCACACAATACTAATCACCACAAATGTAATAAGTTCTTGGTACGCGTGGCAACCACAGCAGCCCCCCCGGATGTGTGTGAGTGAATTCTGAACGACAGTGCCGTCAATTTAAGAGACTGATTGAGCCGAATGCTTCACATCACGTCTGAAAAGGGCTAAATACACATCTACTGCCCTGCGCCTGAATCTTTAACAAACACACGTCTGCGTGGATTTAAACAGACACATGGGAACACCCAACAAAAACGGGTGAGCCCCCGGCCATGTTCACAACATCCAAAAAGGAGAAAAAAAAAAAAAAAAAAAAATAGTGGGGACTTCTTTTTTGTATAAATCTACCTAAACACTTACTACAGCACAGGGAACTGATGAAGGATACAGTGTATTTAAAAAAAAAAAAAAATTTAATGAATGTGGGGGGGAAAACCTCTGTAAACACGGCACAATAAATAGATCAAACAGCAGGTTCCGCACCATGCATGTGATGACATACATTTTTCTGTGGTATAACTTTCACACCCCATACTCGCACCAGTTGCAGTTTGTCGTTTTCTCTTTTTAATTTTGAAATTTTTTTTTAATATCGAGTGCAAAACATCACAAATGAACAATTCTGTATTCAAGTAATGTTATATACAAGAAGGGTGGGGAGAGGGGTATTACAAATATGCAGTACTGTACATATAATTGCCATATTAAGAATTTACAGAGATCTCCTATTAACAGTAACAAATGGGGGGGAATTGTACGAGACGAGCATTGCAATTAAGTCCCAAACTGTTGCTATGGAAACCCAGCCTTGCCGTGCTCAGTCCGCCACCACTTGCATTCATGACTAACGAATGATGCATAGCACCTTAAAAAAAAAAAAAAAAAACACAAAAACAAAAAAACAAAAAAAACAATGGAGTCACGTTTCCTCAGAGCGGTGTATGAGAGGCTACGTAACCTCCATGGCCACTGTGTTGTCCGTTAGACTGTTCAGTGCTGGCTTGTCTTGTTCATGATTCTCCCTGAGGGCAAAAATGGAAACTGTTAGCACAGACAGGCTAGCATAAACCTGTTACTTCAGTTGTCTTAAAATTAAGCACAACAGGCCTGATTTAAGGCCAAACAATATCTTTACTCATGTTTCTACAAAATATAAAAAACAACAGATAAAATCTAAATGTGCTACATTTCTAAATAAAAGCCCAGAAGTAAGTGTTTTATAGCGATTAGACACGTTATTCTTGAGTAAGATGTAGGTGAAAGGTGCCGCCAAAGACATTTTCAGGTTGGATCTATAAGGTAAACATTGACAGGGAAGTAATGTCCTGAGCTCAGATTGGATGCGTACTGAGATGTTTATGACTATGTTTTTTTATCTTAACTACGCACATCCATAAATTTTGTGACAACATCTTGCACAGCTGCTCTCACATTGGTTTTGGACAGATTTTCATCAGACACATGAAAAGATGGCACAGGTAGCAAACCTTTTAGCAAGCAGTCCTATGCTTCATATACAAAAGTAAAGTCTCTTCTTTTTTGGTCTAACATGTCATCCCTGGAATATATCTCAAGCAGACAAACCGTTTGTCACAGAGCAGAATGACTAGACAATGTGAAAGCTGGACAGCTAAACTACAAACTGAGCTCACAAGAACAGGTAAACTTTGAGAGCTGCCAACTCTGCTGGTAACTCAGTAGGTTCATAACATACACATTCAAGAGTGTTCCATGTTGGACATGGCTGCTTTGAGTAAAAGGTAATAAATTAAAAGGATTAATGTTGACGTTTTCCTGTGTGCTATTCAGCTAGGTACGGCCTTCTGTTTGGAACATCACTTCACCCCTCGAGTGTTTTCAGTTTTCCTTACCTGGGCACTATGTCCAGCGGCGAGGCCGAGGCTGTAGTGACCTTGGGTTTCTGACAGTTGGCGGCTGCTGCGTGGGCGAGCTTTAAGGCGGATGTAGACATGGTGGTGCTCAGTGTCCGGGACGTGGGGATGCGCTTGGTGGCGGGAACACTCAGCCGTAGGTTGTTGTTATTTCCCAGCAGGACCTGAGTGGTGGTGTTAGTGGTAGTTGTGTTGGCAGGGTGAGTGGTGCCATTGTTGTTACTGGTAGCAGATGTGGAGCTGGTGGTGGTGGTACAGGGGTGGAGCGAAGCAGGTGTTGTTGTAGCAGTGGGAGGAGCCGGGGTGGCAGGGGACGGGGACGCTGTGCTCGAGAGGTGCAAGCCCTTGTAGACACCTGAAGTGGGTGGAGTGGGATGGGGGTGGTGTTGGAATAAACAGGATTTGGAGAAGAAGTTTTAATTATCACCTGATTTTTTTTTTTTTTTTTTTAAACCTGCTCCTGTTCTGAATTTGAAGCACTGAATTTGCACAGCAATTTGAAGTTGAGTACACAAAGTTTCAAAGCAGCTTTTTCCCTCCCTTCAAAGTGTGAATCATAATCCTTAAAAAATGAGGTACTGTAGATGTGCACACAGGTTTCAAAGCCTAACTTAACAGAAACTTTAATTTAAAAAACTTTGACAAGGAAAAGTTTTTAATCTGCTGCGTGGCAGAAGAAAATGTACAAGCAGGAGGTTTTTTTTTCCCCCTTTTCACCAAATCAGTATTCAAAGAAAAAGTCACTGATTATCAGACTTCAGGTTGCAGGAGTTTGATCTGTGAAGGACACCTTGGTGCCCCGCTTCCATCTCCAGATTAATGAAAATCTAAATTCCCTTTTGTCACTTTTCTTGGTTATCTAGCAAACACTCCTCCGTGAAGCGGCATCAGTCGTTGGGGTGCTGCTGGTGCAAGTTTTGTTGAACTTTCATTGTGCTGCCATCTGCTCTTTTGTGTTGATGAGTATTGAGGGCGTTAGTACTATGATTACTTTTGTCCCTTTGTTTGCTTTGTCTTGACTTCACTGTCACTGTACTTTGGTAAAGTGGACTTTTCATTTTAATAGTGCTGTTGTAAAATAAATGAAAAAAATTAATCAATTTGGTTTTAATTTCAACATATAACTAGAATTAGAATCAATAAGTAAACAATTTTGGGATCATCAATACCAATATACCTTTGTTAAATTCGACAATAGTGATTACAACATGAGCCTTCAAAGCTAAGAGGCTATTGGTCAAACCAGTGGTTGTGTGGGAAGCCGTTATACCTGAGGGGGAGAGGACGCCATTGACTCCTGGTCCTAGCTCCTCCTTGGTTTTCAGAGCCAGCAGTTGGTCGGCGGTCACGAGGGCCGAGGCGGCAAACTGAGCACTGGCCTGGTCCAATGTATTTGCCAGGGTCTGCTAGGAGACCAAGAGTAACAAGTTTACATGATTTGAAGATTACGGGGGATCAATCAAAAAGTATATATTATATAAATATATAAATTCAGATCACTGTCTGCTGCTGTACAGTTGATCTGCACGCTGACCTGTGTGCTGTTGGCAGTGGTGGCGCTGTTGGCTTGCTGTTGCTGGACTTGCTCCAGCTGCTGTTTGTGCATCAGGGACAGCTGCTCCTGATGCTGCTGGTACTGTTCAACTGTGAAAGCTGAGAGAAACAAAAACAGTGTTACAAATTCCCAATCATAAAACAGACAGATCTTTTGACACAAAGAATATTTGAGCTAAGTGGTGGCAGGTTGGCATTAAACCTTAAACCCAGGTCAAGATACCCACCACATGATGCATACGGAGCCTTTCAGATACACTGGCCATGACACATTGTGCCTAATGTATTGCCACCAACTTTCTATCTTCCCAAGAAGATAGAAAGTTGGTCAAATATTTGTTTTCAACTTTCTATCTTCTTGGGAAGATAGAAAGTTGGTCAAATATTTGTTTTCAACTGCTTTTGGATGAATAAAAACCATATTTGGGAAAGAAAAGTAAGCTGCTCCAACAGTCTGAATCAAACAGCAACACACAGACAACAACTCTGTCAACTCACACCCACTCAATATGCCTCGTTTGATAAGTCAGCAGGGAAGCAAACAACAGTGAGTACAACAAAGGCCAAAGACTTCAGTCACGAAGGAGCATCTTCAGTCTTGGATTTTACTGTTATGCTGCAGACCTTACTGCAAACTATGCTCATGAATAAATGAATGACCGAACCAGAAACCAATTCACTATGAACAAAGCAAAACCACTACATGGTTTCCTGAATTATTTTTAACACTTTTCGGGCACCAATGAGTTTTTAGTGATGCAATGCATTCTAATGAAAGGTCAGACCAATGTTTGGTAATGAGTACATCCATTTACTCTCCAGGTGGCTTTTGTACTACAATAAAACATTCCAGCTTTGATTCTTTCAGTTTTGAGTATATGTGGTAGGAAAAGAAATCGCTTTGGCCATATTCAGGTAAACTTAGGGTACTCCAGAAAATATATTCTCAGATTTCCTGCCTGAAAACTGAGGTTTACTACAAAGCAAGATTATACAGTTAACAAGTTTAGAGACGGAGTTCTTAATGTCACAGGTGGCTGTCTCAACCAGGCTGAATCCCTACAGAAACAAAAGTATCAGTTGAGCCATATGTCATGAACGCCAGCAAATAAAGCCCTGCCAGGCACAACAGCATAAAATGTGCACCCAATAAATGCATGAATACGTTTTCATACTTGGTCCTAATTAGCTGCCAAGCCCATTTGCAATGGATCAAATTAGTCTATTTATAGGATGTTATTAGTGGCAAAACTCAAGTCAGTATTTAATCTGAAGTGATATCCATATCTACGGCTACAGGACAGCTGATTAATAGATTTAAACTGATTAAGTTAGATATTAATGGCATCAATAGGATTGGCATTGCAAATTAAATACACCAGGGGAAATCGTTCCGTTTTAAGGTGAAGAGTAAAATATGCCTCTAAGCAAACGTGCAGTTTCTGAAATAGAAAGCCTGAGTCAATGTCAAACTCCTTCATGAAACCAGTCATATCTGACATTTTAGGTGTTGTAGAGCCAAAGAAAACCTGAACATGTTTTTGTGGATATTTCATCCACCCTAGTATTTGAATCAAAGTTTTTTAGCTGTAGATAACATGGCCATAAGTTCTTCTTCATTAGTGTTTGAACTGAAAAGTTCTCATCTCATGTTTTAAAGGCATTATGTGCATCAGTGCATTATTGATGTATCCATTCCCTGTGTGCTTTTCACTTCTCAGTTTCATAAGATCCACAATCTGCGTACATCTCCAAGTCACAGCTCGTCCTGTGGCATTACCTCCATCTGGAGCACGTGTCATTTTTATTTCTTGAACTCCAACACCGTGTAATTTAATCAAAAATCAACTACTTAAACAACAAGTGCAGCTGTCACATTTGCTCATACACAATACATATTAGTAGAGTTTCTTGAAAGATCCATGTTAATTATATCAGTCTTTCAGATTCTCACTGAACCTTTTCTGGAAAAATCAATAAGCAGCTTGTTTTTTCATGCACATCAAAACAAGTTGCAGCAATATTAAGACACCCGCCGCCTGACTGCCCTCACAGTAAAACCACCGGGGACCTGTGGCATTTCGTCTCTTCGTCAAATCCATGCATGTCATGAATTCATTTATGAAATCCTGCTTTAACTGACACCTTAAGGAATGAAAGGTAGATTGTATTCATACAGTGTTACCCCCAGAGCAACAGCTGTTCTAAATAAACAAAAAAATAAAATATATAGAAATTCTTGCTATTTTAGCACAGCCACAAAACAAGGAATTCTGATGAAAATCTAGGAAATTAAAAGCTGCAAACATTCGATTAAAAATCAACCACACTTGGACATGTGTCCTGAACAAGCCAGCTGGCGACTCACTTTGTCACCATTACTTTTTCAAACTCTCCAAGCGAACGGCATCCATGACTGTCATACCACTGAAAGTGCTCTTACTTTAAATGTTTAGTCATTAGTAACGAGAACCTTCCTGCTGGCCTACTCCCAACTCCATTGCTTTGGATTGCAAATTGGAAGACAGTCTTTGTTCCGCTCTCAACTTGAGGACCATGCTATCCTGAAAATGCAATAGGATGAGAGCTAGTTCAAGCACTGACATGCCAAAACTACTGAGGACTACCATTTAGTTTGTGCAGACCTTATTAAGTCTGGCTTTGCTTCCTTTTCGCCCTGACATATACCTAGCCCAGCCCTGACAGCAAAACCCGCCACAATAAATAAAAATATGGGAGAAAAATTGCATCCTGAGCTCGAGCAGCTGAGAGTTTTAAACAAGTGGAATTCTTGAAACCACAGAGGGATTAAAAGGACATGTCACCTTTGCTTTACTTTCCAGACCGAGAGCCATCTTTATACTGCCTGATGAAAAACTGCCAATTACAAACAAACCACTATATAGCTAACAATATCTAACACTAACTAGCTGGCATCTTACCGTCTCCATGGGTATAAGTTATGAAACCAACACAGCCCAAAGAGAACACAACAGTGTCTGTCTACAGTCAGATAAGCCACCTACCAGCAACGGGTGTGGGTGCAGGGACAACCCTCCCTGGACGTTGGGAGCCAAAGGGTTGCCCTCCGGTGGTGGAGGCCGAGAGTGGGCGCTTCAGGCTTCGGCTCAGCCTCCTGAATAGAGGGTGGGCATTGTCCAGCTCATGTAGTGGTAGTGTCCGTGGTCTAAAGTGCCTCCATCGGCACGACTTTATATTCAACAGTATCTGACTGAGGTCCGTGGAAGTGGGGGAGGATGGGGAAAGAGAGGAACTGAAGGAGGAACTTCTTTCCGAGGTATTTGTTTCTGAGGTACTGGCAAACTTGTCGGTGGCCGGTGCGCGTGAAGTAGTTGCAGGAGTAGGAGAAGGAGGAGGAGGAGGAGATTGAGGAACAGGCAGGTCAAGCATGTCTGGATCCAGTCCATGGAAAATGTTGTCAAAGTCTGTGTATGCTCTGTCCAGCAACACCCTGAGAGAAAAAGAGGGAGAAAAGGGTTTAACAACTAAAAGTGATAAGTTTAGCTGATTTTGCTTTGTAGATATCTACACAGATGAGACAGACGAGCACAGAATGTAAAGCTGGATTCAAATGCCAGCACTTTGCAGTAAGTGAACTCACCTGCCGCCTCGTCCCACGCGCCGTCGAGCCATGCCCAGGCATCGTCGTGGCATGGTGACTGTGGTGAGACTGTAGCGAAAGCGAGCTTCTGCCAAACCACCCTCCCATTGTCCACACCACGGCCAGCTACCCACCCGATCTTGACGAGCCTACGAAGACAGACAGGACACTTAAGTTCACCTTTTCCACTCATTCTTGCAGGTCTCTGGGTTCAATACATCTGACCTGTGCAGTTTAGAATCAATCTGCAATCTCATCAGTGAACTACATGCCCCAATGTATTGACTTCAGTACTGGATAGCATTGTTCAAGTTATGTTTACAACATAGTAAGGGTTTCCTTAAACATGTAATACTAATTTTCATTATTCCTTACAGACAACTAAGGTATTCTAAGGAACAAAAGGTAATGTTCCTTACAGCATAGTACTGGCAGCCTGCCTTCCTGCGAAAGGCATAGGCACCATCTGGGTCGTTCTCCTCCTCTGCTTCTGATGAGCCTGAGTGCAGCTGTGGATGAGAGATGTCAGAGGTCAGCGTAAGGTCAGCTGAAGAGCAGAAGTTATAGTACTGAAGCCAGAAGCCTTTGTTAATTTTTTTTTTTTTTTTAAATAAAACATGGTTTGGCAATTTTGAGAAGATTGTTGAAGACAAAGGGCAGAGTTTAGCAGCGGTAGTGGAGACAAGAAGAGGCCGTAGTGCACAGCCAAGTGGCTGCACAGACAAGAGGGAACAGTTTCCAGTATGTGTTGTACTTCATAATTAAGCAACAGAAGACAGATGATGTCTTTTTACACTATTCAAAAAACCCCCAAAACAAAACAAAAAAACAAAACAGTTTTTTTTAAACAGTGAATAAATCAATTTTCTGAGAGTGGAGGATTATTTCTGTAGTCTCATTTTGCCCCAAACTCAATAGATTGGGGCAAAATGTAACATCTTTTCACAGAGTACTTCCTCAAACTTTAAAATGAAAAACAAATGGAAAAAATAAAGGTGGAGGAGAACGAGGTCATCTAGTACAAAGCAAGGACCCGACTTGGAGTTTGACTTTCTCTGTCACAGCATGTCTGCGAGGCGGCAGCACACCTCCACTCCCCCAGGAGGCCTACACAGTAGCCAAAGGGCAAGCAAAAAGACAAAACTGGCTGCAAACTGTCACACACTACCCAAAATGGACCAGGTGAGAGACACTGATCTGGAAACAGAGGGAACTGCAGGCAGCCAATGAGAATCCTTTCGAGTTTTATTCCCTAAGGACTTCTGTTTTTTAAATTAAAGCCCAGATTCACTCAAGCTGAACTGAGTACTGAAACAGCTTTTATGCAGGTTTACCCTGATATTTTTTCCTCCCCTTTCAATGATTATAAAATGAGTCTGGCTGTGCCTATGACAGCAGCAATAGGCTCCAGCCCCCAGTGACCCTGCAGGTTCTACAGTGAAGCAATTGCCTGGCAGTGATTCAAATCTTTCAGTTTGAGTTTAGATCCTAAAAATAATTTTCAAGTATATAAATCTTTGATTTAAATCATAGCCCTCTTTAGCATCCTTTGGGTTCTGTACCTACACAACTCCCTATCGATTTTTTCTATTAAGCACCAAACAATATGCAGCCAGAAAAACATATTTTCTGGTATCTGATCAGTTTTCAGGTAGAGGAAGAAAAAGAAAAAAAAGAAAAAAAAGAAAATAAAAGCTTAATACAGACAGGTGCCCACCCCCCCAATTCTTCCTGCTGTGTAAAAACCTTACCTGTTCTTTTGGCTTTGTAGCTAATGAACCTTATCGCAGCATAACAGCTGCTGCCACTTTGTAAAAATAAATAAATAAATAATAATAATACTATTTCAAAACCATGCAAACTGGAAATAACCCAGTGGCACCACGCAAAAAGTCAAACTACAGGGAAAAAAAATGTTGTGTAAAGAATTCCTCTGAGGAAAAAGTCCCAAGCTTGATCTGCGTAACATGCTTGGCTTTACATGAATGAACGCATTTGCTTAAGCGTGCAGGTACCTGGGAAAAGGGCTCATCATCCGAGCTGGGGAAGTCGTACTGGTTTAGGTCCTTGGCGTTGAAGACAACCGGACCTGTATGGTGGGGTGTGCCTGATGATGGTGGCAGCACCTTCGGCTTCTTCTCATACTTCCTTTTCTGCCGGGGAACTTCTGTCTTCTCAGGCTACAAGAGGGAGAGCGGCCAAACTTAATGACACTGCAGAGGCACTTTAAAGTACACCTTTAGAGACCGCAGCCCAAGGGCAGCCTTTTATCTTGCGCAGTGTTCCTCTTAAAAGACTCATTATATTAACTTTTCATACCACCATTTTCATTTTCCTTCTTGGTTGCATTTTAAGCAGGTCAGTGGTTTAAAAACACGACTTGCAACAATGCCACTGACCCTTCAATTCTGGATATAAGCAACTTTAACTAATTCATCAGATGTTTTTTTTCCCCCTTTGTCTTTTTTGTAAGACAAATTTTTTCCTACGGGCTCACCTTGGACTTGTAGTCCTTGAGGTCCATATGGTCCTGGTGTCGGTACTGGTTGGTGAGTGGGACCAGGGGGATGATTTGTGGTCTCACCAGTGCCCTTTCAGCCAGAACTTCTGCCATAACCTCACCACCAAAGTCTGACATGACATTTCTGGATGAAAAGGAGAGGATAACTCCATAAATCTAAAGGTGAGGCATTTCAAAGTCGTTTAATTTGGCACAAGTCCACAAAAAAAAAAAAAAAAAAGTAGTAACAAGTGAATAAGAATCTGCTATCAAGGTGCTTTAACTTATGTAGCAACGTCCTGTGGGTGCAACTTCGAGACTGGCTTACCTCTTCTCAAAAATCTCCAGTGTGAGGTGCAGTAGCTCTCGCTTGCTCTTCTCCCTCCTCTTGATCATTTCCAGGATTGTGACGGCTCGGCTGAGATCTCTGCGAAGCTTCAGCATCTTCTCGTACGAGGCCTCGTCGTTTTTACGGTTCTAAGATGTGAAGCGAAATTTACAATAAACAGGGATAAGAAATAAAAACAATCCCCAAAAGCAACACTGATTGTATAGGACTGCAGAAATGCAGAACTAAAAATTAGCAACAGTAATTGAGAGCACCAACCTTCCTAGTTTGCATCTTCTCAGTGCGTCGTCGGAAGGCCACGTAAGGGTCACTGGTGCTTGAGCCGTCCCGTTTCTCCTGCTTGACGGTGGGGATGAGGGAGTTGGCTTTGCTGTTTTTCCTCTTGCGGCTCCAGTAGTCAAAGACCTCTTTAATGAGCTCATCATCCTCTTTCAGCAGCAGTTTGGCCTCAGGAAGACTCACAGCCTGCGAGGGCAACAAAGGAGATAAATACAATCACGTTAGAGAGCAGTGAGGGTGACAAATCTGACACTGCCTGCCATCAGTGGCTTCAAGTCAGTGTTAGTAACTAATGCAGTCTTAAAAAATTCTTTAATCGGTGAATCTCACTTTGGAACAAACCTGATGAATTTGTCTGCAAAACATTTTTTACACTTCTAACCTGCTGTCCACTGCCTTTCTCCAGCCGGTCAATCATTTCCTCAAACTGCAGGTAGCTGATCTCCATCTTCTTTTTCAGCTTGTTGACAAAGGCCTCATCATCTGAGTCCAGGTCGTAATCCGGCTGCTCTGTGTCCAAGCTGAAAGCTGCATGAGGGAGGCAACAAATAAATAAATACGTTTATTTTTATTTAACTACAAGGAACGATACAAAGCATTTAGATTGTTTCTGGACAAGTTCACACAAGCTTGCTTTGGTCTCACTAAAAAATACAGACAAGATGCAGGTAACATGGACTCATTCCACTCATTTGGTTCAGCATCTGTTTGGATTCCAAACAATTCTTACTGTTTATTCTAATGCTGAAAAAAAAAAAGAGTTTTGTACAGGGGAATATAACCAATTATTATTATGGCCCAAGCAGCAACAAAACACCTGCTGCATAAAATATATAATCCAAAATTAAAGCGTTAACGAGAATAAATGAGTGTTCAGCAGCTGTTGGACATGAAGGCTGGGGATGCACTGGATGATTATCAGGCTTAATTACACCAGATTTGCCATTTCAGACAACTGGAAGGAAGGGCTGTCTGGAGACCGAGTGGAACCAATGAACAGTAAAGATTATCTGGGTGTTTGTTGTAGAGTGTTGACACAGTGCGTTACGCCTACTGCTCCCTTTTCCCACCTCAAATTTTTAGGCCAATCTGTTATATGCCATTTAAACATCAGTATCACCGAAGCAGTTTCCATTCAGAAAGCACTACGAGGATGCAACCCTAAAGCCATGTGGCATCTGAACCGCCCTGATGTACAGGATGCAGGCATCAACCAATGACCTTAAGTAACCATAAACATTGCTTTTGTCCAAAATGTGCGTTTATGACAGTAAACCATTTTTAATCCGAGGCAGCCATAAAACTGCTTCGAAAACCTGCATCGAAGCAACGCCCTGACCAATTGAGAGCCAAAGCAGAAAGATACCCGTGTACCACTTAAAGTGGACATGAAACACTGCATGTATAAAGTCTAAGTTACACCATGGATCCCTGCTCCTAAAAACAGACACTGATTTAACATTGTCTGTAAAGCTTTTAAGAAATGCTTAAAGGTTTTTAAACATGTTAAGCACAATCTTGTGCCATTACAGAACAGCAGAAAGTGGTTCTTCCTTGTTTGGCTAGCTGCATTGAAACATGGAAGTCTGTTTATTGTTAGCCTGTTTGAGTCACCAGACAGACACACACACGAAAAGTAACTTCCCAGGTAAGTATGTAGCAATTCAAACATCATCTTACCAGGGATGTTACTGGAAAAACGATTATTGATGTTACTGGTAAGCCTTGAAGTGGTCTGGACTGAATCCTTTAGCAGGCTAAGCCACATGGTTGACACTAGGGCTGCCACAAGCGATTATTTTGATAGTCGACTAGTCACCGATTATTTTTGCGATTAGTCGACTAATCAGATCATCATCCATTAGACATAAAACTACAGCTTATTGCACCAGCAGCATCTGCTCTTATATAACTATCATTAGCTTACAGCTTTAAGTGTTTAAGGTCTGTGCTAACTAAAAATAAAGACAAGATGATAGTTTATTAAATTTTAATGAAATTTGCAGATTGTTTCGGTGAAGTTTAATAAACTCCTTGCTATCTAAAATATAACAGGACACTGGAGTAAATTCTGGAGCATCTCACACTTCTGATGATCAGCTGTCTGCTTGACGTTTATTCAGCTGTGTAAAAACTATAACTTTAATCTCAGCCAAACCGATTTACTCAGGAACAAATAAAATACTAAAAAAAAAAAAGCCAAACAATAACATTTTAAGTTATCTAAGTGACTCATATATATTTAACCTGAGTAGCGAAAGACAGCGGTGGGTTTGAAAACGATTTGCGGGGAGTCCGGTGTTCTCACGGCGTTAGTGAGCCTAGCCCCCGGCTCGCTAACGAGCTAGTGGGTAACAGACGTCTCTGAAAACGTCGGAGCGCTTTTGAAAATATGTGGTGTCCTGATAAACTGAGCAGATATTTGAGGTTTACACAGCTACATTCTCGCCTGAAAATATGTTAAACGTTTATTTTGTGACCCAGAAAGAATAATAAGAGTAATATTAAAACTAACTAGCTGCCGCCATTGTTGGAAACTGCGCTGGGCCGCGCTATGAATTCTGGGACACAGCTGCTTCTTCTTCTTCTTCGGGGTTTAACGGTAGCTGACATCCTTGTACATGCAATGCTGCCATCTTCTGTTTCAGTCCGTTATTACACTCTTAAATCCTGCCACTTATTCCTGCGTCTTTTGTGATCGTACAAAGTTTCAAACGACGCGTCGACTATTAAATCAGTCGTCGACGATTTTGATAGTCGACGTAATCGTGACTAGTCGACAAATCGTGGCAGCCCTAGTTGACACCCTAGCTTGATCTTACTGATCTAATTCTGGGCTCTCAGGAGGGCCACAAATGCACCACAGCTTCACAAAGAAAATGAATACAAAAAAAGTCATTTTGAGTTCATTAACAACAGAATCTGAAGCGAATTTTTTGCATTCTTGTAGTTTGTTTAAAGCCAAGGAGTCTCATCTCAGACGTTCAAATAACCACATTTATTTTGCCTGAGACCTCACAGCCAGCAGCATTTATGCAGGCGCATCCGCCAAAATCAAATTAAAACATCTATGCTAACTGAACTTATACCTGCAGAACAAAATGTGTAGATCAAAGTATTTGCAGTTTCAGCTTTAAAATGAAACCCTCACTTCAGATTTAATTACACCAATTCACTTTCATCTTGAGATGCCAATTAAGCACAATAGATGGGCTAGATGGTTATTGAAGAGTAAAAAGGCAAATTCACTTTCACCAGCCAGGGCCATTAATTTGAACATTTTTAACATTCAGCATCTTTTCACACCACTGACTTAAATATATAAAAGGTTTTTATATGCATGGAAAATGGCAGGCCTGCTTTTGTAGAATTTTAGATACTTTTGTATAAACACTAAACTTTCAAGACTAAGACTGATGCAAACTGGGTTTTCTACTTGTTTCAACCCATCCAAGCCTCAGACTAATTTCAAGGTTTTCTCTAACTAGACAAAACATGTCATTTGATAACATTGTATGTTTCAGGTACAGCAAATTGCTTTTCTTTTGAGAAACAATCACAGCAAACCACTTGTGACGCAGCCATGGTTACTAAACGAAGCCATGTAGCAACATAATTTCCTCCAATTTCACTACTGGAACAGGCAATCTCGAGTTATATAGAAAAACATGACAACTTCAAGTTAACAAAGCTTAATGCCAATAAAAATGATAAAAGATCTCAATCACCTAAACTGGCTGGGATTTTACACTCTAAGTAGCAGCCAACTTTCTACTTTATTAAGTGGCTTGCTTTCAATACAGGATATATTTAAATGTCAGTTCAGGTCACCTTTCCCCCCTTGCTTCTTGGAAAAACTCTAGGGCTACAGAGCTGAGGGGAAAGTAAATCTAATAACATGAGTGACAATTTTCAAATTAGAAAAGCAAGTAACACTGATGTGAAGTGTTCAACTCATTGCAGCGTATAATCTTTGCTCAGCAAGCCCCCACGTGTCATTTAACACATTTGAAATAAATGAAGGGAACGCCATTATAGGCTAATGAAAACAACTGGGGCCCCTAATCTGCTACATCACACTCATTTTCTCTGCTTTCTGCATCACAAACTTTCCATTAGAGAAGCCCACTTACGCTGTATGTGAATTAGCTGCTTTGGCATCTTGAAGTCTCCAGGGTAGAGGGAATCGTAATAGGTGATGTTGCTCTCCGCCTCCGGTACTGGGATGACCATGTTGTCCCGCTTCTCGCCATAGACCTGCTGTGCCGAGATGGCCCGCTGGAGATGGTGTTCCTAAAAGAAACACGGAGACGAGGTGAGGATGATGTCCTCTTCAAAACAAAACATAGCAAAGTACTTTTCTTGAAATCAGCAGGCTGATATGAACGCAAGAGACAGAATATCAATGCTGATGCTTTGTAAACATTGTCAAAAACAACTATCAACCGATATGATCGCCGAGCTGAAGGACAGACATGTCGAGTTAGGTTTAAGGACATTTTAAAGTTTTGTTTTTGTTTTAACTGTAAAATTTCATTCTTAGAATGCTTTGACGATGATAAAATAAAATATTAGGTTAATTTAAAAAACAAAAACAAAACTCATGACGTCAGCAGAAAGAATGCTTTGTGCCAGATTTGGCAACGAGTTAATTTGCTTGTACCTTGCTAGGCAAACACACAGTATTAAATTAACTATAGAATAGAAATCCATACCCAGTGGATTGCGTCTAATCAGACTTCAGCTTCTGTGATACTTAACCTAACTTTAAAAATTCTGATATAGCCAGCAGATATTCAGGCAAGAATTTCTGCTTCTGTTTGCAAACTCCTAATGTGATGGCCAGTACCAGACTCAAATGGAAAGAACTAAACATCTCATCTAATGCCTACAGAATTTAGATGCAGAAGTTGTTCATAGAAATTAGACTATTTACATTTTAAAAATATCAACATTGGTATGGGTCAAGCGATAGTATGGTCACATAATACTCTCATATGCATAATTATAACCTGACCTTGCTTGTCCAGGGATTGTCAAATACAAGGGAAACAACTTCAGTCGATCATCTCATTCAAGCATATTTTAACCAACAGATCCCTCTAGGGCTGGGCGATATGACCCAAAATTCATATCTCGATATTTTTTAGCTGGATGGCGATATAAGATATATATCTCGATTTTTTTTTTTAAGCCATAAGTTAAGAACAAAAAGAGAGTTCTTAGTCACACTGTGTCCCAGATGTCACACGGGCACTTTTATTTACATACAGCGTAGATGTACATGAAGAAATTACTCAAAAATAAATTATCAGCATTTATTAAATAATCATGGTCCATAAATAAAAGAAAACAATGTTGTTTTTGTGCATAACAAAAAGCTCACAATTGTGCAGTCAAAATGTAAACTAATAGACGCTGAGCGTAATAACAAAGAGACAGATTTCACAGCTGCACCACGTCTCTAAACAGGTGCCATTTGTGGTCCTTATACACACACAGTACGTATCACTCCGCGAGGCTCCTCCCCGGTAGCCGTAATCCTCCGACATCAAGCCGTGCAGCTCCGTAGCTTAGCAAAGTCATATTAAAACATTTTTTGACAGATTGCTGAGCGCTGTGTACCACATAAAATCGGTTCGCGGTCAGTAAGCACAACCAGAATTCATACATAAGGCGCACTGTCGAGTTTTGAGAAAATGAAAGGATTTTAGGCCGTGCAGCCCCTCCGGGCTGCATGTCGTTAGCGCGGTTAGCTCGCTAACACGTTGACGCCATCCAGCCCCACGCACGGGGCCATCCGCGCTAACTCGCTAACGGAGATTTTCCGCTTTCATCTTGTCATTGCCTGCAGGTGAAGCTATGGGGGAGGCGGAGTTGTGTTCAGTGAAGGAGAGGCGAGGCTGAGTAACATTGCGTAGAGACAAAAGTGGACGAAAGAGAGGCAAACCTGCGGCTCCACAAGTATAATTATAACGTAACATAGGCTATATCGATATAAACGATATTGTCACATCTTATATCTCGTATGAAAATATATCGATATTTTTAAAAAACTCGATATATCGCCCAGCCCTAGATCCCTCCATAAATACTCTTAAATACTTATTTGTATACATCATTCAAAGCTAAGCACGAAAAATATTGAACAACAAACTTGCGACCAGTGCGTGTATTACTTAAAATAAAATGTGATATCCTTTACACACAGAGCTGTGCAATCAAATTTTAATTGAAATTACATTTAGTCTTCATGGGAATAGCAAAAACAAGATAATCAAAACTATCACTGTGCCATAACACTTGCAATAATTGTCTTGTTTTCCCTTTAAACACGTCCTTTACTTTTGACCCAAGTCCAAAACAAACTTTCCAGACTTGGAGATTCTGTTAATTTGAATTCACCCTTATGATTCAAATGGAGGGGAAAGTAAAGCCAAGGAAATCTGCTTAAATAAAAGTATCCAGACCAAAATAATTGCAATTTTTTTCTGTAATTAAGACACCCCAAGACCACATTAAAAATACACATGAATTTGGACAACTGCAGTAATATTCTCTTGCATGCAGGCATTACTGGAAATTCTCAGTGTGGTATGGTTTGGGCTAGCAGGTTATGCACGAGAGTAAGCCAACCCCAGCTACTGGCACAGTCTTTGTACTTGGGAACTGACAGGTTAAAGTTCGACCAACATCCAAATGAACTGGTTTAATTCTAAAACGCACTTCTATCAGGCGATATCTAGAAAAGCTGAAAGCTGGGGTGACTGTAAAGAACTTGTAACCCTGCAAACTGAGTTCCAGGAGGAAACCAGACATGCACAAGCTCCAAAAATGACAAAACAAACACTTCTTGAACACAGCTAACTGTCAGTCTTGTACACAGCTCAGTATCAACATAACCATCAGTGCCTGCTCATGCTTACTTTGTTGGAAAAGTTGATCAAAGACTAAAGACATTTCCTGTTTATTTTTAGTTTGATGTCAGCTCCACTGAATGAGTACAGCTTATTCAGTGATGAATATGTTTTACATACATTCAAAATGCAAGCCAGTTTAAAAACATTGGCAACAGTTAGTAGTGAAGTGAAATGCATCAGGAAAAAACAGGTCACCAAATAAGTTTAAATGATTATTATTACCTGTGTGTCTTTAAATCACTAGCCAAACATTATGTGAAAAGAACTGAAGACAACTCCTCACAAAGGATTTGTTTTGGTGCTTTTGTTTTTTCAAACTTGACTGCTACTACAAGCCTTTATTGTAATATGGACTTAGAGAAATACGCTCTGCACAAATTAAAATGAAAATAAACAATGAAACTCACACTGGAAACTAATTCAAACTAAATTTAACCAAAAACAAAAATTCAAACATATAAAACACATATTAGGACACATTTGGATCCTAATAAAAACAAGAAATAACAATTTGGCTCTAGAAGTACAAGTTTTAGCTAAACGATCCAATCATTATCTTGAGAGCAGAAATGGAGGCTAACAACATTTTTTGCCTCATGGCAGGTAAATAAGAGATGGAAGCCTACTGCTGCCAAGATTGCAAGCTTGCTGAGGGAATAAGGCGGAAAGCAGGAAGGCAGGCAGATAGGCTGCAGGACTGACTAACTGGTTTGTTGGCGGGCTGTTTGTCTGAAGAGTCGGAGCTGCAGAGCCTTTGGCCCAGAGCCGGGCACCAAGCCACTGGCAGGCATTTTGTCAACAAGGCAACGTGCTGCTGGCCTCGTACAACAGCTCTCCGGAGAGAGGGTGTGTTTATCATTTTCCCCACGGCTGTCAGACATACAAGAGTAGTTTGGGGGGGGGGGGGGGGGGGGGGGGGGGGGGAGTATTAATAGCCAGAGAAGGTTGATAAAGTAAGTGAATGAGTCAGTAACTGGTCCGTTATTCAAAGCAACTGAACTTTGTCTGTTGCAAAAAAAAAAAATCCCTAATAAGTCCGTTACCGTTGTATAATCACATTTATCCTAGCTTAGATGGGCTTTGGGAAGGAATAAATGCACCGAATCTGTGATAACATGCTACCACAAGTGCATTTGTTTTTACGTGACTGCACAAAAAAATGTTCATGAAGACAATGAAGGGCTGGGCTACTTTAAATGATGCTTTGGTATTTGTAATTCTGGTCATTTACATAATAGTTAAATTTATTTGAGTAAATGAACCCGGCTTAAAAAGGTTTTTATTTTATCTGTTTTTCTGCATTTTAACACCTTGTTTTTGGTTCTGATCATTTGAGAAGAAAGATGCTCATGCTTGACTAACTCAAACTCCAATGCTGACAACTGTCCTTTAGCTCTGGTTCAAGCCTCTTGGGGGAAAAAGGCAAAACTTCCTCTCTGCAGGAAAAACCCAGATAATCCATAAACAAATTATGAGGAGGAAGTACTGAACGGCTACATTCAGACTCAGCCAATTGGACACCTAGTGCCCCCCCTCAAAAAACATCAGCTGTGCAGATAACGGTGGAGCCACTGCTGCTTCTTTAGTCACCGGATGTGTTTGCATTTTACATGCTTCCATTTCCCAAACATGTACCAGGTCATATTAGTGCCTCACAACTTGTCTGATAGACTGAAGCAGATGAGAGTAGAAAATACTGCACATATGCTGAGTGCATTACTTGAAAGATTAGCTTAATATATTTAATAATATAATATAATATATGAGCATCCACCATTCAAAAGCATAACAAATCCCATTTTTCCAGCTTAGCTGACATAACACATTTCCCAGTGTTAAAAAGGATCAGTGTGATGCACCACCAAGCTTGGCACACAGAAGTAGAGACCCTGCAACATGTGCAGTAGTTAAGTGATCGAAACATTAACATGAGAAATGTAACTTCTGAACTTGGTCTTCTGAAAGAGGCAAAACAAGCAAAAAAAGATCAATTTTCTCTTTACAACACCAAGCTGCCATTTCAACACACCAGAGATTTTACTGTTATTCACTCTTACAGAGACCTTGAAACATTGCTGCTCTACCACATTGAGGACAATGTATACAATCTCATATGGTCTGCAGTCATTTATTATATATAACAAATGCAATCAGATGAGGATCATCTACGAGACAAAACTGCAAAATGTGGACTAACCATCATAACAAAACTAATTACTTTAGAGATGCTTTTCAGAACTATCCAGTCAGAAACTACCAGTGGAAATAAAAGGAAATAAACAGAGATTAAGGTGATTTTATTTCATGAAAAACATAATTTTGGTGAATTTTCAAGGGAGTATCCACAGTGCCTGCTTTTTCACAGGTTTTAATCAACATCTGTTTTTACCAATTAAACAAACAAATTTGTATTCCAAATAAATATAATTATAATGAATGATTACTCATACCTGTTACCTGTAAACAGCAAGTCACAAGAAAAACAATATAAAAACTGTTAGGAAAGCAAATTTGACAAAGTCTGACCTTCAATTTATAAGTTTGTGCTGTCATCCGCAAAACTTTCGGTCTACAGTCCTAAATCTACTTTATGGTGTCCCAGAGCAGTGTTCATCACCACCATTTGCACTTTTTGGGCCTGACAATATCATGCACAGTCTGTTTAGTACACCCGAGGCGAGCGGTTGTCTTTTACATTTATCGTTGCCATGTGGTGCTGCGATCTGTTCTGAGAATGCAGATTCTCTCCCCCCCCCCCTCTTTCCTAATAGCCTCTCCATGGTGCCCTGCAAACATAACCCAACCTGACTGGAGTATACTTGAAAGACATTACTTATTTACTTTGTGCATTTCAATATTAAGTTTCATTCCATTTTAGTTTTTAAAAATGATCAAAACTGTAACATTTCTATTAAATAACCTCTAATGTACACTAACAGTGTGTAATATTGTCTGCTAGCAAGCTTTTCGTGGCTAATCTTGTTATGCATTTGACTGGAGAGCCACTACAAACCGTTTGCCTTATAAGTTATCTTTAATTTAAAGATCACAAAGAGCTCTTTCAAACTATATATGCCCAAATAACATTTTCATCATGTCTTTGTTAGATCTTTCTTCTACTTTATTTTAGGGCTGCCACGATTTGTCGACTAGTCACGATTACGTCGACTATCAAAATCGTCGACGACTGATTTAATAGTCGACGTGTCGTTTGAAGCTTTGTAAGATCGCAAAAGACGCAGGAATAATAGCAGGATTTAAGAGTGTAATAACGGACTGAAACAGAAGATGGCAGCACTGCATGTACAAGGATTCCAGCTGCCGTTAAACCCCAAAGAAGAAGTAGCTGTGTCCCAGAATTCATAGCGCGGCCCAGCTTAGTTTCCAACAATGGCAGTAGCTAGTTAGTTTTAATATTACTCTTATTATTCTTTCTGGGTCACAAAATAAACGTTTAACATATTTTCAGGCGAGAATGTAGCTGTGTAAACCTCAAATATCGGCTCAGTTTATCAGGACACCACATATTTTCAAAAGCGCTCTGACGTTTTCGGAGACGTGTGTTACCCACTAGCTCGGTAGCTAGCCGGGGGCTGGGTCACTAGCGCCGTGAGAACACCGGACTCCCGGCAAATTGTTTTCAAACCCACCGACGTCTTTCACGACTCAGGTTAAATATATATGAGTCACTTAGATAAATTAAAAATGTTGTTGTTTGGCTATTTTTTTTTTTTTTTTAGTATTTTATTTGTTCCTGGGTAAATCGGTTTGGCTGAGATTAAAGTTATAGTTTTTACACAGCTGAATAAACGTCAAGCAGACAGCTGATTATCAGAAGTGTGAGATGCTGGAGAATATACCCCGGTGTCCTGTTATATTTTAGATAGCAAGGAGTTTATTAAACTTTACCGAAACAATCTGCAAATTTCATTAAAATTGAATAAACTATCATCTTGTCTTTATTTTTAGTTAGCACCTTAAAAGCTTAAAGCTGTAAGCTAATGATAGTTATATAAGAGCAGATGCTGCTGGTGCAATAAGCTAGTTTTACGTCCAGTGGATGATGATCTGATTAGTCGACTAATCGCAAAAATAATCGGTGACTAGTCGACTATCAAAATAATCGTTTGTGGCAGCCCTACTTTATTTCCACCTTTTCGTTCTCACCTCAAGCCACATCTCTTAAACTGGTTCTAATAAAAAAATAAAAAAGTCCACAACTTGATGTTTATTCCTCATATTGTTGCAAGATAGTTATAAGCTAACATCACACCAGCTAGTATTAGCCTTGTGTATCCTAAAAACCACACTCTGAGAAACCGTTTAATTAACATTCTCAAATCATTTAAGAGTTAAGTGCTCCATGTCCAACAGTGTTAGAACCACTTCAAAAATGTCACTAACAGCAGCACTGGCAAGCAGAAAAGACCAGGATATCCTCATCTCACCCCAGTATTGTTGTTCATTGGCTCTTTAACTCATGACTTCTTTCACAAAGTTTTACAGCCTCCTCAAGAGTAAATAGATGTGGAAACAAAGAATACCGAGGTTGAGGTATAGTTGAGGTAAACTCAGTGCAGATGAACAGCAGCCAGAGTTTGTCCTAGAGCAGCCGCTGCAGCTAAAACTAGGCAGGATAAGAAAATAGAATTTGGGGTACTGTAATCTACCAAAATCTAGTAGTCAGGTTTTACACACTGTACCTTTAGGTTTTTCAGTTTTATCATCTAGCACTGCATTATTCTAATTATACTGACCAATTAGAACTCAACTGCTTGACTTATTCTATTTTGTGACATACCTGCCTTACTTTACTTTCCATGTTCTAATGGTTCTGGGTTTATTTGAATGTTTTCTTATTTCTCTGTTCCAGCTTTTTAAATTTAGTTTAATCACTAATTAATTTGTGCATTTCCTTTGTATCAGTCTTACAGGCCAGTCATTCATCTGATCTGCACCAACCTGCATGAATGAAACCATACAAACACCTTTTAAACATGCAACATATGCCACCACGCACTTCTACACTTATATGTTCCCATCTTATTCCAAGTCTGCTTCCGGGTCCCTCTGCTATGAGGAAAAACTTTATCGACTAAACAGCCTTGAGCAAAAACACATCGCCTGCCAAACCTAATCAAGCAACGTGGTTGTTTACTTTCCTGGCTGTGGTCATTTGCCTGACAATAAATAAAGTCAGATTGAGATGAACAGTCAGAATACAGAGCATTGGCCGATGCCCTCGTACGCACACACTTGCACTCGTTTCCTCAAATACACAGAGGAGTCCAGAAATAGCCCTCTAAAATGACCACATCGATCACTGTCAAGTCTGCTGAGCCAGCCGCGGCCTCCTCCACCTTCTCCAGTCTCGCCTCTGACAGCTACTGTCCCAGACACTGTAAATGCCACTTAACATGATGGACAGCCGCAAGGGACAGTCTGGTAAGAGGCTGTTGAGGGATGCTTAGCCACAGTACAAAAGCAGTTTTATGCAGCGTGTGTGGGAGAGAACGATATTCAACACCAAGAGTAAAAGAGGTGGGAAAGTAATAGCAGCTACGAGCCTAGGTTTTTCTCCACAGTTGGTCAATTCAAACTCTGTGGGGCAGTTTGTAAAGTAACAAGCAATTAACTGAGCAACTTTCCATCCCGCTTCACACATTAAAAGAAATGGGGAGAGAATTTGCCTCGGTCCAGACCTTTGATTCACTCCAATTCAGCCTGCTTTATAAGACGATCCAAGTCTTTGCAACTTGAATGCAGCCTCATAAGTTAATAAGGCTGTGATAATTTACCAACCCCCAGCCCAGTCTAAAATGTGCATAGTCACCTTCCGGGGATTACCATTGACGTCATTAGCCATTCGCAGATCCAAATGCTCTACAATGAGTCCCCACCGAAAACAACAGATCATCCAAATTCTTTCTACTCAAATAAAATGATCAGTGTGGCTGTGCCCAGACGTTATTATGAAGTTTGGTTTTCAGGAATCTGTAAAGAGAGGTTACAAGGTTTAGTTAGAAGAGAATTAGCTAGTTAGTTTAAATCTAATGATGACAGACCATTTTCTAACTTAGTTACACTTAGTAAACATATAGCTCTGCTTTGGAAGTACATTAATAAAGAAAAGTAGAGATGCGAGGGGGGTTTGTGAATGTGGGCTAGTTGATGTAAATGACTGGTACCTCCTGGCTCGTGTTACCCGAGGTACAGAGGTCGGGTTAGGTTGACAAACAGTGAAAAACAGGGAAGATACAGACTTAAGATGTTGACTGTCCCCAACGGACAAGAAAGCTTGTAGAAGCTGACAAACAAGTTATGTGCAGTGTTAAAATAAAGCCGCTAGCTACTGTTAGCCATGCTCTGAAAATTGTCACACCAATGTTATGCACAGCACTACACATTTTAGCAGCATCTAAACCATGTTTTGGTTCATT
The DNA here is from genome assembly GCF_964374335.1 of Astatotilapia calliptera. Classification (NCBI taxonomy): domain Eukaryota; kingdom Metazoa; phylum Chordata; class Actinopteri; order Cichliformes; family Cichlidae; genus Astatotilapia; species Astatotilapia calliptera. The sequence goes on along the minus strand of NC_137439.1, from coordinate 8,119,629 downwards.
CACAATGTGATTAGTGTTAAAATCCCTTAAATTCAGCTGAAGAGGGAGGAAAACCAAACAGAAAAAGGCAGAACTAACAGGAAACTGCAAAGATTTCCATCAACCAGACTCATTGCCACTGTACATGGACTGATCATGCTGGTTTACATGTATAGTTTACACACTCATTCTTTAATTAATGGGTCACAGAGTGAGCAATTCCACAGGAGTTGTAACCCATCTTGCAAACTTGCCAACTCACTGGCCTGAAAACCCTTCCTGGAACCTGGTGCACAAACACATCCAGAACCAATCTGTCAATAGTCAAACGGAAAGTGAAACAGCTGACGCAGGAAGCTATCTAGTTGACATCGTGGAGCCAGCAGAGACTTTGGACAGGTGACATGCCCCACTTTCCCACCCAGCAAGGTCACAAGCAACAAAAAAGAAAAAACCTGGTGTCCCGCCAGAGCATGTGGCTGTGTGTATGTACAAGAAGCGTGTCTGGAAAAGAGGCAAAAACAGATGCCTGTGGGTTCCCAGCAGGGCTGCAGACACTGACCTCACTTTCACCCAAACGTAAACACGAGACAAAGTGTCTGGCTCCAAAACAAACACGCTACATGTGCTGAGGGAATTTCAGCAGTGACAGCTCTTTGGTAGATCTACGCTACCAGAAATACACAAACACGCAGAGACCGGCCTGTTGGACAGAGATACGACGGTTGAAAGTGTTGACTATTCGTGTGCCAAGCAGGGTTACAAGCGTTACGAGGTGTCCTGTTGCCCAAGCTGAGCAGAAAGATGGACATGGAAGCGCAAAGTTGTGAGTTCTCAATGCCATGAGTTCAGCTCTCTTAACTTTTGCTGAAGTTACGAGCTGGTGCAAAGTAAAGGAAAGTTGACAATTCAGTTTAAAACCTTCCTGATGTGCCAGATTCCACTAAACGTATACCAATTCATTTTCAGTATACTCTTAGTGAGGTACAGTCTCTGCTCAGAATTGTATAAATTTAAACTGTTGAGCCATACATTGAACAGCATCACTGAAGGAAGCAGCACAGGAAAAAAATTTTAATGCTTGATCCTATCTGCTACCTGGTATGTTTTCCTGCTGGAAATGCAGCTAATAAAAAAGATGAATGCTTCGTCTATTTCAAGGTCATTTATCACCATGAATATTGAATCTGTGGAAACAATTTCACTGGCTACAACCTAGAGTGATTTCCACACCACTTCCACTGAGCTATGAGACCGAGTCAATCCCGATGCACTCATGTTTTAAATGTACAAAGTCTCAACGCTCTAATGTACAAGAGAGGGGTGGAAGGTGCAATAAATGGGAAGCTGTAGCTTGATAAATTTACAATATCAATCATTTTCTGCAACACTGCTTTAATGTCATTTTTCTTATAGACTGATCTTTATAACCTCCACAACCTGTTCACTTGACGGTGCCCGACTGTGCAGAAGCAGCAGCAAATGATGCATCAACCACTCGCTTTTATGAGTGTGTGCAAAGAGCCTGGAGCAAACAGCCTGGGTTAACAGAGAAAGTTGATATCAGTTACTGCTGTGATGCCCGTCACCTGCGACTGGGCTTTTAGGCTTTGTTGAGTCAGGATAATTAACAGAGTTGGGTTTTTTCCACCCTCACAGCAGAATAATTTTGGTGCTGTCCAGAAGAAAAATAACCAGGACTGAATTTTTAAACAACTTGTTTGTATTGAGCATTGAATTTACTCAAGCGTAAAATTAAGTTTTGTGCATCCAACGGTGATTTCGGGTAACAAATTGTCGCTACCCTCCAAGAGGCCCACGTGGAGGCAGAGAAAATCTGGCTATGCTGAACATACTATGCAGCGTCTCCCTGCTCGTTTCAGAAATCTTTCTATTAGCAGAGTGTCAGACTACCCAGCACTGCATAGTCTGGCTTAAATAGTCCTGAGTGAAACATGCAAAGCTGATGCTTTCTCTGAACACTTTCAGACTGCAGAAAATAAATGCAGTTTTTGCTTTCACTGGGTCAAGCACATCGCTAAGGGAGGAAAAAGAGAAAAAGGGACCAAGCATCCCTGTGCAAATTAATGAGCGTGGAGGTAAAACAAATAATATGTGCTCTTACAAAAGCTAAAAATACACACCAGCAGCAGAAACTACAACAACAACAACTCAAAATACATTTCCATCTAAAGTCTGACGCAGAATTCATAACAGACAGCTCCCAACACAGAGCGGCTGGCACGCAGCAGGCCTTGGCCTACCTCTTATGATAATATGACTGTTACATAACCAAGCACTCCAGCTGAGCAGAGCACAGACTTTGAAGTGACAGCAACCCCCACCTCCTCTCTCCTCCTTCCTGCCACCCTGATCTCCTCTGGAGCGCCACGTGCGCTGGTCTGCCAGCCCGCTGTGCCATCTGACACACTGAACCCCTGACACCGAGACTCCACAACACCGGCTGCAACACACTTTGCTTGAATAATTTAGGGAAAAAAGTATCCAACACAGATCCCTGTAGCGATATCCCCCTCGTGTACTCAACCTTATATTTAAACATCAGGCAAGACTGCTGGGTAAGCTGTGTAGCAGACTCCTCAGAGAAGCAGATATATTGTTTAATACTCCCGGGATGAGAGCACTGCTGTGTCAGACTACTGCATAGTAAATTACATAAAAAGCGAAGAACAGGAAAAAGAAATCCCACAGGGTGCATGTGCTTTACAACCCCCCCTATTTTTGAAATAATCACAACAGCCCTGTGGGATGCAACAGGAAGCAGAATTTGTTAAGTTACTTGCAGGGAGATCAAACTAGAAAGATACTTTCTCTAACAATTATCTGCAAGCTTTCATGAGTTTTGAAATGTAACAATGTTCTTATATAGATAGTTGACTATCAATGCACATAACCATTTAGATGCTCATCCCACAGTGGCTTAACTGTGGAGTAAGAGGAAACACAAAAAGTTGCACAACAAAGTCCCAATCTTATTTTGCAACATTTACTTACACGAAAATTATAACATATGAACCAAAGCACTTTTAGGTAATTTAAACGAGCTTTTCTGATTTATTTTGATGTTTAAATATTCCTTCTATGCACAACAGAATATGACCACATTGCAATGAGAGATGCCGGTGACAGCACCTCTGGAAAATCGACATCATTAACCTATTACAGAGAAGTATCTTCTTGGTTAGAGTGACAATAAGTGATTTACCTGTGTGATTGCTGCACATGCAATAACTTAATTGCAACAACATAATAACAAACCCACAGCGTCCATACTAATAACGAGCCGGGCTCGCCGTACGGAGAAATCATCATAAAAATGTGGCACCGGCAGCTGCATTCATGACACACAAGGCTCTGTGCAGGAAAACAGCAAGCAAACATTTACATCAAGTCAATGCAAAACGAACACCGCTGTGTTTTCTCCAATGCATGGCCGCCTTGTTGACATTTCTGACTGCTGGTAGCAAAGATGCCACATAATCTGAAATCACTAGCTCCCCCTTGCCCTGGTCCGCTGCAATTACGCCAACACAAGGCCCCGTCCTGACAGACGAGACAAAATGTCGGAATCGCTCAGGTCACATGACTCCTTTGTACTCAGAAAATCACCTCACGCACAAATATGCCGGTCAAACCGGACAATTTTATCCAATAACGACACAAAGCATCCCCGCTTTGCCCAAAAATCCGTCCGAGCCCCGTATATGAGTCGTTTGCGGCACAAAACCGTCGTGTTTCTCCTGAGAAAATTGGCGGCCATTTTGTGAAAGCTTGCGCAGAAAAAAGAGGGACGCCTGTGATCACGTAAAAATGAAACAAAACGTATAAATTCATATTTTCAAACGGTTAAAGCATACCGATTCCTCTTCTTTCTCCATCCCCGTCGGCATCTGCGGCACTGCCCGGTTAATTGATGCATATTCGTGTAGGTCGGGTAAATCCTCACAACGGAAGACGGGTAGTGGCTTGGAAGCGTCCAGCGCCCGTGCCCGAAACGACAATTTACTCATTTTTCACAATTCGAGGTGCAATATAAATCTATCCGATCTCCTAATATTCACAACGGTACCGAGTGGAGCTTTCATGGATGTTTCTGTGCGGTTAGTCTCTATTCTAACGTTCGAATGGTTGTAGCTTGTATTTAGGGCGTCGCCAACGGAGCCGGGGGAAGGCCCGGATCTTGGTCGCTCTCTCTCGGACTGTTTTTTTCCGACGCTCCGCTCCCTACCGTTGGTTCAGTGCGCCATGGACAACATGGCGGACATTTAAAACTCGTTTGCTCTGTTTCGCTCGGAGCGGTCCAACCCCCAGTTCGTGGACCGACCATTCCCACACGGTCCCGAGCGCTTGCGCGTTGCGGGGGTAGGGGGAAGGGGGTATTTCTTGCAAACTAACTCCGTTTCCACACATACACATAAATTATTGAAATAAGCACCGGGAATGGCCGAAATGTATATCGTAAACTAAAACGAAATAAATTTTCAAATAAATAAATTAAATGACAAAAGTAAAGTTGTTCTATACCCCCTTTAAAAAATAGTAAATGAAAGAAAATAAAAATGCGATTTTAAAAACATAAATAAAAAGTGGGACTACTGGAATAACAGGACTACGGTTAAAAAAACAAAACAAAAACAAAAACAAAAAAAACCACTGCCAACTGTATTTAGCACAACAAATAAAAAAAGATACCCCTATTTAAAAATGCATTTAATATATAATGAATAATTTCTACTTTTGAAAAAGAAAAAAAAACACTTAAAACTTTGTAAACAAATTGTAAACAAATAAAATGAATTTGAAAAAGGTATTGCATGGTGTACATTTTCTCTATTGTGTAGTATTATTGTCATGGGTTACTTTATTGCTTCTTCTATATTTTTTTTTCCTTTTAATTTTGCTGTTGTAATAAAGTGAATTTCCCAACTGTGGGACATACAAGCTATCTTACTGCAGTGTATTTTACGTTTTGGTTAACAAAATTAGAGACAGACTAGCTGCAGGCCAATGCAGCTAACAGAGATAACTGTTAACTGAGCTGAAACAACTACAGTTATTCATTACAGCTCATCAATCTGATCAACAGCCCTGCATTTATTGGCAAGGAATGACAAACAATGTCATTTAATTGTATTTTTTCCACCCAAACCTTTGTCATATATGAAAATGAATAAAAATACTACTAATTACTACTATACATTGGAAGTTTTCACTATAGTGTATTTTATGCTTTGATAAACAATACAGGAGGCACAAAGATCTTAAAAATAACTACAGCCAACGCCTTTAACACCACAGGGTAGAGACAGCCATCCCTTTGAACCACACAGAAAGAACAACCCGGATCCACTGAAACTTATCACTCTGATCTGACCACAGCCCATCATTAAAACCCCCCAGAAACGTTTATTCCCGGTGATACGCCTCACCATGTGAGCACAACGCTGCCCTCTTCTGGTCTGACAGGCAAAGGATCAAATCACCAGCATGCATGTTGGCACTCGCTGCCTGCCATTTCTCTGTGAGTGCATCACAAACTGTGTGCATCGTTTTGAGTGCATGTATTATTATATGTATCAGTTAAAAGCTTAAAAGTGACCATGCTTATCCCAGCAGGCTGAAGTTGTGGTGCTTTCAGGGTAAGACTAGCACAAAGGTATGGTTTGAGTATGCTACTCAAGTGACCCCCCCAAAGAAATACACACACAAAAAAAAAAAAAAAAAACCACACACCAAACCCAAACACTTACAACATTAATTTAACATTGTTACCTGTTGATGGTGGTGACATGTTTCTTAGCCAGGATCCACCCAGGGGACCTGAGGTTTTCTTTTCATCAATAAATCCATAGATGGTGCCATGAAGACCTGCAAGCAAATTGACAACAGCGCAGGGACATTTAGTCAAAAAGCTCACGCTTGATGAGTTTTTCACATGTAGTTTAAAAGGAGATTTAGATCCTGTTGGTCTGGGTGGAGCAAAAACAAAATCCACCACCTGTTTGTAATTGTCAGAAGGGCCTCCTGGTCTGGCCATCCAACAACTACACCTGGCTGTGTTGGTGGGTAACACACAAAGGCACTCAAATGGACCAAAAGGAGTTTATTTGTGTGCAACAAGGGGTTTTAAACTGAAATGGCACGTTTATTGAACATTTTCCAACAGGAAGATCTGCTTCATATTTGTACATTACTCTCACATTCTTGCCCAACAGCACACAAAATGCAGCATCTGCAGCTCCATAATCATCATCCTTAGTCTGATATATCTACTATCCTTTCTCTGTACACGTCTAAACCCCCTCAGACATGCCTCTCTAATCCTGGTCCCTCTAAACAAGAACTTTAGCATCTTCAACTCTGCAATTTCCCGCTCGGCTTCCTCTCTTTTTTGTCAGTGCCACCGTCTCCAAACCACAGATCACAATAGGTCATGCTACCATGTTGTAAACCTTCCCTTTCACTCTTACTACCATCCTTCTTCCAAATCCACTCCATTGTGCCTGCACTCTCTTCTTCACCTCTCTTGTGCACTGTCTCTTGCTTTGGATGGTCGATCCCAAGTATTTCAATTCATCTACCTTCAAGTACCTCTGCTCCTTGCATCGTTACTGTTACACCCATTTCCCTCTCATTCACACATGTATTCTGTCATGTTCCAACTAGGGCTGCCACGTTTAGTCGACCCGTCACGGTTATGTCGACTATCAAAACCGTCGACGACTAATTTAATAGTCGACGCGTCGTTTGAAGCTACGTAAGATCCTGAAAGACGCAGAAACAAGTAGTAGGATTCAAGAGTGGAATAACGGACTGAAACAGAAGATGGCAGCAGTGCATCTACAAGGATGCCAGCTGCCATTAAAGGCTAAAGAAGAAGACGCAGTTTCCAGTATCGTAGCTGTCGAAATTCAGTGGCTGCATCCTCTGGAGGCCGCATTTGTAGGCCGATTACGTGACAGGCAAATTTGAAGACTCCGACAAATGCATCCTCCTTTTCCCCAGATTTGAATCATGGGTTGGGCGTGTCCTTCATTGCCCAACCTATCCCAGAATTCATAGCGCGGCCCATCCAATTCCAGTTTCCAACAATGGCGGCAGCTACTTAGTTTTAATATTACACTTTCTAGGTCACAAAATAAACTTTTAAGATATTTTCAGGCAAGAATGTAGCTGTGTAAACTTCAAATAACTGCTAGGTTTATCAAGACAACACATATTCCCAAAAGTGCTCCGACGTTTTCAGAGACGAGCTGATTGGGAGATCAAGGCTCACTAGAGCCGGCGAGAACACCGAACTCCCGGCACATCGTTTTCAGACCCCCGTGGTCTTTTGCTACTCAGGTTAAACATGATATATAAGTCAGTTAGATGACTTAAAATGTTATATTGTTTGGCTTTGTTCAGTGTTTTATTTGTTTCTGAGTAAATCAGTTTGGCTGAGATTAAAGTTACAGTTTTCACAGCTGAATAAACGTCAAACAGAAAACTGATTAAACAGAAGTGTGAGGTGGTCGAGAATTTACTCCAGTGTCCTGTTATATTTTAGATAGCAAGGAGCAGACGGCTGAGTTTATTAAACTCCACCGAGACAACCTGCAAATTTCATTAAAAGTTTAACAAACTATCATCTTGTCTTTATTTTTAGTTAGCACATACCTTAAACACTTAAAGCTGTAAGCTAATGATAGTTATATAAGAGCAGCTGCATGCTGGAGCAATAAGCTGTACGTTTTATGTTCAATGGATGCATGATCTGATTAGTCGACTAATTGCAAAAATAATCGGTGACTAGTCGACTATCAAAATAATCGTTTGTGGCAGCCCTAGTTCCAACTGACTTTCATTCCTCTTCTCTCCAGAGCATACCTCCACCTCTTACAGACTCTCTTCCACCTACTCTCACCACAGATCACAATGTTGTCTGTAAACATTGTTCACAGAGACTTCTGGGGTCCGTTCTTCGTACCTCGCTAAGTAAGTTAGCTGGATTTGATTTCGCGTGATCTTGGATCGTTCGGTTCTCCGAAGCTCATCCGGGACTTGCTGTCATAGCAACAGATCCGTAAGCGTAAACCTGCTCGGGAGCAGGTTTACTTTATGTAAACAAGATTAGATCGCGGCCACTCAGGTATGTCCGCTTCATTTATACGAAAGCAACAGCGATATTTTACCACTGTTTTACCATAAATAAATATTATCAATGTAACTAAAGATAATGCAGCACTTGATCCTTTTATTGATTTCACACAGATACATACAGGTCATTTCCTAAAAAAAGGGAAATGTACTATTAACATTCTATTACATGTATTTGATTATTTCAGATGTAATTCATATTTCAGAGTAGTAATTGTAAATTACTTCATGTAATCAAGATGAGAGACCACGGCTATAAAAGCGAAGGTGGACTTGGGAAGTCTGTCGCAGCCATGTCCTGTCCGTATACGCGAGCCACCCATTGCGGAAGGTGCAAGATTGATAAGGAGAGTTTTCAGAACTCAGCGTATATTGCGGGATAGACAGGATCCTTTAGCTCAGCGCGACAGTGTGCTCATAGAGAGATATCGGTTTTCCCGTGAGGGTATTATTTACTTAACCAACTTGTTGACGAGGGGGTGCAGGACCACCACCTGTCTTTGTTTGCTCTGCCCTTTTCTTGGTTGCTGTTATAAACAAACAAACAGATTATTTCAGGGTCTCTTTCCAAGAGACGACAAGCAATATAAGTGATAAATATTACCATTCTGTAGAATATTCTTATATTTCACTTTTACTTGTTCCCATGTTCTAGTGGGTCCTGTTGTGGCTCTAATGTGAAAGAGGATATAATGTAATACAATATAATATGATATAATGTAATATAATATAATATAATATAGTGTAATATAATAAATTTACCCTACCGCCTACTGGTGTTGGCCAGAGGGGCCGATGGTGCGATATGGCAGCCTGGCTTCTGTCAGTCTGCCCCAGGGCAGCTGTGGCTACAACCGTAGCTGCTTCCACCAGTGTGTGAATGTGAGAGTGAATGAATAGTGGCATTGTAAAGCGCTTTGGGTGCCTTGAAAAGCGCTATATAAATCCAATCCATTATTATTATTATTATTAAATTACTTACGAGTTTAATTTGTCAGCAACTTTCTGCCAGCCCTCTCTCCTTGCTTTTGCAGCCTTTGCAGTGTTCCCTTGCATTTTAATTACACTCTGAAACTCCTGAAATCCCTCAATCAAGAGTTCTTGCTCTGCTGCCGAAAAATACCGAGCGCGCTCCTTCGACATTTTCGCCGACCAATCAAAGGGTTGCCGATCAATGTTTCTACTATCGATGCGTAGCCCCTGTTAAGCCACATTACTCACATTACTTCATCCAGCTATACTAATCGTCAACAACAGGTGTGTTCGGAGAACCGGAATAGCGAGCTCAAAGTTAGCGCGATGATTTGATCCTGGATGTGTCATTTGATCTTGGATGTAGTAAGCGAGGTACGAAAAACGGACCCCTGACCTCATCTGTCCATCAGCAGTTCAAGACAGAAGAGGTTCAGAGGCAATCCCTGAACCCATCCATCACTCCTACTGCACACGTTCCCACCGCTCTTCAACAAGTCTTTCCCATACCTTCATGTCATGGCTCATCAACTCTATCCCTGTGTAGCGACTGCAGTTCTGCACTTCACCTTTGTTCTCAAAAGTTGGCATTCTCACATTCTCCAAGATTGTTTAACACAATCTGATTAAAAAGTCCACTTGGAGACTCAGTCCCACAAAGGGGGTTATCGTCTCGATAAGTTAAACCAGGGTTTCACAACATAGCTGTGAGCGTGTTCATGTGAAAGAGTCAGTGTTGGGAGCATTTGATTTATCAAACATTGACGGGTTTGCTGGCAGCAGTGTGCCTGATTTTATAAAGTTAGATAAAACTATCGTATTAGAATAAATATAAAGATGTTAAAACACAAAATACAGGCTGAAAGTAACACAGCCGAAGGCGAGTCCACTACGTGTTTGGGTACGTGTGTGAGGAAAAGTATGAATGTCAAAGTACTTTAACCACTTTGGCCAGGAAGACTGGAAAAAAAATCTAGTATATTAATGAAGTTTAGCCTATTAGAAATCAGGATGTAAAGCTGACAAACAGGTTGTCATTAGGAGAGGTTAATTTTTAAATACAACAGCCACAGGCCCAGAATTTAGACACAGGCTTGGTCTATGTGCAAATTTGATATAAGTTCAACAAGTATAAACATGTGATTTACGATCATATATACATGCTATATAGAACAATAAAATTGTTATAAAAAGGGTTTTTAGCCAAAAGGAAAAACCAGGAAATAGGTTTCTTTAAGAATCTATATTTATTATTAATGCTCATCAGGAAAAGAAAAAACCTTAAGACACCTTAGAACCTCTTCTTATTCACACACAGATGTCCAAGGGATTTCCAGGAATAATTCTGTTTTCTGGAGAACTAACTTATCAGTAGCTGGTGAATTAAAACCTGTTAATCTCTAATCTCAAACTTAGCCTGCTTCGGAGCTGGTTACGGCCGCAGTATATGTTACCATGGTGATCTACACCGTTAAGCAATTAATCACTTTTGTAACTCTTAAAACACTGTTAACCCCAAAGCCTGCTTTGTAAACAAAAGGCCTCAGGCGTGTCACGGCATCCTCCACCTTTGGACCTAAGCCCTTCTGTTTATCCAGTGAAACATGTCTACTACATGCGGCATCATCCACTGTCCGCAGCAGGCTGACATTTTATGAAGGTAACTAGGTAAGGTACTTACCTTTAATTCGCTGTTAAGTGTCAGCAGACAGACAATAAGTGTTTGTTTAGATCAAGAAGGATCCCTAACCAGTGATGAATCTACATGTTGGACTTGCAGGTCTCTCCATCTCGCCTAAGAGGAGGAAATCTTTCTGCAAACAGTTGCAGTCTGACTTGGACTGGCTGCAACCACTCTCAGAGACATTGTCAAAGGTTTGCAAATCATTCCTATGCTATCTATAAATGTAGACAAATTCATCATGTTGTCATCGGTCTGAGTCACAATTCGAGGGAACTTGACTCTTATAGAAGAGGAAGGTTGCTTAGCACAAAGTTAATAGTTAAATGTGATTTTTTTTTGTCTAGATGGACAGCAACACTACGTGATTTTCGATGATTTATACCTGGAAATTGCTGTATTATCAGAAACCGATTGCGGTGACCCCATTCCATATGTAACATTTATGGTAGGTTTTGGTTAGTGTTGGTATGCTTGACAATTTCATTTGGAGCAAATACAAAACATGAATAATTGAAGTGAGATAACTTTATCTTTGGATAGAACAATAACTTTGAGGACATAGTTTGCACTTGGAAAAAAGGTGATAAATAATAATATATGTTTGTGCAGTGCAGAGTATTGCACTATGTTAATTAATATAACATGAATATAGTATTGTGATAATATGATATTGTGGGATGTCTGGTGAATCCCATCTTTACTAGCGAAGGTTTAAGAAGCTATTTTAGAGAGAACAACTCTGACATTTATGTCTAAAACAAGAGTAATGGGAAATAGATCGGATTTACAAAGCATATTTTGGTGCCTACCTACAAGGAAATTCAGTTTTATTTATCAAATGTTAACTATCTGGGATTCAAAGTAAAGCTTTGTACCGTGATGAAGTGTGTCATCTACTGTTTTGACTGTAACCGAGCTCCCTGCTGTGCGCAAACACACACATGAGCCCAATTCATTTATATTAAGAGGCACAGCATTACTGTGGTCATCGACTCCTGCTGTGACACATGAAAACCTATATCTATAACATTTTACTTGAAAAGAAATTGGCAGGCTACATTTAAGATAAAAAACTGTAAAAGGTACTTGCATTTGTCAGTACTTTTATACCTTATTTAATGATTTCTTAAAGTTTCTTATAAGCAGTTTATTTGGTATAATTGTAAATGCAGTGTCAGTAATATTACAATGCTCGATAGTTTCCTTCTCTTAGATATTTCACCTTTTATGCTGCCTGCCACTGTCATGAGGTTATGACTAAAATATGGCTAGTGGGACATGTGCATGTTTCTAGGTTTTGAAACGAATAAAGTCTGTGTAATGCAGTTATTATAACAGCTGCTGGATGCTTTCCAAATTAGCCAAGCCCAAATTAAGCTGTATTGGAGAATAAAGCCTTGAAATCTGTTTTAATTTCCAGAAACTTTGAGTAAAGGCGTTCTGAGGACAAGGCCTCAACTGCCCTGTGGTTATGCAAAAAAGACAAGAGCTTGAGTGACATACTTTTAGTAAGTTAAGCTTGTGACCTTGAGATTTATACTTCTAAAAACATCTAAAAAAAAAAATACAAAAGAGACTACCTCAAACTAAATACATTACTTTCATACCTCACATACTTTGGGTCAGCACACAACACAAAAGTGCCATGTGGGTGGGGTTTGTCCCACAAAAAGTTCACATAATCACAGGAAAACACGAGAAACATTGTCCTCGTCTGATTTACATCCAGTCTAATGCAGAAGATGAGGCAACCCCAGCATAGTTTTTATCCCAAGCAGGCCTTTATTACTAATTATTAACTAATAATGACAGCACAACTAGTCACCATGAGGCAGTTCCCATTTGAGCTTCATCCAGCCAAGCAGGCCAGGACGGTCAGAGGTCTTCGTCTGGCTGGGTGTTTTATGAAAGGAGCTACTGTAGGTTAGATAATACAGTGGAGTGGGGCATAAGGCTATGATCCAGACCCATACAGGCCAGGGCCAAGCAGTTCCCTAGCAGACCACAGGAGCTGCCTGGCACTGTTCAGCCACACACCCTAAAGCCTATGATCCCCCAGTGCTACATTTCCAACGATGATGATGGAAATTCCAGAGAAGAAATCATATTTAAAAAATTACCTGCAGCCTCTCAAAGAGGAAGCCACCTTTTGCTCATGTTCTCTTACCCCCCCTCAAATAACCCCGATCAGATTTCCGACATCTTATTTTTCCACCTAACTGTAACAACTAGAGTATAAGATTTTTTTTGTTTTATAAAAACAATAAACGTTTCATCCGAACATATCGATCCATATCACGGTCTCCTAGCTTCGGGAGGTGGCAAAGTGATTAGAAACTTGTGGTTTTAATGCTGAATCGCATCCAGCTGACCAGCCAGGAATTTGATTGCGTGTATGAAATCATCTGATGCCAGAAAACACTAATCACGATGGGCCTTTTTTCCAGGCGACCATCGATTCAAGTTAAAAACATTGCAGAAAAATACTCACCAAGTCGACCATCGGTCACACGTCGGGGATTTATAAATAGATGGGCAATATTTCTGCAAGTCAGAAGTTAAAAAAAAAAAAAACGACAGGCAACACGACGCAGCTAGCCACAGAGGCACCCAACTACCACTGGCGTTAGCCACAGCTACTTCTTCTAGTTGGCTTCATAATAAAAGCCGGTCGGTCCGCCGGTGTCCGGGCAGGCAGAGCCATTGTCCGGTGTAGATCTACCAAAAAACGGCTTATTTTGGCTGCTGAAAAGTCCATGTCGATGTAAAGCTGGCTGAAACTAGAGAGGTGGAAACCAAAGTGCTACTGTTGGGGGTTAACAACTTTGCTGTAAACGACGCGATCTGATTGGCCCGCCGAGGCCACCAATCACCTGTGGAGAGCACCCGACTCAAGGCGTCACGCTCCACGGGGATGGAGTGCAACGTGATTGGCTGGCGACGTCACGACGAGCGTTAGCTTGTAGCCGATTTACATGCTAAAATAAACAAATAAAAGTATAAAATGAAAGCAAATAAAGCTATGTACAAAAAAAGAAAGATCTGCTAAACGTAGAATAGCAAAAAAATATTTCTATTCTGTATGACTGAGGTTTTTAGATTATTACATTTTAAATTGATTTGATCAGTGATTTATTTATTTAGTTTTACTCACTGAACTCCTTTTATTCGAATCCATTTTTTTCCTACTTTTTTTTAATTATTGAACTATTTTGCTAATGCATTCATATATTTTGAGCTATGCGATTCTTACGAATTTTTTTTTTAATTTTTGTAAAGGAATGTCTGTAATACATAAACAATGACTTCAACAGGTCTCTTGAGTTTCTTTTTAAGAGTTGTTTTCATACATTCAGAATATCTTTGAATACAGAGAACAAAAAACAAAGGATTTTTCTCCCTTTTCTTCTTTGATACCAGACACCTATTCAGAGGCAGATATGGTATTCAAAGAAATCATGAAATGAAGCAACAGCAACTCTCCTGCTGCAGAAAAAAAAAAGAAAAAAAAAAAAAAAGGGTCAAACATGTTTATCTTTCTTATTTTCTGTGCCCCCCATTTTTCCTCTTACATTACTGTAAAAGTAGGGCAGTTTAATCATGCATACTGCATGCATTTTAATTGTATTACTTTAACTTATATTACTATATAGTACTTTGATTATTTTTGAATTAAACAGGATAAAAACATTTAAATGCTTGATAATTTCATAATGTAAACAAATAAAATAAGAACACTACCCGCTACTATACCTACAGTCTTGTTGTTATGCCTGTAAACAAAACCATCCACACTTCTCATTGGAGCGTCATCTTGTCATTTTTAACGTCATGATGTAAGTTTCCACTGCATCAAATCTTCAGCAAATACACAATGACACTTAACAATATGGGTCCATTTTCTTTTTTTAGGGGTTTATTCAATAAATAATTCCAGAAAACAGAATCGCAATTGTGAATGTGATGGAGAAATCAACAAAGGCACTTAAACGTTGATGACAGGCGTAGCCTTCCAAAAGTTCTCTTATCAATCCTCTTTTTTTCATCATCCCCATTTCTTTTTAATTAAGCACGTTTGATCGAGGCACCTCTGAAAGAGTTAAGTGTAGTAACTCAGATGTAAAACAGGACACTTGCCCCCCATTCACATTGTACAAATAAAAACAATATAAGCAAATTTAGTCAGCAAATAAGGCAGAATTGTGTGTATTTGGCATTGCTGAGAAGAATAAAAGGACCTGAGTTGGCTTTAAATTAAGCAAGTAAAACCTGGAGCTGAACAGTAAGACTACTGTACATCGCTGCCCTTCATCAGGTAAGGCAACCCAAGAAAATCTTTTCTCCACAAAGACACATTTAATAAAAATGATTGTTCAGATGGATTATGTCACTTTGAAAACAAACATACCATCACCCCCAGCTCTGTTCTGTGAATACATGTATGGCTTTACACAGAACACAGGAAAACAAAAAGAAAAGAAAAAAAACACTTCCTGTACACACCCCGCTGCTGCCAAACCCGGCACTACATCTGAAGGGCTCGATCCAAAGAGACGCCCACTCATTGAAAATGATTAAAGACACAGTAAAACTTTTGTATGCCTGTTTCTGAAACACTGATTGCCTCCTACTCTGCACTGTATGCATGCACGCTAATTTGGAAAGAAACCCTTCCTTTACTGTCCATTATCAACATTCATTTCAACCGCTCATCGAAACACTGATGGCTTCTATTTAACAAAAAAAAATTCTCTCAACAAAACCAAAACGTAAAAACCACACGTTTATACATACTGTACAAATTACAGATGATGCATAGAAGATCAAAAGTTAATAGAACGGAGCCGCAAAATGCAATGCTATTATTTGGTGGCTACAACAACAAACAGACAAACAAAAACAGTGAGCATTATAAAACCCGCCCCTCCCGCTTTCTTTTCCATACAGTGTTGTCACGAAGTAGGCTAAGCTCCATCATTTGCCCTCGTACTTTGGATTGATGACAGTTGTTACGGCACTTTTGTAGATCGGATTCTCACCCTGAGAAATGCAAAGAAAAGAGAAAGAAAAGTGAGTAAACCGTTGCAAACACAGTAAATGCATCACTGAGACACAGCACTCAAAAGAACAGGGAAAACATGCATAACCTTTTCATGTTTGTGTGCCAGCTGCTTACAAATTGATACTTGAACCTCTCTTTTCCCTAGCAAGCGGGTCCACACACTCAAAATACTGACAGTATCCTTTTTAAACTATTTAGTAGGTTTAATTTAATTGAAGAAAATGTGCTCCTTTTTTAATTAAACTGTGCTTTCCCTCTTGTTTGAACTCTGAGCTAGTTCCTGACAGCTTTATGTTTATTTTTTCATCTGTCCTAAAAGCAGCTGACAATCCAAACTCCATTTTCCCTGGAGGTTTTTCTTTGGGTCAGGCAGCATAGGGCTGTGGTTAGTACCATCACATCACAGCAAGAAGATCCTGGGTTAAAATCTGCTCTGGGGTTCTCTGTGTGGGGTACTCCAGCTTCATCCCACAACACAAAGGCATGCATGAAGTTAGGTTAATTGACAGTATATGTAAAAAGTGAGCATGAATGGTTCTGCCTCTCATGTTAGCTCTGCAACAAAGCGGCGATCTGTCCAGGGTGTTGTAGCAGGGCAGAGGTTCCGGTTTTTGTTTTCACATGTGCTGTTTTAAGCTTTGCCTGTTTGTAGATGATGCAGCTGCTTTTTTATGTTTATAGGAGAAAGTTTTCCCACAGAGATACACGTTAATCACCAAATGTGAAAATAAATCTGCTTTCCAATGTTTCCAGGATATAAATTTATGGTTAGACATGCATATAAATTCACAACATGCGGACACTAAACTTATTTCATTGCTGCACTCATGCAAGAAGGAGCAATACAAACTTTGACCTAAAGGGCAGCGGCTTTATTCCCATAGCTGGGATTGTGGAACTGGTTAATAGGACTCTTGTATATGGGGTTCCCTTGCTAACAAGAAAAAGAAGGAAGATGAATGGAAAAAACTGAAGAAAGAAATGGAGAGAATCAGGAAAAGCACTGGAAAGGATAGAAAACAGTCTAAGAAGGCAATACATTATAGTAACTAATTAGCGTTGTAATTATTACTACCAGTCATTAGTGCTGCACAGTTTCTGTTTAGTAGTTTGTTTCCTACTTTCTTTAAAACTGTTTTTATATTTATTCTTCTTCCTTATAGGTTCCACTTGTGTTGCCAAAACATTTGATAATAAAATAAAATCTTAAAAAACGAATTTTCTTTAAAAAGGTTTGCTGAAACTAGGAAGAACAGACTTGAATACCATTTAAAAAACAAAAAAAAAAAAAAACCCAACTGACTGTAACATAGTCCACTTCATGACATGTTTATCAGAAGAAATTCAAAGCCATCTACTGTGTGTCTGTAATATGGTAAATAATAGTATTTAAAGTCCTCTGGCTGTGATTTGTGTTCTGCTTTTTCCCTTCAAATCGTAAACACTGCTGCTGTAACTGCCTCACACTGAGCAGCAGCTGCTGCTGAACTTTCCATCAGTGGTCATTCTGCAGGCTTCCTCGCTCTGCTCCGTTGCCTTTTATGGTCATGCAGTTGTGGCATGTGGACGGCGAGTGGCAGCACCAGCAGCAGAGAAAAGGCCACTCCCTGCCCTCAGTGAATAGAGAACTAACACAACTGCATAGAGCTGGGGTTCATTGAGGACTGAGTACAGGCCACACAGTGAGAGGCATATCCTCATGATTACCTCACATTTTTGCCTAGAGAGCTTTGTCACATGCACAATCCTGGAAAAATCTGTAAAGTTACACTCATCTTTTTGTTTAACACTTACAGTTTAAAGTGGACTCATTTTACTGAATCTTCTAGCTCTACTGGAGTAGCTCTGCATAAGTCTCAGTCTAAAATGACCCGTATCTTATAACACTCTCACCATCTAAAACAAGCAGCCTCCTTCTATACCAAATTTAACCTGCGGACTGTGACACAATGGCTTAAATAACTAGCTCTTTCAGCATGGTAAATTTTTTTAAAGCATAAACCCGAGTGAACGGCTCTGTCATTTAGTGCTGTGGATGATGCGGTTCTACTACTCACCGTGTCCCATTTGGCATTCATCTTCTCCTTCTCAAACTTGGCGAACTCTCGGCGGTCGTGGATGATCATGAGCAGCTTCCAGATGAGCAGCAGTGCGAGGCCGATGAGCACAATGCCCGCTACCACACCTGCCACGATGGGGATGATGTCAGGTCCTGACGGGCAGTCTAACGGAAAAGGAAAGCAAAGACACCCAATGAAAATGGTTGCTCATATAAAGAACAAAAATGTAATTATCATAAACAGAAAATAAGTAATCATTGATATTAATGGCTATTTTCTTGATTTCTTAAAAGTAGGGAAGATTTGCCATCTCATCTATTAAACTGTCTATTGCATCTGCTTTTGTAACAATAAACAGAAAGCAAGTAAAAGGATGATCAGACAAAATCAGCTCAGTGTGACCGTACCCAGTTTCTCTACCACAAAGACTTCCTTGGTGGAATTCTTGGTGATGGCGTAGGTGTAGTAGAACCAGCAGTCGTTTGCATCCTTCTCTTTGCAGTGGGTCAGGGGGAAGCTCTGGTCTGTGGGCTGAGGTAGATCTTTTCGGTCCTTCACCTTTATTAGGTTGAAGTAGCTGCACTCCTTTTGGCACATCTCCTTCTTCTCGCCATCCCCAAACGCTCTGCACTGCACACAATCTCTGTGGAAGCACAGCGTGGTTTACTCACCACAGTGTTTTATATTCGAGACGCCAGACATTATAACCGCCATGCTGGAAAACAGTCGTTAGGTCTGAACTGCCACACATGAAAAAAACGAGTGAAAATCTAACTGTTTAGATAAAGGATGATGTGATCATTTTAATACAGTGAGAACTCTTAATTTTAACTCTTAGTTTTACATTTTGTTTTTGATTTATTGTACTTTGGGTTAATTTCCACAGTGAGTTTGTTCATTTTAGTTTTTACTGTTGAAAATGTTTAGTGTCAGTTCAGAACAGGAATTAAAGGCATTTATTTTGTGAGAGCCTCAGTCATACAGACATCCCCCGCTTAAACATAAAGGCCTCTCTATTGACAAAGTCTAAAACTAAAGACATGAACTAAAACTAACAGCATTTCTTCCACAGAGTTTGTTTTGTCATTTGTCATAGGCTTATTCTATGCACTGCAAGCACATCATCTAATTTAGAATCACAAGCACGTCTCTGGGAGGAAACGCAGGCACCTGGAAGATTTCATGAAATTACTGGGAAAACATGAAACTCCACACCCAAAGGCTCCCAGTGACAAGGACCCAGGCAGAACCTTGTTGGCATCCTGCAAACTGCCTGATGTGTTTTTTTTAAGTGTTCCTTGAATTGTTTTGTAATGTGTATCAAATAAGTTTTAATGACTATGAATTATTATAGTCTCTGAGATGATTTGTTATGAAATTCTAGTTAAAAATCAAAGATAAATCTTTTGGCTTTTAACTAGAATTTAATCATAAATCACATGACTCAGTTTGGCATACAACTTCTAAGCTTACATGTTAAAACAGACTTTACATTTTTAGATTTCTATATGTTGTTTCTCCAACCAAAGATGAAAGCTTCACACTCACTTGTGCTCAGTGCAGACACCGGGGCAGGTCGGACAGACCTCACATGTCGGACCCTGGAATTTGGGGTCTTCGCATTTGCAGATTCCACACTCGCATTTGCCGCGGCCATTACAGAGCTGCCCATTCTTGGCAAGGCAGGTGGATTCATCCAGGGAACATTCACAGGCATTGCCTGTGTAGTTGGTGTCACAGATGCACTTCCTGCATTCGCAGCGTCCATGTCCTAATGGAGCACAGGCATCAAACACATTCAGTGTGGAGTTAAATCAATCATACTTTCAAATGAGTTTACGTCTGTAACCCTTACCTCCGCAGAGCAAGTTGCCAGAGCGGTCGCAGTTGAAGTTGTCGCACTCACAGTACTTGCCACTGTAGACTTCTGCAGGATTCTCCCGCTTCTTACATTCGCAGGTGCCACAGAGGCACTCGCCATTGTTGCTACAGATATCTGTACTGTTGGGTTTTCTGCAGTTAGCATCCAGGTCGTCTGACCGGACTTCGTCTTTGCTGCACTCACATTCACGCCCAATACGTCCTTCGTTACATCTGCCACAGAACAACAAAAGTTTAATTATTCAAGTTTTAGTGTCACATTACAAGCAGCAATAAGTCTCTTGACTATTTAGGTGGATGATTAAAGTATGCCACTGAAATCATAAATCCAGCTTTTAATCAAATTACTTAAATATGTTGAGGAATATTTTGAAATTACAGACCCACACATCCTTATGCTCCATCATACATGGCTCAGCAGCTCTACATCTCTCTGCATCAATGCACATCAATACTTACTTGCAGGCTCCACATTCAAAAATCCCGTTTCCCCCGTGGCACTTCGGACTGTTGGGCTCTCCCTTTTTGGCACATTCACAGTCACAGATGAAATTGAGCTCTATCGCCACCTCCTCATTGAAGCCCAGCGGTTTCACTGTAATGACCTCAGGCTTGCCACCTGAAGGACACTTCTGAGATTCAATAGAGATCTTAAAAGACACCTGGAAACCAGAGAGAATCACACCGTATGAGGAGGATGCCATCAAGGTAACTGTTTTTCTTTTTGTATGATTGTCACATTTAAATGTTTCAGATCATCAAATAAATGTATTTGACTCAATACATTTTCCCCAGAGTATCTAAACCCTTTCTTTTTCTCAGATATAATTTTTGGTTTGCTTGTTTTACACTCGTCAGCACATGGAAACCAAGCCTGGATCCTATTACCTCGTCGCCAATGGAGATGTTAGTGCACTTCCTGCCGTTGTCCTCTGTTCCTCGCACACCGTTTTTACAGAAGGCTTTGTACGAGATAGAAACGCCCTCGGGCAGCTTGCTGTTCTCCAGAATCACCTCAGATGACAAAGACTGCAAAAAAGAAAAAGATAAGAATCAAACATTTATTAAACTTTGTCTCTCTACAGATGAGTAGCAGCTTATAACTAACTTAAGTAATAATTAATTCCTTATAATTAAGATGTATTTTTGGGAGTGGCACAGCTAAGGCATAGCTGTCACTTGGGTTTGTTTATGATGGAAGAGAGAAAGTATTCATGCACACAGGTGACGAGGAAAGCACCAGTTATCAGTTTCTCAAATTTGGCTGATTATTTGCGTTGAATTTCTCTGGATGTGACCTCTTACGTTTATGTTACATTTCGTTACCTGTAATCTTCACGTGCTCAGATGAAGATGACAAATGCCTGGCTATGTATACATGAGAAATAACTCAATGCTAAATCAATCCCCGATCATCAGGGGAGAGTCTAAGATCACGTGATGATTGTGCAGTTCAACTTACATTGTAGGCATCAATGATGAGTTTGATGACATTACTGGAGTTGGAGGAAAGCGTGCCGACAGCTGATTTGGGAATAAGATTTTTCAACTCCTGTAAGAGAAACGAGAGTCAAAAGAAAGAATTAACATACATGAATCATATCCTGTGAATTACATAAAAAAAAAATTGGAGCTGATCTATCGGTTGGATGATATTCCTAACTAAATTGTGAAATACAGTGCTGGAAAGTTATTACATTTTCCTGCAATGAGAAATTCTTTGAAAGCAGAAAGGAAAATCACCAGCGTTGTGATTGGTTTTTTGACCTTGTTTTGTTAACTGAGGTATAATTTTCTGAAATATAATGTAATTTTTAAAAAAAAATAAGATAATAGATTTCATGTCTAATGGTAAATGGCCTGTGTTTGTGTAGCATTTTTCTAGTCCCCAAGGACCCCAAAGCGCTTTACACGTTCAGTCATCCACCCGTTCACACACACACATTCAGACACTGGTGACGGTAAGCTACATTGTAGCCACAGCCGCCCTAGGGTGCACTGACAGAGGCGATGGACCAATGGACCAATCAACCACCCAACACCCATTCTGAGCCAAAAAACATTATATAATAAAACAATAAATATTGATAGACATATATACATAAGAATACAGGGTTTTTTGACCTTCCCAGTGTGGGTTCTGCTTGTATAAAAAAAGAAAAAGAATAGTCTTCAAACACAATGTACAAAGGTTACCTGGTAAACAGGCTGAAATTCCTCAGTTACAGCAAAGATGGTCTGAATGTTGTGATCACTCAACTTCTGGACCAGGTGAGCAATAGAGGGATAATCCTGTTAAACATACAAAACAAACTTAACAAAGAATATGGGTCATGTGAAGATACAATTAATGAACAGACGATAAAACTGAGACCATTATTAAAAAAGGTGAACATATAACAGCTCTCATTCTCAGTCAGCTCTCCCTGGATTTACTGTTAGTGTTAAAGACATGATGGTACATACGTAGTAGTGGCTCATACTGTACACGTTGTTTTCCAGGTGACACTTCCCATCGTTGGGGAGGACAATGCCGCCCAGCTTGCCGTCTCCAGCGAAGTGGAAACCAGCATCAGTGGAAAACACCAGCAGACGAGTCACGTTCCTCCAGCCAATTTGCTCCTGGGATCAAAACAAGAAGATATCCTTATTTATCTTATTTATACTTATTTGTATTCTATGCATTTTGCAGGCACAGAAGAATAGAAAAAAAAACAAAAAAAAAAAAAAAACACACAAGCTTAATTAAACGCTCACCTCACAGACTGCCACCTGCATGATGGCATCAAACCCCCCCTCTGGAGAGTCCAGGTTTCCTGAGATCTGCTGCTGACTGACCAGCTGGTTAAACCTGTCTCCGTTGCTGGTGAGCTTCAGGACGTTCTTGTAGCTGAAGGGGCTCGTACAGTTCTCGTTGTTGGAACAGGGGTTGATTAGCCTGGCAGGTGTGGTGCTGATGTAAGGCATGACCGTTTTCTCCACAAAGGAGCCAAAACCTTAAGGCGAAACAAAAAAGGAGAGCATTTCTTAACTTGGGATTATAAACTCATTTGGAAGGCTGAGGGTTTTCTGCTGTTTTGAAGGACATTTATTGGGTTTCATGTTTTTAACCGTACCTATCCTGAAGTCTGACGTGATCTCCCGCATTTCCCTCATGAGGTCAGTGCCAAGGTTCTTCACATTTTCCAAATCATCTTTCATGGAGAACGAGAGGTCCATGAGGTAATATAAGTCGATGGGGTAATCCTCAGCACGCTTGAATTTCAGGTCAAAAGTCTGTGGCTCACCTTAAAGGCAAAAGCAGAGCATTGTTAGTTATTAGACTAACGACAAGTTTCCTGTTTTTACTGGAAAACCAGAGTTACACTTAAATACAAAAGGGTTGGAAACTAAAGATAATTTAAGGGGGTGGTCTCAAATTCATTTTACCATCTTTGGAAATTTAAGTTTGCATCATGCCAGCTTCTTCAAACTGATAAAATTATTAAAATAATTCTTATAAATTTCTTATCTTTTCCAGTCCACTGGCTTTAAAGTGGCTAAAGGTGAGACTGACACAAATATAACGGCTTCTAAATCTAAACTGCTTTGACATTACACCAACTATGAACCATCAACATATTTACTCCAAATAAAAATTTGCTTTTGTTTTGACCTGACAACAGTTTCAGCAAACTGCCAAAGCATCAAAAGTTCAGGCTATATTGAAAGCCTTTTTAACATAACACAATCTCTAATTACGTTAGGGTATTTACACAGCTGTTTTAACTGTGACGAGTAAAAGAAATTCAACCAGGATATCAGAATCAGAATACTTTATTGATCCCTAGGGAAAGTTATGTATATTCACATCTATATTCCTCTGGTTAAAAAAAAGACTTCAAGGTGACTTCTAGCTTTGTGACCTCAGCAAACTTTGGGCTCAGTCGCTAGTTTCTAGACCTGAGCCTTCATAATACAGTGATTTATGCATTTGCCTAAGAAGCAAAAGATCTCAAGTTTGATCCCAGAAGCACACAAATCCCCTGACGATGCATTAAGAAGGGCATCTGGCATAACATTTTGCCACATTAATCAAATTCAAATTCAAATTCAAATTTTATTTGTCACACACACACAACCATACACAGTATGACATGGGGGTGAAATGCTTGTAGCTGTACAATGCCCGACCATTAAATGACAGAAGAAAAGCATCATGCAGTAGCTTATGGCCACTACTATCATCCAGGGAACGTTCACTGGCTATTGACTTGCTAATCACAAATGTTAGCCCATGAGTTTGCTGTGTCCTTGGTTTCACAGTCAGGCCCGCCATCACTCATCACATCTGGTTTCAAAATACCAAGATGGCGTCGGTGAAAACACTGAAATCGATGCTGAACAGCTAGCTAATAAATGTAAACATAGTCAGGAACATAGCATCAGCATACGCCTGCTTACCAGATCTGAGCGTCACTTTGAGTTTCTGAGGCTGTATCTGTGTGATCTCCTCAGGCTTGAGTTTTACGTTCCCATCCTTGTTGCGAACGGTGACATCTTTGTTCTGGGTAATTTCAGTGCTGCCGCGGGGGTCCTCAATATTTTTGCAGTCTTTCTTCTTCAGGTAGGTCACATCATCACAGCGAGCTGATTTGGACTCGCCCTCTGAGAGGAACTTCTGCAAAAAGAAGAAAAGACCATTAGAGAATTACTCCAAATGACTTTCCCACCACAGACCGGGATAATTTTCTTCAAATTGTTTGTGTTTTCCTTTTGGGTTGTATTGTGAAAGGAAAACCACGCTGCCGCAATAACCTAATCAGTGAAAGAATGAATAACAATACATCCTTGTATGTGGCAGAAGACCAGGATTTTGAATTCAAAAATCCTGGTCCTCACAAAGAAGGTCGTGAATAGTCAGATCCCATCTTATATTAATGACCTTATAGTACCATATCACCCCATTAGAGAATTTCGCTCTCGGACTGCAGGCTTACTTGTTGTTCCTAGAGTATTTAAAAGTAGAACGAGAGGCAGAGCCTTCAGTTTTCAGGCCCCACTTCTGTGGAACCAGCTTCCAGTTTGGATTCGGGAGACAGACACTATCTCTACTTTTAAGATTAGGCTTAAAACTTTCCTATTTGCTAAAGCATATAGTTAGGGCTGGATCAGGTGAATCTAAATGCTCCCTTAGTTATGCTGCAATAGGTGTAGGCTGCTGGGGGATTCCTATGGCTCTACATCTACACTGATCCAGGTAAATTTGAAAACTGTGCTTTCGTCTAAAAACACTCCACGTCCACATTAGCGTTTTATTTATATAGTTTTGAGGCTACATGTCACACCCTTGCTCACAGCTTTTACCATTTCAGACCCTTCAAATTAAGGATTTCCCTTTTTTTCCCCTTTCACTGAATTTGTTTAATTTTTTTTTCTCGACAAAGCTACTTCCTTAATTTATGCATCTTATTAGCCTACCAAAATTAAGTAATTTGATCTTTGAAGACGAACAATGTATTTTCAAGTTTAAAATCTAATTTTCCAAAATTAAGCTTAGTGGCTTTCATTTTTCTACCAGGCTTCAATCCACCATGGAGCACCTTATATTCTGGAGCCTCAATGTCAGTGTTTTTAATGACACTGATTTAAATGTGTCACTTTACAAGTATAAAAGGTTAAAGACTCATTTAGTGAAACAAAATTGTTTGGTTATTTTAACTAATAAACAGACTAATCTTTGGAGCACGAGTGCTGCAGATACAAATCTCATGAATGTTGAAATGACAAAGTATGCAACGAAACATAAGATAAGGCTTCACTGTTACTTTCACTGTTGCTTTCACTGTTACTCGTGGAAAGGAGAGAAAAGGAGAAACAGATGATTGACAGGCCTAACAGAGAATATAGATTGGATGCACATGAGACACCACAAGGAGCAGTCGAGGAGAAGCCGAGACAATGAACCCAGTCAAAACGAAAACAGTGCTTTGACTCAGTTATTTCCAAAACCTCATGACATAAAAACACCCCTTTCTTTTTGCCTGCATCTAGCTGCACATAATCTGATGAGTTCTAAAGCAGAGCTACTTTGCGAGAGAGCGTTTCTTCTAAAGAGAGATCTCTTTAGGTGCTCCAAACGACTTCACTCAACTACAAACTGAAGTCGAGGCCTGGTTTCATAAGCTCAGGGGTGGATATCAGCAGGCTGATAGAGAGCAGCAGACATGATTTAACAGGAATGCAGTTGTCTTGGCACATGACGAGAACAAAAAGCATTTAACCCTGACATGGTTTCAACAGTTTACTAAAAGGCTCACCTTAACTATAAACCCGTTTTCCTATAGTTGGCCCTCCTCTCCAATAAAACTCAGCCTTTCCATCAAATCAATTAAATTTTTTTCCCTGTTTCAGTGTTTTTATTCTGTGCAAGGCAAGGCAAGGCAAGGCAAGTTTATTTGTATAGCACAATTCAACAACAAGGTGATTCAAAGTGCTTTACAGAGACATTAGAAACAAGAACAAATAATTTAAATAAACTGAGTGTTTCAGCTGATCTGAGGCTTTCTGGGAGTTTGTTCCAGATATAAGGAGCATAAAAGCTGAATGCAGCTTCTCCGTGTCTGGTTCTGACTCTGGGAACTGATAAAAGACCGGATCCAGATGACCTGAGGGATCTGGATGGTTCATACTGGGTCAGGAGGTCATTGATGTATTTTGGTCCTAAACCATTCAGAGCTTTATAGGCCAGCATCAGAACTTTAAAGTCTATCCTCTGACGGACAGGCAGCCAGTGTAAGGACCTCAGAGCTGGACTGATGTGGTCCACTTTTTTGGTCTTAGTGAGGACTCGAGCAGCAGAGTTCTGAATGAGCTGTAGTTGTCTGACTGATTTTTTAGGTAGACCTGTAAAGATGCTGTTACAGTAATCAAGCCTACTAAAGATGAATGCATGGACTAGTTTTTCCAGGTCCTGTTGAGACATCAGATCTTTTATCCTTGATATATTCTTGAGGTGATAGTAAGCTGACTTTGTTATTGTCTTAATGTGTTTTTCTAAGTTTAGGTCTGCATCCATCACTACACCCAAATTTCTCGCCTGGTTTGTGGTTTTTAGATGTTATAGATTGAAGTTCTCTGGTGACCTGTAATCGTTTTTCTTTGGCGCCAAAGACTATTACCTCAGTTTTGTTTTTGTTTAGCTGGAGAAAATTGTGGCACAACCAGTCATTAATTTCCTCAATGCATTTACCAAGAGCCTGTACAGGGCCTCGGTCTCCTGGTGACATTGTGATATATATTTGTGTGTCATCTGCATAGCTGTGATAGTTTATTTTGTTGTTGTTTATAATCTGTGCCAGTGGGAGCATGTAGATGTTAAACAGAAGGGGTCCCAAGATGGAACCTTGGGGAACTCCACATGTGATACTTGTCTGCTCAGATGTGAAGTTACCTATTGATACAAAGTATTTCCTGTTTTCTACGTATGTTTTGAACCAGTTTAGTACAGTTCCTGAAAGACCTGTCCAGTTCTCCAGTCGTTTGAGTAATATGTTGTGGTCAACTGTATCAAATGCTGCACTGAGATCCAGTAAAACTAGGACTGACATTTTTCCACTGTCTGTATTCAGACATATGTCATTAAACACTTTGGTCAGAGCGGTTTCAGTGCTGTGGTTCTGTCTAAAACCTGACTGGAAGGCATCGTAGCAATTATTCTGTTTTAAGAAGTAACTGAGCTGTTGAGAAACTGCTTTTTCAATGATCTTACTTAAAAACGGGAGATTTGAGATCGGCCTGTAGTTGTTCATTTGTGTCTTGTCAAGATTGTCCTTTTTCAGTATAGGTTTGATTACAGCAGTTTTTAGTGATTCTGGAAACACACCTGATAATAAAGAAAAGTTGACGATCTGTAACAGGTCTGACTCTAAAGTCTTTGAGACCTTTTTGAAAAAAACTTGTTGGCAGGACATCTAAACAGCAGAACAAAACTGGACAGTTTAAGGGTTGTGCTTCTTCTGTTGTTTGAAATGTGGTGCAGGTTAAAGCCTGTCTGTGTTTCCTGGGTGGTTAAACTGTAACCCAGTTCAATCTAGCTCTTTTTGCCTTTAGTTTCTCTCTTTTTGCAACGAACATGTACAGAAATGTAAAATGTTTCATATACATATGTATACATCCAAGGCTAACCAGGTGTAGGAATTTGTTGATCTGTGTTCCCACAACCTTGCTTAAAGTGAACATGAGCCCTTAAACACATACATGTGAATCTTGCCTCACGGGTATCAGTCAGTGTTTCCCCCCCCTGTTTCATTTCAGATAAATTCACTTATTTTAAGAGTCTCTCACCTAAACATGGTTATAACCATACACTGAAGTCAGGTGACAGTAGAAGTGGAATCTACAGCCATGTTCATACATAAATGTAATGTGGTTTTAAGAGAATCAGGTCAGTATGTTTTCCACGGTTATCCACAAGTAGCGCAAAGCAGGAAATGGTCTGCTTCAGAGGTATTTGAAATAATGGAAATGCTCTGTATCCTCTGATAAGGCGAGGGAGCTGCTTGGACAGAGCATGCAGAAGACAGGAAATGCCCGCCCACTCTAATACCACTGAGACTTTATACTAGGGAACTAGCAGGTTAAAGATTGGCCTCTGTGCCACTGAGGGGCAGAGAGAACAGCTCCTGATGCCCCACTCTGTGTCTAGTGTACCAACTTAAATATACGCTGGATTATAAATCCATTTTTAGTTACAATCGAAGTATAAATGTAAACAAAAATTCTACTTGCTTGTGTTAACGTCACTGACACAGCATAAAAAGAACTTCATTTACATTTGTTTGTTACTGTGCATGAATGTTTAATTCCAACTGCATGTTTTTGGTCTTTTCCTCATACTGTGGTCCGTTTGTATTTCAACCACAGCAAGAAAATCCGCCTTAGGTACACTAAACATCTAATTAAGCAGCTTCATCCTGACCAAGTTTCCAGTGAAGAAGCAGCAGCAGGAGCAGCACTGCTGTTTACAATTAATGGACCAACTGTGGTTTACTTGCCATTGGGTGAAAAACAAAAAGTCTCTAATCGCTTAACTCCTGAGTACTTATACTGCTTACAGGATGAGTACAGATTACATGCACGCATTCATATAAACAAAGGTGAAAGTTAATTTAATTAAATGGATTTTATTGCATTTTGTCACTTGAACTATTTCATTTGTTTTGAATTGCAGAATGACTCCAGTCTTGTACTCCTATTTAATAATGGTGACAATGACAAATATTACAGTTTTCATCATTTTTTGTGCAGCTCAAGGAAACTGAAACTTTCCTCACTGATAAAGAGCTCTCTGATATTTTTTCACTCATGTGATAAAACAGCTTTGACACAGCTTTGCTGATCCAACTCACTTCATCTGTGCACCATCCACAGATCTCAGAGACCTGGATGCATTCCCCACATGACTGCGCGTTTGCCTTGATGCATATGCTTCCATCTGAAAGAGATGACACAAGTTCCTTTTAGCCAAGATGATACAATCTTTTCCATTAGCTCACTAACTCAAAGCAGCTTTTGGCTGGAAAGCACCCCCCCTCCCTCCTCCTCCCTTTCCCCCTCCCAGACCAGAAAACTGAGTCATGCTGGGAAAAGCTCCAGACAACTCACCAAGTAATGACCTAACTCCATAAAACAAAAAACTCCAACTGTTGGCCAAAAGGACTAACAGTCATAAAACCATGAATGAAGATTTGAAAGGGGAAAAAGCATGAGAACAAGCCAGTGTGAAAACTTTTCTATCACTATCATTCATAATGTGTGTCAAGAGCAAAAGAAAAGAAAGAAAAAGAAAGTGTAACAATAAATCATTTCTACTTCAGGAACTATTTGGTGGTTCTTGGGTGGTCTGTGTACTTTACTGACCTCTGTAAGACTTCTTACAGGGCAGTTTTCATGGAAAAAAGAAGTACATACTCATAGGCTAGTACTTCTGTGCTTGAAGCTAATTGTTTAAGAAAGGACCACTATTTTTTAAAACCCAGTCAGATGTCAGATCAAGAATAGCAGAAACAAAGGAAGAGTCAAAAATAAAAATCAGATATAGATCAATGAGGCAGTGATCAAGTGGAAAGAGATTCTGTGCCAGTGGGAGTGGTTTTGCAGTAGTTAAACTCTACACACCTAATACAGAGATGCTCCATGAGGAGGACAGGAAGTCAGTCATAATACAGAAGACTGTTATGAAAAAAGACCACATGCACACTTAACACCTTCCTTATGTGCACACTACCAAGCCAGGAAATTTGCCTTCTACCAAATATGTATATTTTGATACTCAGTTACTTAACTGAGCAACTGGAATAAATCATCAACAGCACACCGTGAGGAAGGCTAAACCAATGCATACGTCCCAGCAGGGGTGACTTTTGTGGCTTCCAAAAAATACCATATCCTACGGAAATCTATTAAGTCAAAAACATTAAATCCATTTTGCGTATTTTATGTCATTCTAAATGTCAGAAACAAAGACTATTCAGGGTCTT
This sequence comes from Astatotilapia calliptera, assembly GCF_964374335.1. Lineage (NCBI taxonomy): Eukaryota > Metazoa > Chordata > Actinopteri > Cichliformes > Cichlidae > Astatotilapia > Astatotilapia calliptera. The sequence continues at coordinate 8,089,311 of NC_137439.1, read as the reverse complement.
AGCTAAGTGGTGTGCATGCCAGGTCAGATTCGCCTCCTACTCGTCACCTTTAGGTTCAAATCACCAAAACATTGGACATCAGAAACTGATGGGTGACATCTCTGTGGCTAGGCCCATCTTTTAGATTGTCAATGCATGTGACGATAACGTCTCTGAAGAGGAGTCTGCAAACAGTGCCTCATGTTCACACTTTGTAATTATGAAATTTATGTCACGCAGGCCTAAGCAAACCCCTCACATACTCGTGGAAAATATAACAGGCTTCACTCTGCTTGTTATATTGCGTGAGTGCTTGTGTTTTTTAAAAGATTGCAAAAGCCTACATGTGGCCTTGTATCTCGGTTTTGCTGCATGTAAAAACATTTTTTTTAAAAAGGCTGTTGCTACATCAGCAGACTTTGACCCGTTTAGTTCCCTGAAACAGGTTCCTGAGAGAAACAGTTCCACATTCTTAGGATGAAAAAATAAATATTAGTAAATTAGTGCTCTTGTGGCTGTACTGCAAAGGGATGAAAATACCTTGTGCAGTAGGTTAGATTATAATTAATAGTTAAGATAAGAAAAGGAGCAAAACGGGAACTTTAACTTCCTACCTTGCTGTGCCAAGCTGCCACTGAGGGCTGCTGATAATGCTGCTATTAAAAGTAAGCTCAGGTCCATCTGCAAAATAAAACAGAGAAAACAAAACAGGTCACTGATAGATGACATTAAAACATCTACATTGGACACATTTTTACAACAGCTGCACATGCTGAAATGGCTTTACAAACATACTAAATTCTAAGAGAGCAAAGAGAAAGAGGAAGGTGCTGGCATGTGCTGTTGTGGTTGTGGAGGTTGAATGTGGCACAGAAAAAAAACTTTAAAGACATTCAAACTCAGTGAGATCTGAAACTTGTGTGGCCTAAAATACAGGAAGATGGGTTTCTTTTTAAAAACATACCAGGTTTCAGATTTAATTTCATCACAGCTGTACATACTTATAGTTATAGAATATTCACAACATACTTCATACCGTGTACATTATAACATACCATAATAGACCCATTTCTGTAATATACTTACATATCTATATTATTGCTAATATATATTGTAATATATCTATATCACTAAAGCACTTGTGGATGGATGCAAACTGCATTTCATTGCCCTGTACCTGTGCAATGACAATAAAGTTGAATTCTATTCTATTCTATACATTAGCTTCTATGGCACTACAGCATTGCACTTAGTTAAACCTAAATTAGCTAATTTAAGTTGACACTTTATTGTTTAATAAAATGTCATTTTTAGTTCAGCTTTATTAGTTTGAAAAATTTGGAGTAAATATTACAACACAAACTTGCAAACTCACGGACATCTGGGGATCAAATGTCTAAAATACTTGCCAAAGAATTAACAGGCTTTAAGTCTTGATCATGACAGTCTTTTAATGTCTATCCCATCATATGTTGTTGAGCTTCTGTCTTTACCATGAGATGAAAGCAGCAGCAGGGAGGAGCCATTCCCATTTTGAAAATCCTAAATAAGGAAAGCTGATTCACCCACACTCAGCTGGCCTCAGCTGCCAGCTCATCATCACTTCCATGGATCAACTTCCTGACTGTATCAGGCGGACTGTGTTTGGATGCTTTTAGGCCAACTCAGGCTTACTAATGAAATTCGACAAAAGTAGGAAGATAGAACAAGACTGAAGTGTTCTCTTAGGCTTTACTGTCCAAGTATCTCATAATGACTTAAACAGAAAACATGTAATGACTCTAGCAGGCATGACGAAATTTCAAGCTGCCCATACCAGAGAATGTAAACTAGGAAGGAATAACTTGTGGTTGATTAAACAGATGCCTTTCTACCACACTGTGTACTAACCACACAGCAAAAGTGGGGGGAAAAAAAGCAGAACTGAGATGATCAAGATTTTCTTTAAGTTTAGTACCTCATACTCATACTGTGAACCCAGGCATCAGATTAGCAAACTATATTAGCTAGTGTGAAATATGTAACTCGTCCCAATTTAAATTAAACAACTGTATATACACAAGATATAGAAACTATAAGACACTAAATAAACATTAGTATTCATTGAGAAGTATTTAAAAAGAAAAAAAAAAAGCTTGTAGTTAACATCATGAGATCAAGAAAAGGTGTGAATGTGCATTTATAAAGATGAACAAAGAAACATGATGTGCAGAGAATCCTACTGCACTCTAACTAGTCTCCTTAACAATTTAGTGACAGATTTTAAGAATCCAACCCCTGGAGTAAAATCAAACTGTTGAGCGCAACTTAGTTTTATTTCTTCTCGTCTGTTTATTAGTTTTGTCATTTTGGTTTAAAATAAATAAAATGTATATCAGAAAACTCCACCCATACCAGAAAAAAAAAAAAAAAAAAAGAGTTAAGGGTGTCCACATGCATGTACATTCCCATATTTGGTGAGGCTGTTTCATACCGCCTCCTGAATCTGTGCCGTTATCAAATCTCCAGCGACACACTTCTTGACTGTCTGCCCAATCCTCAAACTCACAAACCAATTTTCAGTGTTTTACTCACAGTAAGATAACACTAAGGAAATAGTCTGTTTAAAGGAAATCCAATCGTTGTGACTCAAAATAGTCTGTTTGGATAGTGTTAGGATAATAGGCAAGGGACCAAAGTCTATTCATGTGACCCAAGAAAAAGAAAGGTCATTTAACACTTATGTAAGACAAGTTTTGATATGAAAGGTGCATGTATGTATGTTTGCTGTTGTGCAGTGGGTCAGAGAGCACGGGAAACCACAAAATAACCACTTCCTATTATATCGGAAATACTGACCGACTTAAAGCAAGTTTCTCAGTTAAAAATAAGAACATGTATTTCCTACGGCATTAATCAAGCATTTCTGATTCTGATTTCTGTAAAAAACAAACAAACAAACCAAAAACAAAATATGACATTAGCAGAAAAAGTGCACTGCAGTAGAGCTGGGCGATATATCGAGTTTTTAAAAAATATCGATATATTTTTATACGAGATATAAGATGTGACAATATCCTTTATATCGATATAGTCTATGTTACGTTATAATTATACTTGCGGAGCCGCAAGTTTGCCTCTCTTTCGTCCACTTTCGTCTTTACGCAACGTTACTCGGCCTCGCCTCTCCTTCACTGAACACAACTCCTCGTCCCCCATCGCTTCACCTGCAGGAAGCGACAAGATGGACACGGCAAATCTCCGTTAACGAGTTACTGCGCATCGACCCGTGCGTGGGGCTGGACGGCGTCAACGTGTTAGCTAGCTAACCACGCTAACGAGCTAACCACGCTAACGCCATGCAGCCCAGAGGGGCTGCACGGACTAAAATCCTTTCATTTTCTCAAAAGTTGACAGCGCGCCTTATGTATGAATTCTGGTTGTGCTTGATGGCCGCGAACCGATTTTATGTGGAACACGGCGCTCAGCAATCTGTCAAAAAATGTTTTAGTACGACTTTAGTAAGCTACGGAGCTGCACCGCTTGATGGATTGTCGGAGCATTACGGCTGAGCCTCGCGGAGTGATACGTACTGTGCTTCAACGTAATATTACCCTACTGTGTATAAGGACCATAAATGGCACCTGTTAAGAGACGCGGTTGCGAAGCGGATTTCAAACTCCAGGCTGTCAGTCACGCAGTACAAGTTGGGAACAGAGCAGCTGTGAAATCTGTCTTTGTTATTGTGCTCAGCGTCTTTTAGTTTACATTTTGACTGCACAATTGTGAGCTTTTTGTTATGCACAAAAACAACATTGTTTTCTTTTATTTATGGAGCATTATTATTTAATAAATGCTCATAATTTATTTTTGAGTAAATTTTATGTACATCTGCTCTATGTTAATAAAAGTGCCTGTGTGACATCTGGGACACAGCTTTGACTAAGAACTCTCTTTTTGTTCTTACTTTATGGCTTTAAAAAAATATATCGAGATATATATCTTATATCGCCATCCAGCTAAAAAATATCGAGATATGAATTTTGGGTCATATCGCCCAGCCCTACACTGCAGTGTGACTTTTTTTTTTTTTTTTTTTTTAATCTTTGCAGTCACGAACAACAGATTATAGCTCACTCTTTCAGTTGATCAGTAAACAATCTCTCTTCAGAGTTACAACCACCTAAAACTCGGACACAAGACTGTGTGGCAAGACGGACAAAATGTTTCAACATGAAACACATCCAGCACGATGTGAAGACTTTGAGCTCCACCCCGACATTTCTGAAGGCCAACTCTGTCTGTCGACTACAAATTACAGAGAGATGACAGATTTGAAGGCACTCAATGCCTCCTTTTGTCAAAGGCATTGGTATTTGTGTTGCTAATCTTTGGGCATGACATGGCTTACACATCTCTCCTGAAGGAAATATTCTGAACTCGCGACTCATTTGGTCTTTCCTTAAATATACATTTATGTCTTAGTTGTCTACATTAAATTTAAGAGAAAGAGCAAGCAGCAGAGAGCTACAGCCAACACCCAACTGCTGAGCGACAGGTTCACCTACAAAAAGGAACAAAAGTTTCCTTCCACCTAGATCACTAGGAGACTTAAAGATCCTTTGAGCTAATGACAACAGTGTAGGATACATTACCTAATTTAACATAGCCTTTGCATTTATTAACAAGCTACTGGGTTTAAATATCCAGACAGACAACTTACTGCTTAGTTTGAATTATTTAGAAACACTTACTTAACAGTTTTATTTGAACCAGTGTCTGACTGTTGAATGGGAAAGGCTCTTACTTGTTCAATAGTATTGATAGAACATTAACATGTGCAGCTGATAAGAACTGATAGCTTCAAGCTAAACAGTGTGAAGGCTTAATTTGTAACAGACTGTGTGGCTAAGCAGCTTCTCACAACTGTAAAACATGATAGAACGCCAACTGGCATAGGAGCATGTCCTACATACAAGGTTGAACACCGATCACTATGACAATATTTGGGACTTCAAAGGATTTATGTTAGTGGTAACCTCAAAAAACATCTCATCTGCTACAGAAGATCCAGTTAAGGTGTAACATGCTTTAAACTACATGATGATTATGGAAAAAAGCTGCAGATGAGTCTATCAAAAGATAAATGAGGGACCTTTCATATGCTATAACTTCTTTTGATCAGCCACTCCATCGCACATGGTGATATGGTCCTTAAAGTTTACCCAAATGCACTTTTTGAAGTTTTCGCTGGTAATTTAACCCAAAACAGCTTAAACCTTCAGGGTTCCAATGCTGGCTTCTGCTACTCTACATCACTGACATTCAACTGGTTTTACTACTGAAACTAAAATATATTCTAAGACAGTGATGCTCAGTGATTGTTTATAGAAAAACAAGATGGCTTGGCTTTAGACTGTGACATTTGAGGTGGGTGTACAACTGATGTCATTGCTGGTTTTAACTTTACTGAATTTAACAATGTTCATTTTGTAAATTATGGTCCACATTAGAGTCAGAAATGAGGATGAAGCTGGATCAAAATCAACCAATTTCTTTATGTAGGAAAAACATTCAGTGAAAGGATATGTTTTGAGGTGGGTCTATATTGTGATTAGGAAGTTGCTCTCTCTTTGTTTCTCATTTATATCTATCCCATGGCTCGCCCTGATTAAAAAAACAAAACCACACACACACACACACACACACACACACACACACACACACACACACACACACACACACACACACACACACACACACACACACACACACACACACACACACACACACACACACACACACACACACACACACACACACACACACACACGACCTCATTTAACCAATGAAAGCACAGTGTGGCAACTGTAATTGTGTCAAATTACAGTGGCTACACCCATATATATACATATATACACACACACACATATATAGCTGCAATTACACTCATCATCAGGGAATCTCCAGCATATTTCCCCCATTTACTTATCAGATTTTCTGTATGATCTTAGAAAAAGTGGTAAAAGTGGTTTATTCAGTATTCATATTACTCTTGCACAATAACGTTCAGTGTATTAGCAGAAAGTTCTGAATTCACATTGTGACTACACAGATTAGTCTGTACCATATGTGAGTTGAAGGAGTTGGTCCTCTACATGCCATGCTGCTTCCTTGCCGCACACTGTTGGTAAGTAATGATTAAAAATGTCATAATTAATTTTAAAAAATTAATAAACCTGCCAACAAATACAAGTGATAACACAACTGTGACAGTTATGTTCCCATTTAAAACCTGCTCTGAATCACCACACGGGAAGACGGGACAGACCTGCGAGCCTAATGTTTACAAGAACATGCGTAAACTGTGGCTAACTATGACTTTGTATGGTCACGCTGATGGAGACAGTACAAGTTCTCCATTGGTGCTGCATTGTAGTGTCACACTTTTTCATAACAATTCAGCTCCTGCTGATAATAACCAGCACAGCTCTTACCAGTACAACTGCAGTAACTGGGATGTTCATCTGAACAATAGACTGGACTGGACTCATAACTCAGACGCCCTCTACAGGAAAGGGCAGAGCAGGCTGTACCTGCTGCGGAGACTCAGGTCGCTTGGAGTGGAGGGCCCACTCCTGAAGAAATTCTATGACTCTGTTGTGGCTTCTGCTATCTTTTATGGCGTGGTCTGCTGGGGCGGCAGCATCTCTGCTGGGGACAGGAAGAGACTGAACAGGGTGATCCGAAGGGCCAGCTCTGTTCTAGGATGCCCTCTGGACCCAGTGGAGGTGGTGAGTGACAGGAGAACGGCGGCTAAGCTGTCATCCCTGATGGACAACATCTCCCACCCCATGCAGCAGACTGTGACAGCACTGAGCAGCTCCTTCAGTGGGAGACTGCGGCACCCACGGTGTGGGACGGAGAGATTTCGCAGGTCTTTCCTCCCCACTGCTGTCAGACTCCACAACAAAGACTTTAACTGATCAAGCACACACATCCATACATATGCAATAATACTAAGTGCAATAATCCTTTGTGTCATCGTTGTATTTTTACTCAGTTGTATATAGTATTTGTATTCTATTTTTATCTTATTGTATATTTATTTTATTTTATTCTACTGTATATAGTATTTTATTTTATTCTATTCTGTACAGTTGTGTACTGTATTTATTCTTATTGTATTCTAATTTTTGCCTCATAACTTTTGCACTGTCCACTTCCTGCTGTGACAAAACAAATTTCCCACGTGTGGGACTAATAAAGGTTATCTTATCTTATATGGTCAGGCATTTCTTAAATAAGTGCTCACATCCAAATGCTACCTTTCAATATCAATAGCCTTACACTGAATTTCAAAGTCCACTTTTACTAGAAAATGTCACCATGAATCAATATCAAGAGATTCAGCTTTGGCAGCCATTCCTCTGAAACACAGAGGCTATTATTTATTTACTGACAGGAAATTAAAAGGGAACCATTGTACAAACACAGTTTTCTTAACATAAGTGGGTTATAGGAGAACTACCTACAACCGATCGTAAAAAGTTGATTGTGTTCATCTGGGCGTAGCATTTTCAGGAAAAACGTTTCATCACTCTTCTTCTGAAGACTTCTTCAGATCACCTGGATGAGTCACTTGGACTGAAAACGCTACGGCCGGATGAACAGACTCAACTTTTTCAGATTTCCTCACCTGGATGACTGAGCATGCATCAAGATACCTACAACTTCCATAACTGTCTAAAATTTTACAATGCCACGAGGCCCAGTAGTCAGCACCGTCCGTCTTCCTCTGACAGGAAGCTTTAAACAAACAAGGTTTAAAGTAAAACAGACGACATCCTGCTAACCAGCACGGGCCTACAGTCTGATGAAGAAACTGGTGTGTCGCATGTAGCACTTGAACAATGCAATGTGTAACCACATTCAAAAATATCTCATGTTGTTGGCAACATGAGCCACACTTGCTAAACCAATCTGACACTGTCTGTGCAAAGTTAAGTATAATGCAAAGTGCCAGAGATTTCAGCAATATTTATAGAGCAATTTGATCAACGAAAAGTCTTAGCACACTTGGACCACATTTAATTAAGGCAAAAAGTCCGTGTTGTGTGACTTAACAGAAGTTTGTTCATTTTCTCTCATTTTTAGGTACTTTATAACAAAAATACTTTAAGGTACTGTAAATACACTCCACTTACAACAACCTGTTCAAAAACCACAGTGCTAGAGACTTTCCTTTGGTGTAAGACCAAAAACCTTTGTTCTGATTCTTTTTACTTTTATTTATTTATTTATTTATTTTCTGTCTTATTTAAACAACCAGTAAATCATTCATCAGGACCAATTCCAGTTCGGGCCCAAAAGGAACTACTCTGGTCCCAGAATCTGGAAATAAATATAGATTTTTTTAAACTTGAGGTATTTTGTATAATTACCAGCAAGTAGGGTTGTGCACCATGTTACAATTTTCCAACTGTTAGTTCAACAACTGGCAGAAGTAAACATATTCGTCCAATCCTCCAAACGTACCGGCAAAACATAACACGCTAACAGAAGTTGTGTCATTTTCCATGGATTACTTTGGATAGCCATAAAAAAAAAGAAAAGAAAAGAAATGAAAAAAGTTTTTTCCAACAACTGCTGAGAAAAGTTGACTGAAACTCAGTCCTCCACAGCACCTTTTACTACGATTTGCTGCCTGCTGCCTGCCATCAGCCCCGAGGCGTTTTGATTCAATTTGCAATCAGAAGGATGCCTTAGGGACCAGACCCCACGCTCTGTGATGAAAATTCACTGAGAATTATTTTTGTCCTGCAGAAAATCGACTCCTCTCTTATTTTGACTTACATTAGACACTATCATCCCAGTAACTGCTTTTCTGAAAGGAAAACAGAACATCATATATTGATTGATAATTTAAGATTCGCAGGCAGAACAGGACTGTAGCGGTTAGCAACACAAAGAAGGGTTCGATTTCTGTCTCCATAGTCTCGCTTTCACTCAAAGTACTAAGACTTGTCAGGTTAACTGGTGATTCCACATTTGCTGTAAGTTTAAATGTGAATGTCACTAATTGTCCATCTCTTTGCATTAGTGTGGAATAAACTACCTGCCCAGAATGTACGCTACCTCTCACTCTATGATAGCTAGGACAGGCTCAAAGGCCCCCTCCAAGCAAAATGGTTCAAATCTAAGACAGCAAGCTGTTAGGGGGAATAAAATGCCTAACTGAACGCAAACAAACCCCAAGTTTGGGGCAATACAATTACATCTGATATCTCTGACTTAAAACAATGCTGGGATTTTCTCAGGCAGGGTAAGTATGAGAAACACAAGAAGTAAACAAGGAAGTTTTGACTCAGACTCTGCAGATGTGTGTCATCATGTGTTACACAAAGTCTGAGGAGAGAGACCACCTCTTTTAAAATGGGATTTAAAGTTGATGCCCGACAACTCCTCTAGGAAAAAAAGGTCCCATAAATTGTTAGGCTGATATGTGGAAATGAAAGAGTTGCTCTGATTTAAAGTAAAACACGTCAACCAAGTGAAGCCTAAAAACCTGCTGTCCTGACTCCTCTGTGACTTGCCTGTCAATACAAATATGAACAGTTAAGCCCGGTGTGGTGAAAAGGAAGCACATCTGTTAGTATTTAGTATTCCATAATATATATGTCCGTTTAAATTGTGGATGACCGCAGTCCAAAACAATAATGACTGGCTGTGTTTATGGTGTTTTAAAGCTAAATCGTGTTTCTGTACAAAGTGTTATGTGATAAACACGAAAAATAGAAGCATGACATGATCTAAAAGCCTACGTCTACTTTGCACCCCCCCCCCCCCCATGTCAATCTCAAATGTATTCAGAACACCCGCAAAAAGCTTCCTGCCAAATAGGTTCTGCTGACGTGCAGCTTCCTCGACTTCCTCAGGCTGAAAATAAAAAATAAAAAAATAAAAAAATAAATAAAAGAACAAAAGAAAACAAATGGTTGTCTAGACAACACTCTACCCACACGGGCTGAATAATCTTTGCACTTTTTTAGCCCATGACTTAAACAAAAAAGTCATACATATAAATGAAATTATTGAAAAGAATAAGCACCAATTCTGAACAAAAACATATCACTTTATGCCAACTATTTGCATTTGTGCATGCCAATATTTAACGTGGAAAATGTTTCGTGACTCTTGCTCGTTTCTCATTGGTTTCTGGTTTCATGTGAGCTGAGGTTAGCCACTTGGTTTCTTGTTGGCTTACATCATTTTAAATGTGCATCACACTATTAGACACTGAATATTGTGAACTTGTTGCTGTGACAATTTCTGATACTAATCTACTTTATTAAATTTATTTTTGCTCTTCATCTTTGTCCCTTTTACTGTTATTCTCTCTGAAGTCTGATCTTATGCAGTGTAGATATCTGTGGTCAGATGCACAGTATCCCTGCACAGTAAGACCTGTAACACTTTCATTTTTCCCATCGTCATCAGACAATATTATAATCATTTCTTTTCCGATGCACAAACAATCCCCAATATCATATGTTACATTTAATAAATGGGCTCCTACCTGAAACCAGGGCTTTTACTAATGATTATTTAATTAATCTTTCAGTTATTTTCTCAATTAAATGTTATCAAACATCTAATTTTTCACACGAAGTTTCTAAATCCAAACATGGAAACAAACATCTATAAATTGCTTCTTTTGTACAACCACTGGTAAAAAAACATTTAGTGTTTCTATAAATTAAGCAGAAAATCATCACAAAGGCTTTTCAGGATAGAGGTGGTGTTTATGTATGCAGCTATCCATGTGCACCTGAAAGGAGACGCAATTGTGTGTTCTTAAATTAAATGTGGACAAACTTCAATAGCACCATATTTGACTGCAACTGTGAGCTCAGCATGGCAGCACCAGCTTTCAAAAATCTAACCTAGTTTGATTTCTCTAGCTCAAGCTGTTGCTTTAAACACCATCTTTAAAAGTTCCACATTGACATGGTTTCCCGCCTTGTTTCAATGTACATTTATTCATTATGTAATGGATATCATGTAATGCCACAATGTGGGCCTTAAAAAACTGACAGCTACTGTAGCAAGCGCACTGGTGAAAGCGTGACTCTTCCAAATCTTCTCTGAGAAATATGCAAAAGTGAAAGATGGTTTACAACACAAGTCCCCATTGTTCTTACAGAGTGGGTCATCTGGGAGTTCAGAGACCGAGTCGAGCACCCTTCCCCCACAACCAAGCTCTGTTTGCCACCCGGTCCACATCTGCTGCTGAAAGTCACAGTCTACTCTTGGTTCATTAGGCCCCCAAACAACTCAGCGTGACTTTTCATCAATTTCCTTAATCAAACCACACCCAGCCTCATCCAATAGGCCGTTGAAGGATCAGGATGGGCACGTCCATTGTCAGAGCACAGTTGAAGGAAATGACCCACTTGCAATTTCAGTGATTCCCTTGTAGCACTTCCAAAAACCATGTTCTACTTTCTAGCTGTTTTTCCTTTCGTTGCGTGTGCATAATTTGTGTACTTTTTTCCTGTTACAGAATCAGAAACCATCATCTGGCAACCAGCTGACTAGAAAAAACAGTTGAAGGGAAGTTACTCTTTCCACCAACAAGTGTTCAGCTGATGCCTTAATTGTCAAGAATGCAGATCTTTATTTTATATTGACCTCTTTATCAACAAAGTCAAAGTATTCGTTTTACCTAAACTATCTGTTGCAAAAAAAAAAAAAGAAGAAGAAAAAAAAGTTTAAGGTGAGATTTGATTATTCTGACGAGCCTAAGCCTGTGAGCTCTTGCTTTTAAAATCTAAAAAAAAAAAAAAAAAAAAAAAAATGTGAGTAAATCCAACATACCCAGTGTGTTAGATATCCAGCAGTCATGAAATCTTACTCTGACACAGATAAATCTATTGTTTTAGCTGAAAAATGTTTGTAGAGTTTGTTTGAAGTTTTTTCAGGTATGAAAAAGATCCCCATCTCTCAACATTCCTCAGAGGGATGAGATAATGCATTCGATATTTAACAAACTCCAAATTTATGTTGTGGGAAACTATGTAAATGTCTCTTTCTGTTTACAGAGTTTACTCAGTCTGATCCCAAGTGAGAACATTTTAGCTGCTCAGTTATCTTTTACATGCCAGAACAGTTTTCCCTAAATAAAAACTGCATTAAGAATTTACTACGGCTGGATTTCATTAAACACTGTATAAATTAGTTAACTGACGTACTTCCAAAGGCTTTGAAATTTGAAATTGCTCATGCTAAATGTTTTGTAATGTAATTTTATCATTGTTTCCATCAATTACAGCAGGCCAGCAGTCTTTACATTTTTGGGGGATGAATCAGAATCAGAATCAGAATACTTTATTGATCCCTGGGGGAAATTATTTTTTGTTACAGTGCTCCATTTTAAACCATGGGGGGGCTTTTCACCAAAAGAGAGGTTATTCTGGGAAATTTCTTTTACTCTGACTTATAACAGATTTTAATAAGACCTGTTGTAACCAAAGAAAACCCTGATGATTCACAGGGTTGTGTCTTCACATGTCTTGTTTTTCCCAGCCGAAAGTTAATGAGGCAAACATTTTCGCTTTAAAGTGAGAAACCAAGCAGCGAGTCCTTGTAGTTTAAGAGGCTGCAAATGGATTCATTTTGACCATAAAAGGATTACCCACCTGGTGATGTGCAGTTACATTTCTAGGGAGCTACAAGTCAAGTTACAGCATATGGTTACAGAAGGGTCTGTGGTAACACTATACCTATGAGCATTGAGTTAACGCAGAAGTACAAATCCACTGTAAAAATGGCCTCGGGTCCATCTACCAACCTTCGTGCGTTTCTTTCTGCATAAGATAAGATAAGATAAGATAACCTTTATTAGTCCCACACGTGGGAAATTTGTTTTGTCACAGCAGGAAGTGGACAGTGCAAAAGTTATGAGGCAAAAATTAGAATACAATAAGAATAAATACAGTACACAACTGTACAGAATAGAATAAAATAAAATACTATATACAGTAGAATAAAATAAATATACAATAAGATAAAAATAGAATACAAATACAAATACTATATACAACTGAGTAAAAATACAACGATGAAGTGTTATGAAACTTTTCTCCTCTTAGATGTGAGAACTACCACATTTTACCACTGACTCAAGCCTCATAATATCTATGAAAGGATCATGATTATATCTCCTCAAACAAACACTCCCAGTTGCTTTGTCTTGCCGTCACTGGAGGTCCTGTAATCTGTGACTCACATCTGACCAGTCAGAAGCAGGCTAAGGCACTGAGTAAGGTTAAATGACCCTCCAAAACTCCCCCGGATACTTGCAGGGCCTTGCCTAAACAGCACAACAATGTAACTAAGGAAGTGACTCACTGGTGCACATTTGGCTACAGTCTGCAGGCATGTCTGGAATTAACATGCCTGGTGAACATTAGCTGTGCTCTACTGCTGTACAAGATCAAATACATAGGTGTTTGTCACACCTCCATATGACACCGTTACCATGTCATTATAATGCTGTCTACAAGCCAAGACTGGTCAGTAATTAACACGAGTCACTTTATTAAAGCAACAACTAGATGGCCACCAACTACTACTTCAACCAACTCAGCTTGCTCAGGGAAGACAAAACACAGCCCGAGGCTGCTATTCCTTTACAGGAAGATGCAAGCAAGACCAATCTTGTCCAACTGGAGTGCTGGCGTCAACATAGCTGAATCACAGCTGTGGCCAAGGCTGAACAAGAGGTTCTTAAGAATCTGGTTAACCAAGCTGACCTAGATTTAAGTCATCCTGGATCTTACTATATCCTCAACCACAGTTTACAGTCCATAATGCAGTCTAACCAAACCATAGTCCAGCTGTGGTCTCTTCAAGATATTCTTTACAAGTCTCCCAGGGTGGTGTGGGTCTACAAAAGGGAAGTTCTATTCTCAGGACAGCAGACTAAACTTAAAGGCTGTTTAGGACACAGTGGGGGTGGCTTTAAACTTTGAGCCAAATGACCACATTGTTTATTCAAACCAGGCAGTTTCTGATTGATAACTTGGGAATTAAAAGCAATTATTTTACAAATCTGATGACTTCACAACACCACAATAACTACTACAACTTTGTATAACAAGAAGCCAAGTAAAAAACTGGAAAACAATTTAAGCCTCTGCTAAATATCTGATTTGATTCAACAAGATTAAGCTTTGTTAGCAGCTCCCTTTGAGGGACAAATCCCACTGTCCACTCACAGTTTAGCCTCCCACACTGCCCTCTTCAGTAGTACAAAGCGGCTACTTTTTGGCCTACTTTCAGCACAAAGCTCAATTTGAGATTTTATCGAGGAGCCTGCTTGAGGTGTAGCTTTAAACAAGCCAACATTTCACATGCTACAGAGCTGAACAAACAAAGAAACCAACACTGAACTAAAAACTAAACCGCTAGCTAGAGTTGCCGTTAATCCACACCCAAACTTTTTTTTAGCCTCAAGACACACATTCTTTGCTTCTCCCCCATCGTCATTGTGATTTCAGCCATGGCAGGCCAGTAAATGTCACAAATGTCGGTTAAAATAAAACCACTCACCTTAAGCCGATACCTTTGTGACGTCTGTGTAGATTTACAGTAACATTTGCTTCCAAAAAGTGTCCTCGTCAAACGGAATATAACCGGTAACTGAAGCGTAGACTAGCTAGAACTGTTTGGAGGGTCCGCTTTGTTTTAGCTAATTAAGCCGCACCGCTCGGACGTAACGTTAGCGATTAAAAACGGGCGGAGTTAACGTTTATTCATGTGAGCCTTCTCAATAATAGATAAGGCTCTTTGAGACCCCGCTCAACCAACACGTTACCGCCGTGAATTTGGTGCTGCTGGGTGTTTTTTCTATGCCCCTACTTCATAAACCTCTTCTTATTTAGCTCCGCCTACACAGGAACAACTGCGGCACGCAGAGGGGAAACGAACAACCACACAGGAGAGAGCAGTGAACCCTTTTTCACCCTCGATGCGGTGAAAAGTCACACGCACAATCTCGCAGGCTGTAGCCTTTGAAGTAAACACTCATACACACACATATGCACAGTGTAAAAGTAATTTACACTCAAATAATTATATTCAAAGGCAAATATCGTTCTTAATTTTCACACAAGATACATTTTTTTAGATTTTTGTTTGTTTGTTTTTCGCTTTTGATATGCCGATACCAGGGGCGTTTCGAGGAATTTTTCAATGGGGTGGCATTGGGTGGACTATGAACAAAGCAGAGAAGCCCCACAGCAAATCTGAATATTTGAAAAAGAAATTAATACGTATGTAAAAAAAAATTAAGTATAGAACATTGTGTGCAATATTTAGGCATGAATCACAATGAAAAGTGACACAATGCAATAGTTTAAACACTGTTTTGTAATGATAGTGTATTCATTCAACAGAATTATATACACAGTATTTTTAAAATAATTGCTTTATAACTTCTATTTCAGGCTACTTAGTAGTTCTGCACTATACTGTAAAGGTAAATACTCAGTTATAGCGTTATTTTACAAAAAAGATTTAAAGAGCAAACACAGAATTTTATAGGCTCATGCAATATTTTTTATTTGAAATGTAATCTAAACAAATCACAAGTCCTTGTATTAAGATACCTTCCACCAAACTATCTCAACTAGGAAGTTCATCTGCAGAGGGTTTTTGTTTGTTTGTTTTTAGCTCTGCTGCGCTTAGTTTCCCAGATTCTTCACTTCCTCTGTGAACAGTATGAAGATTAAGTCATTTGTCACCTAGACCTATTTCCTGTAAAAAAAAAAAAAATTTAAAAAAAGATTTAAAAAAAGAATGCTAACAGCTACTGTGCTTTAGTAGTCGTAGCAGTTCAACTTTTCAGCTTTGATGACCTCTCACTGACAGTTTTAGCAGTTACTTCTTATATTGGTCTTATATTGGTGTATAGCAGCTGATGCTGCCAGCTAGAAAACTGAGTCATGAAGTCACCAGCTTTATTAAACATCTTGTCACCACTGCACACTCATCTTGCTTCGTACCTTTGACAATCCATTCAGGAAGAGTTCACTTGGTGCTCTATTTCAGTCTCTGATTCATATGTGTGTGTGTGGGGGGGATCTAACATGACCACAGACTTCTGTAATTTGTTTTTCTTCATTTAATGGGGCACCACAGAAGAATGCAAAGAAAATTGGCGATGTTTGCATTTGCTGAACCAGTCTGGAGGATTCATAGTAGCAGCATGAACACACTTACTTCATCCTTATATATATATGAGAAATGAACACCAGAAAACTACATTTTGAATCATTCATTATTTGCATTGTATGCATGACGGTTGGTTTGCATGATAAGATGATAAGGATAATGTTAAGGTCGAGTACCATCAATGTTAGATGTCTAGCATAGATTTAAAATGCACTTGCACAAATAGAGTTGAAGTATTACTGGCCAGTTAAAGCCCTTAAGACTAAAAGACACATTTTAACCATACGGCATAACCATATTCTATAATTTCGGCACTTTATTTGCATTGCATCCATAGCCACTTTAGAATTACCCATTAACCTAACATAGATGTCCGGTAGAATAACCAAGAGAAACCACACAGGCATGCAGGCTATACAGGTAAAGGGCACAGCAGGGGTTCGAACTCAGAACCTGCTTGCTGTGAGGCATCAGTGCAAACCACAGTATAGTGTTACTCCAGGAAATAAAACTGCGGATACAAAAAAAAGAGGGTGAGAAAGTGGTGAAGTGGGTCCGATTTGGGCAGGAAACCTAAGTTGAAACAAAGCCACAAACTGAAGTTCACACGAAATCAGACTTACCTGGTGTGAGAAAGATGTTGTCATTTATGCAGGTCAGAAGTTGTATGAGAATAGAAACGGCGCGATCGTGGCTCAAGAGTTGGGAGTTCACCTTGTAATTGGAAGGTTGCCGGTTTGAGCCCCGGCTTGGACAGTCTCGGTCGTTGTGTCCTTGGGCGAGACACTTCACCCGTTGCCTACTGGTGGTGGTCAGAGGGCCCGGTGGTAGCCTCGCCTCTGTCAGTGTGCCCCAGGGTGGCTGTGACTACAATGTAACTTCCCATCACCAGTGTGTGAATGTGTGGATGACTGGTTGTGTAAAGCACTTTGGGGTCCTTAGGGACTAGTAAAGCACTATACAAATACAGGCCATAGAAATGCATTTAGTTTTTGCATCTGGCATATGATCGTGTCACATATAGTATTAATAGGGTCAATGCTGCCTCTTTGTGGGCAAAACACAACATAGCAAAGGGATGCTTGAAATTACTGGGAAAAAACAAACATCCATGAAATTTTTGTCTTTCTATAAACCAGTTCAGGGTTTTGGGTGGAGTAGACCAGATGCTCTTGAATACTGGTATCTAAAGCATTCTGAAAACAGATGTACAACATGATATGAATGACATTATTTTATTTATAAGCCGAGGGTTGAAAAAAAGCAAAGTACAAATATTTAGCTAAAATTCACAAAGAGCAGCAGCACAGTTGTTGTGACTTATTTCTCTATATAAATGATTATAAGTTACTATTTTTCCCACGCTGCACCACTACAACCAATCTAACGTTTCACCCACCTGCTCAATCTCAATTTACTGGTTTTTCTGTTTAGGTGTGAAGGTAACGCCATCTGTCTGCAATGAAGGCAACAATAGATATTTAATTTTTTAGAATTCACATTGTTTCCCCTTCTTTTTTTCCACAAAAGCGGACGTTCAAGCTGACTACATTAATTGGAATTCAAATTTAAGTTGAAATAAAGTTTCTATTTCCTTGTGTTAATATTTAATTATTATATTGAGATTTGCACCAAAGTTGTTGGTAGAAATGTCCTCCAAAGAGCTTTTCAGTTTTATACTTTGAGTTAGGGCTGTGCAATATGACCAAAATCTCATATCCCGATATAAGAATTCTATCATCCGATAATGATATAAATCACAAAAATGTAACATTTTCTGTAAATTCTGTGAATCTCGGGCAGCTCGACTTGTGTGAAGTGTTTCCAGCTGCGCGTCATGTAGCTGGAGTCGAGTGTTTTAACCGATGCATGAAACCATACATTTTTAGACATAAGTTGTAACAGCCGCCGTTTTCTTTGTGAGTATTTATTATACAGGGTGCTGCGGGGAACAGCCTGTTCTAGCGTTTGAGTCTAAGGTCTATTTTTTAGCACCTGGCGGCTCTTTTTTGCTTCTCATCCGTAAATAACCTGCTCTTTCACGTGATTCAGTTTATTTTGAAAAGTCTCAACAGGATCTTGAGCTTTATTGTGAAAGGTTTATGTGGAACATAAACAAGCAGACACGCGATGGTGTTACTGTCATTGTTGCTAACCACAATGCATAAAAACAGGCGCTTGTCGGTCTGTAGTGTGGTTATATTAAATATAAGAGAAAGAGAGAACTTTAAGAAATTAATATAGCCACTACAGTGTCCATCAAAACGATGAAAAAATATTGTCGTAAACAGTTTATTTTGCGACACCAAGAAACACACAATAGCGTAAAATGAAACAATAGACGTTTTTATATCGTTAGCCGATATATATCATTATATCGAACAGCCCTACATTTCACTGTCTGTACTTTTTCCACTTTCACTTGAGTAAAGAAGTGTGGCACTTCAACTTCTAATACAGTATTTTTGTAACACAAGTATTTGTACTTCTACCTGTGACAAATTTGTGTACTTTTGCCAAAAGATAGTGATACATTGCCTTTTTTATTGTTCATAGAAAATACAATATGACTAGATGTTTCTAAAATGAGATACCAAAAGTCTAATTGGGAAACTTTTTTCACTGTTTTATATTCTGCTACACTGTGTTCAAAAGGAACAACCTTTAGTTTGAAGGTGAACTTTCTTTGATTCTAGGTTGCTTTGTGCTTTTTAAGATTTTCATTTTTTGTACAAGCTGGATAATTAACAATCTTGAGCTTCGGTGTGCCAAACCGCATTACATGTCTTGAGCAATAATAAGACAGGCAAAGCAAAACTTACACATCATGTAGAGAGGGGTCTCACAGACCAATAGGAAAATAGGAAATTTTGTAGGCAACATTTGTGGTTACTTTTCTACAATGCCAGGATTTGTGTCCAGTATTTTTGATAAACTGACCTTCATCCAGCTGTAGCTTTAGCTTAATCACAATTTGTCCAGAAAAAAGAATAAAAGCCAGAAATTTTAACCCATCCCTGAAATCTTTAATGTCCCGTGCCTGGTGTGTTGGCAGCAACATGCTAAACCCTCTTGGTAACTCCTAAAGCAGGGGTGTCGAACTCCAGGCCTTGAGGGCCGGTGTCCTGCAGGTTTTAGATCTCACCCTGGGTCAACACACCTGAATCAAATGGTTAGTTCATATGAGGCATCTGGAGAACTTCAAGACATGTTGAGGAGGTAATTTAGCCATTTGAATCAGCTGTGTTGGATCAAGGACACATCTAAAACCTGCAGGACACCGGCCCTCGAGGCCTGGAGTTCGACACCTGTGCCCTAAAGTGTCCCGTAGGTAGTCAAAAGTCTCCCAAACAAAGTTAAAAAGTAAGGAGAAACACTGTGTTAACCGAGGATTTTCCATCATCTGAGGTATCCGGTCCTTGTCACACAGTGACGCCAAAATATTTTAAAGTAACATCTGCATATGACAAAATTGCTGCAGTGAAAACCCTTTTAAATAGAAATAAAGCTTTATGTAATGAATAGAAAATATATCTTTGATGTTAGAAAGAAAAAGCAGCTCAGCTTTTAATTAAAACATTTATTTGATCCAATTCTTTGGAATGTAATAGTCAATGATGAGAGTCTGAGACAACAGAGACAGATGAGTCTGAGTGTTGACCAGAAAGTCAAAGTACAAACAATACTATTAGTCACGTAAGGCCTCACTGCTTTCCAATGTTTTTTTTTTAACTTCCTCATTTCCTTTCTTTTTCTAGATTTGAGACAGCAAAATTACAGAAAACGGTACTGAAAATAAAACTTTTTTTTTGTCATACAAAGAAAAAAAATAAAACATTGGCACGTACATCAGTGACAGTACAAAAACACAAGGTGATATTATACCAAGTAAATAAAATTGTTACTTTTCAAAGAGACGCATATAAGCTTTTTCAAGAATGAAAAACATCTCTGTAAATTGTACATTTCAGAATTATAACGTAGTCTTCTGAAACCGTGTTAAAAAGAAGCAACAATAACACTGTCCTCTCTTCCCTCCTTCCTCTCTTTTTGCAAATCAACATCATAAACACATAGATTATTTATTTCTTTTTTAAATATATCAGTGCAACATTTGTTTTCACGTTGAGTGCTGCAGCATCCTTGTAAGTTTAAAGGGGGAGGATATCCTATCTGGTTATTTTTCCTGTTATGAATGTACAGGTAAAACTTTAGCAAGAAGATGAAGAGTTATGTGGAAGAATAAAGCATGAATGCTTCAACAGTCAGCACACTTTATTTGATTGTGGATGCTTACTGAATGGCTACAGAGAAAAGACAGTTAAAGATGGAGAACTGATACTTAGGTGAGCACTTCTCAGTTTGAGCTGGGTGATGTCTCATAATGCTACATTAAAAATAGGTAGAGTTACCACTCATGGTGCAGTAGAAACAGGAAATAAACAAGGCAAAATGTCAGTCAACCACACTACTGGGTTTCAATAAGTTTTGTGCATGTATATTTTGCCCCAACTTAAGGAGCATTAAGTCAGAATGTTCCCATTTAAAACAAACATCTGTTTGAGGTTGTCAGATAGTTAGAGAGTAGTAAAAAGTTTTCACCAACATTTTCTTTTTACGGTGTTTTAAAGAAGAGACCCATATAACAAGAAGTTCAGCTAAAAAGCTAAAGCACAACAAAGCAGTCTTTGTAGAACACTTGCTGTTCTTAGTTTTTAACCAGTTTTCGAAGATAAATACCCTGACTTTATATTTCACAAACACCAAAGTTGGTAAGTGTAAAGGTTTACTATGGTTTACAGTAAATAAGGCATTAAAATGCTCAAGCAAATTAAAGACCAAGTACAAACCACATGAAATAGAAATACAAAACCAAATCTCACAAAATAAACTCATTTTAAGATTTTTTTTTAAAGTGAAAACAATTTTAAATTTCCAGCTGTTCTTAATTATTCATTCCTATCTGAAAATGAAACCAGTCTGCTCAATAATAGATGCTGTTAGACCCTAAAGAGACTGAAAGAGATGCTTGAAGTCCATCACAAGGCTCCCAGACCACTGGGCACCCTTCTGCTTAAAGCTCTAGCAGTCTCATTGTGTGCCAGTGGCGTTCAAAAATAATCTTAACAATCCATCCTCAACTTGTTGTCAGCATCTTTATGGTACTGAGGTTACCCTGTACAAAAAAAATCCATCATCTCTTCTTTCAAGGCATATCTGATGCTTTTCTCCTTACTCTCATTTCCATGTCTGTAAAAACATAAGTGAAAACCAGGGAACAGTTAAATTCAAAAACCACAAAAACAACAGGTCTGTATCTCTTTGTTTTTCTATACATTATCAAAATCCAAATGATAAACAGTGACATTTCTTTCAGCATAGAAAGGATGCTGCAGCACTGGTGTCTTTCTCTATAAAGAGGGCGCTCAAATATATTAAAACCTATGTACAATATGTTGGATGTGTCGTGAAAATGAGGCATTCGGGGCTCCTACACATTTTCCATCTGGAAAATTCCATAGATTTCACAAGTTTTCCTAAATGTCGCCTAGATTTTAAAAGTGTGTCAGTGCCACTGTCATTGAGGCATGAGGATCTACAGAGCTACACCAACACATGTGATATTTGACAACACACTACAACATTAAAAAGTTTGTAGGTTTATTATCACAATGTGGAAACGTTATTTTTTTCCATTTTTTTTCACATCCGTGTAGGAACCCCAGATGGGACATTAGCTGATGGGAAAACAACCAGCAGAAAAAAAAAGGCAACAGAAAAACTGGAGGAAAAAAAAAAGGCACTGTCGGAACTAGACGCAGGTCAACAGGCAGGGACGGGTCCCCGCTTTTCACACACACACACACACACACACACACACACACACACACACACACACACACACACACACACAGATGCATGCTGATCATGTACACAAACATGACTGTAATGATACACACCTCTACAGTCAGACTACTACCCATACACACCTTATATACAGATGTGTATGAATGTGACACACACACACACACATAAACACTTTCATGCACACATGGGGACGGGGACATACGGCCAACAAGAGCCAGATATCACAATAGCATATTTCAAATAGTTTGCCTGTTCTGTGTAACAATGACATCTGAAACAACAAAAGAGGAAAAAACAAAACAAAAACCAAGCAAACAAACAAACGAAAAAAAAAACAAAAAACATTTTATCTTTCCAAATAATACTTTCATCTGAATTGGTCTCAACACCAGCATGTGATTACATGAAATCAACAAAGCACGCCGAAAAACAAATAGAATCCTTAGTTTTCTTCTTTTTTCTCTTTTTTTTTTGCTGTACAGATTCTTTATACACAGTGCCCCCTATTGGTGAGTCCCTTCCACTGCTGCTCCTGAGAAATAAAATTACATCGGCTCACTTTTCAGCCCACCCTGCCGTCCCATTGGTGGCTTCAGCCCTGTGTTCCACTTTCTTGATTGGCTGCATCGAACGTGTCCATGCGGAGCAACTGCAGCTCCGTCCCCGTTTCTAACTCACGCCTCTGAGTAGTTAGTCTGTCCATTTATCTTGTCCTTCTTTAGTTTCACACCATCTACCAGCTCAAAGTTATAGTTTTCAAGGGCAGATAAGTTCCTGTCTGTCATGCTGCCCTGTGAGCAGGCACAGTACAGGACAACACCGCAGATGGCGCCCAGGAAGACACCCAGAGCTGACATGGCAATGATTGTGATGAGGATCGGGTCCAGGGTCTTCAGCATGTTTCCTGGGCTGCCAAGTGGACTGTTTTCTTGTGAGTAGGTGTCCATGGCTGCAAAAGATTAAAAAAAGATTCCATTTAAAATATTCACAATAGAAACAGATTCTGACCCTGAAGCCAGTGTCAAATGTAACGTCAAAAAAGTCACTTCAGTGGATGGAAAGTTTTAAAATGTGTCTCTCAAATGATCCTAAATCTAGTCCCTGATTGTCCTAAACTCTGATTTTTAATGAAAGACATTTTTTTATTTAATTTTTTTGGTTGGAAAGCCCTAAAAGGGGTTGACTCTTGTTTACTAAGTGTAAATGTTCATAATTTTATTGAGTTTTGATCTCCTTTCTTAGATTTATGTAGGGAAAGCTGATGTAACTTCAGTGGCTACTAAACTTATAGTATTCTTACTATGTTATAACCAGGGAGGAAGCTGCAAATATATATTCATGTGTACGTCTTGTTCTTTGGTAAAGCGTATCTTGACGATAAACTACATCTGAAACAGAATCAATGCATGTGCGGGTCCTTTACTAGAGGCTTAAGGAGCTTGAGGGTCCTTATAGTATTTTTGATGTTTCTAGGACTGCACTCTTTTGGACAGAGATCTCGGAGGTCTTTCCTGGAATGTGTTGAACATTCCAGGAAAGAATCAGATTCAACACATTCCTGGAATGTGTTGAATCTGCTGGACCCATTCACCCAATTCGACTGGTCTCTGACCCAAGTCTTCACCATCCCTATATTTGCCAAGAGGGATGGTGAAAATTCCCCCCTGTGACCTATATGTCACTGCCTTGCTAATTATTTCTTTATTCCTGGTCAACATAAAAATGAAATCTTAGCTTTTAGCTATGCACTAAGGTTGCGGTTTGCTGCATCCTGCTGTTATGAACAATATCTCTTTAGAAATTCTATACACAATTTGTTGGGTTGATAGAGAGGAGCAGCCACACTCCCAATTAGAAACACTAGCTCCTGATCTGACTAAATGTATCAGAGTTGCCTTCTTCTCCATACGGAGATTTGCAGATGTGGGCGAAAGAGCAGAAGCAGAAAGCAGAAATCATCAAACTCGGCTGTTTTCTACTTCTGATATGTCAGAATCTACTGGAGCGTAATATTTATTTGCTATTTTGTCAATTGACAGCATTTTGTGTTATTGAAATTTTAGATTATAATAGCGATACATGGAAAGGCCACAGATATCTGAAGAGGAAAATGTGAGACTGAGAATATTGCGCATATTAATTTCATTAGAATTATGTTAAAATATTCTTGTAAAATCTGGGACTGTTTAGTTTCTGAGGTTGCTTACTTGAAGACCACAATTATTATATAAATATCACATTTACAGCAGTACAGTAATGAATAAGCATTTGGTATATGGGAGCACAACGACAACAACAACAACAGATGTAGTTCTTTGACATAAGTAAAACCAAACAAAATAACATGCTAACACAAGTCTGATTCTTATTCTGGCATTGACTGAATGTTTTTCTTTACCAATTCTACTTTGCAGAGACAGAGACAATGATTTAAAGTGCAGAAATGTCCAATAAAAACTGCATGCACTTATTTACCGGGCACCAAGATATTATGTTCAATACTTACGCAGAATGAAGATCTCTGTTGGTGGAGATGTAGGAGGTTTGGGATCTGGAGGATAAAAAAAAGATTCTCTGTTTGCATACAATGCAGAAGCAGGCCTACCAGATGCTGGCATTTCATATCTTTCTTTCTACACATTTTGGATGATGTCCCAGACAAAAATAAGAATATTAGACAAAAAATAACCAAAGTTGAGCTAATATTTAAAGCGCTGATTCGTTCCATTTCTTGCATTTATTGGAACAAGATATGTGTTAGGGTAGGTAATTTTTCCACCAACAGCGGTTCTTCTTTCATTGTAGTTGTTGAAAAAGGAGAAAAGGACTTTTCCTGCTAAATAAAGAGCAGAGTTTTTTTCATCTTGGTGCTTTTAAACAGGCCACGAGGGATGGATCTGACTAAAAAAACCAAGGGATACTGCACATTCACACGGTAGTGACATTCCACTTTTTTTGGCTTAACTAAAATATTTACTCTTAAATTCTGATCACATATTTAACTGGGCCGATCCCACACCTCAACCATAGCTACACTGGCCTCGCACAGAAAAAGCGAAGCACAAAACAGCAATGATGACGATGTTACGTAACATTGAAATACACACCTTTGCAGTCCTCAGCTCTGACTCCATCCATGATCTGGATGTTGTCCACAGCTATGTAGCCTAAGCTGCGTCGGTCTGCGATGCCTTCCACCACCACCTGCAAAAAACCACACAAAGTCTTTCACATGCATTTTCTCATACAGGACAACAAAAAGAGAAGGTTAATCATCCAGAAACTTTGCTGTACATAAGTAATTTTTTTTTATTTTTGTTGGCTAAATTGTTAAGGTGCAAACTGTAATCCCAACATCCAGAGTTTATTCTTTTGTTCCAAATCATACCTTTCTTTCTCTGCCCTTAACATACTTTCTGTTTGCACATAATGAAGGCAAAAATAACCCCGAAAATCCATCCTAATGGTGAGCCTATAAGGAAAGAATGTTCTGACTCAGGACTGACTTGTCTTATAGTTATCAGTAGTAGTGAATTTACAATCTCTCCCTGCTGTCATTTTAAGAGTCATTACATCCAGATTTATATTACCTGATAGGGGATGCTTGAGTGTGGCAGTATAACTCGTCCCTCCCTCCACCGACTGCCCTGATGGCCACTGAGCGTCCACAGGATCTGCCCCTCCTCTGTCTCCTTCCTGTGTTTGATGTGAAGCGCTCCTGCGTGTTCACCAACCATGTGATACCAGAACGCCATGCACAGGTCAGAGTCTGGAGAGGTGATGGGCAGGCTGGCCAACCTCGCCACCTTCTCTTCTTTGTCCTCATCTTCACCAGTTTTACTCGGTGTGTCCGAGTCAGTCAGCTGCACGTAAATGAAGTTCCCAGGTTGGCCTGCAGGGGGCAGCAGAAGACAAGGTAAGAGGTGATTGTGACATTAGAGGACTCCTGAAAGCTTTTCCAATGCGTTACTGCTGATATTATTCTTTTAAATACATCCCTGAATGTAAATATGCTGATATCTATACATCTTTAATGAATACACGCCTTAATATGACTGAGCGCAAACATCAGTGTGACAATAAAGGACTCATAAATCTCCCAAGCCTTCATTACAGTACATTCATTTGACTGCATTCAGCTGATTACCTTCCTTGTGGTTTGTCTAAACATTTAACTGTCTTTTCATAAAGTGAGTACTTGATAATGTCTGCGATACTGCTTAGCATCAAGCTTTCGAAACCCCCACACACATCAGATTCAAGGACCTCACAAGGTTTTCTCGTGAAAACAAAGGGCTCTCGCTTCAGGAGAAAAATCTGACTTGACATCACAAAATACTCATTTTTTATTAGTGATCTGGTTAAGTCAAGAAATCAAGGTGAAATCATTCATTTTAGAGCTGCTGCTAGTGCTGCTCCCGTCTCCACAGAAACATCCATCACATCCATCAAGCTTGAATGGAGAGAAGGACAGAGAGCCGAGGCATGTTGATGAATTTCAGTGCTATATGTCTTTTAAAAGTCAAGGATTTCAAGGCTGTTCGTTCCTTCTTCAAATTGTATTACAGCACATAACATTAAAATACGCCCATACAAACATATGTTTTGTTAGAAAAAGGCACAAGATGCAACTGCATCTTTTGTTCTTAAAAAACAAAGCAAAACAAAAATAAGTTGATTTAAATTCACACCATCTCTTCTTATCTTTTTCAAACATGGCTACTATTTTTGGGTTTCTTCCACTGTCTCATAACAGCAACCTTTCAACTTGAAGATAATTTTTTTTGAAGAGGAAGAAGCTGCAGGCAAACATTCTGGTGAGTAGGGCCGGGTAGTAAGCAACGATTTTGTTGGTGCAGCCAGAATACTCTCCCTGTGTGAATGCACACGATGACATGCACAACAATTTGGACCATTTTTGACAACTCTTCTCCATCAAACCCATCAGGAAGCTACAGCAGAACAGCATGCTTCTGATTCTGCTTATGATTAGATCCCCTGCTTTCAGCTGTGAACACTCTGGACTGTTCCATTGTAAAACCCGGTGAGAGATGCTGCTCTCATCAGGAAAAGATCCTTATTGGGAAGGTTGGGTCAGTTCAGATCCAGAAAATGTTTGCCGGCTGTGCTCCATGATGAGTACAGTTTTGATATTTATGGATGGGTTACTGCCTCAAGTGGAGAAGTTCAAGCATCTCAGCGTTTTGGAGGTGGGAGGTTGAGTTATTTTCCCGCCCACACCTGCGGCCAGAAGGTGCTGGTAGTGACCAAAAGAATAAGCTCTTGGATGCAAGCAGTGAAAGTGAGATTCCTTCTGAGGGTGTGTGGTCACAACCTTGGGATAACGGTCATTTGGTCAGTTGTTTGCGCTTCGCAAGGTGACCAAAAGAAAGAAGTTTGGGCATCTCTGCCTAGACTTCTGCCAGATACACTTTACAGGATGGACAGATGGACCTCTTACAGTAATTATTACCCAAATATGTCCTTTCGGACCTTACAGGGACTTAACATTGTGGCATGAGTGAGTGGCTTGAGCCTTTTCATGTGTATAACAGCTCATAGAGCATCAGGCCTACTTAGCTTTGTGATATATTTCCATATTCACAAAGTTTTTGTCCTTCAAAGTAAGAACAAGGTTGGGTGTCCAGTGGGAATTTCTTTTTACATCATAGGCATGTTTTTCCTCATTTCTTTAAACAGAAAAAAGGCAGAGTTGTGAATTTACAGCAGCACGGGGACTGTATAGTGTTATTTAAAGCTTTGTTGAAAATATTCCCATTTCTAGCACAAGAGGTTTCAACAGACTTTTCAGCAGATGCATAGTAACATCGAGAGCTACGGAGCACTCTCCCAAAGCATCTGTCGAGTGCCACTAGTTCAAAGAAAGAGAGAAAAAAAAAAGTCAGCACTCATCACCTACCCATGTGGTCAAGGGGTGGTCCTCTGTGGACAGCGGGAGCCCCGTTGGCCTGGATGATCCACTCAGCTCCCGTACCGGTCTCTCTGGTCCAGCCGCAGAACGACGAGAAGTCAAAGTTACAGGCGAACCACAAGTAAGCTGTAGCAAAGAGACACAAAAACACTCCTAAGAATCTCATACCTACAAAATATAACTGAAAATTTTCCCCGTAATCAATAATCAGCTATTAGTAAGCACAGTTGTTGTGAGTTCAGTCCTAGTTTTGGAAGGTTCTCTATTCAATTGAATTGAATTGAATTTTATTTATATAGCGCCAAATTACAACAGCAGTCCTTCAATCTAAGGCAATATATATTGTAAGGTAGACCCTACAATAATACATACAGAGAAAAAACCCAACAATCATATGACCCCCTATGAGCAAGCACTTTGGCGACAGTGGGAAGGAAAAACTCCCTTTTAACAGGAAGAAACCTCCAGCAGAACCAGGCTCAGGGAGGGGCGGCTCTAAGACGCGTGTCTTAACTATATTTATTCCTATCTTTGCTGGTACATCAAGCACTTTAAAGACAACCTTAAGGAAACAGTAGCCCTTCATTTGAATCCCAAATGCTGAAGTAAACAGCTCCTATCTGCTCCTGTAAACCCTTCCTGAGAACTGAATCAAGTCCCTGAAAAGCTGCTATGCTATGTGACAAACTGCTTAGGTTTTTAAGTGAAGAGGCGTACAGCTACGATCTGGTGCTGTGTTCACTGACCAATCAGTGTCATTCAGGAGGAGGTAAGGGGAGATGGCCTGAAAAAAAGGACAGCAAGTCTCGTAGCATTCCTATCAGGAAGCTGTTCCTGCTGTCATGTGCTCTCCGAGTATAAATTGTGCAGCCTACAAAAGGCTTGTGCAGATGGGGTGAGACAAACAGAGAGACCGTTGTGACTGTATGTACAATGTGCAGCGCTGGAGGGCATTTTCCTCCACATCCTCAGCAAGATGTCAGCCCTGATAGAAAACAGTATCAAGCACGTCCATATGTTTGGGATCAGCACTTTAGGAGAGAGAAACCGAAGAGTGGAGGGACCACGGAGCAGGGCGCGGTGCCACCAACATCAACGGATGTGGCCCCCTTAAAAACCCAAACAGAAAAAACCCTCCCTTTTTCCTCTGCCTCTGCCAGCAGTTGACGGGCGGTATCGGTTCACCGCAGCATCCAAATAAATGCAAAAATCTCTCAACAGTGGACATGTTTCTGAGAGGCTAATAGGATGCAGAGATGACCGTGGAGCTACACAGTAATACCCACCTTACCCACCCACCCACCATCCAGCAACCCCAAGCTGTCTTCACGCGATGCTTCAGCTCAGCTAATTGAGACCCAAGAGGCCTTTATTCTTCCTCCGCTGCTCTCACTTCACCTCCCTCTGTTCCTCTCTTTTACCTGCACTCTCCCTTTCTCTTTTTGCCTCTTTATCCTCCTCACCCAGCCTCCCCCCCACCCCCCGCTTTATTTCTTTTCCCCCCCTGTCAGAGCTGCCATTTTTTTTAACCTTTCTGCCTATTCATTCCTCTTCTTCTCAGCCTGTTTGCTCAAAATGAGTTGCATTCAGTGTACTCACAAGGGAGGGTGAACTGTGATGTGGTGCTAAAATGTTCACCCAGAAAAGAAAGCCATAAATGACCAAAACAGAGCGCTGCAGTTGGCTTTAAATGCATGTGCGGAATCACAACATCAATGTTTCTCGTTCCATTAACACCTGCAGTTTTTTCACACTATCTCACGAGTCTAATGCCACTCTCTTTTCTGCTGTTGTTTCCACATCTGTAAAGTGCAGTTTTATAGATGAATGATCATGAGTTTCAACCTCAGACACTCTTAGAAAGTTTTAAGTTGTTTCTTTATAACAAAACGCTATTTAAACATTTCCAGTGGGGTTTAAGAGAAATCTGCAGGCAAAGGAACATGAAAAAATGACATTTATGCACAAATATCTTGACTTTTTTTTCCTATTTTCTTTCCTTCTTTCCTTTCCTTTATCCTTCCCCTTGCTGTTGAAACCTGTAGAAACCTTTTCATCGATGTAAGAAGATTTAACCCAGAGAAATATATAGCGATGGCACCTCAAGAATCAGACTATAGAAATTTACTAGCAAATCCAGTACCAGTAAAAGTAGTGGATGCCCCACCCATATGTCCAGCATAACTTAAAATGTTCAATTCTTGAGTTTTAACTATTTCTTTTATGATTTTTCAATATATTTATTCATTTTTTGTGCATAGCACTTCATGAAAACTTTGATTAAACAGATTTTTTGTGTTACATTTAAAAACTGAGCATAGAGACAAGCTACAAATACAAGCTCAGCTGGTATCAGCTGATAGCCTTCCAATTGCATCTAGCTGGCAGATGTGGCGCAGCATTTAAGCTTGCCTACAGGTGTTGTGCATCTTCAAGCCTCCGCGATCTGTGCTGTGCAAATTACTACACAGGGAAATAATCGTCTTTTGACTACAGCTGGTCTGGCGTCAAAGATGAAAAACACTGACGAAAAAAAAAGTCTTTGCTCTCTCTTTCACTCTCTTCCTCTCTCTCTCTCTGTAAATATATAACCTAATAGCACGTGCGTCTGTTCTGTCTCTCTCTGTAGTCCGCTAGTGCCAGGGTTCAGCAGTGTCAGGTTCATTTGTGAAGTGGGGCCATGAAAAAGCTATTAACTCTAATGGAGGTCAGCTTCACTGTTCTTCGCGACCGTGGTCAGTACCGTTGGTGACACTGAATAATGGGTCCATTGGCTGAATTAATGCACCGATCTGGCAAAACCCGAGCAGCGCTTTCACATCTACAGCTGCCTGTAAAATGGTTTAACTTTGCTTTAAATGAAACACATTGTACGGGGAAACATGGGAGCAGATTGGGGCGGAAATGCTCACCTGGCATGAACTCCATAATGGGGTTGGTGGACGTGGTGCCTCCTGCGAAAGACAGATGGGGCAGTCAGTTTGGGGTCAAAGGTCAGAGAGGGATTTCTCACCCACACAGATGCCAGCACAAACACAACATACCTGCTTTTATGAAAAACTAGTACCAGGCATTCAAGCCAAACATTTTAACTTTAAGGTTTTAGATTTTTTCTTTAGCTTTTTAAATCCTAGAAAAGAGGCCTAATGCTTAACGTGGCTGTAAATAAAAGAGAGGATAAAGGAGAATCGGAAACAAGGATAGTCAGACAGCACTAAAGAAAAGCTAATAAATAAATAAAGCTGAACAGAAAAAGACCAATTCAGTCAAAACTGTAGCAGCTAGTGAGAAGATAAGGGAGAATTTCTCATGATCCAATTCCAACTGGGCTTCATTAAAGCAGAAATTAAATCAATAACATTTAAAGGAAGAAAGAAGAAAGGCTTTTATTCCCGTGTTCAATCCTTTTAGCTTTTATTGCTTTGCATTTTAATTTGGCGAGCTCACCGAGACGGAGAGCGAACTAAAAGGAACCGAGTTTCCGTGGTTTACCTTCGTCGTATTCGGGGGTCTCGGTTTCAGTGATGCAGTCCAGCCGTCCATCTTCACACTCTATAACTGCTGTAGTGCCGGGGTTGGTGATCGGTGCTGTGGTGGTCGCACCAAATGTGGTCATGGGAGGCGTAGATGCGAGTGGGGTGGTGGGAAGTGCTGTAGTTGTTATTTCTGTGGATGAAGATGAAGAGACAGGAAGTGTGAGTGACTAGAATGGATTAAAAAAAGGAGATGAAAGAGTGTCAAGAACTGACCCCACCTCTCGCCCTATCAGTGCCCTTCATGCACGTTTAAATGCAGTTTGAGTGTCAAAGGGATATAGCCTGTTTGGCTCAGTAATCGCTAGGGTGATCTCATATGAGGCACAACTATACTAGTTTCATTTTTTTAAGTACTAAGACATCTCCAAAGTTGTGTCGTCACAGGCGACTGAGGCCCAGGAGGTGGGGGGCTCATCTACCAATCATAAGTGCTTCTCCAGTGTCCACATGTGTGGACATTGAAGAAGCCCTTGGGCATCCAACAAATGTGAGGATGCTAGTTATTAAAAAGCACTAAAAAAAGAAGAAGTGTATGACTGTGTGTGTGAATGAGTGAATGTAGCTTAAGTAGAAAAGTGCTACATAAGCACCAATCCAAAGCTGAAACCAAAGCCAAAATAATTCACTGATTTCTCAAAGCTAATTAAAAGCTAGCAATTTTTCTTTGACAGCGAACTCATCATCTACTGGGCAGAGAAAAAAAGTCTTAAAACACTCAGTGAATAATGATCGGCCTTTAGTGATTCGTTAACTGCTAAAGACATACTGAGACCAAAAATATTTTGCCGCTGTCTTACAGTTCTTTCCTTGGGTTTCTGCTTGATAATTACACAAAGCGCTGATGGAAAGAAGCAAAACTAAAACAGTTTGGTTCCAGTCTGAGTCCCTCTCATTTACTGGAGCCAAACTCGAAGGATGCAGGACCGATCATCGGTGACAGACTTATGAGTCCCCCTGGAGTTGTGGGTTCCTGAGCATTTGCTTAGTTTGCTCTGTTTGTAATCCTGCCTTAGATGCAGTTTACAATTCACGTATATTCTAGTGTACAAATCAAAGAGCGTTATAGTCTGAAAATCTAACTTAATAGCTGTAATATGAAAGCTGCTTGAACTTGTTTTAAAATGGAGGAAAACTACTGCTGACAAAGATGCCAAAGAAAAAGAAAACTTAACTTTTATTTGGTAACTAACAAGTAAGAGGACCCAATCACCTCCTACTGCGGAGACAGGCGTTCTCAGTGGGATGCCACTGTGTCTCGGTCTTGTCAGATACCCACTGGGGGAAAACTGTTAAAAACCTGTTGCTTTTTCATCTGCTATCAGTCTAATTAAGTTGATTTTCACAGTTTTGCGATCGTGGTGGAAACGCAAACAGGAATGGGCACAAAGGACTTTTTGATTTTCTGATTTATTTCACGGTGCTTCTTAAAAAATGAAGATTAAAAATAACATGGAGCTGGGCAGATCGCGTCTACTCTGCAGACAGATTTACAAAGAAGAAAAGTAGCTACATGCATTAAAAGCTTTTGACAATATAGTCGGTCTAATTAACTTTAATGTCATTTTTTGCAGTGAGCACGAAAAAGAAAATGACTGAAAAGAAAGTTTCAGAGGATTTTTGGTCTAGAAAGGAGAATACTTAGGAGAAACTAACACATTTTGTCTCTTTTATATGAGAATTCAGAGTCATTATAGCGGACCTATTACGCTTTTCCATATATACTGTTACAAATGGTGTTCCTCCTATTAAACATGACAAAACATAAAAGTAATCCCTGTGAGTCTAATGCTCAGGCCTCAGACTGCTTTCAATGCCGAGTTGCAGACAGTATTTTTTCTTTTATGTTTGCTCTGTCTGTTGCCGGGCGTGTGGCAGGCAGGGAGTGGACCCAGAATGCAGGACTCAGCATACAGATGTAAAACTCCAAATCATAAAATTATTGCTGGTAATCAAGAAACAAAAACCTGAAAGACCTGAAAGAGTTTCCGAAAACATTAGAGCACTTATGCAAATATGTGATGTCTTGATAAATCGAGCAGATATTAGAAGTTTACACAGCACCATTCTCGCATGAAAATATCTTAAAAGTTTATTTTGTGACCCAGAACTCTGTGTTCCTCCGCCACTGCCTCGTTTGAGTTTTGGACAAAATGGATTCTGGGATATTGCATTTCGTCATTTCGAGCTGATTGGAGACCAAAACAGCCAATCAGATTTTTTTGCATCCAAGTCTGTGATTGGCTGGTTTTGTGGCACAAATTTAACGGTGTACAGAAAGAGTTGAGCGCGCACGGGCAGAAATGTTGAGAGCGCGAGCAACACAAATGCAAAAACTGAGCGAGAGGGGCTGCTATTGTGTGTGTGTGTGTGTGTGTGTGTGTGTGTGTGTGTGTGTGTGTGTGTGGATAATAGCAAAAACTGAAATACATTTTTTGCATGCAGCAATGAATTTTGTTCACTCAAATTTAGCTTTTCTTCGCTCAAAATAAATTTCTCCTCAAAATGCAACACTTGCACCTGCAATTTTTTTTTTACGTGCGCTCAGAATAGTGGCACAAAAATAACGCCATAGGAATTGGGCAGAGTGAACACACCTGGGAACACAGCTGAATGGAATCCCACTGACCAGGGCAGTTTCAAAATAAAACAGGAAGTAACACACTGAGAGTCAGACTAAGACATGTGGACAAAAGATGAAGGAACTTGAGAGCACAGGAGACAGGACTGGGGAGACTGAAGGCAAACAAACACATAGACACTGAAGACCGACTGGAAGTAAAAAAGGGAACAAACAAACAAGAAACAAGAATTATTAATATAAATAGCAAAACTATGAATCATAAGTCCAAAATGCAGGGGCATAGACCCAATAACATACCAGGATGCTCTTAATATGGTCATTAACATGATCTTTAGTTTACCACGGGCCAGTCAGAAGAAAGTTGTCTTAAAGGGAGAGCGAAGAAAGCTAACACAGAGGATGAACTGAAGGGCTGCACCAACACCCAGCATAAGTTTAAATAAAGATGATTTTGACTTGTGAATCATGCAGAGGTACTCTAGTCGACTCTCCAGATGAAAATATGGAGTTAGAAATAAGCATAATAGGTTCCCCTTTAATGAAAAGTGATTTAAGGTTGGATACAGCGCTCTCATTAACTACAAAACTCAAGTGTCTTGATTTCTCGGAAGGTTGAGAGCTGGCACTTTTCCCCCCATCAAGTACCAGAGTAATAATGACAGAAACTCTTGTATCTTGTTAAATTCTACTCTGCAGTCAATGTGTGGTGATGTGTTTTTATGTAAATTAAACAAATTGAACTTGCATTAAGCGTATGCAGACTATGTGAAAACCACAGATGGTCTGCATATAATTAAACTTTGTAAGGAAACGTGTCTGCGACATTTCGAGTGGGATGGAGGTTTGCTCTTACAGAAGCGTGGATGTACGCGTCGAGCTGATTTAACTCGGAGCTCGAGGCAAAACATCTGATTAAGCTGCTGAAAGTGATCCGCAGGAATATCGTTGAGCTTGTTAGTTTCTCTTCGCTTGTGTTTGTCTGGGCTCGAGTTGGCATCTTGATGTTCTCGTGAAAAGAGAGGGAGACTCATTAATGAAGCGCGGCTCTCGGTCTAATTAACAAAAACCTGTTTTCAGTTATAAATGAACTGCTAGTTGATGCTTGGTATATCCGACACCGTACATTTCTAAAGCTTTCGACAATAGCTTTAGCACATTTTATTTATTTAATAGCACAAATTTTGCTTGTTTAGCCCTTTAAGGACCACTTGAGGTCATTATGCACATTTATGAAGCACCAAACTGCCTCAGCGAGCTTCTCTGTTCCTACAAGAAAGCTGTGATTTGGATAATTGGATATGACTGTGAATGTCTATGTACCACGTTTTTATATGTATCCACATGGTTTGCATGTATTTTATTAAGTATGTGTGCACGTGCTGCAAGCAGTGGGATTAAAGTGTCTGTGTCATGTCTCCTGCTGCAGTGTGTATTGCAGTGACCCCCCTTTAACTAAAAATACACTAAAGTATCAGTTTAACTTAATAATGCCACACCATCATCCACCACATACTGTACACAGTGTTGTTTAAAAACACATGTAAAAATGTGTGGATTGTTTTGTGCGATTATCTCCCAGCAAAGTCTACATAAGTGGAGGAGTGACAAATTAAAGGAAAAAGTGGAAATCAATTTTGTGGAACTCGAACTTGGGGAGGACATCAGACTGTTTCGTGATGCTGCAGTCTATGTTTGTTTCCCTGCTACGCTCTCGTTGTTGCAGTCACGATAACAGCTGGAGGAAGCATCTCAGAAACAAGACAAATTCTGTTTTGCATCTACTCTGTTCAAGTTTGTTTGGCTTTTTTTTCCCTACAAGTACATCGAGTTCATCCGCATCATTTCACGCTGTATTCCAATTGGTTGGTTCATAAATGTGAGCTTCAGCAGCAGTTATTTTGGCAGATGAGCGTCCTAATTTAATTTACTTTGGCTGCAAAACTGTTGCCTTTCTCACTGAGTGACCTCTGCTTTTAAGGAGTGACCAAGACTGTGTCTTTCATTGATAAAAGAAATCCGTCCATCGACCCATCCTACCTCTCCAACCTGATAATCGACATGCTTGTGTGACTTGCCACACAGACTTTTGATTTTTCAGTCAATATGAACCCAAAATGAGTAACTAACCCCTAAAACTCATCAGGAAGGTGTTTACAGAGGTCCAGACAGAAAGCTGTTTTCTCATACACCTCAATAGGACTGGAAGTCCTTTTCCAACCACAGGTATCGCCCTCTCATGGCCATCAGACAAAATGCAGGTTTGAGGCACTTTCACACTGGCTTCAGGTGTTTAGACTTGTTAAGATCTGGTGACTCCAAAGATTGAAGATGATTTACATCACTGCTGCACTCCCAAAACTGCTCAGTGACGGTTTATTTCTTATTAAGGTGGGCACTGCCATCTTCCACTCCCACTCAGAACAACTTAAAAAAGAAACCCAAACCGATTTGCTGTGATTTTCCCGGCCAAAAAAACAAGTGCACCCTAACAATGCCAGTAAAATGCCCCCAGAGTGGAACAGAAGGAACTCAGCCCCTTGCTGTAAGGGTCAAGGATTAATGCTTTTCCTTTAATATGACCCACATATGCCCACATGCAAACAGACCTACATGGTAGATCATTTGTCAAAAACAATGAGTCACAGTCCATCTGTAACATGAGTCACAAACTGTTGCATTCACAAGCATATCACTAGAGTATGTGTCAGCTGCGGATATTACTGTAGGTTGGACTCCGCACAAGAAAGTGTGTTTACTGTTTTCATCTAGGGAAGAGTAGGATGTTTGTTTTGCATATGAGCTGCTTACTTTTACTGGATTTTAGTTGAGGAGCAGTATTAAAGTTAATGGTTTGCACAATTAGGTGTGCAGGTACTGTCGCTGTCTCCGAGCTGCTTCCCTGTTGACTGGGAAACATTTTTCTTTGAAGGGAACGTGAATACAAAGAAAAAACAATTAGCTGTTGAGAGATTTTAAGGTTTTCAAAAATTCAGTTTAACATGGTTGATTTAATTGAGTTGACAGATCTAAGATGCCCCGCGTACTTCTCTCATCTCTTTGTCTTCTCCGTCCTTTAATCAGTCTTCTCCTCTCTCGGGCTCTCACGCACAGTCCTGCGTGGTTTTGCTGATTCTTATCATTCTCCCTACAGTGCAACCAGATACTCCATCAGAGAGCCTGCTTCCTCCCTTCATCTGTTCCTTCCTCACCTACTGTGAGAGGTCAAACCCTTCCTCCCTCTCTTCCTCTCCCTTTTTCTCCCACACACCCGTCAAGCTCTGACCACTGCAACAGCAGAGATAGTACCCTGCCACGGCATGCGTCAGCCTTTTCATGTGCTCACACTCTCTTTCTGCCTCTCATTACACCAACCAGCGTGAAGTGTAAGCAGTTTACTGTTTAACGGCTGACTGAGGCCAAATACTGTTTGCATGTCGAACGTTTTCAAAGATTTCATTAGCGTTTGCCTGAGTCACTGTTATAAATTATCCTTATTTATCTTATCCTGGGCTTTTGTGCGTGCCTTCAGTCTGAAACGAGCTGCTTTAGCTCCCTTTCCCTCTTTCTGAGGAAGCTTTCTTCTGATTGGCTGCCCCTCGCAAACAAAAAGATTCGACAAGCAGTTTGAGTGAGGTATCTGTCGCTAAAATAACCATATACATCTTTACATTGTTACCATCTGTTAGCCAATGAGCGTGCGGTTTCATACCACAGGTAATCCTCAATTTTGAAACACAGTATGGCCAAGATTTGCCACACAGACTTTATTTTTCAGTCAATATGACCCAAAATGAGCAACTAAGCCCAAAAACTAATCAGGAAGGTGTTTACAGAGGTCCAGACAGAAAGCTGTTTTCTCATACACCTCTATCGGACTTGAAGTGTTTTTCCAACCACAGGTAATGCCCTCTGGTGGCCGTCAGGCAAAATGCAGGTTTGAGGCACTTTCACACTGGCTTAATTTTTTCAACCTTTTCCGTCTATGGTGACAAAATCATGCTTGAAATCAAGTGTTTAAAGCTTTTGACTCACATGGATTGCTGTAATGTAATCTAAGGCAAATGGTTTTCAAGAGTCATGTGCGATTTAAAAGAAGCAAAAACTGCAGATCAATAGATTTAGAACTGCCGCAGCACGTCACCTGCTCTCTCTCTTAAAGAGGCTGAAGAAAAAAAAGGATTCAAGTAATGTTTTTAACGGTGAACTTCATTTGAGGAAAAAACCAAGCAAACTTTAAATATACCTGCTGTTTTTATGTTTGCCTGCTTTATTTCATTTAACACCTTAAAGTAAACTGAATAACAGAAAATGTGAGAGAACGATGCACAACAACAGAGGCGTAAAGTTTGAGCTTTCTTGTTAGTACGATGTTTTAAACATGAGATAAAACATGCGGCCTAGAGATGTAGTCTGAATGTTTGTGAGTGTGATGACTGAGATCTAAGACTCAGCCCAGATACAAAACATTTACTGTGCGTGTGTCCCATTGTGCCTCACTGTGGGTTTTTTGTTTCCTTCTGTCAACAACCCCAACGGTAAATTCCGTCTTCCTGCAACGAGTTTCTTTGCAGTTTCTGGAATTCACCTTCTTTTTTCTGCATGCTATTTGCTATGGTTTATGAAAGCTCAGTGCCACTTTCAAGCAAGACCAAGCCTGCCAAAGGCAGAAACCACAGGAGTGTGTAATATCAGGATATTAAACTGCAACATGCTGTTAAGTTTTCCAGTGTAATCTGATCCAGTTCAAACTTGCTCCACATCACAGGCTTAATGCCATTCTTTATATCTTTGTGGCATACTGCAGAACGACGGACTGATAGATCTGTTTGTGGTAAAAGGGACTCACCCTCCAGTTCGCAGCCCAGCAGCTCTAAACGGAGGCCCACGCCCTCGTTGGTGGCTCTCTCCGGATAGATCCTGATCAAGCGGGTAATAAGTGGACCTATGGATCTTAGCTCCGGGGTGTCATGGTTCTGATTCCCCAAAAATACCTGAAGAAATAAAGGTATTGCACAGATTTAGGCCTTTACATATAAACAAGGGATGTGATTATGAAATGAATGCGATACAGCTGATAAATATCGACCACTGACAGCGGTAAACATCATCTGATCTGCAGCCCTACATAAGCTGATATAGATTTTTGGTGGATATATGTTTGTGTCCCTGAATCAAATGACCATAAAGTTGGAAAGCATGCTTTCTGATCTAACTTGTGCAGCTTTATAGTTAAGTCGTTCATAATTTTACCTGTAATTATCACCAGTGTATAGAGTCTAAGGATCTTTCTGATATGAGATGCATGAAATTGCATCAAAGAAGTAAACGTATGAAACTGGTATGAAAGCTCTGTCATTTACAGAGGAAGGTACCAGTATAACTAATACTACCAAGCTATTCTGAACACTCTGCAGCACTCACTGCTGTAAAGCCCCATCCTCGGGGCTTTGATAAGAATAACAGAAAAAAAACAGCGTGTGCTGTCTCTGATCAGGCATTACTCTGTTTGACAAGGAGCTGAAACAAAATGAAAGGAGGAAATCAGATCCAGAGGCCATCCTTTCATATTTTCAGCATGGAAGCAGCACAGATGAA
This sequence comes from Astatotilapia calliptera, assembly GCF_964374335.1. Lineage (NCBI taxonomy): Eukaryota > Metazoa > Chordata > Actinopteri > Cichliformes > Cichlidae > Astatotilapia > Astatotilapia calliptera. The sequence goes on along the minus strand of NC_137439.1, from coordinate 8,049,602 downwards.
AATGGTTACAGTCACACCGGGAACCAAGTGGCGGGACACCAAACACCAAACGCACGCCTGCATGTCTGAAGCGCTGCGGTTTCCTCGTGCCTGATTTATTACAGGCTGCAGAGTGGCAGTATAGCTGGAATTATAATATGAAAAGTTTGTGTATGGACATAACTGTTACACTAAAGCTGTTCCATCTTTGCTAACACCTTAGCATGTTCTGGTATGTGCTGACTAAAAGTGGCCTTTCATAAGAAACTAAAGGCAAAACTGTTGCAGCTCTTAATGTCTACATGTGCAAATGCACAAATTGTTAGAGTTCCTGGGTCATCGGCCCAGTGTTTTGTGGTTTTGGTTCTTTGATTTTGTTTATTTCATTATATTATGGGTTATAGGTTTATTCTTAGTTTAGGTTTTCTATGTGGGTTTTGTTAGAGTTTTAGTGTTCTGGTTTTCTGTCTGTGATCCATAGTTGCTGTCTCCCCTGTCTGCTGTATCCCCGTGTCAAGTCTGCGTCTCTGTGTTATGTTTCCTGTTTTACTTTGAAGGTCCATGTCTTATGTTAATGTGTCTGGTTTTGCTTCCTTTGTCTCGTTAGGCCTGAGTTGCCCCAGCTGTGTTTCCCTCCTGTTTGCCATTCCCTGATTGCTCCCCCCGTGTATTTAAGCCCTGTGTTTCTCTGTGTCCATGTTGCGATCCACCCTCATCTTGCTGTGTAAGCTTATTTTGTATTCTCAGTTTTGTTACCCTTTTGAGTTCATGTCTGTCTCTGTAGTCTGCACTGTGGGTCCTTTTCCTGCCTGCACACAGCCGTTCCATAACACAAATGTTATGTTTGTCTGCAGGTACGCATAAAATCCAACATATATCTGATGAGTATACGAACCTGCTAGTTTTAAAAAAATTTCCTGTCAGAGAGGGTATCCTTATATGGTCATATCAGGCACAGAAGCCCCGCCCACATGCTGTTCAAACTTTCAGAGGGGCAGTCAATCAGCAGAAGAAGAAGAAAGGAGGAGGAGTTTAAAAAAGGACAAAGTAAGGGGCTGCACGCAGGGGAAATTCAAGAAGAATAAGGATTATTTTAAATTGAGAATCATGGAAAGATTTTCTGGTAAAGAATTAAAAAATGGATCTGGAAATTAGCTTCTGGTCCTCTTTAAAGAATAGTGCCACAATGGAAATTACAGTAGCCTTTTAGTTTCTTTAGACAACACTGTGGCACTTTTACACTCAAAAAATGAGTGATTTGAATTTGCATGCTGGGAGGTTACACTGTTACCACTGTAATTGTAATCTTAAAATCCATTACAAATGTGGTTCCTGAAAGCTAATCATCCTTTACTTGTGTGTTGTTGTTGTTCTTGTTGTGCATCTTCCAGGACTTCTGTTTGTGATTAGACAGAATAAGCCACCTGCACATGTTATACAACTCTATATACGCTCATCTTTATGCACGAACATGCACTGTACGTACAGAGTACGTGCTTGTGCCCAGGCACCTTTAAACACACGTACCACTGAGCCTTCCTGCCTCGTCTTTTGAAGCGTTTTTTATAAAAAGCTACAGGAAACAGAGCGGAGAGGCTGACGGGAGCATCTAGATCTCCGTCTGCAGTAAATCAGCAGGAGTCTGATGGCCAGCTTCGCCCTCCGCCCTGCCATCTGGAAAACATAGAGGAGGATGTCGCACCAGCAGGGCCAGCCGAGGAGGGGAAGAAGGGTCTCGAGAGCAACGACATGCATTTCCTTTTTGCAGATTGGAATTACAGTTATGTTTACAGAGACAGAAAATTACACCAAAATCGTGACTTGTTATGTTTTCTGTCATCTAAAGGACAAAAAGAAAAAATCCCAGCAACGTGAAATATACTTAACAACTTAAAGTTACTTGTATATTAACGTTTTTATCGGCTTCAGTTCAGGACTACACCCTGCACTCTGTTCTAGAGCAATAAAACTTCATTTAGTTGCAGCAGTTTTGTGGTGTCATTAAGCCAAGAAAGTGCTAGAAAGCCGATCGATGAGGGAATCAGTAAGGTATGACCACTAATATTTTTGTAACACAGACGTATCGACACGTTTGATCAATACGCGTCTTAGAGGCTCTGGTGCAGAGAGAAGCGAGGGACCTCGGCACAAAGCTTGGGCGAATGTGAAAAATAAATAAATGCGTGGGTGGTCGAGCAGCAACTCCCGCCGCACTTTTTTTGTGTCACCGAATCCTGCTGTGATGATTTCCCACCCCCCAATAATGCCGCTTCAGTTTTTTACCCACAGTTCTTCTTTCTTCTTCTAGCCTGCGTTTATTTAAAGTACACTAAAATGATTCGCTTCCATAAAAACACAGATTTCCTGGTGGAAGTTTTGTGGAGCTCTTCAGACAAAAGCATCCAACAAACACGGACCAGCAAACAGAGCTCACATGAAAAGCCATCTATAATTTAGGTGATTAACATTTCATTCCAGGAGCGGCGCTGTGTCGTGCAGAGCGTCTGTCTGACGGCTTTCAGGAATTAAAGACGTCTGTAAGAAGATGTTTATTTCATGTCAACAACTTTTTTATCTGCTTTCCTTGTAATTCATCGCCTGCTTCACAATGCTGCCGAATGAGACACGGGGAGGAATAAAGAAAGAAGAGGAATAGAAGCCAAAAGAAAAAGTAAAATCACTTTCATCTGATGTGCACACGTGGTCCTTTCAGATAGCCTCGAGCACCACCTTCAGATGTGCTCATTTGAAGTCATATTAAGCACATTTAGTCACAGTCTTATGGTTCTGTGTTGTTTTTGAGTTTTGGATTCTCGTTTAATCGGATCGCTGTTTTGATTTAATTATTCCAGTCATGCTGAGCCTCAGTTCTTTTGATATTTTTGAATTTTTGTCCCTGTTTGGATTTAATTGTTGTTTTGGTGATGTGCAGTTTTAATTTTTAGCCTCTCGGGCAATTTCCTGACTGTGTTTCCTCATTTCTATGTTGGCCGTCATGTCTTTGGTCATTTTCTGTTTTACTCTGTCTTTGCGTGCAAACTAATTAATCTGCATCTCAAACAGATAAATAGATGTTGTTTTCAGCACTCACGTTACACAACCTGACCTTCTGGCTGCCAGGCACCGCAAACACAGACTAATAAAAAGTGACATTTTGCTGTTACATGTGTAAGTGAGCCAACCTTGACCCTGGTGGTGTTCTCCTCCTTCACCATGGTCCACTCCTCTCCGTCCAGGCTGTGGCCCACCTTAAACTTCTTCATGAAGACGTTCCTGTCACGGTGTTTTCCTCCTTGGATCACCACACCGGTCACTGTCTTGTCCTGGCCCAGATCCACCTGTGAAGGAGCAAAATACTGTCTACACCTATGATCTGTGATAGATTATAAAAATGACAAAGACAAACTGTGGTTTCATTTAAAAAGAACTGGCTTGGATTGGTGCGGACAAGTGGTTTCCACTCTGGGGACTGGGGTCTCTGCAGGTGGGAATCAGGATAATTTGAGAAATCTTAAGACTATTTAGATATTTGCTAGTCAAAATGTAGATATTTTTCTTGCCTGATGCTTCCCATCTGAGTGGGGAACAGGAAAAATAAACTGTATACTCTATTTTAAACCGTTTATAAAAGCACTCGTGGCCATATGAGTGAGCAGACACTGTCTTCATATCAAAGCATCACCAGCCAGAAACTTTGGGAAGCACTGTTTCAGTTAACAGTGCAGCAGTTAAGGATGTGCTTGTGGCTGCTGGATGCATAACTGAACTTTCTAACACTGTAAACAAATAAAACACACATGAGGTCATGATCTGCCTGTTTCATCTCTAAACTCAGCTGTGTTTGTGAACCCACCTGCAGCCACTCATTCTTGAAAGGCTGCTTTGTCGACTGTCCGGTCCAGCCCGACCTTCCCGTCAATAAACGCGCGTTCTCGGCCACCCAGCCCCGGTCAGCGTAGGACGAGGCACTGATCTGAGCATCTGAGATCTGGCCAGACACCATCCCCAACATCCCTGCACACGGGTAGTCTGTACAGCAGGAAAACGATGAGCAGACAGTGAACAGTGGGTAGGAAACTTTTGAAAGGCGTAAAGTACGATAAGAAATGCCACGGCCATCATTATCTTGTCACTGCTTAAGTCAGCGGTTTTAGTTGAGGCCCTCTGGGTGCTGGAGCAGTGTTTAAATGCTTTGGTAAAAATATCAAAGAGTCATCTTTAATCCCCAGCATGGGTTTGTTTGAATAAACGAGGAATTACTAAACTTTTAGTGTGTGTACGCTGCTGCTCTGTAGACGAAGCAGGGATTCAGTATCCTTTTTGCATAGCACCAAATCACAACAACAGTCGCCACAAGGGACAGTAAGGTGTTTGTGAGAAAACCTATCAGCAAGGACTTTGTGATGTTGGGAAGAAAAAACTCAATTTTAATAGGAAGAAATCTCCAGCAGAGATGATGGAGAAACAAGACGAAATAGAGGCGGATGGAGAGATAAGACAAAAATGCAGCAGTGGTGTATAAACAGGTGGGGAGTGAAAAGACGTGAGTGGAAAATAAGTGCTCAGTGCATCACTTGAAAGTCCTCCAGGAGCCTGAGCCTTTAGCAGTGGATATTCAGGGTCACCTGATCGAGCTCGAACTAAAAACTTTATCAAAAAGGAAAGCTGTGAGTTGAATCTTAAAGAGGGTGTCTGCCTCCCGAGTCGAGCCTCTCTGATTCTGAGGGGCTTGACTATCAGCAACTATTCTCCTTCTTGTACGCAAGCACAGATTTGACTTCGCGGGTATGTTTTTCCGAGCGTCTTCTGTGGATTGAGGCACCAGCGGGATTTCAGTCTCACGCTGACTCCATAATATTGAGATCAGGGTGATTGGAGCTGCCACAACATCTTTTTCAGGACTCCTTGTTAATTCTTTTTGACTGTGACTGTAAGTTTATGGTCACTGACATTAAACAGAATGAAAACGGGCAGATTAGAAAGCTCCCTGATAGCAACATGATTGTGATGGATAAGAACCCAAACATCCAAACGTCTGTGTCTCAGCTGTGTTCTTTTTATATTTCTCCTGCCATTACTGATGTTACTATCATGGCTGGATATACTCCAACACCTATAAGACAAAGGTTGTTAGGTATGAACACGTCTGTGCCCTCTATGTTCAGGCCAACATTAAAGTGAAAAAAGAGGAATATGCCTCCTTCTTTGTGACTGTTAGATCCAAAGCATTCATCGTGTTGCCGCATAGTAGGGCTGGGCCATATCGTACCTTTCACGGTAATACTGGTATAATGTCGGGCAACGATAAGAAAATGAAATATCGCGATAGAATATGGGCAAAACGCGCATGCGCAGTGCCTTTGTTTTCATAAAAAGCAGAAAAACCATGGCGGTGATGGAGAATGACAAAAGATAATAGCTGAACGAAACGGATGAACCAGAACTGGTTTGTAAAAATGCTGCAACTTCAGTGGTGTGGAACTGGTTTAGCTTTCGTCCCTCAGATTCAGACACACAACAAAGCACTATTTTTGGTAGAGCATGCTAGCGGGCCGTCGCTATTACCGTGTTGTTTGGAAAATACGACACACTTAAAATCAATCCTTTGATTTTTCTGAAAATCGACAGTGCCCCTTATAATCCCGTGTGCGTTATGTATGAATTCTGGTTGTGTTTACTGACCTGGAAATGATTTTATGTACACGGCGCTCGAAAATCTGTCAAATGTTTTTAGTACGACTTTGCTAAGCTACGAAGCCGCACCGCTTGATGGATTGTCGGTGCATTACGGCTACCGTAGGCAGGAGCTTCGCGGAGTGATACGTACTGTGCTTCAACATAATATTACCGTATTGTGTGTGTATAACCTCTTTTTAAGTTTTGTGGATATTCTACATGGTTATGCTGAGGATATGTCGGCCAATTTCCACCGGAAATGCCTTTTGGTTAAACTGTCAGCAAGGAATTTGCATTTGCACTGATACATTTTTATATAACTTTAATGCACACAAAAACAGCTGCTTGTTTAAGTGAAAACACATTGATGTTTTGGGTTTTTTTGCATTAATAAAGTTGTGGAGTTGTAAAGTATTTTGTCTAGTGTCAATTATATCGTCAGTTATATCGTTATCGCAAATTTTCAAATATATATTGTGATAAATATTTTTGGTCATATCGCCCTGCTCTGCAACATAGTCTCAAGTACCAGCTAGATGATGAAAAATGATTCGGGATTTAACAGATCCTCAAGTATGAAGAGTTACCAGACACCAAAACACTGCAAAGTTAATACATTAGGACGAGGAGGGGGAAGTTGTCACAGTGGAAATGATTTTATTTTCTCTTGATGAGCATGAAAGGGGATAGGAGAAATTCTGCATTCAGGGTAAAAGTTAATTTAGTTGCATTATACACTTGACAGCACCTTGCCAGATGATACCGAGCCTCCACTGAACACTCCACCGAAATAAATGAAGAGGCTGCATTATTCATGCAGAGTTGGTCTAAACAAAGCTTTCTTTCAGCACATAGAAGGCTTGGAAAGTTTCACTCCTATTGCAGTGAAGTCAAGTTGAGTTTTAAAAATGATTTATATAAACCAAAATGACAAATGTGCCTCATTAAGCAAAACCGGACGGATCTCTGATTCAAATGAAGAAGGAGAGAAAAGTTTACAACTACAAATCTGCCTCACATCATCACAGGTCAAGAGGCGGCTCGCAGCAGAATCTTAGCAACATGTTGGAGGTTTAAAGTCTCGCCTCACGGGCATCATGATGCTGACAGACTCATCGACGTGTGTGAAAAACCTGCGACCTTGAGGTTACAGTACAATCTGTTCAACAACCGGGCCAGGCTGCTTTTTCGAACGCTTCCATTTTCATTACAGTGTTTAAGTACTGGAAAATATTCTGGGATAATGACTGGATAAGCTTGCCTGGAATGTGAACTCTTAATAATACTTGCACAGCATGGTCTAGTCATTGCAAGGCTAAGTTAAATCCATTATCCACAACAAGCTAGAGCTAATATCCGGGCCCAAACAGTCATGATATTTGCATTTGACAAATGCTCCCACAGTTGTATCTGCCGTTTAACAACAACAACAGCTCTTGGGGATGTAAATTCTTGCACAGTGTGAAAGTATAAAGCTATTCAGACTCCTTTATGGAAACCTCCTACAGGGCTGCCAGTGTGCGTTTTGATGTTGCTGAGCTTATAAGAACCAAATGTCCTCCCAGGGACAGCAAACGATAACGTGCATTCATGTTTTTATCACTTCTTTAAATTGCGAAAATGTAGATAAAAACTTTTGTGCTCTGAAGTAAATGATGGCTCTGCTTCAAGTGCATTACCTGCATACAGCACACATATATACTCTCCAAACTGCGTCACTATATCTCCCGAATCACCTGTCCGGCACTCTATATCCAGTTCTCCAATGAGTAAGAGCCTGATATCCAATTCATGAGGCCCTCCTACTGAGAGTTGTTTGTAGCACTTCAAGGACTGAGGTTTATGTAATGTTAGGGGATGAGTAATGAGGCACCATGATTTTCCTCTGCTCCACTGTAATGAATAACGGCATCCTTCTGTGGGAGTTTGCGCTCGCTTTGGAAGCAGTGATTATTTTAAATCAACAGAGAGCGGCGGGGGTTTCTCATCCACAAAGCGAAAAGATGTTAGTTTGATTCATGATGAACAAAAGTGAGGAAAAAGTAAAAGGAAGAAAAAAGAACTGACGAGCTGGTGAAATGTTAGTCATTTCTTTAAGAGATCAGTGGCTTTTTGTTTTTGCCAATTAGTGCAGTTCCTCTAACGGTCACTCGAGTTAGACTATGAGTAAGACTCGCATCATAAAACGCTAACTTTACAGCAGAAAACACTCATGATTACAGCCTGTAATCACCACCTTCATCACAACTTTACCCTGGTGGATTTTCAAAAGCTTAAAATTTACTAATTTTCTAGCACATTCTAGCTCTGAAACAAGGCTGCGGGGCTCTATCCATCTTTTAAAGAGAGGCTATGTTAAAAATTTCAGCTCCGGTTTGGAGAAGAGCACGAATGGTCTATAAAAACAGGAAAGAACTGAACATTTTTCTTAATTAAAATTTCATAAAACATTTAATAAATGATAAATCTTTCTTTTTGTGTTTGGGGAAAAATGCAGAATATTTGCAAGAGATTACTGAGCATGGAGAAAAATTATGGAGATGGTAAAGTGAGCTGGAAATTTCTGTATATACAGTCTGTTTGGCTTACTATATTAGAAAATAGGGAAAAAAGCAATCCAGTGAGTATTAGCAGATGCATACGCTGCATATGTATATGTTAGATAAGGGGGGAAAAATGATTACATTAAACTTCATTAATCCCCGAGGGGACAGGGAAAGTTAATTAAGAAGAAAATGTATGAATGGAATATGTAAAAACACGGACTTCAGCACTAACGGTATGCGGCGGAGTAGCTGTGGAACATAAATCTATACATCAGGAGTTGAAGCTGGGAGTGAGGTCCCACATCAGTATGTATGAGTTTGTGTACCTGATGTTCTGCAGCCGTAGATCTCGAAGCGCATACAGATGCCTTGCTCCCAGGACATAGGGCGGATACGAATGTAGCGAGCCAGAGTGGGTTTGGGAAGATGGCTGTGAACTTCATCTGTGGGGTTGTCGTTCCCCAGAAAGATCTAAAAATACAGGCACAGGAGAGCATCTGTTACTTTACTCATATTTACCCACTTCAGTCGGGCCGCCGCAGTGACTGATGGGTTTAAAACTGTGTGGACTGTTTCCAGACTGGCTTCCATACATGACTTTGGAACTCAGGTAACGTTAAAGAAATGCACAAATGTTATGTATGCATGCATCACAGTTACTCCTAAATTAGGTGATTTTGCCGGGAGAAAGATTAAAGCGTGAGGGCGCAGGGGATGGTCTTTAAATAGAAGGAGAAAACCTGGGCAAAACAGCAGCGCTGGCAGGAATGTTTACTGCTATTCATCACATTCGCTGTTAATCAGTACAGCTATGCACTGTAACACTGTAAGTGTTTGCTACTCCCACCAAAAGTGCAAATAAAGCTTCTGCTCTGGCTGCTAGCATCTCCACGATCGACAATAGAAATGAGTGTTCTTCCCAATAATACAGCTGCTACTACAGTAACACCGCAGCTGCCTTATTGAAAATTATTTATTCGTTGAACATGACTACAGCAAACTGTATTGATACTACTGGTACAACTGCCTGAGCTGCGGCCTTGTGGTTATGCAGACCTTTAAGAACTGAGCTTTCAGTGTGTTTTTGCATGACTTTGGATGATACTGTACTATCACAGTAATTAGAATTTGGGAAAAACAACAAATAACACCTGAAACAATAAACCACGAATGTTCAGCGTGATGCAGATTTAGCGTAGAGTAGACGAGACTTTCTTTTGAAGCTTCGTGTTACACAGTGTTTGTCAGTATGTTGCCTAAATTCAGTCCCTAGAAGTTTATTTCTGCACCAACAACTTCCAGTGCCAGAATAAATGAATTCTAAACGTGTTAAAAGAAGTGGGATGCAAAGCAGACCTTCAGTGCACACTTTAGTTTAGGCATGCAGCCAGCTGCTGTAGCCTTGGAAAACATTGATTCAGCCATTTACCTCATTGATTAGAATGCAGGGTCCTTCATTACTTGTCAGCATTAGGTAGATGATCATTGTAAGAGAATAAGTGACTCATCATTACCTTCTGCTTTGAGCCGTCCTTCACGGCGACCCAGTCCTCTCCGTTGGAGCTCAGGTCCACTTTGTATGTGCGAACGTAGTAGTGCTTCTTGGTTTCTTTTGAGATGGCACCCTGCGTCCCGATGGCTTTGACGAATCGTAGGAACCCCAAGTCCACCTGTAGAGACAACAAAGTCCAACGACTGAATTCTACAACTGTAACCAAGTGGAAATTACAACATTCCAACATGCCGAAACCCCAGACTGTCTTTATGTATAATCTGTGGCTGATAATGAGAAATATGAGACCATTAAGAGTTGGGTTTGAAGAAGATTTGCCTAAAAATTTTAAACTGTTACTTATGTGATGGATAAACAGTAATAAAAAGCAATCAGTAAAGGTGAAAAAAACATGTGAATACAGTACATAAACAGTGGAAATGTAAATGCATTAAGGTTGTTGAAATGGGTAAAAATCAAAATTAGCTAAAAATGAAATCGTTTTAGAAGTATTGTACAAACTGTTAGAAGAGTAAAAGTAAAAAGTGTGTGGGTGAAAGCCGTGGGGGACATCAGAGACAAAAATATTTTAGGAGCGGCGATTAAAAGAGTGGATTTGTGACAGAAAATCCAACAGCAGATGCTTTTCCACTGAACAACAATTACTGTCAAAGAGCACTTAAGCAAGGAAATGAAAGCCTGTAGATTCAAAAGTTCTGAGTTTTGAGGCCCGATTTAACCCCAGTGCACTCAAGCAAAAGATCGTGTTTCTTTGGGAACAACTTAAAGTGTCAAAATGTGCCTGTAGTGAAATAAAGCAACTTGTTTTTGCAGAATTCTGCAGGTTAGTTCTTGTATCTTGTAGAAAATATACAATAAGGACATAATATGAAAGCAGCACTGACTGGATAGGCTACAGTGTCTTGCTCTGTTTTACTTGAGGCATATGGGAAACAAGGACTCAGACCTCATTAATAACACTGTGATTCATCATTAACTAGACGGTGAAAAATCAGAGGAGGATGCTGGAGAGATATGCCACCCCATTTGTAAACTCAGACACATAACCTAATGAGAAAGAGTTTACAGAAACATTAAGCTGCCACTTGTTTCTATGAGTAAAATGCTGGCAAGTGTTATAAGTAATGAATACTCACTTAAAGACAGTGAGAGGAGGCATCGATGGCTGAAATCATCTCTCGTTTTAGCTATTAATCCCAGAAGTGACTTCAGACTTTGACGTTTCTTTCATTTATTGTTTGATTGAATTTGACTGTTAGACGCATGTCAGAGCTTTCTCATTAACAACAATGTAAAATTTCCCCACGAAGTAATTTAGCATGATACACGATTTACGTCTAAAACTGTCCGCACGCCTGACAGTGTGTGTTTGTAGGAGCTCATGACTACTTTTATGGTCGTCAGTCTGCATTACTACTAACTAGTGTGTGACATGCGGGGTTGGTTTTAAGAGATTGTGTTAAACCAACAACTGAAAGCAAAGAATAAATATGTAACTCGACCACGGGCGGGCTGAGGGGCATGTCAGCTCGAAGGGAATTAACAGTAAACCGCTGTATTACTCAAACCTACTACAATAGGTGCTGAAGATGTTGTTTGGACTAAATAGCAAAATAAAGACCAGTCAGGAAATATAAGGAGTTAGCTAAAACACTTTCTTTTTGGGAGCTGTCTTGTTGTTAACAGTAAAGTTCTTGATCCACCTTGATCTAAATTCCCCTTTTCTGACACTTGAATTCTTAAAAACTGAGACCTTGGCCGACAACAAGGCGATTTGCAGTAGCAGTTTAAAAAAAGCATGATGTGTCTGGGGCTTTCTCAGATTGACTCTGAGGCTAGACTGACTAAGCTTACTGTCATGTGTCTGAGTTAAATTATCCAGTATAGCAAACAATGACAAACTTCCCAGAAATCCTAAAAACAGAAAAGAATGTGAAATGAAAATGATTCAATTATGCTTGAAAATCCCCCAAATGGGAACATAATATTGAGTAACTCAATTTTTCCTTTTAACTAGTACAGAGTCTGTTCTGAGAGATTGTAACTATGACGTACAGATGTCCTTAACGTGCACGCAGTCATTAAGTTTATAGTTTTGACAAGAGGACTCATGAAGAAACGCTCACTGAATGCATGCGTGTGATTGGTCTGTTCAAATGTGGCTGCACAGAGTGTGCAGACCTGGGGTTGTAGCTTTCTCAGGGAATAGCTAAATTGAGAGATAAGGCGCTTGGCGATAAATGTAGGGTAGGATGTAGATTTAAATTAAATGTGGTTTAAAGGTTACACATTTTTTTGCAGCTGGAGAATAGAAAGAATCACTTAAAGCTTTGACATATAAAAAATAAAAGTGGCTACGTCAGATTCACGACACCTGCTGTAGGGGCAACACTGGCCACACAGAACAAATTAAAATATAAAAACAGCTCATCCAGACAACTTCAGATTCAGCACCGTGCTCGCAACGATACAGAGCAACATGTCCAACGAGTTCGAAGAGGATCAGATAAGCATTTGTCGACCTAAACAGACAGTAGGACAGCTATATGCAGATTTCTCAAATTATTAGCAAGAATCTCAGAAGCGATCATCTTTTTTCAACCACACATTTTACTCGATCAAAACGGATCTCCCGGCAATACGTTTCCCCCAAGTTTCTTTCACGAAATTATGATCTAAGGGCTAAAAAAACAGATAAAAATAATTTTTCAGATGGCGGAAGTTTTTTTTTTAAATCTCAATGCAGCACAGCAGCGTCCAGAAACACGGCTGTTCAAAGTGCTGAAAAAGGAAACGATAAAAAAGGAGATTAAGAAGTGATAGTTATCATCAAAGAGAGCAGCAGTGATAACAGAAAGCCTCACAGTGGTCTATAAATGTCCACACTAACGCTTATCTTAAATTAAGATTTCTTATTTCACCAACACACAGATTCGTGTTCGTCACATCGAGTTTCTCCAAAGTTTGGAAACGATTTAAATGTGTAATAAAGACTTTCTATGGGGCTTCCATTTAATTCCTCTTAAACTCAGTCGCTTGTTTGTTGAGTTTCTAAATTATCAGTTGCATACCAAAATACACTCTAAGCTATATGTGGGATGGCTATAATATATGGTGTGTAATTATATTACCATAGAGACACTGCAGCTGTGATATTGTACATGGGAAGACCCCAGAAGTCAGGATTTGACTTCTCCCACTGTTTCCTTTTAAGGAGAAGAGCAGAGAATAGCTTCCCGCAGGTCTTTGTGGGATGTGTAACTGACAGGGAGACCCCTGGGAAACGATACTTTGCGGGATTACTTGACGGCGCTCCCAGCTCTGTTCTCATCTAAATTCCCACGAGACGTCTCACCCACATACACTATGCATACTGTATGTGACCGAGAAGATTTACACAGCAGGTTTTTGTTGTGAAATCACAAACAAGCTACCAGATCTGCTCTGACTTAAGAAGTGAAGCAAGTCGGGGAAGGTTAAGTCAGAGGGCACCCTTAATTAAATGGAAAAACTGATACCAATTTAAAATTATTAGGAAATGCATAATCCTAAAAGAAGATTTGTTTTAATAAAGTTTAAAAAAATTGCTAGTGCTGAAAGGATTTTGAAAATATTAATTTCTGCTAAACTATCAATAGTAGGTGTCACAGTCATTTCTGTGTTTCTGGAGCTGTGATTTTGTACTTAATGGACACTCCTATACGGAGAAATCTATCTGAGATTTTGCCACAGCAGCCTGCAGTTAATGGTATGGTTTCTTGGCCAGGCATCCCGTAGAAAGGAGATTTCAATCTCAAGAAACTTTCTGATTAAATAAAGGCTTAAATTAAGAAAGGCTGGTCTTGTAATAAAAACAGAAGTCAGTACACTGGGAGGTGAGGAGGTAAGTCGTGAATACTGCGTGTAGGATAAAGACCTGATTCAGAAATAGGAAAAAAGGATTCATTTTAGAGTAACTTTAATGTTAATTCTAGTGTAACATAATAGATATCAATACGTTTTGTAAAAACCTGACTTGAGAAATCGACATATTCTCATTCCCAACTAATCATATTATGGAAACGTTGCCATTTTTCATCATAGTTTTACACAAAAAGTGCCCCTTTAGTGTCAATTTCCACTGTGAGGGAGGAAGTACCAGAACCTACAGTAGTTTGCAGTAGTTGGTTTTTGGAGTGGTGGACGGGACAATCCCACAGCCTCCAACCAGAAGACAAAAGTCCGAATCCTGTCTGGGATTTTACTTTTGTTTTGACTTTCGTAAGCCCATGAAAGTACATGGTTTGAATTAAAGTACACCCTTTCACAACTTTAATCACATGTTAAAAGGTAAACTTCTATCTACACTACAAGTGACTTCATGTCCTGCAGTGAAAACACTGCCAGACCACTTTTGGCTGCGGTCTCATTGAGTCTGTATCTCCGAGGGACTCGTAATGAACTCCATCTGGTGACCATGCATGTTCAAAAATGATGCTACAGCATGTTAAAATATGATGTCTGTGGGTCCTGACCAAACATCTTGGGTATAACAACGGGTTGGAGGGACTGCTATTTCCCTGTAGTGCTAAAGTTTCTTCTGTGGCGAAAACAATATTTGACACAAGAGCTTTTAAAGAAAAGGGAGACCGTTTACTTAAGATTAAACAAAGTGTTTCAGGAAAACCATTTACAGCCATCCTTTGGCCAGCCATTGCTGTCATTACATGTTTTCTGCAGCGGTCGGCCATAACTCCATTCTCCAGACTTCCTCCATCAAGCGACCGAGGGTAATTGCTCTTCCATCTTCTAATTATTCAACACTTGGCAGTGCCTACCATTTATGCCACAGAAAATGGTCACACTTAGAGCTTTTTAATGAAGGGAACAAAATGCAGGAAGGGGACATAACTCGAGCTGAAGTGTGGCTAAATGAGATTGAACAGAAACTCTGTTACTTCCTGCCAAAACAGGATACTGCTTTTAGAGTGATAGAGAAAGACTGAGCCTCTCCATTGTCATCTGAAGTTTTTAGTTTTTACTTAGGAAAGTGGAGGCCTGTGGTGATGCAGCTGATTGCAGTTTGTTTTTATGGATAAAAAAGATAATTAGATGGTTGGAACATGTGGAAAACTACACAACGACCTAAATATTAATTTTATTTTCATATATTTAGCATAAGGTTTTGTCCATACAGCTGATATTTTATTAGGCTGATTATTTGTCAAATCAAACAACAATGAGTAACACGTTTATTAGCTACATGCTTGTTTAGCATGTAACTAAACAAGCTACATGCTAGCTTGTTTAGCTACAGCATGTAGCTTCTTTAGCTACATGCTAGCTTGTTTAGCATGTAGCACATCCTTACCTGTTTTGAGCTTAATGCTACATGGATAATATTGGAAATCAAGGGCTGCCTGGAACAGTCGGAGAAGACGGTCCAGTATATGAATACAGAATGACTTAAAAAGCAGTGCAAAACTGATGCTGTATTTACGGTAAGGAGTTGCAAAGAATTTTATTATGGCCTTTTATATTCACATTATATTCAAATGTTGAAATAAAGCTGCATCTGTTGACGTCCAATTCCACTTCTTAAGTTATTTTGTTAGTTTCTAATTTTAAATATATTTCTGGAACTACAGGGTTTCCTTCTAAAATAATAAAATAACAGCGAATTCTCATTAACTGCTCATTGATTTTCATGCTGCGAGGAAGTGAATTTGAAGTGATGTCCAAACAGCTAAAATTCTACTATTAAATTATACTAATGCTGCAAATAATGCTTTGCAAAGCTGTGGCATGTGGCTTGCTTTTACAGTGTTAAAATCATTAAATGGCAAAATCATTAATGGCCCTAATTGTTGCTGGAGGGGGGAAAAAAGTCACTTTTAAATGTTTTTTGTTTGAATGCAATTATGCATCTGCTGAGTGCCATTTAGAACCACGGGATCCTTAAAATCATATTACAGCATGACTACTTGGCATTGCTTAAAAAGAAATATATTTTGTTCTCACTGTCCAACTACGTCTTTTTTCTATCTTTTCTTCTTCTTTTTTTTTTTTAGCAGCCTTGGGTTTCCAGTCAAAATGAGCTAATGAACAGACTAATTAGATCTACATGGTTTGGGGGCATTATTTTCTTTGATGAATGATTGACATAACTGATGAGAACATCACCTTTTTTCGACCTCTCCTCTCTCACTAATTGAGAAATTATATTTATAATCAGTGCAAAGGCTCTTCAGTTCGTTCATCACAACTTTTGGACACATTTCTATGTTAACAAGTCTGACGTGCACTGATTATTTGTCTCGGTTAATGATATTTCCCAGGTTTGGAAGTTCACTGTGGCATTCCTCCAGAGGTCTGCTCTGGATAGGCCGACCCGTTAACATTCTGTGGATGATCTTTTGTCTTTCCGCTTCCCTAATGCCCCGGTTTCAGTAACACACCTCACTTGCGATATGTCTAAATGAGTTCTACAGATGCTCTTCCTGGTGGCGTCAAAGAGATCCTGAAGACAAACAGCAGGGGTTCTATAAATACCTGAAGCCAGGAGGGGAAGGAAACCTTTCCTGGGTTTACATCACTGCCCTCAATAACAGGTCAATTGCAAAGATGCACCTACTAACCATGTTTCCCATATGGCAAGGAAATTCAACACGACTCAAGAATTTCCATTTACCATTAATAACTTTTTGTTTTATTTATGAATGATTCTTATTTCATACTTCAATATAACTGCCTTGGAATTTTTCTATTAATAATAGAGTAAGTAGTAATTATAAGAATTAGGAATGTATCGAATACATGTTCGAGTACATGTTCTTAATATGCTCAACATATTGTTTGTAGCTTTTAATTATTTAATGCTCTGCACATATATAGTGCCTTTTAATCTCAAGTATCCAACAAATTACTTTGGTGCCATTGTGCTGTGGCGCCGCTCTACTAGTGGAGCCCAATTTAAACACGTGTAAACAATAAAATATTTATAACAACCATAATAAATAGTAAATTTAGAGCTAATTAAACTTACCCAAGTAGTGATTTTTTGTAAATATTTTCCAGAAATTAAAATAAATACAGTCAGTTATTAAAATGTTTGCTTTCCAACTATTTTAACGTTAATCGCTTAAACCAAAACTAGTTATTTATCTGTAAGAGGTAGATATCTATCTGCATTTTCCTCATTTAAAATTTAATTTAAAAACATGTGAATCAGATCATAATGTCCCCCATATGCACATATGCAGAATCTTATCAGCCCATTAAATGGCAGTTATCAAATGTTATCAAATCTATAAATCTTGCCAGTAGATGGGCTCCTCCACCCAGTGCTATCACTTCATTTGTTGATGGTGGTTGGAGACATATTGGTGTGCTTCCACTTTGAAAGAGTGCCAAAGGCCTACATGATGAGATTGGAGGACTTCCATGAGTTGTGAGTACAGACTCATAGTTTATAATTTATTTTTTTTATTAAAAGTTGTTTTTAAAGCTCATTTGACTGCAAAGTTCCTGCTTGGTTAATTTTACTGCAGCACAAGTAAAACTTCAGTATTTCTTCTTGAGCAAATGTGGTTGTAGGAGTTGGGCCTCATTTAATTGCAAATATCCAGCATGTTGATGAAATGGGTCACTACGCGGCACTGCAAAATATGATTACATATTTATCATACAGCTAGATAATGAGCTCATGGTGTGTCGCCATCCACACCGCCACCGGGTAACATCACCCCGATCACATTATGAATAGGAACCTGAAAATAGTATCAATAAAATATAAATGCCTTTAAATGAATAATAGAGGTGTTTGCAGTGGTGGAGGCAGGCATGCAAGAATTAACTAAGTCATAATTCCTTTTTTTCAAATAAGATGAATTGAAAGCCGTAAGGCAAACCATGCTGTGCAGACTTGGCCACGCACCACACTTAATCAAATAAAATGGGAAAATTCTCCTCACAAAATCAAATACCTCACAGAGTCAGAGGGGCGAGCAACAGCATTGGTTTGGAGGCTATAAATCACCGTGGCAGGGGGATGGTCTGCCATTTCTTCATGTTTCTTTATGTGAGCAACGGATGAACACACGTGCAGAAAGCTGCTTGCACACACCAAACTGGACCTGGTAGCTTTCAGAGTTCTCAGAGCTTTCTGACACAAGGAGTATCGTCACCTCCTGCAGTACCTACAATCAAACTGCTCTGAGATGGAAACACAGGAGAAGCAATGTTGCTGAAAAGGCATATTCAAGCCAGGTGTTTTGTTATCGAGAAAAAAACCCTGCAGATTTTACAGATTAATTGATGGGAAAAAGAAAAATGCCAGTGTCTCTGCACTGCAGCTGCACAGATGGGTGTTTGTGTCAATAACAGTGAGCGACATGAATTTTTCTAGGCTCAGATTGTCAGCAGTACCTCCTGAAGCCACCATGCTGCCTAAAAAGCCTACATTACTAAGAAAGCTAAGCGCCATTTTCACAGTGTGTCAGTTAATAATTATTTGATTAATTGCACTCGTGTATAACATCACCTGAACTGACGCTTCAGGCTTGTTCTGCATTAATTGTGCAAACTTCCCGGAGAGGTGTCAAAACAAATTTGTTATATCAGCAAATTTTATGTTTTAACCTTTAATGAGATTAGAACAGTATTTTTGATCACTTGTATCAAAGCGACCTTTATGCATTTTCATTGTTAGTCCATGCAGAAATAGCTTTGCATGAGTCACAGTTTAGTATTGGTAAACATTTGGTTTGAACATCTGGTGGGAGGGTCTTCTGTACTCTCAGTGAGCTGTGTAATTACCATATTAGGGAAATCAACTCTCTGTGACATTTTTCTCAATAACATTCTTAAGTTATCTATGTGACTTATATATCATGTTTACGTCAGATCACTTTTGCAAATATTTGATGTCTTGATAAATCGCGCAGCAATTTGAAGTTTACACAGCTACATTTTTGCCTGAAAACATCTTAAAAGTTTATTTTGTGACCCAGAAAGAATAATATTAAAACTAAATAGCTGCCGCCATTGTTGGAAACTGGAATTGGCTGGGCCGCGCTATGAATTCTGGGACAGGTTGGGCCACGAAGGATACACCCAACCTATCCTTCAAATCTGGGGAAAAGGAGGACACATTTCTCAGCTGCATTTGGAGGAGTCTTTGAATTTGGACAGCCTTGCATCGCTGTCACGTAATCGGCCTACAAATGCTGGACACAGCTACAATGCCGGAGACTGCTTCTTCTTCTTTGGTGTTTAACAGCAGCTAGCATCCTTGTTAGATGCATTGCTGCAATCTTCTGCTTCAGTCCTTTATTACACTCTTAAATCCTACTACTTAATCCTGCGTCTTTCAGGATCTTACAAAGCTTCAAATGACGCGTTGACTATTAAATTAGTCGTCGACAATTTTGATATTTGACGTAATCGTGACTAGTCGACTAATCGTGGCAGCCCTAGACATCATACGGAGCCAAGAGTTGAATAAGATGTCTAAAACAGAGTTTTTAAACCTTAATACAACTTCACCAATGTTGCAGCATAAATGTGACAGAAGCATACCATGTTCTCTTTAAAGAGAAATGATTCATTAAACAACTGCCAATTTCTTCTCTGAGATATTAAAATTAGCATCTAACTGCACAGAGGAGTGTGCAATAAAACAAAGGAAATAAATTAAGCAATACACCACACATACATATTACTTATAAACAAATTGCACTGCCATTGTCTGTCCACTGTGTGTATAATAAGTAATCTGCACCGTGCAGATGGCAGCCTTGTAATACTTTGCCCAGAGGCTCAGAAACAAACCAGTTCTCCTCTGCAGGAATATTATCCTCCATCTATAATGTTAGTAGATCTGCCACAGTGCATATGTGGTTAAAGTGACAACTGTTGCCAACCTAGTCTTCTTTGGTGATTTAAAACTTTAGTGAAGGGAGCTCATTGTATTTAGTTAAGAGTCAAAAACAAGTTAAATCTGGTAATTTTTTCCTCAATGGAAAAAAGAGATAATTTCTTAGTAAATCTTCTAAGTTTCTATGTTCATTTTCAAGTAACACAATATAAATGAGATTTTCCAGCAAGACTGACCAACAAGATGATGCCAAGTGCCCACTTAATGATAATAAACCTTAAAGGTCAGCTAACAGTGGAGCGTTTCCGAGTCGAGTGTGAAGTGGCACAAATGAGAATCAGCACCTCCAAGTCTGAGACCATGATCCTCATGCAGGAAAGGGTGGCGTGCCCACTCTGGGTCAGGGATGAGTTACGCCACCAAGTGGAGGTGTTTAAATATACGGGTGTTGTTCAGGGAGCGGGAGATTGACAGACAGATTGGTGCTGCGGCTGCAGTGATGCAGGCACTGTACCGGTCCTTCGTGGTGTAAAAAGCGATCAGATACTGGTAGATCTTCATCCCTACCCTCACCTATAGTTGCAAGTTTTGGGTAGTGACCGAAAGAACGAGATCGTGGATACAAGCAGCGGAAATGAGCATCGAAAGGAGCCAGATGAGGTGGTTCGGGCATCTGGCAAGGATGCGTCCTAGGTGAGGGAGGAACCCCCGGGGCAGACCCAGGACACGCTGGAGAAATTATCTCTCTCGGCTGGCCTGGGAAAGCCAATGCATTTATAGTTGCTCCTGCAACCCGGCCCCAGATTAGCAGAAGAAAATGGATGGATGGATGGAAACCTTACAAAAACTAAGAAACATATAAAAGGGGCTTTAACTCATTAACAGTGCATTTCCAAGAATCTTTCTACTTTGTCACTAAATGAAACATCCTTCAAAGTAATTGGTACCATCAGGAAAAATAAATATTTAACATCTCTTAAGGCAAACCTTTAAATACTACATATTTTATGTCCTTCATATCCTAACATCTCAGAGGGCTCAGCAATGAGCCACTACCTAAAACAAGTCCCAAGACAGACAATAGAGGGCCACTAATACTAATCCACCGCTGAGGCCGTCTTCCTGTCTGCTTCCTGTTGTAAGCCTCACAGGAGGGAAGTGAGGGTCTGCTCTTATTGCGAGGGGCATTGTGAGTCTTCCTCTATAAGTTCCTGTCCCGGACAATGGGACAGTGCTGGACTCTGGCCGCACCTCAGCACTGGGACTGTTTATGTGAAGTAGATTTTGTTTTTATTGGTTCAACCCTTATTAGGAAATTCACAGGCTGGTTTTGTTTTGCAATTGCTAATTATAAAAAGGTCCCTTGAGTTTTACTAATTTGAGCATCTGTTGGGTATGATACTTTAATGGGTTCTAATATGAATGTAAATAAATTAGATTTTAGTTCCTGTAATCATAGTTAAAAACCTAAATTTGATTTACCACATTTTTCTTTAGAAAATAAGGGAAAAACAGCTTTTGTCCTGAGGACTCACACATTTGTGGCTCATCTCACCTTGTTTTTGTATTTTTCCGTACAAAAATAGTACCTACATTTATATTGATATGTTTAAAAAAAAGTAGGCTTTGACTTGGCTGTCTCTTAGTGAAGGCAACACAAAAGAACTAATGGTAGCTACAGGTAAAGTAATAAGCTAGCTGCAGCTATTTTTAACCCTTAATACTGTCTCTCTGAAAAAATATCAGGTGGTGAATCAAAATTTAGATTATTTTATATGCAGAACAAAACAAGTAAGAAATAATAATATATATTTTTTCATGATATGGGGGGAAAAAACAACTAAAAGGCTTAGTATAGTAGCTACAGGGTAGCTGCTAGCTTAATTTTCACAACAAGTTAGCATAGTTTTGTGGTATTTTCATAAAATACCTACTATACCGTGGTAAATAACTGCCATTAACCATCCTACAGCATTAGTTGTATATAAATCTTCAATCTGGGGTGGCTGTGGCTCAGGAGGTAAAGCAGAAAGCTTGGTGGTTTGATCCCCGTCTGCTCCAGTCTGCATGCTAAATATCCTTGGGCAAGAAGCTAACCCCAAGTTGCTGAGTTTTAGTTAGAAAGCACTTAGATAGGAAAAGCATAGAAAAGTGTTTGTATAAATGGGTGATTGAGGCAAGTTGTTTAAAAGCATTTTAAGCTCTCAGAGTAGATAAGCGCTTTATAAGAACCAGTCCATTTACCAATCTACATATCATCTTTAAGAATACAACCACACACTAAGCATTAATAGTTTCTCCTCACCAGTTTATATTAATTTTATGTCAAATGTTCCACAAGCGTGAACAAATTGATCAACTATTGAACCAAATTTACCCAACAGTTCCATCTTCTTTAAAGGGTCAAAAAAACCAAACTTCAACACAAGAATGTTTTGCTCCTTCATTCAGGGATTGCTGGATGCTAGTTTATCAGATTTCACTATGAATAAGAGATGTCAGCTGTGCTGGAGAGGCACGCTCCAATGAATAATGCAGACTGGTTTATTTTTTCACTGTCGAGTGTCCCCATAAAATACACAGAAGTGGTACATATGAGTGAACAATATTCAGACCAGATGTGAGCATGGTCTCAGTGGTACAGTGAAGTTCAAACTGAGGAACACTCTCTTTCCACAGAGATACAAGGATGCTTTCAGTCTGAGATCACACTCTGAAAATTAAGCCAATGTGACATAATTTCAATCCCTCTAACCTATTCTGAGCCTTCAAATGTGGAATTATAGCAGTAATTATCGCTACATTATCTAAAGATATAGACGTGAGTAACTCTAACCCATAACGATAATGAATGATGAATGACAGTTAAAAATAAGGACAAATTTACTCACCTGTATCCACTCCCGCATGTTGTCATCTGAGGGTGTCCAGCCATTTTCCTGGTAGTTAAGGCGGGAACGTTCAGGGGACCAGTTGGAGTTATACTGGGAGGAAGCGGTGATCTGGTCAGAGGAAATTTCTCCAGACTCCATGCCCAGTGGCTCCATACAAGCAAAATCTGACGAGACGAAAAAGACAGAAATCCTTCAGATAAAAAGCTCCACAGCACAGGTATACATCAAAACACCCCCAACGAGAAAATAATCATCAAGTTACTGTTGTGAATCAAGAGACGCATTAATTCTTTTGCCTATAAATTATCATCAGGTTAGATGGGAAAATGTTTGTTTGTCAAAATCATACCAACGGCTTCTATAATATGAGTTTAAAAAGTCTATTACACACATCATTAGCTGGATGAACTGAATTTTTGGTATTTTGCTCTTGCATGCAGTCATTACTAATGGATGAATTTATCATTAAACTCCAGAACCGGGCTCTGAAAGTTAGAGTTATAAATCTGAGTTAGAAAAAAAACAACTACTCAAGTTTGAGTTTGTGTCAGGCAGGAAAACAAGTGAGCCTGAGTGTGATTAGAGTGTCGCCCAGACAATGTGAAGTAGTCTGTCCCAGCTTCCTGCTGCCTGCAGAGAAGTCAGTAAGAGGTCATTACAAAGAGCTGCTGCACTGGTTTGATATGTCTATGCAGCATCCACACATTCACAGGCTATACTCCATGTGCAGACATATGGAGCCAGCAAAATATATAAAAATCTATCTGACTGAACAATCTATGTGTTTTTGCTTTAGTCCAGGCCACGGAGGGTTACTGTGAATCTGTGGAAGCTTCAGCATGTCAAAAAAAGCTATAAAAATGTAACAAAATAGTGGAAAATGGCACAGAAGCAGATGATATTGCTAACTGGTCCAAAGTAACTCAAAATCTAACTATAAATCACTTTACAGATTAAATAAATCCTTGCATTTTAAAACCTGGATTCAGGTGGCGTTACTATTTTCGATAAACACATTTTAATCTACATCTGCAACTAAATTTTGATTTTCTGCTGTGTACTTTACCATCGCTGTGAATCTAATTTTTTCATGGGCCATGTATAGCAATGTTCATTAAAAGTTCTTATTGTAAACGAATGTGTTTGTAGTAGTGCTGTCAGCAATAATCTCGTTAAAATAATGTTAAAGCCGTAACTGCATTAACGCCGCAAATCTCCGTTAGCGAGTTGGCGCGGATCGCCCCGTGCGTGAGGCTGCATGGTGTCAACGCATTAGTACAGTTAGCTCGTTAACGTGTTAGCGCCTGCCAGCCGCACGCACGGGGCGATCCGCGCCAACTCGCTAACGGAGATTTGCGGCGTTAATGCAGTTATGGCGTTATCGTCATTTTAACGAGATTAACTCTGACAGCACTAGTGTTTAGTTTAGTTTACAGTACAACAAGATAGTGCAGTGAGTCAAAGTGACCTTTATTTAGATGGCGACAAAAACAAATTAAAAAAAAACTGAAAAAATAGAGGCAGGGCAAAAAATAAAATTATTAACGATAAAAAAGCGGATAACGGCACTTCTGTTTCTACTGTGTGTCTGTTGCTGCCTCTAGTGGTGAAAGTTTTAGTTGCAATTTGCAGAGATTCTTACAAAATGCATCTTTAACAATGAAAACAAAACCCCTTTATAACCATATAGTGAGGTCGTTGGGAAGATTTGGGCGTTTTCCGATGAATAAATTCGTACTTACTAACACAAAATTTAAATTCACCTCATACCAACAGATTTTTTGTTAATTAATAAATGCGGTAGTTTTGTTGTGATTCACTGCTTTCCCTGCTATTTGTGCACGATGATATACGACGCTTGTCTAGGAACCACTTTTTTGTACTCTGCCTTTAGAGACATATTGTGGGATGCTTATAGTCAAGTGTAGCATACTCATTATACATTCAGAAGCACTCAAAGGAAACTAAATAGTCCATTATAGTGAGCAGTGAGTGATTGCAGACATGGGAAATGTTCTCTTCAAGTATATTTGCTATTCTCAGCTTCTAAAATAATTTGCTGCTTTTCTTTGTGACCTATGATTGTTAAAGTAAAATAATTCTGGCTTTCTGATGTTTGTTAGAGAAAATATTATACATGTTTTGTTAAGTAAATTGACAATAATTCCAATAATAAAATGTTTGTTGAGGTGCTATTATGCATATGTGCTCAGCTACAAACGGATATAAATGCATACAAACCCAAGCAGGCAGCTATTGCAGCTATTGTTGTGTTTGGTTCAGCTTTAACACTCTGTGACTTTCAGTTTTAATCTTTATCAGAAGGATGATCCACTCCTCGGTGGGTTTAGAGAGCTCTGCAATCCGCTGGTCTTACGAAACGGACCAAAAACAGCAGCTTGGACAATGTCAAGCTGCACATCTGTATCTGTTAGGCATGAGTGTCCACTCTGTAACAGCAGGAGAGTGTGGGGAAGGAAGAGGGAGGGTGGCCGTAAAGAAATGTGTGTTTGTGTGTGTGACTGTGTGTGTGGGAGGGCTGTCTGGAGACACAAGGTCTGCCAGACTGACACAAACACACTACATCATTCCAAGTCCCACAAATAAACCAGGGAGAAAGTTTGCTTGCGACATCTCCTAAAGCCTGCAGAAAGCTGGATATTGTGCTCATCATCTTTTATTTATTTATTTTTAAATTGACAATTTTCAGGCCCAAATCCTCCAATTCAGCTTTCCCCAGAAGAATCCTCTTGC
Source organism: Astatotilapia calliptera (assembly GCF_964374335.1). NCBI lineage: Eukaryota > Metazoa > Chordata > Actinopteri > Cichliformes > Cichlidae > Astatotilapia > Astatotilapia calliptera. The sequence continues at coordinate 8,024,384 of NC_137439.1, read as the reverse complement.
CAGAAAATGCTCTGAAACTACAACTAGACCATAAGAAAGCACGCTCATACAGCTGAAACACAAGCTTATCCTCAACAGCTCTCCAGTTCTCTCGATTTTTCTGCTTTCCATCTCAGCTCAGCTCCCGTCTCATCAAACTTATTTTTATTCATGAGACAGCCCCTGCGTCCCCGCCGCAGCAGGTATACGAGGGACAAACATCCAGCCTGTCCCTGTACCCCACTATCTAAAAAGAAAGGATGCAAACTGAAGCCCCCGCCAATGCTTCAGCTGATCAAAAGCTCTGCTGGAGGCCACTGCTGATGGCAGGGACAGAGTGAGAGAAACCCATAAATTCACTGCAGGACGTCAGCATTTGCTTCCTCTAAGACTGTAAGCATTTTGCTTGGAGAAAACTTCTCTGTGGATTGTTTTACGAAACTGAAGCGCAGCACTGGTGTGAAAATCTGCATAAAAACAACATAAAACATTTAAAGCTGTAGCTTCTAATCTGACAGTTGTTTCAAATGTGTGCATTTTAACTGACTGTTTATTCACATTTCAGCTATTTCATTATCTCTCTGACATTATTTACATGCCTGCTGCTTCTCCGACACTTCATTATCCAGACTAGTCTGATTTCCTGATCTTCATTAACGCTGACATATTTTTATTTACAAAGTCAGACTGGCTAAACTCCTTTGGCATTACAGCCTTTTAAAAAGACACCATAAATTTAACTGATAGTTTAATTAAAAAAATCATAATAATCCTAATTGTCTGCTTGTTTTAAGAGTCCACAGAGTCAACTAACAGTAGCTGTAGTGGTGATTATTCCACAGCCTTCGCTCCTCTGGATGTCTCCTTTTTAATAATAGGTAGCCAGGACTTTATTTTGCACCTTGTTCATGAATAACCTCCAGTGCACACTAAAGCTGGATGTTTTTGTCTCCAGTGAGACTGTAAAGCTCTAAAGAATTGCTAATTCTGTCATGTTACTTGCTTTCCCTGATTTGCTTTACTTTTATCCCACGCCTGCTCATGTTACATTTGATTTAATACTCTTAACCTCGTAACAGTGCGCTGTCTTGGGTAGATCTCCATTGAAAAAGAGATTTTGATCTCCAGTTGCTTCCTGGTTAAACAGAGGTGAAATAGAATTAATTTTAAAAAATCAACAACTGTTTCTCAGCTGGTGTTCTCGCCTGTATCACAAGGTTTATTTAGTACAAATCTTTCTTAGTGTCAGAGCAGTTGAGCTACCCTAAAATGTGTCCACGCACCCTTTGGCAACTGCTGAATTACCCCCTGCTGCAGGAGTAGCTAACCCTGGTTGTATAAAACTGCAGAAAAAACAGTGTGATTTGGTTTGGTGAGAAGCTTTGATTCAATCTGCTGAGCCTAGCCGATGGTCTGCAGGCAAAGTAATTTCCCATGTGTATGTGTATATTTGTACGTGAGCCTTTTTCTAAACCCAGGGCTGTTGTCAGACATCCTAAAAAAGAAAATTCGGCTAGTAAAGCGACTTATCGTTACTGTTTAAATACCAATTGACATATCTGATACATGCACATCAGTGCATTATCGCACTGTCTCGAATGCTCACCATCAACATAAGATACAAGCTGAAAACACCCACATCTTCCGCCCACAGCAAAAACAAACAGGAGGAGTGAAAAAAAAAAATGGTGATAACAACTTTGACCCTCTGGTGAAATTCGAGATTTACATGTTTGGTTACAGAAATATTTCCCTTAGAGTGAGTGTGATCTGTTCATCATAATATCACCTTTGGAGTTAAAGGGGTTTAAAACAAGACTATCCTCAAAATTTGGAACAATAAACCGAGAGACTTTGTGCTTTTTCTCTTAAAAATTCAAATATTTAACATTTACGTGTAGACACGGACATTGCTCTGACTTATTAACAAAAAGCTTTTCTCTGTATCGATAATTTCATTTTCTCAAAAGTTCCAAAATATCTAATAACTGGCTTGTGATTTTGGCCAAAAACTATTTGTGTCTGACCATTTCCAAGTCTGTTTATATTTCCTGTCTTGACATAACCAGTTATTTAGATTTTATATTAAAAAAAAATAACACCGGCCTCTGTGTGCAGCTGCCGGTAATCTTACCCTAAAAAACACTTAAAGATCGATTTGGAAGAGCAAACTGAGTATTTTACATTGGTTTCTCCTAAAGCGCCACTGAGGGACCTTAAGGAAACTCACCTTTGAACACACACACACATTCCTACAGAGGGGTGACCGGGGTCAGGGTTACCAGAGTGCAGTTAGCATACAGGCCAGCATAACTTAAACCCCTAAAGGCATTCCAGCAAGGTCATACAGTCAACCGATGCAGACAAACGGCTTCTGTCCCGAACACGTGGACATAAACAAACACGAAAAAGACAATAACCAAGCATGAGGAACTTTTGCCTCATGATAGTATCCTCATGGGGGAAATTGATCAAGTGAATTGGAGATAAAAGCTAAAAGAAATTAATTTAAAAGCAACCATGTAATAAGATTACACTCACGTGTCTGATGGTAACGGTTGAGTCATTTAAGCACAGCTGTTGCAAATAACTCATAGAACTATCGGTTTTATCTCTCAGAAAACACCTCTCAGGTAAGTTATCACTTACAAAAACAATATGCAAGATTGGTTGTATTTATTCTAAAGACTCAAATTTGTCCTTTTAGCCACTCAGAAAACAGCTATCGACAATTCTGCAGCATTCTCCAACCACACCCTACAAAGTCGTGCGTAAATCCCAGGCGTTGTAGGATGATTAAAAGGAAAGAAAATATATCTAAGCTACACAGCATGTAATATATAATCTTACCCACATCTATGCACCACTCTTGTTAAATACTGCTGAGTTTCAGGAGGCTATCATGTATTAAAATAAACGGGTCTTAGATGGGAACACTATTTGAATGAGCTGTCAGGAGAATAAATTGCTTTATCATAAAATAAGCCCAAAGGTTGGGAAGGAGTATTTTTGGTCCATTTGTTAGACTTCAACCACAACAAATGGACTTTAAGCTGTAAAATGCAACAGCTGAATATAGCAAATATTGATCATCAACCATTAACTTAATTATTCAACTGCATTAATAGTTATTTTATAATGCAGTGTCTTTTGGGGCTTTTATTGACTGGAACACAGAGGCCAGAGGTCAGACAGCGGATAGAGTCCGGCTTCTGTAGAGCTGGAGGAACGACTGCCTCGTGCTCAAGGACAACTAGGTTGAGTTGAAACTACAGACTGGCTCATATTTACTCTGTTTTCATTCTCTATGAGACCAGAAATATCAAAGAAGTGAACCAGATGACAGCTTTGCCCTCCGCATCGCGCACTCCTTTCACTAATCCAGCTGCTCACCCTCGTCTTCGTGTCCTGAGGGGAGGGTCCTCTCGCGGATGGTGTAGTTGGCAGAGAATCCCTCTCTGGCGATGGCGTTGTCAGTGGTGATGGTCATGGACAGGATGCCCGTGTAGGAGATCACTCGGCCCGGGGACGTCTGGCCACAGTATCTGCCAATGTGAGGGCCCACTGGGAGGAGAAGGGGGAAGAGTATGGGCAACAGGGAGGGAGAAAGAAAAGGAGATGTCAGCTTCATCACTCATCACCCGACCAGAGAGTGTTTTTTCTGTCCTATACTTCCCTTGTTATCATGGGAAATATTACGCGACATCAATTAAATCTACTTGTTAAATCTTGCATGGAACCCAAGATTGAAAAGTTCTGATTTAGATTTAGAAAAACTCGAGTCTGCTCTGAACAAACAAAGTTTGGAGCTAATCTCCTGTCAGCAACAATCTCCCACCTCTCAGGAGTGATGTGACACCTTAGGGGCAGAAATAAAGGTGAGATGGCAGGCAGCAGAAACACTCATTCCCACCACGTATTGTTTTGACACTCCCAACCTTACACTCCAAGCAAAGTGTGTATACAGGATCATATCAGGCGCAGCAATGAATAACCTTTGTATCAAGTGAGTGCAAGGTATTTTATTCTGATATCACACCTTGATTAAGTTTTAAACTCCTATCGCATGACATCAAATTATAACAATCCATGCAAAAACTTTCTTTTAGCTGTAGTCTTGTGGGAGGAGCAAAATATGGCAGATATATTAAAAATATATATTTTGAAGGGTCCAAGAACAGATTGAGGAAGAGTTACCTGTTTCTTTTTCCATGTTAAAAAGCAAATAAATAAATAAAAGCCGACTTTAAAACATTCACGCCACAAAAATAAACATCCATTTTACAACATGAAATGTAAACGATTTGTTTAAGCTTCTTTGTACAAATTTCCTACAAAGTACAGTGTAATTACCAACACTAATTATGAGGAAACATATACAGAAAACAACCATCTATTGAACCTCCCAATTTACATTTATTTATAATTAGAAACTTTGTCTTCAATTTGCTGAATAAATTCCTTGCTTGCACAAAAATGTAACTTTTTAAAAATATGTTCAGCTGGTTTGCTGTTCCCTGATTTATGCATACAAGTAATAACAGAAATGCAAACTCTGTGCTCTGTACAAAACACATGTTTGAGCTTGTTTGAGAAACACAAACTATTAGGGAACTACTGAAGGAATTATGTTTAGCACCATTCATGTTTATATGCTTTTACAATGTCACTGGACTGAGTCTCCAGTCGTTCTATTTACCTGGTTGGTGGGTGTACTTCAGTATAAAGAATTAAATTATAAAAGCAATATCAGTTAACACCAGAATCTAGATGGATAAACAATGAAAAATAAGTATATTTAAAGTAAACTGTCACTTTAAAAGTGCTGTAGCTAATCACCACGCTCAGTCAGGCAAATAATGAAAAAAAAATGCAGATACAGTCAACAGTGTGAGTTTTAAATAATAATAATAATGCTAATAATGCAAAGTGGTGTAATTCTGTTAGGTTTGTGTTATCATAGTTGGTCACCAGAAAATAAATATATTATACATTTTTATTTTTAGGGAAAAAATGTGAATACTTTCTTCTTTTTTGGGGGGGTTTCCAGTTAGAATGACCATTTTCTTTATTCCCTGCCTAAAAAGACTTAGAAGAAGAATTTAATAATAACAAACATGATATATTCTGATTGACTAGTTACAGTTAAGGTGGGTTTGGGGTCTTAAGTGACAACAATTCAGACCTGAGGGGGTTAAAGCTCCTGAAAACCATTGAAAACTATTGTTTTTACTTGGGCAACAGGCAGAACCAGCATACTCGGGGATTCCTCTTTCAGTAAAGGAGACGCTCACAGTTAAAGATAAAATATGAGAGCGTCACAGGAACGCCCGCTGTAACATCATGTGTTTTTATGCGCAGCACACAGTCACAGACTGTCTCATGTCTGAAGACTTTGAGTTCCACATCCACAGGTGGTCCCCTGTTTCATCCTCTTCTTATCTGTGAGAAACAATGTGAGTCTCGCCTGCTGCTTTGAGGAGATACTGCGCCAGCGATCTCTCAGAGACCCGCGGAGCAAGATTCAGTTTTATATGTTACAAAAATTATACTTCTCTAACAATTTCCTTCAGCTTTTAAAGGCAAACCAGCTAAACAGAAACACAAGGCGGTCACAGCAGGAATGCTGAGCTGCGCTACTCTGATGGTTTATGTTTATCAGTTACAGTTTAAAGCAGGTAGTCGACAATCTGTGACGGATTACATTTTAAAACTGCTTCAGCCTTATCGGAGGTGTTGTGAAAATGGTTTTGCTGCAAGGCTGTCAGTTGATGCAATCAGCCCCCTGGAAGCAGAAACTCCTGCAGGCGATATGGCTCCATATACATCTAAGGAAATGGTTATATCTGAAGCAAACGCCGAGGAAAAGTGAGGAAGAAAATTACATTTCAGCACTCTTGACATTAAGCTATCAGTTTGTAAAGTTTGAGAATCCAAGCCACCAAAATAAATAGAGCTTTGTACAACTTTATAATATTTATTTCAAAGTTTCTCTAAGTTTTTTATACGATCTGTGCTCTCCGACAAACTGAAGTAACCCAAAATAATAAGTTTATAAAATAACGAATGCATAGAACCATCACAGAAAATCTGAAGTTGCAAAAAAATTGCAAAAATTTGGATGCGTCAGTATTAACAGATGTTAGTTCTCAAATTGTGTGTTTTGGTATTCAGCCACCAATCTTCTCAAGAATTTGTCAACTAATACAAGAAATTAAAGAAACAATCTAACATAAATATGCACATGTAAAGCTCTGACAGCTGGCTCAGGAGGTACAGCTGGTGGTCTACTAATCATAAGGCTGGTAGACTGATCTCTGGGCCCACGTATTGAAGTTTCTATTCCCTGCACCACACATCACATGTCTCTGACAGAGAAAAAGTGCTGCATGAATGGGTGGATGTGGCTCGTATAAATCAAATTCTCCTGTAAGCTCTAACTGCAGGCAGTGCATTAGAATCATAAAATGGATAAACTGCATCATAGTTTTTATAGGTTTTCAAAGAGGCACATCTTGTAGCCTTTCTAAAACAATCGGACAAACCCCAGGAACTAATGAAAGCCATGAAATGTGTTTAAAGCTTTGGTAAAACTAAGAAAGTAGGAATTTTTCATCAAAAAGATGAGAAGCTTTGATCAAGATATTTACTTGGTAATGGTTGCATTGTTCTGGTGAGATAATATGTGAAAAATCTCTTGTAAAGAATCTTTTCTGAAGAATAAAATAGGAAAACAAAAAAACAAACAAAAGACCATTGAATCTTTTTCTAATTAAGTCCAGTCAGAAGAAAGAGCTTCTTTTTGAAGAATCGATTTACAGCCCTCAAAGACGAAAAAAACGTGGCTAATGAGAATCTTTGATGTGCGCATGAACGTTTGTTGGGATGTAGAGCTACATGCCGGTCTCAACCCTGCTGCAGACGCTTTGTTGTCAGCTCGGCTTTAACATCACCCACAGATAGTCTCTCACACACACACACATCCGCATGCATTCATGCAAACAGACACACCTGAACACACGAATATACGCACAGATCATTTGACAGGAAAAGCCCTGGCATGTTATGTATACTGGCACCGCTTAAAAGTGCATGTCACTGCCTGTATACCTGTGCCAGTCTTTGTGTCCCTCACGTCCTCATGCCAGTCTCCTCCTTGGCAATAATCAGGCAAAGCTTTGGGCACAGCAGCAAGTATTGTGGGCATCCTGGCAGCCGGCACAGGCCTGTCCAAGGTATGTAGCTCTCACGATTATATGCACGCTGCACGGCTAATTAGACAACAATAGAAGCTGAGAAATGCTGTTCAGGTTGTGCCTGAGCTGATTTTACAAATGTGAAAGGAACAATGTGTGGGAGTCTCTGCATCATTCACTTTCAGTGCAAAAGATGCAAATAAGCGTCACCTTCTGCATGTTCCTCATATTTCTGCATGTCCATGACACCTGGATACACCTCCCTTTGAGGTTTAATGACACTCATAGATAGATTTTTTTTCAATCAGGAGTGCTATCTGCCACTCCAGATTGATCTTATTTAATAATTTTATTCATCAAACTATTCCTTTAATGCATAATCATCATCCTGACCGGACTTGGGATGTGCAAAGCAGGAGAACAAGCTCGGACACATACTTCATATGAAGATAATTTGTAGTGTACTGAAGCATTGCAACATGTGTTTTGTTGCTGGGGAGCATGAGGTCACAGAGAGTGATTCACCAAACTGCAACAGCAAAACAACGAGTATGAGGGGTTTAATTTTAAACATATTTAAGCTCAGGCTTAACACGCAGCGACTTCTCAGTGACTTTAAAGATTTTTCGTGGGTGAGTGAAACTTGTTTTGTTTTGAAGTGATGAGAAAATCTACTGCAGACTTTTGCTAGGTGAAAATGAGTGTTTCTACACAAACTGGAAATTAAATGTTAAGGCCAACGGGGTTTTCATCCTGTAGCCTAAAAAATATGTTTTTAAATGAACCAATCAAGAAAAACACACACACGTGCACTCTGCATATCCTGTATGTATCCCCGTCTGCTGTTCTTGCTCCCCCTGCTCATCCCGCATCTCGCTTTTGCAATTATCCACCTATTTTTCACCTCTGTCACTCAATCCCGACTCATCTCACCAGCAGGGAAGGCATCCATACTTGTTTTCCACGGTCCTCCTCCCCTTCACATCCACATGTCTCTGCCTGTTTTCTGTCTGTTTTCTGTCAGCATCCACAGGGGGAAGCTGTCTCAAACCTTTTTCATCCTCCTCTCCTCTGCTTCACAACTCTCTATATTCTTCCTTCACTTCTCCGTCCCTTTTCCTCCCAATTTCCTCACTTCCATCTACATCTGCGCCCCCTTTTTTGTAACTTTGCTTCACATCTGTGGAGAAACAGCCCTGCTTTTTTTTTTTTACTTTCATCTTTTCACATTAATCAGTAAATTTAAAAAAAAAATCTTTTCCAGATTATTTTGCATGCTTTAATTCATAAACAAGACCATTTTCTGGCATTTAAGTTAAGTGTATGAATGGGTAAAAAGAGTGCTTGGAAATTCATAAAACATTAAAAATCCTTTATGCCCTTTAGAAATTATTTATCAGGTAATCATTTTTTATATGCATTTACAATTTCTGACTAGTTAAGAAAATGCTCTTTTATGATTACTATTTTGAAGCTGTAAGCATCATCCTCTCTCTTCTCTTCATGTCTGCACTAGTTCAGTTTTAAATTCCTTTTCAGTCATGTTTTAAACTCTAAGGTTTCAACTAACATTTGCCCGTTGCACCCCAGCCCTCCGCTCACCTGCAGGGAAGCCGTCCCAGATCTCCAGCCAGTCGTATCGGCAGAGGGCGCCCGGTGGCGGCGTGGTGTCAGGCTCCATGTCGAAGCTATCAAACTCCACCACGATCTCTGTCATCTTGGGGGCAAAGATCATAAAGGTACATTCCAGGTTGTTGGGATACTTCTCAGGGAAGCCCGGTGTCTTGATGACTCCACTGGGAGCCGTGAAGTTTCTGGAACATTCAGGACCTGCAAGGTGAGAAGATACAGATGAGGCTTTAAAATGTCAAGAGGTGACCAATCCTCAGCTAAACGACGGCGTAAACTCTGTGGAGTTAAGGGGCAGTAAGGCAGTAAGGGGTCATGATGTGTCCGCCCTTACGTTGGTTTTGTAGTTTATTTCTTACAATAAAATTCATGTTTTTGCAACGTAGAAAGAAAAAATTAAACATTTACAGAATGAGAAGCAAAATGTCAGAATGTTTTGCATCTGCTTCAAAATCCCTCCACGCGAGCTTCAACAGAGGGCCTTTTGAGGTGGTTTTTTGGTCTGTTTGTGTTGGCACGGTTTACGAAATCCTCAGCAGTTTGGATTTCTGACCTTTTCAGTTGTTACGGTGGCAAAAAAAAGGATAGACATGTTGGAAATCAACTGAATATATTTGCTTTTGACCTTTTCCTGTGTCTGAAACTTTGGCAGGTCCAAACACTTTTGCAGCTTTAACATCTTAAAAAGGAAGTAATAAGTTCTAAGACCGGAAATGATTTTCAAAAATAAGGAGAATCTGAAATACCTGTTTTATACAGAAAAAGCCCCCCACTCACACACACATGCTGTTTCTTAATGAGAGAAAAAAAATAAACCCCTTGTTTTGTTGACAAAATTCATGCAATTTCCATCCAATTTGCTGCGTCGTGATTGGTCCCCTCCCTTGTCGGAGCCCACTGAGTCTGAGTTGTGACTGGGGTGGGGTTGTTTGACTGGAATTTATTTAAGATCCCAGACCATGTGAGACTGATCATGGCAAACAAACAGCAACGCACCCAGAGACACACTAACAGACAACACAATACTAATCTTGCAATCACAACTAATAACATAATGAAACTTGCACGGTCAGGACGCAGATGTTAAATTTACTTTATGGGTTTTTCGAGGAAGTCATAATGAGCCTATGATTCTATTTCTTAAACATATTTGCTTACCTTCTGTTTTATGTGTAAAGCTTTTAGTGCATGCATTAATTTTAAGTTTTGCAAACAGCATTTATGGATATTTTCTAGCACAAATCACGTACAGTACATAAATATATTGAGTATTGACATTTAGACAAAGAGGTTTTAAGAAAGAGCAACGCTTTACAATAAGTTCCTGGTAATAAGCTTTAATTAATAGTTAAAGTCCTTATATTTATTCTTAGTTAACTTAGCTGTCTTTGCAGTTACTATATATAAAGTGAGAACAAAACTGGCTAACACCGACCAAAATAGTCTAAAAGGATGAAAAATGTTACGAGCTAAAGGGAAAATAGAAACATTTGGTTTGAGCAAAGCTTTGACTACAAATTAAATTCCTGGAAGATGTTTTTAGAAAGTATGATTCTTGTCCACTGGACAATGAAGCCTCAGAGTCTGACCCACAACAGTTGCATGAAAACATCACATGCGCTGTTAGATCTTCACATTATCTAGACAAACCTTTTTTTAACACAGACGACCCAGTTCAAAGTAATAACACGTGACACAAGGCTCATCCAAACAGACCAGCGGGCCAGCTTGGCAGCTGTTATGTCAGTGCCATCTTTTGTACACAAGCTGTTTTCTCCACAGTCACATCCGCAATGTTTACACTGCTCATGTAAAATCTCTGCGTCGGCTTGCATCGGTCAACGCGGCGGGGCGGTTCACACCTTGCTTGTTGCAAAGTGACATGAGCGAGGTTACGAGACAGTGACTGATCTCCGAGCGAGACAGGAGGACACGAGGCGTGGACGCGGGTCAAGCGTTGCTCGGAGGCAGGAACAAAGTGTGCGTGTGTGTTAGCATGAGTGTGTTGCGGCGCGGGGGGCTTCTCGTGTTGCCAGTCCAGATGTGACCTGCATGTTATCTGAGCATGCCTGCAAACGCAAATCCACACACTGATAGAAACACAAGGAGAGGCACGCACACACTGAAGTGGTCCCCTCGCTGTTGACACAGGTGGTGTCATTAAAAGGCCGACATGATAAATGATGAGGAAAGATGGGCGGCGAGGGATGAGGGAGGCTTCACTCCTGCTCAGCTGGCACACTTTGGACTGTGTGTGTGTGCGCATGAGTTATGTGTGTGTCTGTGTGAAATGTGCAGATGGGTTTCTCAAATCTAGGTTGAGAAATCTGTGCTGCGGTATGTCGATCAAGGACAGAAATTAATCTGATTTAATGAAGATAAAAATGAATAATGCAACTTGTTTGTTCATCAATCAATGTGGGTTATTTTTAATTGCCATGGTTTGCAATGCCTGTGATTATTTTTCTGGTGTTTTTGTGTTGCTTTTCTTTTACTTTTCCCTGCCGCCCCATCTTTTCTTCTCACCGCTTCCCTATGTTCACCTATGTTAGTGTGTTTTGTTCTGTTACTGCATGCCTTTGTTGTATTTCCTGCCTTTAAGATGGTTTTCCACAACCTGACTTATTTCACTTCTGTTTTATTAGTCAGTGAGTTCTCAGAGTATCTATAGTCCTGTACTTCCCCATTACCACCAGCCTTTTTGTTTACAAGCCTCTTTTCACCTCTCCTCCTCTGCCTCTGTGCATTGTTGTGCTCTTTGAGTTTAAGATTTCCTTATGTTAAAAAATCAAATTTACAACCAAACAAATTCGAAAGCTGTACCCGTTTGAATAAATATGACTTAACCATAGACTGTATATAAAAGATGGGCATAGTCCCTATGACTATGACATCATCAATTTGTTTTTTTTTTTGTCTTTTTTACATGAGAGGGTGAAGTTATCAGCTGAGGTTAGCGAGCTTGATTAGCAAGCGCCATTGTTAAACTGTATGGGTGCATTAGTAAAGGACTAATTAAACAGTAGAGCACAAACCTTTTGGATGGGCTGCATTACAGAGTGAATCAAATTATGTGTCAGATCATTTCAGTGGGTGCGAGGCCCTGTAGATGGTGCTGTCAGTTAAAATGGGCATGCCTCTAATTTTTCACCCACCGTGCTTTTATTGTGGAGGCAGAAATAGGCTAGGGAGACCAAAAAACCCCCAATATATATATATATATATATGGTTGTCTACTTGCACAGACATGGAAGCAGCCTCAAGTGGCCACTTGAGGAACTACAGTTTTTGGTACTTCAATGTTTTTTGTTTGTTTTGTATTTTTCAGTTCTGGATGTTGTAACTTGGACTATTATGTCTTGAAAATGAGAAAAAGCCCAGCTTAAACAAACAATCAAATAGACCAAAAAAAGACAAAAACCCTTGCACCCTTCAGTATGTGTATATTTCCATATTTAACAATGTTTTGGTGAAAAGCATATGTGTTACTGTGCTACGTTACTGACACGAGTGCATTCTTTCCTTTAACAACATGGTGCTCTCATTTCCCATTTATCCATCCTCTGTCCATCCATCTTCTTCTTACTTTCATCTTCTTTTCAATCAATGACCCTTCAATCAGCTGCGGCTTGAGGTCACATCAGAAAGAGAGAGAGGAAAGAAATCGGCCCCCCTCTTGTCTACCAAACCACAAAGACAAACATGTGTTTCTGGTTTGAAAAAGCTGTAGTGAAACAGGAGAGTTGGGACAAATATAGTTCCAGGACACTGAAGAGGCCTCACTTGGCTATCATTTCTAAATGAAATGCACTGTGCGGTCTGCAGAGGGTGGAGTTATGGTTATGGTTACAAAAGACGGATGCGACTGAGCTTTACAGCCCAGCACTCATTAGTGCCATCTTTAAAGCCAAACAGAACATGTCATCTGAATGAGGGTTGGTGCTTTTTGTGGCAGTGTTTAGGGATTTTCTTGTACTAATGACAGGGGGGAAAGAGGGCTGGAGATGAGGGACGAAGCCACAGACTGATACACAGAATTAGGCAAAGGTAAGTGGAGACATATGTCAAATCTAGCAAAAAGTCTCTCATATAAAGGGAAAATACTAAAACCCAGTGTTTTATTTTCATTTAATTTGCTTGGCTTAAAAAAAAGTCACATTTAATAATGTTGAGTAGCTCCGGTGGTCATGGGTGCAAGAAAATAACGCTGATGTCGGTTAAAAAAAGGGAACCTCAGTTTCCTGTGTGAAATTCCCACATTGCAGATTGCACACGAATGTTTTTATGATGATATAGCAACACTGCATCACTGCTGCCTTTTATCCAGATAAAATCAGTCATTCGGAGAACACCCACAAGGACTTTTTTGCAAGAAAAGAAAAACATGCCATTCATGGTGTTCAGACAAACAGCTAATGCTCCCCTGTTTTTACAGACTTCATATGCTTTTCTTAATTCAAATGCAAATACTGCTTAAATATTAGAGATGGCACGATACCACTTTTTTATGTCCGATACCGATTCCGATATCATAAATTTGGATATCTGCCGATACCGATATGAATCCGATACAGTGTTTTTTAATCAACAAAACAGTTTTTTTAAAATATCTTGCTGCATTTTGTATAAGTTCATACTCAAGTTTAAAACAACAACTACACTAAAGCTATTCTGTTATACCTATATGCAAAAAATATATATTTCATAGTTCAGCAATACTGATCAATCTAATAAACTTAAACCTACACCATCCTCCCTATTCTGGTATTTTAAAGAGTACTTAGCATAAATATTAAGCAACCTAACTAATAGGGTTCCAACTCCCAGCAACAACAAAAATAAATAAATAAAAAATAGGGAACCACCCCTCACGCTCCACCTCATGATGCTTAATCAACGTAATCAACCTTAATTTGATGCAGTGTGAAAAAAAAATGCACAGAAATCAATTATTTTTCAAGAAATATTAAATAGATTCAACATCTTTCTTCAACAAAATTGCAGACTGCACAGATGGTACCTTCCCAAAGGAAAAAGTACTATAGCTTACTAGGGTATATATATTAGACTTAATAGTCACTATATACAGTAATTGACTTCTATTCATTTTACATCAAATTAAAACTTTGGGTGTAAGATTCGGATAATTATTTATTAAAAGCTCGACATTTTAAATGAGAATAAGAAAGAAAAGTATGTCTTTGTGCCCCCTTTTCCCTGTTCATGCCCTATCGGCCCCCCTGGCTAAACTTTGCTAGATCCGCCCCTGCACAGTTACCAGCCGTCAGCTACGTAGAAAAAGATCCTGGTGTAGAAAGTAATATTAAATAAATTCTAACAACAGCTGATCAAGCTTAAACGTGCTGCTGTTGTTTATCCGCTGGTTTCCTCTTTCTGGTGCAAAAACAAACAAGAGACACGGACTCGCGACAGAAAAGCCGATGAGCTGATCATTAAGCAGTTTCATGATTGAAGTAGCAGCAAGAAGAGGCAGTCGCCTGTTAAGCTTAACGCAGGAATGCTTTACAAACATTCAGAGATGGACTTACACACTTGCTTTACTTTTCTCGGGGATAACTTTGTCGGAGATGAAATGCCGGGTTGCTAGCGAAGCTCCACATGCTATCCAGACCACCGACAGGTCCCGCATGCCACAGCCGCTCTATCACGTGATGCATACTGCTCCGACGTGCTAACGTTCTGAGGTGAGTTACGGCGTGTTGCAAGTTTTGTGAGGTGCTTTCGTGATATTTAATGGATTAGATTTTTTATTTTTCTCCGATATCCGATCCAGTAATTTAGGTCAGTATCAGACCGATACCGATTCGTAATATCGGATCGGTCCATCTCTATTAAATATAAAAGAGAAACTGAGATTAACATGATAGAATTGAAGTTTTTGAAGGTATGGTTAAGGCTTTGGACTACAAATGGAACCAAACAGCTCGTTAGCTTGTTAGTTAATCTTGTTAGTCTTCACTCTTGTAGAAAAACGCCTGAAAAAAGCTCATGGATACGAGTAGCACAGCTGATTTAAAATAGTCAATAATTCTGCACCATTTCCAACCTTCCTGCAACTAAAACACATAATGAAAATCCCCTAAAACATGTGATTCCAACAAGGACGGCAAACAACAACTTCAGCGTCAAACTGAAGCAACTTTCAGGATCACCACCGGTGCTGAGAGATGGCTTGAGAGAGAACCTGCAGTCTGAAGGTGGCACATAAGGTCATGAGTGTCGCTTTTTCAATCAGTCATGAGGTTGTGCACCATGAATTCTTCCCCCAGGATGAGACTGCAACATCCCGAGGCATCTGAGGAAGAACATGTGGTGCAAACGACCTGAACTTTGTGTGTCAGCTGCTCAGAGTGCATTAAAAATATTTTTTTGACCACAGCAGCTTGTTCTCAAATTTTCTCTCATTCAAACCCCATCCACTTTCTCAAAATGAACCTTGGGTTGAAAGGTTTTAACACAGAACACTTAATACTGGCTACTGGTCAACGTTTATAACAGGGAGTAATTCAAATGCAACAGGAGCAGTGCTTCCAAAGAGACCTCGTCATCTCCGTCACTTTTCCTTTTTTATCCTCACATATTTTATTGTGTGAGGATAAAAAAGTGCACATAACAACAGCGAGAAAAAAAAAATCTTACATTACATATAATATCCAAAACCTTTGCCTAATCTAGTCCCTCTGATACTTTAGGGTGCACAGATCTGAAAAGATCTGCGCTCAAAGGACAAAAACAGAGAGAGATAATCGTGCATTGAAGACAAAGAAGAGCATTGCTCAGAGCAGTGGCTCCATTTAGCAGTGAGTCACAATATGCTGCTCTGACTGTAATGGATTTTAAATGTGGTGAGGAGCCAGGCAGCGACATGGCAGGGGGATTACCTGAGTGAGTACAAGTGCTGTTTTTAACTTGTTAGGAGGTAGAGGACCCATATTGAGGCCAGCACACCCACACACACACAAACACATGCTCCCACCCACACGCGTATTGTGCCCTAGTTTCACAGGCCCTCTTCTATGCCAGAGCATCCATCTCATCTGCAGGTCACCCCTGTTGCCTCCAAGGACAAACAGCCCATTAGCTAAATGAGCCTGGGGTCCCACACACCTGTCTGTTTCATACGCACAAAGGAAACCAAATGAATGCACCGCGTTACCAACAAAGACTGATTTTCACACACGCAGAAGCAAAAAAAGCAATATAAGATGTTAACACGTGCATGTGCAGGCTGTGCAATAACATAAAAATGGGTGTGAGCACATTGAAACAGCTTGTTCTGAAGCATTCGTCTTGGTGCTGAACAGTAGCTTGCAGACGAGACATGGCAGCTGGACGCGTTCAACAACAACAACAGTTTCACTGACAGTTAAAAGGTGGGACAACAGCAGCATGGCAACACTCACAGATCTGACAACTACGCTTCATTCGCTTCATACATCACACAGTTAAACCCTCATTTTTTTAATCGACACGTAACAGTAATATGAGAAAAATCGGAGCAATTTTACTTTGAAAAACGATCTTTCAGATACTCACTGCAAGGTGCGTTTAGTAGCTGCTGAGAAGATTCTGATCACGTTCTTTAACGATGGCAGTTTTCTGGTAGTGATTTATGATTTGTCTAAATTAAACTCTTGGCACAGTTCCATGAAAACCTAGCGATGAAGAGCGGTGATGATTAAGATCAATCACCCGCAGAAGAAATACTAAATAGACCTTGTGGTGAAACGTCTCTGCAGCTGTTTCCAGTGCAAAGTGCAAGACTTTTCAAACCATTTTTAAAGGGTCTGTTTAATTAAATTGCATATATATTTGGGGTTATTAGTTACAAAGTTTAGCTAAACCCAGCGTTCATTCTAATGGTCAGTAAGGAACAAAAAAAGAAGCCTATGAGACGGTTTCGACTTCTCACTTGATTTATGGCCTCATAATAAGACCTAATTATGACCTAATGAGTTTATAGCCTCTCTCATTAGTTTTAAGTCTTATTTAATATTCTTCCTCCCTTGCTCCTGGTTCTGCCAGAGGTTTTCATTCCCACTGTCGCCAACTGTATTATTATGCAGCTGTGTTATTGCAGGGTCTTTACCATGCAATATAACGTGCCTTGAGGTGACTGTTGTTGTGATATATAATAACAGCCTATATAAATATTAAATTTAATTGAATGAATACAAGAAAATTGCCTTTTAGTGTAAAATAAATGAGCAAGAAGCTGTTTTCAGTCACGATGCCTGGTTTCACAAAAAAAAAGAGGGCAACGGCCAAAAGGCAGGAAAAGGTGACATCGCACGGCTACTGTGTTAAAAACTAGCCTGTTTTTAACCAAAACATTACCACCATCCATCTCAGATAAAATTATAAGAAGTTGTATCTGTTCTTCAAGCAGTCGGCTCATAAGAGCCTGCGAATCCTAATCTTCACTTTATTTAAGATCAAAGCACAAATTTTTTGTGGATCTTTAAAAAGATCCTTAAAGAAAAATGCTCAGGACCAGTGTTCCTTCCATGCTAATACTTTGCTGACCCACTTTTAAAGATTTATTACACCGACTCTCTAATGACATCCTGTCATTCATCAGTCACGGCTACACTTTGTACCCTGAAATTAAAGTTGATACGAGCATATTTTTAAAGTTTCAGAGTCAGGAGTCGGGCCGTACTTTGTAGTTTAGAGAAGAGACAAGTGAAGAGCCTGGAGGAGCTTCAGTTGGAGCTGGGCCTCTAACCTCCCCTCATAGTACTGCCGTGCACCTCGTTAAAGAACAAAAGAGCACTTGCCTATCCATTTTTCACAGTACAATGGAGCACTTGCTAACTTAAATCCACCTGGGGATTGTTATTTCTGGATGCCGTTATTTTCTGAATGGTTATTGCTCTCTTGGGTACAAACAAAAAACGAAGGGGAATCTCACACATGTTCCCTTTTTATCTGATTTATCTCCAGTCCCCACTGGTGAAAATTGAAGTGGTCACAGGAGACTTGTCATTTTGGCGGCTACTCAAATGGACCCTGGAGGAAAGACCAGATACAAATGTAGGACATGGGAGCAAGGTTCCTTCCTTGAGAGGGAGTGTTTATGTAGGTCTATCCTGCTAGCATCCTGTCCATCTGGGACTTGGTGTTCCTCCAATGAATTCTGGGTCTTTGAGTTTGTTTGGCCTGCAGCTATAGAGGTCACTGTACCAGAGGTTCAGCTACAGCTGTCAGGCAGACAAACCCAAAAATATTGTTAAACCCTAATTTTAGAGAAAGCCTCTTGCGGGGAGTGAATTCCAGGTTTTATTGACTGTTGACGCTGCAGCAGGTTAGTGAAGTTGCACGCCTTTTAATGCTTATTGGTGTTAATAATAGATGCACTTCCATACTTTTGATTATTTTCAGGTCATTTCTTATCTCTGTTACTGTCATGATTACATTAACATACAAATTGTTATTTACTCACTGCAAAAATAATACACATGAAGCATCTACACAATCATCACAATAAGGATAGACTTTCCTGATTTTATAATTCATCAACTTTACAAAGCAAGTATCACAAACATGTTGACACCACTATTAAAAAAAAGTGTTTTTTCCAGAGTCTTTGGTAAATCACTTCATTTAAAGGTCACTCCACTCACTGTGCTTTCCTGCCCAGTTTTAAGTTTAGGTCAAGGTTGGGCTCATAATGGCTTACTTTTATTTTCTCTTCCAAGTATGTTTCTTTAACCGGGAAGCTTTTTTGTGTTACTTGTGGTTGCTATGGTTACTTGACCAACTTCTTCCTGTTTTACTTCCTTTCAGTAATCCATAGATTGTATAAAAATAACCTCTGGGTCTGAAAAGTGGAGCCAGTGCAAAACTTACTCGAATCTGCATTCCTATTAAAGGCCACCAGGGGGTAACTAATGGCTACTAATGTGGATACACAAAAAACCTGAGTGCATTACTTAATTTACAATGTTAAAAAAATATTCTCCTAATGGGTTTAAGGGTCTGAGTTGCTAGTTTTACATCCTATTAAATACAATCTGATGTTCATTTGCTAAATTATAGTTAAATTTAGAGTAGTGCCATCAGTGTTTATCTTGTTAAAATGACGTTAACACCATAACCGAATCAATGCGGTAAATCTCCATTTGCAAGTTACACACACACGTGGATTGCCGTGTGTGTGGGGCTGGACGGTGCTAATGCGTTAACAAGCTAACCCCGCTAATACGTTGACGCCGTGCAGCCCCACCTACGGGGCAATCCGTGCTAACTCGCTAATGGAGATTTGCCGCGTTAATGCCGTTATGGCGTTAACGTCATTTTAACGAGATTAACGCTGACAACACTAACTTAGAGTAAAAGAGAGGAGACGCAGGGTATGCCACAGGGCATGGCTACATTGTTACTGAAAAGTCACTGTGTCCCTCACTTGCTACATTCATCTACCAAAAGCATAAATTCGTAGTCAAGATGATTTTAGCAAAAACACAGGTCACATGATTGCGGTCTTTTTTATATGCAATCTCAGATAATATGATTGCTTCAATGGAGCTTAAAATTCGACTAAGTTTGCAAAATTACTGCGATAAGTGGCTACCATAACTACCATAAAATATAGGCTGTATTTGCCTTTCAGTCACAGAGGGCAGGTATAGCGATTTTGTTCAATTTGTCATCTGCTCCTGCATTTTTCCGCCCTAATAATATGTTAAATGGCTAAAATGGTGTTCAATTCAGACTTTTTCCCATTATGTATGACAAGGTGATATATAAAACTGATCCAAGAGCAACAGAACAATCACCTGGATATCTAAAACTACATTTGAATTTAAAGGGGCCATTTTTCACCAGGCGTATTCAGCACATTCATTTATGGATTTATGTAAAACAGCAGAGCCATTCAGCTCATGCTTTTACTGCTGCTGAGCAGATAAAGCAAGGACATCACAGCAGTTCTGTTTGAAACTACACACCTGTCTTGAAGACCTCATAGCGAACAGAGAATCCCGCCCCGTGGGTCTCGTAGTCGGAGACAAACTTGATGAGGAGCTGGCCGCCGGTGGAGATGATCGGAGATGGCGCGATTTTCCCGCAAAACTTTCCCAACATGGGCGAAGACTCATCACCGCCATTGTAAACTTCCACATAGTCGTACCTGTGGGGGAATCAGAGTAGATGCACGTTCAGATTTATGATCCTGCAAAACAGCAGCTGTGCGCGACTTTGACTTTGAATTGTTGAGACCGAGGATGATTTTTATGTTCCTGTTGATTTGCTTATTAGTGATTTGAGGCATTTTACTGATTATAGGTGGGACTTCCAGCTTACTGCAAATATTTAATGAGGAGGGGAAGTGAATTTGTCTTCACTTCCCCTCCTTGCTGTTTGGCACACAATAGTAACTCAATGCATTCCTGTTGTTAAAAGGAACAGAAATAAAAACTCCCACAATGCAAGAACAGGTCCTGCCTTGTGTTGCTGAGACAGATTTATCTATTCTTGAATGCATTTTCATAAATACTTTGATTCCAACTGCTCGAGGAGCTGAGGGGACACGCCCATACTGTGAAACCACAACAAAGGAAGAGCATATTTGTCGTTCTCAAACATGTTTTGTTGAGC
Organism: Astatotilapia calliptera; assembly: GCF_964374335.1. Taxonomy (NCBI): domain Eukaryota; kingdom Metazoa; phylum Chordata; class Actinopteri; order Cichliformes; family Cichlidae; genus Astatotilapia; species Astatotilapia calliptera. The sequence goes on along the minus strand of NC_137439.1, from coordinate 8,003,958 downwards.
TTCTGGATTTCGACTGAATCGAGGCGTTTCCCCAAATACCACCTCAGCTGGCTGGCTTTGTTTGAAATGTTTGGGGTTTTTGTCCTTATAGCTAATACTGTTGTAGGATTAAACGGTCTCAGCTGGATAATGTGCTCTGATGCAGCATTGTAATTAATGAGGAATGTAACTGTTTGCCTAGATTTAGAGCCGGTATCTGGATGGGCTGTGCAACAACAGGCAGCTCACAAGGCAGTATGATATTAAACAACTCAACCTCAAAAACGGCGTATGGATCAGACTTGTGTGACTCTAGAACGTCTGCACATTCATATAAAAATGATCTTTGCTTAAATCTAACCCCACGTTGCGATCCATATAGTCACTGGACTTCATGCGCATGTTGTTTCTTTTCACGATGATAAGAAAACATCAGCTCTGTCTCAAGTATGTGTGGGTAAATGAAAAGAGAATCAGATGCAGGAAACTGTAGCGTGAACAGAATCTATGAGATCGGACATGAGGCTTCTCCGTCTGGGAGTCAGAGGGACACCACAGAGAGAAAGAGAGAGGCAGAGATAACAGGAATATGAACACATGGCAGGATGAAGCACCGGGAGGCTGCAGGGATCCCACCGTGCGCACCGAGAGACTTCATCAGTCTCTGCCCTCAGCGTGGACCTCCCACCACCGCTGCAGACTCATCCTTTACCAGCCGACACCCTTCTGTCCACCCATCGTCCGCTTTACAACATCTCAAGTCTGTGTGTGAGTGTGTAATCAGTAATACGTGTGTTTTTGTTTATCCAAGGCCATGTTGTGAAATACTCTGCACATCAACTCATGTTATTCAGCACCTTAACTACACTTTTAAGGGTCGAAATGAGTAAAAAGTGGATGTCTGGCTATATGAATACACTTGTAAGTGTGTGTATGTGATGATAATCATCTCTTTGTGCTATGCAGGAGCTAAAATAAATAACTGGGCCTGAAGAAGCTGCACAGGTTGTCTGCTCAGATGCAAGCTGGTTGAACAGATTCAAGACCACATACACCAAATGTGACGAGCCCATCGTCAAAACAGGGTTTGAAAATGAAACATTTTCTATTCATATCAAATCGATTGCTTTCAGATCAGATTAGAGTAAGCTATAGTGCACAAAAATACTGGATTTTGTTGTTGTTGAATAAAATATTTTGTCCTTGCTTGCTAGAAAACAGTTACGCCATGATTATTAATTCACTGCCTAAGAAAGCAGATAATCCAAAAAGTGAGTGCTTTAGGGTCGAGGTCCAGCTCCAGTGTTTGCTGAAATGCCTCAGGCTGAGACAGAGGAGATTTTATGGTATTATTTAATTTTTTTTTCTTTTTTATTACTTGCAAAATTGTTGTTTAATCTACACATTTTGTCAGCACTTTATTATAGTTGTAATATCATCATTATGCATGCATCTCTGTGCACCTGGAAGCTGTGTGATGTTGTGTGCACTGGATTTCTTGTTTGCAAAGGTTTGACGGGCCTCCTTTACATCAGAAAAAAAGAAACATTATGAAGCTCTTCTGCAAAGTTTGGAATTAACTATTCATTTCACAGGTTTATATGGTTTATATCAGGTTTATATCGCATCTGTATTATCTATAAGTCAGTTTGTTTCTCTCTCTAGGAATAGATCCTGAACTCAAGGAAACAACCTGTTTAAAGAAGGGATTTAATAATAATTTAAGAGCGTGTGGATGCTGCACACAGAGGTCGGCCTCATCCTAAACGCCACAAACACAATCTAAGTGTGTGGGAAACACTGTTAAATTTCCTGTCTGGCTGTTATGACGGGAAAACCCACTGGAAATCAGCTATACTGCTCAGACTGCCTCCAGCATCGGCACTCAGAACATGTAGGATGTGAAAGAAAAAAAAATCATTACTCACTATTCACTTGTTGGCCTTTTTATACTCTGCTCTTCATGTCCTTGTTTTGACATGTATCTCTTATTATTTCTACAGTGTCTGAAAGCGTTAGTAGCTGTTTTGATTAGTGCTTTACAAATATTTCGCACAGCAGTAATATATGATGTACAAAGCCTCATCCTTTCAAGGCAGCAAGTGAGGCAATTTGGAATAAGAAGAATCGGAGCTGATATGTGTAAAATAAAAGAGCGGCAGAAGTGGGACGTGATTGGCTGTGCCGTCCTTGAGTAAGACAGAAAATCCATAAGAGCTCTAGGGTTTTTGTTTTGAAGCAAAGTTTGACCTCTGACCTATCAGACAAGTTTTCTTGAGGAAGCTGGAACGAATATGAAAATATTCCTTTAGCAGCTTGTTGGTCAGAAGCTCGTAGATAAGACTCACATAAATCAGAGTTCTTCCCCACAGTGATGCATATTTAAAACAAAAACAAGCTTCCCCAGATAACCATGACCAGTTTAATGCGTTTGAACCAGAAACGATAAACACACCTATGGCTTTCGCACAGAAACTTAATCGGTGGGTTTTGACTGGAGCTCGTCTAGACGGTTAGCTTGACTCAGACTGCTGACTGATGATTTTCCTGATGGCTAACAGCATTAGCGTGCAGGCAGAGAGCTTGTTAGGTAGTAGTTTTCAAAGAGTCTCCCCGTGAGTCTGACAGCAGGGCTTTGTTTTCTCTCCTGTATCTGATGCAGACATCTTGATTTAAAGTTTTTTGGTCTCTTTGTCTTTACGGTGAGGGAAAAACAAAGCTCCTGTGCATCAGTGTGCACAGATGTGAGGATGTTTCTAGATCAAATCTTACAAATCATAGCGGTGATTATAGGTAAGGTCTTGAACAGGTGAGCAAAAGTCATTTAGTAAATTATAAAAAAAATACCATTTGGATATTTTATTTTCTAACAGTGTAAACTGGATTTATTAAACAGCTTTTCTTGCCTTTATTAGATGGTTAAAAGTGGAAATACAGACAGACAGGAGACACAGCATAACAAGGTAAAATAAAGGCTCATTTTAGACCAGGCTCTCCCAGGACACCTTTAAATCTGCAAACATTTAAGGACAATGGCTTTGTACTTTCATCCAGCTAACAATAACATATTTGTAAAGAAATCATACAGGATCAGTTGCCAAAGAAATGCCACAAAATTCAGAATTTTACACCAGCAGGCAAAGTAGAAACACAGTCAAAGCCCAAAGCTGCCCAGACGCAGACTCTCTAAGCTCAGTGAATTAACAGGCCCCAAGTTATTTAACTAATACGCCTATTACGGCAGCAAAAACCTCTAAAAACATGATTATGAAAAGACAGCAGCATTTTATAAAAAAAAATAAATGCTTTTAATTTTAATGTTGTGAAATTTACAGTAGCTCTCAGACAGCTCAGGGGACAGATGAGGTTTTCTGTGTTTAAACAGGGATACGTTCGCCTTGGGTGTACAAAATCTGCTCTTTCTCCTTTTCTGACTTATTTTCCTTTTGTCTCTGGTCTTGCTCTGCATGCGTTCACAGACGACTTTACATGCCCGGTGAGAAATGGACTTAAGTGCTCACTTGTAAAGTCTTAGTGCCGACGGTGATGTGTAGGTGATGGCATTTTTATTCATAGCATCAAACTTCCACCCAGCTCCTCCACCTCTCCCTCCCTTGTCCTCCCCTAGAAAGGCTCATAAAATAACAGGGAGAGCGAGGCGCACAGAAACTGTGTGTGTCTGGTGTGTGTGGCTGCATGCAGATGGCTATACTCACTCCCTCAGTCACTGCAGCCAGTCCTGCAGGCAGTGAGTGTTTGCACAGACAGCCCGTTTAATGAAGTGGGTCTGTCTCTTCACACTCTAGTTAAGGAGAGTCTCTCAGTCTTCAGCCCTGCAGCCTCCTCTCCATCCCCTCACATCACTCATTAACCACACCGGCTATTCATGCCCTCCAAATGCAGCTGTCCGTGGCAAATGCCTTGCTCAAGGGCAAAAATGCTTGGCATTCCATCTGGAGGCCCAAGAGCAGATGTTTAAATTAACATTTTAAGCAATTAATGGATGCACTTACTGACCGTCATGTATAGAACAGGAAGTGCATGTGAAGGTTAATAAGCAAGTAGAAGAAGAGCAGAGGAAGGTGAAGAGGTGGATAATAAAGTCGCAGGAGCTTCAAGAATTAAACAGTTTCATAAGAAATGTGCAACTTTTTTGTCCACTCTATAGCACAAAGAACTCATAATTTAACAAAATTCAGTGTAAGCTAATACTTGTGCAATTTCCCCCCTCAGAAAATTAAGGGAGTGTGCCCCAAGGAGCCAGGTCTGTCACTTTTATAATTACGGTTTGATTTGATTGCAAAAGTTACAAGATGAAAGAAGCTGAAGGTTAAGATTAAACTGGTCTGCATCTCTATTTTGGATGCACTTTCTCAAGTTTCTAAATATGTTTGGAGACTATGATTATTGAAAGTTTATGAATTCATTTGGAAAGTCTTTACAGATATTCATCTTACATATATAACCACCTGACAAAATCTATAAGGCGAGGACGCTACAGTCTTAACTGCAAAAGAAAATGACTAAGCGGTGAGACTGTGAGTGCCAGTTCAGCTCGCTGGGTGAGCAGGTGACCATATGCCACACGGTCGGAGTGCAGTAGGGTTTGAGTCCGACCTATGGCCCTTTGTGGCAGCGCGGTGTGGCATCCCCTTCTTTGTTTTTCCACCTTTTGGCTTTAAAACTGAACAAAGTTGAGACCTAACGTGTGGTCTTAACCTAACAGCAGTAACAATAACGCTATATTTTAAATGATGAGAAATGGGCAACTGAAAAATAACGATTATGCAGAGGTGTCAAAAACTGCAGTTACTCCAGTGGCCACTAGAGGCTCTAAGACAATTCTCATGTGTGCCTCTGTTAAAATCCCCAACTTCAACAAAATAACATGTTTACAGCTTGGTACAAAGGTTTAGTACAAAGTAGCTAATTTCTCCCTTTATAACACTCGTATGGGGGGTGAGCTGCTGTTATAGCTCATCTGTGTGGATTTAGTTAAAGATTAAAGTCTGGGCGTGTCAGCACAGGCAGCAGCTAAAATGGATAGCTTGGCCTATGCTAGTCCCATATGTCTGTTATTTATGTGCAATAACAACATGCACTTGCATTTTTTTCTGTACAGTCTATGGAAACGGGGCGGCTAGCAAAATTTCTAACAGGCCTAACTGGGAAAACAAAGATGCGATTTCACTGATTAAAAATAATTTCCATTCAGTTGAGAAACCAGCTAAAGCAAAACAAATAAACGTGTCACAGTATCACCCTCGCAGATAAGTAATCTCTGTTACGGTAAGTGCAAAGAAAACTGTTGAGAACAGTGACCATTTCGTTCACCCAGCGCTGCCAAATTTAACACAAATGAGGATGTGGCAGATTACCACTTAAAATAAATAAGATCCAGACATGGAATGGGAATTTTTCACACAGCCCCGAATTCCTTCTCACCTCTTTCCCAAGCTACTGGAGTGCTGAATTGTAAGCATGCACCCTTGTTCTGCTCTCCAAATGCATTACAACTCATTAACATGCTCATGGTGCTGCGTTGTATTGCATTACCCCTGTGGCTAACTTCTTACAGCACATCTGGAACATATCACAGGAGCATTTACAGAGTGAACTTTGAGCTGTTGCTACATTCACCTCCTGCAAGGCGAAGCTGAAGCTGGGAATGACTCAGTGTTTCTGCAGAGCGCCGTCACACCTTCTTCTTTGACATCCCTTTATTTTAACCAGATCCCTTTCCTTTCGTCTGGATCCCTCTGTGCAAACACTGCGCTCCACCTTCCTCTCCAGACATTAAAAGGTTCTTCCAAAAGCTTCTCTTTCAGTCATTTTCAGGTGGTAAAGTTTGATCAAGTACTGTAATAAACTTTTTGGCATGCCCACTTTTCTCCGACAGCACCCATCTCATGCACTGTCTCATCCAGTGATTTCCTTCATTAGCCTTTTAACAACCTCAGCAAAATATTTTTGGACTCAGCAGCAGGCTGAGAGCCATTGTGTCGATAACACTAAGACAGTACTCTGTTTTTAAAAGGGTATCATGCCCTATTCTCTAAATTTAACAGGTATTGTCATGCATCATCGTCCAACGGGCCTAAAGAAAATTGCATAATGCAACATTTTTTCTTTCACACCCAAACAAATCTACTTTTAATGTATTAAGCAGCTAAAGCTGCCAAACTGTATATCCTGAATAATTACCCGAAAATCCGTCAATGCAAATTCCCTTTGCCTTTGTAAACAAGAACTGCACTGAATACAAGGCAAAATTGTCAGCAGCCTTTACATCAGAAGTTCTCTTCTGTTACATCCTTTTTCCTGTTCATGAGTCATTTAGGACTTTTGTACGCCAGAAACGATGGCGCACACACCTTGAATGCTACATTTGATCTGTGCATCATTTCCTAGGTGTATCTAGTTAAACTAGGTGTAAATAATGGATGTTGCTCACTGGTTTGTGAAGTTCCACATTGATTTTAGCATTTTGGCTGATGTTGTTTTGTCTTTATGGAGCCAAAAGTCAGCATACTTGAAGAAGGTGAATAAATTATGAGCTAATGCATGCTAGTTTGTTTAGCAAGGTGCAGCCATAGTTTCCTCCACCATAGAATTCAAATAATTTGGTAATATTCATATTGCACATTCATATAAATCACATACAGATGTATGACTTGAATTAGCACAGGTTATGCACTCCCAACGCGTAATATACTGACGATTCGTCACGTCCCAAGGCATTCCACGAGAACGCGAAAGGTGACCTTCCGCGTTCCTATGCTACACGCCGGACTGTGGATGAAATCGAATAGATTTATTCCAGCCCTAACCTTATCCCTAATCTTAACCACCACCTCAATCGTGTTAGATAGTGTTTTCCAAAGTGATTTAAGTAAAATAAACGTACATGTAGATTCATTCCAAACGGTTCTCATGTTCCTCATTTTTCTGAACTCGTAATTTAGGGACACGTTGGGTGGCCGGAACCGTAATATACTGACGATTTGTCACCTAGCGTAAAACGTTACGCTTTGAGAGTGAGAGTGCGTTTGCCCACCAAATACCACTTAACAAACAGGCTACACGCCTAATCATAAAAAAAATAAGTCTATTAATTATTGATACAGCTCAACTATTGACATGTACATTAAGAAAACATATGGAGTGAGAACAAAACTGTGGAAGCTAAAATTGTTTTTGTACCAAGCAAGGAGAATGACTGTTTCTGCTGTGGACAGTTTAACATGGGAGTCAATGGATTGTGTGATTTGCAAAACCAACTTTAACCTCCTAAGACCCGAGCTCTTCCGTGGCATACATTTTTAATTTCTCTTTGATATTTGGACATATTGGGACCCAATGAATATAAAAACAAAGAATTACCAGATTTTTTTTAACCTGTTTTTTGTTTCCAAGAGCCACATATGAGGATATTCATTTAGAATTTCAATAGAACAGTGGCAGTATAATGTCCCCGTAAATGGATATCAGGCCCTTGTAGAGCAAAATTTAGTATTTTAGTCTAGACAACCCAAAATATGACGTCCACATATGTGGACGCCAGGTCCTAGGAGGTTAAGTGGCCAATTGAAGAACTTCCCTGTTGGTTCAACAATGGGGGCACCACACAGTGCTGTCTAAGCTTGACTGGAAAAATAATATGTGAGGAAGGACATAAATGTTCTAACGTGGTCCCCAAATTCTCTCGGATTTTGTGCATACCACTGAACATCTGTCAATAACAAGCTTCTTGAATACACAAACTCAAAACTGTCCATTAAAACATTGTTTTCTCAAGTGTTTTTGTTGCTTCAGAAAACAGACTTACGCTCATTCTCCCAGGATTTAAACTGACCTCGAATCTCTAAATTACACGTCTGACCCTCAACTATAAACCGAGTCAACTAATTTAATGGCTTTCCTTATTGATAACAGCTTTCGTCCCTAAATGCAAGCCAAGCTCCCACAGTGTGACTCTGTGAAGACATTTTTGTCCTTGTGAGTAATGCGCACACACTCGCACGCGCACACGGGGGGATGCTGAAGGCTACAATGTTCCGATTTTGTAATACATGAGTGGTTTCTGTGTTTAACCGATAAACTCAGCCTGACCAGTCGCTCTGCTGGGAGGCTACAGATGGCACATGTGTGTGCGTGCGTGTGTGTAGTGTCTGAGCGCGTGAGCAGAAAACACACTACGATGCCACCTGTCATCACAAACACACACCAGTCCATCCCTCTGCGTTTATCACCTCCTCCGTGTTCATCAAGAAATCGACATCATCTCCTGCTCGCTGTCTTACTCACTCGCTGCAGCTCAACTCATCTCCTTACAATACTCTTAGTCATTCTTCTACTCACGCTCACGTATTTTGCATAAATACTCACTTGCATTCATGCCATCCAATTACTCACAACACACGTGTCCATTTTTAAAAATTGGGTTCTCCCTAACTGACACAATATATTCCTTAACAGCCCCACTGTCACAGACTGACTCGGTACAACTGCAACATGACTGTTAGATGCCACCAAATCCTTTCAGGCATGCAAACCACTGGCCTTCCAACGTATTCTCAACCCAGTGCATCAAACGCTGTAATCTTTCAGTAGCCATTAGTGTCACAGAGAGAAGCTCGAGCTCTGGCGTCAATGCCTTGATCCACCAGGCATGCCCGGGACGATCAAAGCTAATGCTTCTGTTCGAAAAACTGACAAAATATGCAAGACAGTAAGTAGAACAAAAAGAATATGTCATGGTCCCTGTGTCTGCCCGGTCAGCCCTACAAGGCGACATGTGTTTGTTTTAACGTTTTTCTCTCTCGCCGCTCTGCCTTCCCCACACACCTGTTTCCAAACACGCATCTATCATGTTAGTCCAAAAAAGGCTAGGCAGCGCCTGTACCACCTACGACAACTAGGGAAGTTCAGGGTCTCACCAGAGATCCTCAGGACTTTCTATACAGGCGCTGTGGAGAGCATCCTCACATCCTGGTATGGGAACAGCTGTGTCAAGGACAAAAAGCTCTTCAGAGAGTGATCCGTACAGCAGAACGCTGCTGCAGGACTGCTCTTCCCCCGCTTCAGGACATTCACACCAGGAGATGCTGGTCCAGAGCAGCTCAGATATTGAAGGACCCGTTCCACCCCAGCAATAAACGGTTCCAACTTCTGCAATCAGGCAGAAGGTTTGGCACCATCTGGGCACCCTCAGGCCATCCGTGTGTTAAATCAGGACATGCCCCCTCCCCAATCAACCATAACTGGCTAAGACGAGACTCGTTGTTATCACGTTCTCATATCACGCCTGATCCTCTGGCTTCCCAAATTTGAACTGTAAATTTCCAGATTGTTTATTTAATTTAATTATCTTAATGTATATAATTCATTCACTGCCTGCACATAATGTCCTCTTTACTTACTGTATATAATGTTTTCTCTCTCTTTTTGCACAGTCAAGGCGCGTATCAGGACACATTTCACTGTGTGTTGTACTTGTATAATTATGCACGTGATAAATGAAAGATCTTGAATCTTTCTATGCCACATCTTAAGGCCGGGACTTGGAGTCTCTTGTCGCTGAATGATTGTGCTAGACACGTTAGTGTAAAATCCCGGCTTTGTGAAAATTAGAAAAGCTTTCCTTCGCGAGTTTGTTTCCTGGTTGTGACCTCCGTCTCTTGTAAACCTCTAACCCTGCGTTTTGGAACCCTGAGCGTGAGTTGTTTGGCGTGGCTGTGTGAAGATTTCCCCCCAGCGGAGCGAGCGAGTGTGGAAGGAGCGTGTGGAACTGTGTTTGGAATATGAGTGTGAGAGGACCTGTGGATCCTGGCACCCCCGACTTCTCCCCACCTGCATATATTCTGCACCTGGTATTTTTGTGAATAAAGAACTGTTTAATTGTGACTTTCAGTCTGCGCCCGACTCCCATCCGTTCACCGTGACAGAATAGCGGTGTCGTCGGCTATCGACAGAGAGACAGATTTTTCTCCCATTTGTTTTCGCCGTTTCCTTTCATTCGAACCTGATATTTGATAGAAAACGATGAACTTTCTGGGTGTGATAAGTGAAGCAAATGTTGAAGCGCTTTCTTTGGTGCCAAAAGAGTTCTGGTTGCATAGAAGACTTTGGAGTCGAGTCAGAAGTCTTTAGAGTCAGAAATGAGGATTATCCAGGCAGTGCTCATTGGCTAGCAACTTGTCAATCCCAATGTCCTCAGTTTGACAGTCACTAAGCTGGTTAGGCTATGAATGCTCAGCTCGAAGCTTCCTAACGGGGCTTCTTTAACTGACTCTACAATAGAAAAACTGCACATGGAAAGATGGTGCTATAGTGGTGCTGAAGGTGTTAAAATGTGATGCCAAGCTGTGCTAACCAGGACAAAAGCTGCTCTCAGTGTTACAGTGCATCAGCAGAGGACTCCAGCTAGGAGAAAATTGCCTGGCTGTGAGACTGTGCTGGTTCTTCACCAGATGTGTTGATAAATGTGTATCATTGCTTCTTGAATATCCTTTTTTACATGGTCCAAAGATTATGCATGTAAGGGTTTAGAGAAAGCGGTTGGCAAGTCTACAGTGACAAGTAAAATATGTGGTGTCACATAATTCATCACTTCTACCCGACCCAGCAGCTTATGCCAGCCTTGAGATTAAGAATAGCATCAGAAAAAATGACCTAACTCTCAAATTCAGCAGTTAAGGACACACTTATCACAACACAAGAGTCATTTCACATCTAACAGACTTAGATGATCAATGGCCATGGCTGCTAATCAAATACCCTGAACCTACATGCAAATTTGGTCCTAGATGACAAATTGTTCATGAGACTCTGTAACTGAGGTATGATGATGAATCTCAAAAACTGAGAAAACATATTAAAGCAAATCCAATGTAAGCCAATAGGATTAAACAGTCACAAGAAGTTTGCCCAAAAAATAAATTGGGCCAAGCAGCCAAAGTATGAATATCCTCATCCTTCACCTCGGCCGTGCAGATACAAAGCCACGGCAGCGCAATCCTTCTGGGAAATTAAAACGGAGGCGAGGAGGAGGTGGAATTTGTTCTCATTTAGGAAGCCTTAATCCGGCAGAAAGGGGAAAGAGAACACCGTTTTCCCCTCCGCTTTCTTAGACAGACTGTTTAGGGACCCAGAAGGATGAAATGAGATTTGCTGCAAACTCGTCTGTGTTTAATGTGGAAAAGGTGAAAAGAACGAACGTCAGAGTCGACATTTTGGAGAGTCGGAAAGTTATTCCGTTGCTCGAAGTGCTTCTGTTTTATGAGAAAAAAAAAAGATGAGCTAAAGCCTGTATGTTTTATACAAGTAATAAAAATCCAGGTGTTTCCTGTGAGCGCAGAAAATGAGATAAAGTTTAATCAGCTTTATAAAATTTGCTACATCCTGAGTATGCCTGGGTAACTTTAGACTTCAATAAACACAGCAGGGCGTTTCTGAGTCTGAATCCTGAAAAACTCCAAACTTCTCACTTTGTACCTGAGAGATTTGGGAGGAAAAAGACCCTTTGTCAACCGACACTCAATCCTCACCTCTCTGAAGTGATCCGGGGTCAAAGCAATAAACACACTGTCACTTCCACTGCACTTTGACATGCGTTAGCACTCGACAAGTTCATTTGCATTCACAGAGAGGCTTTCCCCGCTATACATTCTCCTCTCTAGTTTCCAAAAACATGTGAGATTAATTATCCAACCCTATTCAGACACAAATATAGAAACTCTAGCAGGGATTGTTCAGTGTGCAGCGATGGACGCTTGCTGACAGACAGACATGGAGGCAGATAGAGAGATAAAGAGCAAACACTCAGAGGCTGCGAAACAGTCTTCAATCTGACAGAAAGATGATACCGAGCAGAACTGCCTCCTGGTGTTGGGACTTAATGACTAACATTTGGAAAATAAACCAAGTTATATGGAGATTAGCCCATTTGCAAAATTGGCTTTTCAGTAATAAAAACATAAACACCCAAATGAGTCTCGTGTTATTTGAGGATTACTGTTTCTGGAGCTCCACGCTAACACTTTAGCAAGATGAATAACAATAGGATTAGAGTTTTTAAAACAACAGCATGTTCTAATTGGAAAGCTGAAACATTTCTCATCATTCAACAACCAAAAAGTTGATGCACATTCTCCAAAGAGCCAAATAGAACTACATTCTCCTCATTCAATTAACACTAATCGCCATTTCCCATAATAAAAATGTTCGGCAGTTATAACCGACGTGTCTTATCTGTTCATCTAAACACAGCAACTGCCTGTTATTGCTCACATAAATGTGCACTATACTAAATGTTAGCAAAGAACAGCATAAAATATCTCTGGTGACTAATGCAGCATTTCCTGGGGAGTTTCCTTGATTCATCAGTCTAATTCAAAACTACTTACAGCTCATTATGCAGAGTCACCTACCTCCACTCACTGTGCTTTGCAATGTATGCAAAAGTTAAACTAAGAAAGACACAGACACACTGCACTAAAGTTTATTCACATGAAAGTAAAGAATCAAGTTATTCTCAAAGTTTTTCTAGATAGTAGCAACTAGTGTTGGGAGAAATCACTGGTTTTCTTTGGGGCCACATTTGAACTTGAATGGTGGCATCGATTCTGGTCTGGCTGCTTTAACTCAGCCGCAGGTTCACCTTATATTGGCCAAATGTCAGGTAGGTTACAGCACTGTAGCTCACAAAATATTTGCTGTTGTTCATGTCAAACGTAGCTCAACACTTTTGGGCTGCAAATGAGCTGTAAGTGCAGCACGTAGCTCAGATTAGGCCCAAATGTGTCTGTTAGCTGGGCTGGGTCAACACAATGAATGCATTCATTCATACATGCATGCATTGGTCTAATTTTTAATTCGTGCATATATCTGTGTGTTTTTGCTTATGCCTCCCACACATTTCCGTCTGTTTATCATCTGCCCGCAAGATGTGTATCTTCTGCCTGCGTGTCTCATTCAGAGGTCACTCTGGATGTTTCTACCCAGACAGATACAACACATTCCTTTACAAGCTAAAGAAGAAAAAGGCCGTTGTCCATCGCGCGACTGAACTGCCATTCAGGCTGCACTGAGGGCTGGTTCCCTGTTACGCATATTTAAAAGCCTCTCAAGCTGCTCGTCCTCCCTGAAGGGGGTCAAAACACAGTTTGACCCCTTGACTGACCTCTAACCCTCATATCCCGAGCCTGACCTGTCCTTGTTTTCACAGAAGTCGGCTTGAAACTGAAGCACGAGGAGTGAAGTCGTTACGTTTGGTGATGAGGAGCAGTGCGGCCGCTTTGATTTTTATGCATTTAACAAACAAATCACAAGGATTCTTTTCTCTCTCTAAAGACATGTCTGGGAATCCTATTTTAGAGGTGTTTCAAAGTTCACACAGGGGCAGTTTTACACCACAGCCAACTGCTGGGCCAGACCCCGTTTTCCCTGAGACCTTTGCTGAAGTGTGAAAGCTGCTCTGGCTGGACTTCAATCCAGAAAAACTGTCTTAAGTAGATTCTTATGTGCTGTCAGGAACAAATAATCCAGAAGTAAAGGGCAAAAATGAAGAGATTGTATATTGCATTTGTACAAAAATACAGAGCAGCAGATTTCAACTTTGATTGCAACACAACATTTCAGAGAAGAGTCTTGTGTATCAAAACAAACCTGAATAATCACTTAAGCCGAGCTGAAACCTGAAAGCCTCTTAAGATTTAAAGGAAGCCATACCCAACCAGCACCCCATGAAATATAATCCTAAAGGCGATGCTTATACTTAAACACCTCTTCGGATAAAAATCGCCAAACTTATTCAACCCATCCAGCAATTTATGACACATTTATTCACTACCATCTGTCATTTTAGTGGTTACTGTGTATCAGATATATTGAAGTTGAACAGAAGATTAGATAACAGCCAGAAGCTTTGTAAAAAAAAAAAAAAAAAAAAAAAAGAGTTCAAAAGAAGCTTTATCGTCACCGTTAAATCCAGCTGTTTACTCTGATGGATGCCCTCTGATGCCCTCTGATGTATAAGTGTGTGAGTGTGTGTTGCTTTGAGGACATCTGGAGTGTATCAGCGAGTGTGTCCTGTAAATCCTGTGATTGCAGCTGTGTGTGTGTGACATTGTCGACTAGGTTCCCCCTTTCTCCCCCCCTGCAAGCTCTCTCCCTGCTAATCTGCTCGTTAAGGATCTAATCTGACATGTGTTTTCATTTGTGTGTGAAAGTGTGAGTGTCTGTCTGTGTGTGTAGTTCACTGATGAGTCCACAATGGCTCTGATTACATTCACAACATATTGTTAGTTTTATTGCGCGCGCGTGTGTGTGCACGCACTTGACTTTGTGTTTGCTTAGCTGGTATGTGCGCTATTGTTTAATGCCTGCCTTGATACAGTCAGTGTGAATCAGTGTTTCCATATGTGAGAGCTGATTCACAGAATTCGGGGCCTGTAATTGTTTAAAAAAGGCAAATCTAAACAATATTAACTTACATAAGAGAAACAATAGCAGGATTCAGAGTTCACCCTTCCTCCTATTACACAAATATTTGCTGCTGAAAGAGAGAAGTCAGCTGGTGAAAGTCTGTTTGTTCGCCAGTGTTTAACCTCTGTTCGTACTAAATGGTGGATGTCAATTATTGCATTCACAGCTAAATAAATTCTAAAAACCTGGCACCAGCCAGCTCTGTAAATCTATCTGTCAGTTATTGTAAAGTGCTTCGGTGTGTTTTTCCTAAAAGAAATCTTTATTTTTTCTTTTAAAGGCCTCAAAAAGATCCAATCAACCAAACAATCACCGTTAAATAACTCAAAGCTCTGAGTTCTTTGATTGAGGTGTCTCTTTATGCTCTTTGTAGAGGTTTCCTTGTATTCCTTGTTTTTTTCCCCTGCATGACTTTATTTTGAGTGCAGGGTGTCCTTAAAGTTGTTTGCATGATTCCTATGAGCTTATCAAAACTTCTAAATCCTTCATAATCTTATAAATTTAATCTGAAGCTCCTAATTAGGAGGCATGAAAACAGAAAACTCAGTTTCACCCTAGATTGTCAGGTTACCCCTGCTCATGGCTTGCAGTTAATGAATATATGAGATCTTTGAGAGGTTACGTGCAATATCTGGTAAACAACAGAGATAAGGACTCTGTTTTCTGGTTGTGTATGCACACATTTCTATCTAAGGCCACTACATCTCAGTTATTCTGGGTGCTCACGACCCTTTTTTTAAAAAGCCGATTCTTACACCTTCGCAAATATCGTCTCCTATGATAATGTGGTTCAGACAAAAGCAAATGCTGGTAGGCTGTAATTTGGCCAGTTATCGTTTTGTGTTTGTTTTTTGTCAAACAGGGCCGAGAGCTCAGGTTGCACACGGTTTAAAGTTCGCCATCGTTTGTCAAATCAAGCAGAGAGGGAGAGCATATGGCGAGCAGGGGAGAACGTGGGATGAAAACATAGCAAGTGCACACTGAGTTCACAGGGAGAAGAGAGCAAGACGACGGACAGAGAAAAAGAAAGTAATGGCAGGAGGCGACTGGATCAAACAAGTGACAGGACACCCTGAGGGTGGAGGAGGTGGAGAGAAACAGTGAGAGGTCTGTCGCTGAGGTCAGGATCAGACTGACCGTGCCAACCAGCATGACGCTCGCTGTCTCTCTGAGTATATTGGTGCCCTTCTGATCTCTTTTTCATCCTTCTTTGCTTTTATCACTTCACCCTCTAACCTTTGGCTTAATCTTCATCTCTTCTTATGAAGCAGATTTTCCCTTTTCTATAAAAAGCTGAACGTTTTTTCTGACCACACAGGATTAAACGATCAAACTTCAGTCCTCAGTGTGTGTTTCTATTTCTATTGAAGCTTAGTGCTCATTTTTTTTAAAGGAGAAAGCATGCAGTTTTTTATGATTGCAGCTATTGTTAGATCTGTAGAAGGAAGTTAAAGTCTTTGTCTCTGTATCGCTGAGGATCTCTCAGCATGCAACCACGGTGTTGGTTGTCGGCTTCGGCTCTCCGTCACTCTCTGTGTAGCTACCACGCAACTCTACCGAGGCACGCGAGTCCACTGCTCCCGGGGCCTCTTGTTGCCCCCATCTGCACCCACATGCATCCTGCAGTGGAGGCTGAGGACTGTCAGGGGCCACTATGAGATTGGCTTTACAATCAAAAACAACCACCAGCTTTAAGGTGGTCTGCTTTACAAGTTTAAATAGTCCCGGTGTGCCTGCCATTTCTACAAATGTACTCGAGAAATCACAAATTTGTTTGTGCATTACTGAAAAAAATGGAAATGATATTACATAAGACACTACAACTGTTCATTCAGAATGCAAACATGATGACGCTGACTTAATCCTCATTGTGCTTTTGTGCTTTAAAGTTAAAGATCACAAAAGAACACAAAAACAAACAGCTAAATTAGTTTTGAAGGCTCCCGCCTCGATTTTTTGGGCCACAAGTCACTCGTGGAGTGACAGCAGCACATTCAGCCTTCCTGTTTTGTGTGGTCGCTGTGGAGCTGAAAAATACAACCATCTGGAAGGGAGGCTTTTATTTTTCCTCTGAAAATGGCAAAGTCAGAGTGAATGCTGAGAATTCAGAGCGCGGGGCGGGTGAAGCGACGCCTCGGTCTAAAGCCACAAAACAAAGGATGACATTCAAGACGACGTGTTTTGAAGTGGTATAAACACACACTTTCAGAAGAGGAGGGAACAAAGTTTGTTCAAATGTATTCATATGGGGGTCCGGTAATGGCGGCTGGCTGAAAGGACGTGCCCACTTCTGCTCCGCTATCTTTCTGTAAAATCCTGAATAATACTCGTTTGTTAGACATTGAACGACACCTAGGACAGCTGTGATGCCTCTCTCGCAAAGGAAACCCGGGAAAAACATTGGTAGACCGACTCAATCGAAATTATCTGACTTCACTTCTAAGTTGAACTCTGAGGCTAGCTGTGAAGCTAGCGTTAGCCGTGAAGATAGCGAGACTAATATTAACGCTAGCCAGGCGGTGGAGGAGGGAAATGATGAGCCGACTGAGAGAGAAAAGACGGCCGAAGGCTCAGACGTAATACTGGCGGCTATTGCAAGCTTGAAATCCGATTTTTCCTCCAAACTTGATGGTATTTTGTCAGCAATAGAGACCGTGAGGAAGGATGTTAATGAGTGTGCCAAGCGGGTCAGCGAGGCGGAGGCCCGGATATCTGCAGCGGAAGATAGCATTACCACCTTGGAAGCAAAGGTACGGACTCTTGAAAATAACAACAAAAACCTCGAGGACAAAGTGCTGGATCTGGAGACCAGATCGCGACGATCTAACTTGAGACTTGTTAACCTGCCCGAGGACGCAGAAGGAGAAGACGCGTGCGCTTTTTTGGAAAGCTGGCTACCGGAGGCTCTGAACTTGGCGCCGCTACGAACCACTCTGACGCTGGAGAGAGCGCATCGGGTCGGCCAGAAGAATATGTCAAATACCGCTGCACCAAGGACTGTGATCATGAAGTTTCTAAATTACAAGGATAAAATGACCGTGATAAGAGCTGCCAGGGCAAAGGGACAGATTCTTTTCAAGAATCGCCCGGTGAGATTTTATGAGGACCTAGCGACCGGAGTGCACAAAAAACAGAAAGAGTTTGACGCCGTGAGACAACAGCTTCGCTCCATGGGTATCCGGTACGGCATGATTCCTCCTGCGCGACTGATAGTGACACACAACGGACAGTCCCGCATCTTTAACCTGCCAGGTGAAGCGGAGAACTTTGTGAAGGCTCTGAGGTCAGAAAGTGGACCGGGGTGAGATGATGTAATCATGGTCATACTACAGTGTGTTGGCATGGAGGGGTGATTACTGAGCTTTAAGTTTAAAAAGAAGTGAGAGGGAGAAAGAGAAAGGCCAGTTTGTTATATTTATTTGTTTATTGGTCCAGAGGCTCACAGCCATTATTAGTACCCTGATTTTCTTATCGTATTCAATAACGAGTTTTTTGTTTGCATAGCGGGGTGGGGTAAGGGAAAAGTGTTCAGGCACAGTCGGTTGATCCTCACTTTTGGGTGGAACAACCTTTAGCTGTTAGACAGGTGCCAATATGTATAGGGGGAGGGAAATGGGTGCCCAAGTTCAAGTTAAAGGGGCATATTCAGTATTCATGGTTATGGATGTAGTTTTTGACATTCAGGTATTATTTGTTTCTCTGTCCTTTAATATTTCAAATGTGTTGGGAAGCTCATTCAGTGTTATATGTTATGTCTGGTGGGATAAGAATTAAAATTTCTTCTTGGAACTGCAGAGGACTACAAAAACTGGAGAAGGTAAAACAAGTAATGTCTAGGCTGAACTCTATGCACTCTGATATCATGCTGCTACAGGAAACGCACCTGTTGTCTAGTCAAGAGGCGAAGATTAGGAGGAGGTGGCAAGGCAGTATATATTCTGCGCCCTTCACTTCTCAGGCAAGAGGTGTTATGATCTTGATCCACAAATCTATACCATTTCAGGTGACAAGGGTTATTAAAGACAAGGCTGGGAGATATGTTATTTTACAGGGCACACTTATTACGGAAAAAATAATCCTGATAAATATCTATGCTCCAAACACTGACGACCCAAAGTTTTTTCATAATCTTTTTCTTACAGTATCATGTCTGTCTGGTAGCCTTATTATAGCAGGGGATTTTAATTGTACGTTGAACCCAGAATTGGATAGGAGCTCAGGTATTGATCTCTCTCATCCTAAAAGTAGGCAAACTATTCAACATTTTATGAAAGAACTTGATCTGAGGGATATTTGGAGGGATATGAACCCTAAGGTCTTAAAATACTCCTGCTATTCACATACACATAAATCATACTCGCGTATTGATTACTTTTTAGTTTCTGCCAATTTGAGTTATAAAATAAAGGACTGTCACTATGATAATATTTTAATATCTGACCATTCGCCAAACTCGTTAATATATGAAGATTTGCGACTGAAGAGAGATCCCCCTAGGTGGAGATTTAAACAAAAGTGGCTCCTAGACTCAGAATTTATATCTTTCATAGATAACCAAATAAACATTTTTTTTGATACTAATAGGGATGAAACATCACCCTGCTCAAGATGGGAAGCTTTTAAGGCCTACATAAGGGGTCAGATTATTAGCTTCACAAGTTATAGAGCAAAGCAAACTTATCAGAAAACAAAAAAGTTGGAGGCAGAGATTGAGATGCTTGAGGGAGAATATTTTCAAAGTTTTTGTCCAAGAGTCCATCAAAAGCTTCTGTTACTAAGAACACAGTATAATGAACTTTCTGCTTCTAAGGTAGCCTCACATCTTTTGCGTCTTAAACAGACATTCTATGATCAAGGGGAAAAGCCCGGGAAATTATTAGCCTGGCGCCTCCGTCAATTACAGAATGAGAAAAACATTGCCTCAGTTGAAAACAGTGATGGACAGGTTATTGTTGACCCTCTAGGAATTAATGAAACTTTTAAGGTTTTTTTTGAAAAATTATATAACTCAGACATAACACACATGGGACAAGAGCAAGATCTCTTCTTAGATACCCTTCAGTTGCCCAGCATTTCAGGACTAATGAGCGCAGATCTTGATACACCTATAACAAAGGAGGAGATATCTATAGCAATAGACCATTTGAAAACAGGTAAAGCCCCAGGCCCAGATGGGCTGCCGACAGAAATTTATAGGGTATTTAAAACTAAACTGCTGTCCCCTCTTTTTGACATGTTTTCGGATTCATTTGAAAAGGGAATCCTTCCGGTCTCATTAAGAGGAGCCCTGATAACTTTATTGCCCAAACCTGGTAAACCGTGCAATAAATGTGGTAACCTAAGACCAATAAGTCTTCTTAATGTGGATCTAAAGATACTTTGCAAAATTTTGGCTCGAAGACTGGAGAGATTTTTACCTGATCTAATTACCTGTGATCAGAATGGGTTTATTGCGGGTAGACAGGGATTTCATAATGTGAGAAGAGTGTTGGATATTCTTCATAGTCAGGAGGGAAAACCGGACACTGCTCTACTATCATTAGATGCCGAAAAGGCCTTTGATAGAGTTGAGTGGCCCTATTTATTTGAAATATTAAAAAGATTTGGCTGTGGGGATAATTTCTGTCGGTGGATTAGACTTTTATATAATGAGCCATATGCTGAAATACTGACAAATGGAATTATATCTAAACCGTTTGAAATTAAACGGGGCTGTAGGCAAGGGTGCCCTTTGTCCCCTTTATTGTTTATTTTAGCAATCGAACCGTTTGCCATTGCGGTGCGGTCCCATAAGAGCATAACTGGTCTATCAGTAAACCAACAGGAACACAGAATTGCTTTATTTGCAGATGATGTTATTCTTTTCTTGGAAAAGCTGAAGGAGTCTATCCCAGCCTTGTTGGATCTACTACACATATTTGGACGGATATCAGGATATAAAGTGAACAAAGAAAAATCTTCATTAATGATACTTAACTCAGAAGAGAGAGAGGGTGCTGGAAATTCTTTCCAATTCAAAATGGTAGACTGTTTTACCTATCTGGGGATTAAGATAGTGCCATGTTTGAGAGACATTGTTGGAGCTAACTACACCCCTATGGTAGACTCAATCACCTCATCCCTAGATAGATGGAAGCCCTTGCCCTTGTCACTTATAGCGAGAATTAATGTTCTTAAATTAAACATAATGCCCAAACTTTTGTACCTGTTCCAGAACATCCCATTGTCACCCCCTGCTAACTTATTTTCACACCTGAAGACAATTTTTGTACGTTTTTTGTGGAATGATAGACGACCAAGGCTCCGTTTATCACTCTTGTACTTACCGTATGAAAGAGGAGGCCTCAAATGTCCCAATCCACTTTGGTACTATTGGGCAGCCCAATTGAGGACTATGATGTATTATTTTACAGATAAATCCCCCCCGCCTTGGACAAATATGGAAAACAGTTCAGTACCTCTTCCCCTTCCCCAGTACCTATACTCAGCAAAAGTCAAAATGTTGAAAAAAAGACAAAAAATCCTATAGTCAGAAATATGATTATGATCTGGTATCAGGTTAAAAAATACCTGGGTGAACCCACCTCTTTCGCACGCTTTAGCCCAATATGGGGTAATCAATTTTTCCCTCCAGGCAGAGCAGACCCTGGTTTTAGGAAGTGGGCTGACAAAGGCTTAAAGACAATAGGGGATCTCGTGGGATCAGAGGGTGAGATTTTGATGTCATTTGAGGAGTTGATTTCCAAGTATGATATCCCATGCAAACATCGATTTAAATATCTACAAGTGAGAAACTTTATTAGATCATCTCAAAATCAGTGTTTGTCAATCCCTCCGTTTTCCACTTTGGAAACAGAAATGAAAAGAGATTGCTTTGGAAAGGGAATAATCTCCAAATTATATAATATGTTAGTAGAGGGTTCCCCTGAATCTTCTTTAGGAAAACTTAATGCCTGGAGGGAAGATTTACAGGAGGACTTATCCTCCGAAGACTGGGAGGAGGCATGTGCTGAAGCACAAACACAAACTACCAATACTCGTCTCAAAGTATTGCAATATAATTGGCTAATGAGGACGTATGTGACTCCAGAAAAGCTTAATAAGTATAATGGTGATATCCCAGACTTGTGTTTCAGGTGTGGAGAGGAGAAAGGGACGTTTTTCCACTGTGTCTGGGAATGCAATAAAGTACAACGGTTTTGGAAAGAGATTAAACAAGCTCTGGATATTATATTGGGTACACAACTAGCTCTTGACCCTAAACTTTTTATTTTAGGGTTATATCCTGATGGACATCTTATGTCTAGAAAGGTAATTACCGCCCTGGACTTATGTCTACTGCTGGCAAAAAGAGTCATAGCACTCTCATGGAGGAAGACCAGTAAACCAAAATACATTAACTGGATTAAGGAATTGTCCACAACTTTACCTATGGAAAAAATTACTTACATTATCAAGGGGAAACTACCACTTTTTCAAAACATCTGGGGTCCCTTTATGCAATATATGGGAAATATGGATCTTGGCAGTATGGTGGATGGGGCAGATGGGGTGTAAATGTTGGTGGTCCTCTGCAGTTTCCTAAATTAATCTCTTTTATACTTGATCTTTAATGCTGTGTGAATTGTACATTTGAGTTTGTAACTTTGAACCATGCACAATAGTGTAACCGAGTTGATGTTGAGCAACCCTTGGAAATAGAGAAGCTTATTTTATATATTTTTATATATATGTATATATATGTGTATGTGTATGTATATGTATATGTATGTGTATGTGTATGTGTGTATGTATATGTATATGTATGTGTATGTATGTATGTATGTATATATATGTATGTGTATGTGTATGTATATATATGTATGTATGTGTATGTATATATATGTATGTATGTGTGTATGTGTATATGTGTATATATATATATATATATATATATATATAATTTTTTTTTTTTTTTTTTTTTGGGGGGGGGTTGTGTTTTCCTTTTCCTTTGTTTGACTAAGTTATTATTTACAGGTGATATAGTTTGTACTTCCACTTAACTGTTGCTCTCTAACATCTTATAAGTGTCTGATTTGCAAGGGAGGGCGATTGACTGTTATACAATAATTTAGCTGCCCTGGATGTTTCCTTTGCTGTGGAAGTACTCCAATTTCTGTATGTAATTTTGAAACGCAATAAAGATATTGTTGGAAAAAAAAAAATGTATTCATATATTCGGTAAACACCCTTTTATCCACTAATCGTGTCATGCTTCTCTCAGTCACCCAGAAATGATTTTATCCCTTCAGTCGCCTATATGTAATTTTTCATCAAAAACACTCATATCTTGCCAATCATTTGTCAATCTATCCATCCATTCTGACATTTATTCCCATCACACTGAATTCCATCCTTTTATCGGCCCATCCATAAACGCGTGCGTCCATTAATTTGATTCTACCATCTATTTTATACCAGGGTTTGTTTCCTCAAAGCACCTAATAAAAAGCCCAAACAAGCTTCTCCTACACTCCTTCAGTCTGTGTAACAGTGTCGCTGCCCATCACACTTTCTTCTCTTATTTTATTTTGCAATAAAGCGTATTTCAGTCAGGACCTCTATAGTTATTTCCATCTGCAGTAATTTATATCTGGCTGCCTAGCTCTGTCCTGGGGCCTCCCTGACCCTCCATTGCGGGAGGAGAGCATACCTCCCAGCCGTTCCATGTGCATACATATAAATGGAAAGATGCAGAAGGAGATAGCAGCGGCAAGACCTCATTACAGGACGGAGCAAGTATCAGTAATGACAGACATGACAATGATTAAGTAGGACACGCCACGTAAAGGAAGAAGTGGAGTGAAAATGTGGGTTGCAAAGCGACAATAATATTGTCTGATCTACCTTAAATCTTATATATAACTCTTACTGGTCTTGCCTTAAAGCTATATTAGTTTTGCTGACTCTTCTTCGTTGTTGCCTAAAACACTTGGGTCAACTAAATGAAGCTTATGCATAAGTTCAGTAAGGAAGATCTGCAATCACTGATCTGCCTGCTTTTGTGCTACGGCTTTCCCATGCCGGACTAGAGCAGATCCTGAAGGACCCGTCCCATCCTGGCAACAAACTGTTCCAACTTCTGCAATCCGGTAGAAGGTTCCGCATCATCCGGGCAAGGACAGAGAGACTCAAGAGGAGCTTCTATCCCCAAGCCATCCGGGCCCTAAACCATAACATCCCCCCCAACACCACACACGCCTGCCCTCTCACATCATCCATACGTGACTGAGACAGGACTCTCTTCTAGACACTCTAAACCCACCGGCACAATGTACATTTCAAATTCTTTTAATTTGAAATATGTTCATATTGTCTATTTTGTAAAATGTTCAGATTGTCTATTCTTATTTAATTCACTTAATGTACTTTTGCACAAGTCGAGGAGCGAGTCAGGTTACATTTCACTGCGTGTTATGCTTGTATAACTATGCATGTGGCGAATAAAGAATCTTGAATCAATACCGACACCATTACTCTAGTCCGATCATCTAGTTGTCCACCCTGTTTGAGCCAATCAGCCTCAGCGTCGCATGGTTTAAATCTGTGCTCTCCGTCATTTTCCTCCCCATCTCCACTTCAGACACCTCAGCCAGAGCTCTATTCAACCCATAATCTCCATCTTCTCCACCACCACCAGCGTCTCGACTCCGTGGGGTCCTATTCTAAATCCTATCACCGCTGGGATTCCTTTCAGCCATGATGGGCCATCGGAGTCTAATCCCCAAATACTTTATTTTCTCTATCTTAATAAATCATGTTCAATTCCTCCAAGTGATCTCTCCTCATTGAAATAAATGTTCCTGCAAAATAGAAAAGAAACAAGCTTTTCCAATGATCCATTCTTCATTTATTCACATCAAACCATGCCTCAGCAAAATATATATATAAATAAGTGAGACATACTGGGAATAATAATAGAAATGAGAACGTGAAATCAACTTTGAAAACACGAGCTCCACCAACCATTGCACACGCAACACAAATGCCCTCTAACAGTACGTTTCCATTCATGTGACACCTCCGGGCTACGAGATGTCGGTCATGTGACTGTGTCTCTGCTGGGGCATTTTTCTGACTTATCATGAAGCGCTTTGCCTCGAGACAAACTGTAAGGAGCAACTGGTCCTTCCGTCACACTCTGGAGGAACTCTATTTTTCTCCCTTTTTCCTCTCCCCCTCCAGCCTCTCCTCTGTACGATGACGAGTTCGCTGTATGTTCCTGAAATGTCAAGCTGCATCAAATTTAAATGTGTTGCTGGGTAGAGAAAAGGGAAAAAAAACATAGATATCCTTATAATGTTATTTATTATCACGAGGCAGTCCACAAATTGCAGCTGTGATTAACTACTCTAATTATCTTCTTAGCCGTGCCTACTTTTACTCAAACTGACCCTATACCCTGTTTCATCTCCATCACCGAAAGGAGAGTTTTCACTTGTGTATTTTACACTCATTTACTTTTTTTTAACCCATGTTAATGCAGACCGATACAACGAACTTGTAGTAAATCACTTTTAAAAAAATCTACATGATGATAAAAACTTGGCAGCAGGGTGCATGTGATGTGGAGTGTAACCCAGTTCTAAAACAAAGAACCCCAGTGTTTTTCCACATATGAATCACACTGAAATCCACTTGTGTGTTTATTAAACTGGTGGTGCTGGAAAGCCTTGAGGTCATGTGACACAGCTTTGATAGCTTCCTCTGTTTTGGATTTTCTGGTTCTCTCTGTTCTCTCTAAGGTCAGCATTGTTAAGACTGTTTATAACTGTTCACCAACTGAAACAGCGACTAGCTGAACTTCACAAAATCCCAAATCTGAATTCTCTTTATTTGCACCTTCCTGCTTCAACCAGAATTAAGAGGCCAAGTAGCTGCCAGGTGCTGCTAATGAAATGCATTCGATTAATTGATCATCATCAAGTATGGGCACCTCTATAAAAGCAGAAGTTTTAGCAGTTTGCTGGTCTGGAGTATTCAGGTTTATTGTGACACATGCCATAATCTTCCCAGGAGTGGATCTCTCATCAAATTCACTCTAAAGTAAGACCATTCAGCGCTCAGGGAAACTGCAAAAAAAAAAAAAAAAAAAAAATCCAAGGGCTTCATCTCAAACTAGAGGCCTCAGTTATGATGTTGACTGTTAAATGTTGTGACAGTGCAATTACAAAAAGACTGAACAAGTAGGGCTTGTTTGGAAAGGTTGCCAGGTAAAAGCCTCTTCTCTCTAAAAACAACCTTGCAGCACAGCTCAGTTTTGCAAAGCTGCATCTGAACATAAGACTGCTGGAACAATGTCCTTTGGACAGATGAGACCAAATTAGAGATGTTTGGCCTTAATGTGCAGCACCATATTTGGCAAAAACGAAAGACAGCAAATCAGCACAAACACCTCATTATCAAGCATGGTGGTGGACGGGTGATGATTTGGGCTTTCCCCCCCCCAGCCATAGGACCTGGCACTTTGCTGTTACTTAATCAACCATGAAGTCCTCTGCATACCAAAGTATTTTAGAATCAAATGTGAGGATGTCTGTCCAACAGCTAAAACTTGGCTGATACTGCAGCAAATCCTATGCTGCTGTGGTTGGGACAGTGATCCCAACCACAGCAGCAAATCTACAACAGAACGGCTGAGAAAGAAAAGAATTAAGGTGAAGAAGTGGCCCAGTCGAAGTCCAGACCTCAGAGAGAGCCGTGCATAAACAAATGCCCACAAAGTACAATGGCCTGAAGAAAAGTTGTAAAGCAAAATGGGCCCCCCAAAAAAATCATACAGTAAACAATCACTTCAAGTTACTGCACTGCATTGTCATACTTTTTCACAGAACTGCAAAGAGTCATGTGAGTCCCTTTCATATAACTGGAGATGTATTTGAGCCAAATTGGGCTATGAAATCCACGACAGACCTCTTCTTTGTCTCTTCTTTGATGTGGCTGGTAACCAAAAAAAAATGTTGGTGACAGAAGCAAAACTCAACAAATCTTTGAAACTGTTGTTTCACAAAGAGGCCTCTGAATCGCCTCAGTGCTTTTTTGTATTCAGTGAGTCACGTTCAGTACTCTGTCCTTCCAAACGATATTCACTTACTTGCTATCCGAATGATCAAAACTGAATTAGAGCTCCAGTATGTTGCCTTTAACCTTCCCACTTTTTATGCTTATCCAGGTTTTTAGGTTCACATTTTCCCTTTAATCTATCATTTATTTCATTTTATGCGCGTGATTTTTCTTTATGGACATTTATCTACATGAAAGAAAGATGAGAGCCGAACAACAAAATTGCTCAAAGACAATATCCATCGCTGAAAGGAGATAGAAATGGCAGATTTCCTTTTGAAGTTACCTTTAATGCATCAGTATGAATGTGCGCTTGAGGATGTGTGGTTTGTGCGTACTGTAGCAGCGTGCATCGACATCTGAACACGAGGCTTAATGTAAGTGACAGAAAGTTTAGACTGCCTGTGTTTGTGTGTGTGCTGTGTATGTGTGAGGTGCACGCTGTGCCAGTTCAGCCTCATGTAGGAGGCAACAGTTCAGCCAACTCCTAAAAAGATGTCCCAAATTATCCGGCCACCGACGCATGTTCCTTACCCATGCTTCTGCTCTATTTTACCACGCTCCGCGGGGGATTCACTTTGTCGGCCACGCTATTTCAGACGTGGACGTGAGACAAGTCTTGTTCTGGTGCGGCTCCAGATTGGCTACAGAGGAAGAGCCGTCGGATCTTAATGTGTCTGAAAAAAAAGTGTTACTGCTTCTCGTCTGTTCACCGAGCACAGAATTTGTCACTTGAGAGGTTGGGTGATAATTCCAACAACGACCTTTTACTTCCACAGACTGACTGTTTTTCTGAAGCTTACGATGGCCTCGTGAACCACAGATCCATCTATTTGACCTCAAAGTCCACAAAAAAGATGCTTCCATTTTTATTTCTTTTAAAATAACAGCAGCTTATAATGGTGTTTGTTACACTTGTGTTATTTTTCAGATAAAGCTACATTGTTTCCACACTGATGGATCATCTAAATCTAGTGCACAGCTCCTCCCAGATTTCTTTCTTCATGAATCACCCCTGTAGAAAACAGGGCTCACAAACATATATTTTTACATATGCTGTAATTAGGGATCATAATTACAAACCCTGGGTCATGAGGCTGCACGGGGAAGATATTTTGTGACACAGATGTCGGAAATGTAGCCGGCGTTCGCTCGTGGAACAGCACTGCTATGGTTTCTCTGCTTGGCTAGTTAACTGCAGACATGCTTCACAGCAGTGGAACATGTTTGTTCTGTTTTGGTCCAATAATTTAATTATGGGACTGGGAGAAATGGGCAAGCGGCTACATGCTATGACGGAGGAGGTGGGATTGTCATTCCAACAATGAATTTCAATTTGGAGAGTATCTTAAAATCAGGGATATTTGAGAAACTGTAACCTAAATGCCACTGGCTTGATTTTCCTTGTAGGATTTCCAAATGTGTGTTAGCGAGACACTTCAAACCAGCACTGTGAAGGTGCTGTGAAGGTTACTGATGATTGTAGTGCTTTGGAAACTGAAACACTGGTTGATTAGCAGACAAGTAAGTGACAATAGTTTAATTTATGCCATTAATCAGACAAAAAAAAAGATGAAAAAAACACGTTTTTGTTCTTTTTAGCTTCTCAGACTGGATGATTTCCTGTTTCCTCTAATAGTTAACTCAATTTGCTCTCTGGACTATTGATTAGACATAGCAGACCATTCAAATGCATCATCTTGGCTTCTTTGACGATGAAATTGGCAATTTGCACTATTTCAAATTAATGAGTTTATTAGCCAAAATACATTTACTATTGTTGTGTGTTACGAGACCTAAATCAATGATCAGTTTTCGTAGCTGTTGGTACTTGTTGTAAGCTGCCTGCTTCTAGATCGTCTTTCTGCTGAGTAAAGGTAATGTGAATTGTGTTGCCAGCTTATAAACAGTCTGCAGAAACATAATCAATTCAAGTTTAAACTGAGTCATGAGTTTGAGACCTGTCTTTTCGGTTAGGGGGCTTTTTAAAAAAATGTTGATTTCAATTATATTTCACTCGCTAAGTTAGGATCAGGCACCAAAAGGATTAGGTTTATGCAAACAAACTACTTGGTCAGGCGTCGGAGCACTTTGGTAGGCTTTGGCAACAAAAGCACTTGGATGCATTAAGGCAGCAAAGCTAATAGACTAAGGTGAGAAAAACAGTACTGTTTGTGTAAATTGCTTCCTTTCACATCATAAAGCACATGTTACAAAGCTCTGTTTGTTAGCTCACCATATTTACCATTGTATAAATTCCATATTCACTGCGTCCTGCCTGAGGTCTCTTGTATAACGTGTCTTTTTATCTACTAATCGTTGAATACAATCGATTATAAGAGCAAACTAAGCCTGCTAGCTCAGAGCTACTGACCATATGTATTGGACTGATAACAGCTGATGACAGCTATTGACTGGGCTGATAAAAGGTGTTAAATTGCTGTTGTTACAGCTTTTAGTTTAATTTCTAATGGCATATTACTCACTACTGTAAAACAGAGTCTTAAAGTGATAGTCTGAAATACTTCCAGGTTTATACATTTTCACGTTTTTAGCTTAAACATGATTTTATGAACAATCTAAACGGTTTCTGGGTGATGTATGGCACCTACAGGGCATTCAGGTGAGCAGTAGCTGTCCCAGGTGTTCTACAACAGGTGTGTAATGCCTCATCCGCCTTCGTCTATCAACAGAGATTAACGCTCAACTTTTCAGACATTCGGTTCACAGTAAAACATTATATTCTGTTCCTGTTTCCACTCATTCCCCCGCCAACTGCCGTATCATACTCCGGAGCTGACGCTGTGCCATCCATCCAGTGAAATAAAACTAAGATATCATCTCAGGAAATTTTTAAGTGGGACCGCAGCGCTGCCAAAGGCTTAAGGCCCCCCTCGACGGGCATATTTCGAAGATTTGACTCGTTCCCAAAAACAACACCGCTCCTGCCAAGTCAGAGAGCTACGAGCTGCACCCCATCATCATCCAACATAAACTCACACAACAAATAATGAAACCAATCAAGGAAAGCAGAGAGGCCCCTAAGTAAACAGCCAAATGACATGTTGAGGTGGCTGCAGGGTGGTCAGGCTGTTCAGCGGGCACAGGCGCGTCAATCAGAATGTGGAAACGTTGGCTCTCTTGACTGCGAGACATGGAATCAGGCACGTGTGGCTAAAATGAACAATCCCATAACACTGAAGAGCAACACGATCAATACACCTCATGCTTCCATTTCCCTCCTGGTTTCACACTTTTCCACCTTTTGGACATAAAAAACGTGATCTTCGTAAAACCTGAACACACTCTGTTGGTGCTTTGCCCGACACCAGAAGCCAGATGGTCTCTAGTTAATATTAAAACCATTTGCTCATGATAAAACCTGATTAAACTGTAATATTTTATTTTACAACTGCCTTATTTCAGCACATTAACCTGTGGAAAAGTCATTTAGGGAGACAATAACGTTCAGTTCGAGATCTACTGCAGTGCCAGCCAGCCACTGTCGAAAATTTTATCGCCATGATTTATTACATTTCATTAAGTACTTAAGCAGCATTATTGCATGCTTATACTGCTCCCTGGGTTATCACACAAAATAGGGTCACTGCAGAATTAGCTTCCAAAGGAGATTCTTTTCAGCTTGTTTGCTTTCAGCACAGTGGACGGTGTATATTCCCCCGAAAGACACACGATATCCACTATCTGTCCCGAGCGCTAATGGTTTATTAGTCCCTTGGTGCTGAAACATGATCCAATAGTATTGGTGGACCCCATCTGTGAGACAGCGCTGGACAGCTAGTCGTGATTTACACAGGAGCCATTTATGGAGCTTTTAAAAAAGGCAGAGGAGCCGACATAAAAACAAGCTTATTTATGGACAACGGCAACACATGGGTTGTGGTGCGGCCGTGCACAATTGAGTGTGTGTTTCTATGTCACAGAGGGTGGCTTAAGGGTGTCTGCATGGGTGCTTGCTCACAGGTTCTGAACAGTAATTCAAAGGAAAGCACCATGAGACGCACACATGAATGATTCCAGCGTGCGTGTATCATTATAAGAATGTTTTTTCAAAAAGTCGATAACCCAAACTGCCTCCAGTGACAGCGATAAGGCTGAATAGACCTTTATTTATCTTTTGCTGATCATTTTCACAAAAAGGAAAACAAAAAACAAACAAACAAATAAAAAATATAAAATACAAGTTCTCAGGAAACAACATCCCGTCACTTACGTTGTTTTGTCTGACCAGTGCTCCCAAACTCGAATATATTTCCTTAACTATGATGGAAGACAAAGAAAAGCACAAAAGCTTCACAGCAACTCAAAAACTGGAACTTTCCTAAAGAAATAAATGGTTTGTTAGATATCAGGATGCACTGGCGTATTCTTTTGTTACTGTGATTCATAAATAGCGCAAGAAAAAGCAGGAGAGGAAGCATGAGTACAGATAAAAGCATTAACTGACTTGTGTTTATCTTTCAACATCTTCCTCAGAAAAACCAACACAGCAGCCCTTCCACCCATTTTAAAAATCAAATTTGATCATTATTCCAACGCTGCATACAAAAAGGCACACAAAGCGTTTCTTCTTCAAGTACAAACAGGTAAACTCTACTTCCAAATGAAAAGTAAACACACTTTCTCCATTTCAGCAATGAGCAAAGTGAACTTCATTAATCAAAAGCGGATGCAGCCGGTTTTGCAGAGTTTGCTCCCCCCTAAAATCATGCTAAAAGCCCGTCCAGCCTGCCTCCTTATCATGTATGAATTACTAAACCCATCAAAGCCCATTTCCTCTGAAGTAATTGCCAGCACCTTCAGCGCCATATCTCATCCCTGCACCCCCGTTTCCTGGGAACAGATGTACAACTATCTCCTTGACCAATAGGTGGCACAGTTTCACACTGTATCCAGGCAGAATTGAGGAGAGAGAGCAAAGAAGGGTGGGAGAGGCAGAGAGAGAAGAGCGAGAGGAGTGAACTCTTACTTGCAGTCTCTGTCCTCCAGATCAAAATGCGGATTGAAGTTGATGAGGATCTTCTGACCCGCTTCAGGGGCGGTAATCACCCATACGCACTGCTGGGACGGTGGGTAGGCGCTGGGATAGCCCGGGGAGGTCAGGTAGTCCGCGGCGTGCATCTCTATGCTCCCCCCGCATTTATCTACACCGCAAAAAAAGCAAGAAAGTTGTTCAGTTAGAGGAGATAAATTGACTTTCTGGGCACTGGTCTGCACTGTAATGTTGACTGATTGCGCATTCTGGTGTAAAAGATTTAAGTGCAACCGCAGGGGTGGGAGTGAGGAGGACACTAACAACTCCAGCTTGGGCACATAAATCCAAATATCCACCGCTAGAGCAGAAATTAAAAAAAGAAATTACACATATTTTTTTGCGCCAAGAAGCCAGGCACACGTTGGAACTATAAATTCACACACTAGAATTCTCTAAAACTTTACACTCGTACACTTTTTTAGAAAAGGTGTTGGATAAAGTGAGGTTCCTTTGCATCCGCACCATAAGGTGTGATTACGCCCATGAAGGTGAGGTGGGCTGCTTTGCCAGCAATCAGGCAGGATGATTAAATTTAATTTTCTCTCTGAACGATTTAATGAATTGCTTGTAGCCGAGAACATGCTTCAATGACAACAAGCGCCAAGCTCCAAAATGCGTCTCTGAATGGATGAAGCCAACAGACCTCAAAGACAAATTGTTTAATTTTTCTATTATAATAAGGAAACTTATTACAGTGAATTGTTGTGCCTCAGTGACTGTGTGTATTAGTTTGCAGCTGCAAGGTAATTTGCGCCTCTGTCGCTATATTATACATTAGTATAATCCGGTTTCCGTGTATTTTGTGGCTTATTGCCGTTTCCCCTCCATCTGTTGGAGGAATTCTACTGAAAACGGTATTTGCGTGGTCTAACTTGAAGCCCCGCGGACGTGCTCTCAAAGGGAGAGCCGAAGCATAACAGGTGAGAGGCAACAATG
Organism: Astatotilapia calliptera; assembly: GCF_964374335.1. Classification (NCBI taxonomy): domain Eukaryota; kingdom Metazoa; phylum Chordata; class Actinopteri; order Cichliformes; family Cichlidae; genus Astatotilapia; species Astatotilapia calliptera. The sequence goes on along the minus strand of NC_137439.1, from coordinate 7,971,398 downwards.
GTGCAAAACGATGTAAAACGGATCAACGTTCAGCTAGACTGCCTGTTGTCAAGCCACATGTATTCATTCAACCCGTCAACACCTACCAGTCTGTGTCAACGAAGCAACCAAGAAGACTTGGGCGAAAAGGAACAATAGCAATCCACTACGCATCCTTATTAGATAGCACAAGACAGACATTTGTTAAAATGAAAAAATAAAGAACATAAAAAAAAAAATAAAAAAAATAAAGGCAAACGGGTGGGTAAACGTCCAGAGTTTACGTCCACACAGGAAAAATAACAGAGATTTGTCTCAAAGTAAGAAATCTGGTTGTTGTAGAGTCCCCAGCATCCTGTGAGCTTCAGCAGCAGAGCCCTGCGTCTGTCAGGGAACAACTTGGCATCTCCTGGAAAAAAAATAATCCAAATGCAGAAAAAAAGACGAAGAATCAAAAGGAAAAATCCGATCGTCAAAAGTGGCAGCCGTGAGCTTGCGACTCTTGCTCAGACCTCTCACTCCTGACACCAAACGGGAGCGACAGACATACTTCCAAGTGGGAAATGGAAAAAGAGAAATCACTAGTTAAACGGTATTCAGAGGAAACCCAGCCGCGGGGAACATCGGAGCGCCGCTCTCCAGATCTTCACTCCTTATTTCAGCTCAGCTCTTTCTCCGCCTCTCTCCGCTCTCAGCGACTGACTGACCGCCGCAGCAGAAATGTCAGGAAGACGTGAAAGTAACAGCGGAATTTCCACTCCCCAAATTTCTGCTTCTAGACGCCTTGCGCGCAGCCACCAGCGACCGACCGCTACAAAGGGGCTGGAGCAAACTGACACCGGTGCGCCCTCTTTGCGCTCCCAACGCGTGCTCGCGGGGATAAATGCGCACGCAAACTCAGGCTGGCATGTGGGTCTGGTGTAAGGTGAGGTGTGGACAGCGACCATATGAGCCAACGAGAATCCACATCTGACACGTAGTCACGAGGAGAAAAGTATTGGAGGGAGGTTTATTCGGTCCTTTGTTGGCGACCTACATCCCACATTTAATAGTTTGCTCCAGATACGTTCATGAAATATATTAGATACTTGAATTGTTAAATTACACGTCTTTCCTCTGAAAATAGTTACAAGTATATTGGGGACACGTCTATTGCATATTTAGTCTATTTTCGTTATTAATGAGGGTGGTTTGGGTGGATGGAAATAACACTGACAAAGACTGAACTTGTTCTGTGAAAAGAGAGCTGACAGGGGAGAGAACTGCGTTATCTGGAGTGGTTTTTTGTTGTTCTTTTGTCTGTTGATATATTATACCCTAATTTTTGTGTTAGTAGTATATACTAATATCTATGGATCTATGCTAATGTATAATAGTATTCAACATATAGTGAAACTTCACTGCTGTCTCAGATTAAACTCAAGTCCATTACAGGAGTTTGTGATCACGTTTTTAAAAGGTCTTATCTAGTGAAGCATGACGTCCTACAGTTCCCACAATGCCTGTCATGGAATCCCCAGAGAACATGTCCAAACTTGTAGGAAAATAAATACTTTGAATGAGAATAAGGCAATGTTGACAACGAAAGAGCAACAATAGGCCTAAAACAAAGCGCAGGGTCATGGCACACGAGGACAGAGTGTGGAATTTCAGGGGCCATTAGCTATAGCATTTTTGTTCTATTCAAATCGTGGTTACAGTAACAACATTCAGGATAAACAACACTTTAATTACAATAATAGACGCACTGCACTGACTAAACTGTCAATCACAAGTTGACCACAAGACAGAAAACATTAGTGCTGCACTGCTGGCCTCCTGTGATTAATGCATTCATGTTTAGTCCTTTGCACTGGAGTTCTCCAACAAAATTACTTTCATCATTGCACTAGACATTGAGACTAATGAGAATATCTTAAACTTACGACAAGAACACAAACTCCATTTTTCTTTTCTCCAAAAGCTCATGAAGGAGTTAAGAGTATCGACTGAGTCCTTTGGAGGAGCAGAGAATGTGCCCTTTGGATTTTACCATCTAGTGCATAACAGTTACAAAACATGCATGAAGAATAAAAGTCATAGCTCAAACCTCATGACCTTTCTAATATCCTGGGCCTGCAGGAGTCTCTCAGTGGTAAACAGCAGAACAGTCCCAGGTGGAGCTGCCTATAATTAATGAGAGCTTGCTTGTTCAGCACATCATCCTTGGCTAAATAAAGATAAAAATGTGATTATTAGACACTTATAAGAGGGGCTAATTACTCACTGCAGCATAATTCTGAACAACTGTATGGTTAAAGAAAACACTTTTGCAATCTTCTGCTCTTTGCAAACAAGAGTTTAGTTTCCCTCAACATCAGCGTTTGTTATACTCGCTGATGAGCTGCTCTGTGCAATTTAATCTCTTCAGCAGTTGCTTAGATTAAGGTCAGTGTCCCTGGAGAAGATTTTAAAAATAACAATAGCAGTAAAGTATGTTTTAAATTAAATGTACACATGCCAGTCTTGCACTTGGGGTTTCTAGCACTGTGTGCACAATGAATGCTCATGGTGAACAATTTAAATTTAACATCCTAGGACCTGGTGTCCACATATGTGGACATCACATTTTGGGTTATTTAGACCAAAATACTACATTTTGCTCTACAAGGGCCTGATATCCACTTACGAGGACATTATACTGCTACTGTTCTATCAAATTTTTAAACAAATATCCTCATATGTGGCTCTTATTTTTCTTAAAAACAAAAATAAGGTAAAAAAAAAAAAAAAATCTGGTAATTCTTTGTTTTTACATTCATCGGGCCCCAATATGCCAAAATATCAAAGAGAAATTAAAAATGCATGCTGTGGAAGAGTTCGGGTCTTAGGAGGTTAAAAAAAAAAAAAACGTACAACAGCAAAAATGTGAATTCATTTGACTGTTTTAGGGATTTAAGTGGTTAAGTTTTAATTTTAGCATGTAGCAATAGTGTAGTGCGCCGAAACACCAGTTTTAATGCAAAACAAGTTTATTTTTCAATTCAGCAACCATTAAAAACAGCAAGAGGAGCAACAGGTCTATAAAAATTAAAACTATTAGACTTCCAGGGGGTTAGCAAAATAAATAACTGAAACGCCCTTTTGGGAAAGGGCCTCAAAAAACACCCTCGAGCCTACGTAAAGTAATTGTTCCTACAGTTTCACCAGTTACTAAATTTGCACTACACACACCTGCTTGAACATAATTGCATGCAGAAATGGATCCTGCAATGTAAACACAAAGGACGATGGGGTGAGCGAGTGTTAGCGAGAGCGAGCAGAACGAGTGATTGAGTGACATAAAAACACAGTAAGAGATCAGCAAATGAGCAGCTGAGTGGGTCTGGCAGAGAGCGAGGAGACACAAGACTCTCATCTCAACAGTTTGTATTACAATCCAAAGATCCCGATAGACTTTAATGTTTCCAGTCAGTGTTCAAATCTGATTTAGTTTCTAGTTTTAGTCTTCTGATTATTTTTTCCGCACCAGTACATGCCGGAGTGGAGACAATAAAAAATCGTTGGAAGCACGATGCACTCATAACACTGCCAAGCATGACTGAAATAGCATCGGTGGCAAAGTACATGTTAGTGACGCAGATTGTAAAGCGAGAACAGAACTTGTGTTTGTGTTATGACAACAGAGTCAAGCTTTTGAAGACTGATCACAACTGTTTTCTACTGTATTGACGCCTGTTGATATTTTTTGACAACTTGACATTTTCCTATTTTAATGCAAAGTGCTTCCAGGAATTCAGAGCCATTCATCAGGATTTAATAAAAGACCAATAACAGCCTAATAAATCACTCTAATGCTAGTTCATGTGTACTAATGGTGGGGAGTGTGGCTTCATTAAAGTGGATTTCAGCATGTAGGTGAGTGTGAAAAGATGGAGGAGTGACATATAGAAAGTGTTGAGAGCGCTATTAAAAGTGAAGCCATATGTTTATGTGTTAATATAAAGATATATGTATAATAAGAACAACAATATCTTCCTCTTCTATTAGGCGACGCCACAGCTGAATATCTATTTCCATTTTGTCCTGCTCTTTATTACGCCTACCGCCTGCACTCTCTCTCGCCACATCCATAAACAACCTTTTTGGCATTCCTTTTTTTCCTTTTGCTTGGCTGCTCCATCTTGCCTGTCTTACCAACTAACCTGAGTTGCCCCTGTGATATACCTTCCCAAACCCGTCTGTCTTTCCCAGCTGTTTCATAGACATATGGGGGCTTATCCGGGATTCGGACCCGGTACATCTCCCAAACTTTTAACTTTCTTTGAACCCTCTACTCCTTGCATCCTCGTGATCCCACATTCCTTCTTCTTACTCGTGCACAACTATTCTGCCCTGAACCAACTAACCTGAGTTGCCCCTGTGATATACCTTCCCAAACCCGTCTGTCTTTCCCAGCTGTTTCATAGACATATGGGGGCTTATCCGGGATTCGGACCCGGTACATCTCCCAAACTTTTAACTTTCTTTGAACCCTCTACTCCTTGCATCCTCGTGATCCCACATTCCTTCTTCTTACTCATGCACAACTATTCTGCCCTTCTTCTGCTGTATTTTATTACACCTTGTCTCCACAGCATTCCCTGAACTTTCCAGGCAAGTCACCCCAATCTCACTACAAATCACAATGTCATCTGCAAATATCCACAGAGACCCTCGCCTGATCTTCACTGTCAGCCTGTCTATCAAAACTGCAAACAGGAAAGGGCTCGGAGCCAACCCTTGGCGTATTCCCACCTCCACCTAAAAACCATCTGTCACACACCTCACTATAGTCCCACGACACTCATACATATAATAAACCAATGTCACACACTCCTGACTTCTTTACCCAGTACCACACCTCCTGTCACAGCACTTTATCATATGCTTTCTCCAAGTCCTCAAAGACTGTTTGTCTAGCAGTACTCTCAAAGTCAAAGCAAGCACTGCATCTGTAGCCCACTTCTTGGCTGCATCTCACTAATCCTAGCCTAGCTTCCAATACTTTCCACAACTAACTCCCCCACTATGGCTTATTATTTGTATATTTACTACAGCTCTGCACATAACCCTTATTCTTCAGAACTGCAAGCATACTAGCCCATTTCATCTCTTCATCCATGTCATTTCCAAAACAGCGAAACACTCTATTTAGAAACTTCACTGTCATCTCGCCTGTTGACCTCTTTGTCTCTCAATGTCTTTCATATGGACTAACCACCGTCCCATTTTTTTATACTAATCCTTTACTTACACTCCCAGCTCCACCATCTCTTCACAATGCAGCCTGTAATTCTTTATTCATTATCCCCTCAAAACACTCCTTATCCTTCTTCTCTTTTCTTGTCAGTTTCCATCTTTAATCTCTCTAACCTGTGACACATCCTTTGTGCGCATCCTCGGACCACTTACACAATACCTCGTCCTTTTCATTCACCACCTTATCCCACAACTGTTTGTACTCTTGTCAGCTTTCTTCTTCTTTCACTACTCCACTTCTTTTCATCAGCCTCTTCTTCCATACATTTTCCTGAACTTCCTCATTCTACAAACCAATCTCTAGGCTCCTCCCCTCTGACCTACATGTTCTCATCAAATACTGATGTTTTGTCAGATGCTGCTGGTGTTGCGGAGAGAGATTTTCTGTCTTTTACTGTGGTTATTTTTGCTGCTGTTTGATGAAGTTTAGGCAGTTGATTAGGCTTAAGCAAAGATTACACCCCACATTTTGATAAACGACCAGCAGATCTGAACACAGGATAGGGTGTTTCTGTGTGGAGTTTGCATCTTTTGTGCCTGTGCGGGTTCTTCCAGTTACTCCAGCTTCCTCTCAGTCAAGACACATGAACATTAACTAAACTGGTGACTCTAATTTGACCATTGTTGTGAATGTGAGGGTGAGCGATTGTCTGCCTCTCTGAGTTAGCCAAGCAGTAGATTGGCGACCTGTCCAAGGTGTTCTCCACCTCTCACTCTATGACAGCTAGGATAGGCTTCAGTGCCCTTGTGATTGTAAACTGGATAAGCGGTTAATAAAATGGAAAGATGGATGGATATTATAAGGTGATGCATATGCCATGCATCTAAGTTTGAAACTACAGTGTCCTTTGTGTGTTAAGTCAGGAGTAAGAGACCCTCCTCACTATTGGTTAAACTGTGTGTATCATAGCAGAACACCAAAGGACGCCACACACTCATCTGTGTAAAAGCTTTAACACAATGGGCGTATTTATCACTCCATGAACGAGCTCATCGAGCACCTTCTTAGCTGCCTTCATCTTTTGACATAAAGTGATTTCCCAATCTGTGCCGTAGTCATTCACAGTAGTTACGTTATTTTGTATCATTTCTTAATATGATAATGTAATGTGTTTTGGGCATATAGCTGTTATATAATACTTTGCTATGCAGGTTTTTTTCAGTTGAAATATACTGAACTAAATCCATTTCTTTTGGATATTCATCTCTTTTTTGATGGTTGTCATATATTGCACACGCTGGTAATTCTGCTGTTTTGCATGTGCAAGTTTTAAAGAAAACAAAGTTCAGGTAATTTAATTATGAGCACTTTAACTGTAGATGACCATAAGTTGGATCGCTTCCAGGGTGTAGTTGGATATAAAACTCTCCAGAATAAATCATCACTACACGATGTGTAACTGTGTCAGGGGTTAAGATAACTGTGCTGTTTATCTGAACAACAGCCGTAGATAAAAACGTTTGTGTCTATAAAAAAATGGGAGAAAACTAAATGTTGACTTTGAATGAACACGTTTTTGTGAGATATATCAAATCATTTGGTTTTAAAGTGTAAAATTTCAATTAGTCATTGTCATTTAATTTAAGCTTAAAGATGACACTGTAAAAAAATAAATAAGTAATATAAATAAAATATTCAGCTGTTCAGCAGGAGCTGGACAATGTTTTATTGTAAACCACAGCAATGAAACCCTGATGTTTTTTAATAGCACTGTGATTGTGACTGGGTATTTCCCTGACTGAGGGTCATGAGATACCATTTTCCCTTTCACGATGGTGGAAAAAAAAAATCCTGGTTTCTTAGAATCGTTGTTGAAATAACTGAAATAAGTAAAAAAATAAATAAAATAAAATAAACAAAGCACATGTACATTATTCAGGAAACTGCCATGTTTCATCAATGAAGGTAACATTTTTTTGAAAATTTGAAATTACTGTGATGAAAATACCCTAGATGAGATTTAATTATACACTTTTGATATTTTAAAGCAGATTCATTAGGATTAATCCTCATGCTAAAAAATGAAATCCAGTTACGTTATTTCAACAAATGTTTAAAGGAACGATTTAACCCTAAATTAAAGCACAGTGTCAGGAAGTAGGCTCACCAATAAGTAGTGTACAAATAATAAGCTTCAATCACAAACGTGTTGCTGCAACTAAATTCTTTGTATTTATGGTAGTAATAGTTTAGCCTTCTTATAATGCAGAAAATGTCTGCAATTTGTCACTTTTAATTAAATTAATTAAACGATGCAATGGAACTTCTATGAGAAAACCTGTGAAGTTACAGAACTGATGGACGAGATACTTGCAGAGCAAACTTTCACAAAAGGTTTAAAGCATCCCCAAAAATAACCCTTTATTTCACTGGATGTATAGTTGAATGTGTATGTGCATACTGGAGCGGGAACATGCACACCCACACACAATAACACCCGTGCATTTAACGGCTGTGGAATGATGGAGGAGGGGGTGGTATTTCTATAATGACACAGTCATATCTCAGTAATTACAGGAGAAACTGTCAGTGATCCATTAGTCTGCTGTGGTGGGCTGAGAGCAACAGCAGCTACATACTGGCTAACACTGGGCTTCTGGTAGACACATCCTATTATTATGCACTTACTGTTCACATGTAATAAAACGTAGCTTCTATATATGCCGCATTCAGAGAGCACATGTTCAAGGGCACATGTACAAAGAAGTGTAATGCAGTGATAGTCACGTATCTGAAACACAGTCTGGCAATGTTATTTCAACTGTTTTTATCTGCGTGTACCATAACACACTCATTAATACAGCTAATTATAACTCTTTACATTCTGATGCATGCATTTATGACACACGAATGCGGTTCAGACCGTTCTCATGACTGAATATTCAGCTGTGGCTGCATAGGAGTAGTGCTGGTCACACTGGTGGATGGGTGATTGGAGCCTGTCCCAGCAGATATTTGGCAAGAGCAAGAGGTAGGGTACACCCTGGACAGAGTGCCAGTCCATCAAAGGCATGGAAATCTAAGGGCCCTTTCACGCTAAAATCCACACCTCCGGCCAATTTTGAATCACCAGTTAAACTGCATGCATGTCTTGTGGGTAGAAAATTGGGCACCTGGATAAAGCCCGTACAAGCATGGAGCAAAAATGCAAAGTGGAGAGAGAATGACCCAATCAGACCAACAGGTTCAAGCAACACACAACTCACAGTTTCAGTTAATGCATACAGATATTAATGCTAATACTTGCAGTGAGAATATCTTCTCAGAAAACAAACAGTAACATTTACATACAATTAATTTTTACAGTCTGCCATAGCTGACCAGTTAACACCTGGATCATTGAGCCATCTGGCAAGGACATTTGGTGTTCCCAGGTTCAAGGATATGGTCACATGCAAATGGTGCCATTTCTTCCATTCATTTATTGCCATCTTGTGGTTTTTATCCTTATTTATGTTGATGGTTTTGCACTTTCAGTAAAAGATTAAGCACAGGGCAACCACTTGTGATTTTTATTCACATGCACACTTATTGATTGATTTAATTTTATTTCCTACATCTAAAAATGCTGCAGAATTTGCAAAAGAAATCACATGAAAGATCACATGCATTAATGTGCTCAAGTACATATCAATATCCGAGGCACATGCAACCCTCAGCTCGACTTCACACACTCCTCTCAGATTTTTCAAAAGCTTTCCTTCAGAAAACAATCCAGTGAAACCAAAACACTCTCATAGTGTTGATCCCCTCCTCCTTTTTCCACACACACGTATACATGTGCAGATTAACGGCAGCACACACACAAAGTGAGAAGATGTTTCAACACAACACAAGGTCATGACACTGATGATCAGGTCTCACTGCCTGGCAATGAGCCAAGCTGGTTATGGTACACAATGTGAGACACCCCCCCCCCCCACACACACACACACAGCCTTGCAGCAGGCATGCCAGTTATACTTCCCAAAGGACCTAATGATGAGAGTCTGGATTGGGGAGTGAAATGGACGAAGCTGGCCAAAAACGCCTTGTTTGAGGACTTGGATTGTGATAATTACTGTCATTACCAAGGAGGCGATTTGAAAAAGGACGCCATAGCAATCGTCCAGCTGTAAATAAAAGAGCTAATTTCAGCTACTACGTTGATGGGCTGCCCAAAAGCATTTTGGTTTGCTGGAAAAAGTTAAGAAGTTGCAAAACTTCAAGTTGCCAATGTGCACCAGGGAGCTGCTTTCTATGATCAATGTACAAAATTCAACTAAAACAAAACATTTACTAGACAGATGGCTCCTTCACATAATCCAAGTGGCACATGCATTTAGTATTAAAGCAAAAAACATGGTTTGAAACTTCAAACCTTTCACTGCAGACCACTACTGACGTTCCACCGCACTTGACAGCCATATCAGAGGTTTTCAGCGCTAGTTCACAAAGAACTGATTAAATGGTTATTTTCACTCAACAGAACAGAAATGCTTTATTTACAGTTTGTGCACTATTACTGCCAGAGAAGTAGTCATCATAGTTTAATGTACAATAAAAGTAAAACTTACTGAAATGTACATACAGAAGCAATACAAAATAAATAAGTCGATTAAAAAAAACAAAAACAGTTGGAGGTAAAGATGATTAACTTTTAAAACTAAATATAAACATCAGAGGACCCAAGATGAAACCCTGTGGAACCTCAAAGAGAAACCTTTTATTGACAAAGTCTATGCTAGAATATTTCAGTACAATTGAAATTGTATCCTCTTAAATAATTGCTAAAATTATTTAATTTGCAGTTCTAAATATATTCTAAATGCATTTAGGGTGTTTTTTACTCACTTTATGTCTCTTCTACATATGCATGACCAATTATGCAAATTAGGCAATGATGTCATTTAGCAACTTCTAGTGACTTTTAGGACAACCAATAGTGATTTTCTTTACTGAGGAGTTGGCCACACTGATAATGACAACATTAACAGCAGCAACTCATCCGACCATCAGTCCGTGATGGGGTCACAGAGGCACCAGTTCCAGATCCTTCTCAGCAGGCCAGATGAGATACATGATTTCTCCAGCAGATTCTACGCCCAGAGTACTCTACCCAGTAATATAGCTAGTAATAATAATACATCTACAAGTACTCCACATGATTTATTTGTTTTAGTTAGAAGTTGTTTCACCACGACTAAAGACATTATTTTCTGCAACTGAATAATAGAGATTATAATTATTTAACGTGAAACCTACAAAACTAATGTACAGCTCTCAGCAGCAAGGTCTACTATTAAACATCACTAAACAACAGAAAATAAGGTAGAAAGCTTACAGTAGTGAAGCAATTTGCTGCTAAAATGTAGCACATTTGGCGTACTGACATATGGTAGTTATCAGCATGATTTGTATACAAGTTTTTGACTTGTCAACTTTTCTTAAAATCTACATAGCATGTGGCTCTAAAAGTAAACGCAAATGCTGAAACGTAACCTTTCTGACTTCAGATGTTACCAAACTTCACATTTCCCACGGCAGAACAAATCAGAAATTTCCGTGACTGTAAAAATCTGATGTCTATTAACGCGTCCCTTATTTAAAGAGCCCCGATATTAAATGCTGAGTCATTACTGCGTCAGAAACATCTGAAAGTCATACCTTTCAGTAAGATTTGAGCCCAGCTGGTTCACAGTGCCACACGTGCAAGTTTTCCATCCAAGAGCAGCAACAGTAGGATGATTCAGTATTTATCAGATGAAGTCAAAGCCAATAAGTGAAGCAATGACCATGATTCACTCCAATGCTCTACCACGCAACTTAAGCAGAAGGTATATAAACAAAGTGAAGACGTGAAATTTAGATGCATTTTATTTATCGTTTTTCGTGTGTAATATATTCGCGTCGTTAATTCATCATTAAGATCCACCCATTCCAACAAAAACCAACCAAAGAAAAAAAACGTTTCCGATTTTCCGATTTTATTTGTTGACACACGGACGTGAGAACCCAATGCTTTAACTGATTGATAAATAATGATGACCACATGTGTGCAAAATGCACCGAGTCACGCAGTAAGCATTGAATGAGGCATTTCAGCTGCTACTATTGCATGTCATTAATGGAAAAAAGTAGAAAGCACAAACACATTGTGTTTCTACTTAACATCAATCAGTTTACTGCATTTAATTTGTTCTGTAAACCTTTTTTTAGGTTACCCGAAACATATTTTGTTGTGACTTTTCCCAGCTTTTAGTAAAGTTGCATCAACACAGTTTTGATCCTCTTAAAATATCCAAATCATGTTTTTGAGTGAAACTAAGACCACTCACATGCTTCTCCTCAGAACGATATTTGCCTCCATTATTTTTAGGGACAGCTGTGCAAAATTTACCCTTTCATTCTCTCTCTTGGTACAGTCATCATCGATTTAGCCTAAGCCCTCGCTTGGCACAGAGCAGCTATTCACGAAGGCTTTAAGTGCAAATGCCAGCATCTAACACTTCCAGGCACCCTGATACTTTGTCAAGTGATATGAAGAGCTGCTTGTCAAGAAAAGAACACTGTCCCACATCTCCCTCTGTGTGGGTGAGAAGCGGGATGGCGCAGTTTGTGGTGTTGTATTACATCAGCTGACAAAGAAACGACCACTACATCATTCTGTACACCGCACAGTCTGTGGTCCACATGCAATAACACACACACACACACACACACACACACACACACACACACACACACACACACACACACACACACACACACACACACACACACACACACACACACACACACACAAATCATCAAAGCTACATAAAAACAAGAAACATTCTTGCTATATGAATGTTTTTATTCCTATTTTTATCTTACCTAAGCTTGCCAGACGTTACTGGGACCATAATGGCATTAATCCTGCATGTTCTGTGTGGACTTTGCATGTTCTCCCTGTACTTCAGCTTCCTAACACAGTCCAAATAATAGGTTGTTAAGTTGATTCTAAATTGGCTGCAGGTGTATTAGCTGTCTTTGTGTCAGCCCTGTGATGGACTGCTGACCTGTCATGAGTGTATCTCCCTCTCACCCCATGACAGCTGGGATAGGCTACGGCTCCCAGCAACCCAAAACTGGATAAGCAGTTAAGTAAATGGATGGAACAACTTATTGTGGTTGTTTGGGATTCTTGCCAGCACTGATCAAAGAGTCCTAAAGACGTGGATTTGCCTGTTTCAAATAAGCTCGCGGAAATGAAAATGTGATATTTAGCTGCAAATATTATTATAAAAAATGACCCCAAATTAACAAAAATTACTATTTTTTTTTGCCAACTTGACTGAGCTGCTGTTGAAAAGTGACTTTTCCTTCCTGACCCTGGTTGAAATAGACCAATTTTGTTATGTAATGAAAACAAAACATAAAAAGAAAAAACCCCTCATTTTCTTTGGGTCTTCGCTTTAAATTAATAACTACAAATGGTTACAAATAATTCTTTCAATTTAATTTCAGCACAATTATATACTATAATGTTTGCTGATGCTTTTCAGAAACACCATTAAGAGGTATTAACGGGAGGAAATTTGGCATTGAACTAATGAAAATGGCTCTAACATAGTAAATGGAAGCAAATAGGATACTGAGAGTATCATGGCCTAAAGGTCACACAGAGTGCGATCAGTGACCTGGAGCTGTAGGCAAAAGGAAGTCCATTACACAGTCAGGGGGAGTGCCTGTGCGTGTGTGTATGCAAATTCCTTGTGTGAACAGTAATTTGGTTAAATACAATCATGAAGAGTTGACTTAAGGTGTTGGAAAGGGTTACACAAGCAGCAGTTATGGTTAGAAGTCTCCAGGAAATGAATGCAAGTCAAAGTAACATCTTCTAATGTCATGGAAACACTGTTTTTTGTTACCGTATCTCTTTGTAGCTACTTTATATAGGACTGAAACTAAAATTAGGAAGTGAGATGGCTGGGAATGCGTGTGCCGCGGTCCCCGCGTCCTCTCAGGTTGACCTGCCGTCTGGTTTTCCTCTTTGTCGCAAATTCTGTCCTGTTGTGAAGTTGCCCGGCTCCTCTCGCACACAAACAAATACTCACTTACATATTCGGAGACCTTACCTGCACCAGAGACTGTGGAGAAAGAGAGCATAGTTGTCAGAAAATACATCTGTGGAAAACAAAGTAGACTTACATGCAATTCCACATGTGAAAGTAACCATAACCAACCTGCAGCTGCAACCAGTGAGAACAGTGAAGACTTTCCTGTCACATGACCCTGTGGCACCTGGACTTACAAAAACTGAAAGCCACTGTTTGAATATCGACTTCACTAACTTTCTGAAAAGCTGCAAATTCATACCTGTTGTGAATTCAAAAGTGTAAATTAAGGTTTAACTTTTTCTACAACGTTCAGCTCCTTCGGTCTCTTGCACTAATCGTGACAGTTTGCAAACACGGATGCAGGGAAGCGTGTGAGCGAGATGTGCAAGAATGAAAGTGTGAGCGTTTGGGCCTGTGATTTACGAGAAGGGAAACTGTGAGAGAAATGACTGCTTGTGCGTGTTTATGTGTGTTAGTTATTATCGCCGTCCTTTTAAAACATGCTCCAGCCAGCCAGAGACAAGGACACGGCAATTACAGCATACTGACTAACAGAGGTCAAAGAGCAGCGAGGTCACCTCGGTTGACTTCTAACGACCTGAGCCGTTAATCAGCGAGGGAGCGAAAGCCGTGGCCACCGGCTGTTGTTTTATTACACGTTTCAGCAGAATGGTCACTTCAGCTATGCAGAGGTTATTTACCTTCCTTTAAAGTTTGGCATTTATGTAGCAGGAAACTATTACAACTCGCTGTGCTCCTTCTGTTAAGACAAGGCAAGTAAGGCTTGCAAATATAGTTTTGCTTTGTTGAATAGCTTTTCTTTGCATTGTTTGTAGTGCAAATCTCTCTGATTTATTTGTTTTGGTGATCAGATAAATGTATAATCAACTGAAGAAGAGCCCAACTCACATAAATCAACCAGGACTAAACAAAACAGGATAAAACTACACTGTCCCTAAAATAATGCAGAAACTGAACCATTTTGGCAACAATATCGTAAAAAGGAAAAAGTTAAATCTAGTAGCAGAACAATATAAAGTAATAAAGTAAAAAAAAAAAAAATCCTTAAAGAGTGGGGAAAGTTCTTAAAAGCTTCATGATAATGACTAAAAATCATCATAATTTTTACATCATTAAGGGCAGTGAAGTTGCAAGTGTCTTCAAACATCATCATGTTTTTTTTAAATGAAATGATTTTTTAGCAAAAGAAGAGAGATATATAAGTAAATTGTGCAAATTGCTGTTTTTGTACTGAAAAATACTGAAAAATGATCAGCCTTTAGTAAAATGCTCTTTATTTGCGTAGCACCTTTCATGCAGGTTAGTCCAGTTTAGATCTGCTGGATGAAACAGATTAAAAGGACAAAACAGTTGGAGCATATCCGCAAATAATATTTGAAATTAATCACCCCTGTTTTATATTCAGTCAGTTTATATTTATATTTGCAGAATCTATAAAAAAAATTCATCTGAAAAAATGATGGTTGTATCTACTTTCGACCTATATAAGTCACATGACTACCTGATGGTCTTGGTAAATGCGACTCTAACGTTGTGACCTCTTGTTGTTCACCTCTTAAACATGATAAGTTCACACATGCCAAATGTTTGCAGAACACACAGGCAGCATGCAAATCTGCAGCTTTCTCTCAGAAATTTATTACATGTAGCTTTTGAATACTCATTTTTTTTCTTCCGTTAAACTGAGGCAGCAACTCAAAGCAGAGATCAAAGATTGCATGAGAGCTAAGCCGCTTGCCTTTCAGCCATCGCTTTGAGATAATCTTCTGATATTTGCTTGTACTTGTGGCACAATGAGAGTTTAAACAAAAAAAAACCACTAAAGATGAAAAAGACAATAATTCTTTTGCACCTCCTTTGCTTGGAGTCTCAGCTTGAATAAGGATAAATGACAATGTACATGTCATATATCAGTAAGACCTGTATGTAATATGCTGAGCCGTTCACTTGAACAAACATTAACTTTGCCAGGGTTGCATGCACCCCTCTGTAGCGTTTAACTGAAGTCATCCAACAGAATGGCAGCTATGAACAGCATTTATCACTTGTTTGTGGCTATATCTCAAAATGCTACACTGCAATAATCATCACAGTCAGTAGACGGAAAAGCCATCGTCCCCCGTTTTTAAAAATACCATGCTGTAACTTTCCATTTACCAATAAACTCAGCAACACACTCCCATTCTTCACATGGCCAACCCCACTATCACTGTATTTACATTACCCAAAATAAATGACCCTAATCGAGTGTGGCCTACAGTTCCTAAATCAGTGAAAACAGCTACTGCAGCCTGACAACATGTTCAATTTTCCAGCTGCCTCACCTCATTTTTATTCTATGTGTAATGTCCAGTGTCATGGAGCAGCGGTTTCAAGCCCAAGCAAAAGGAATGAAAAGGAGAGGAGGAGGGGCTGAGCAGCAGAAGCCTGCGATGGTTTAAAGCACCATGCATCTTTTCTATCTGAAGGACTCCGCTGGTTACAGAGTCGATGGTTCACTGGTCCATGAAGGAGCCGATTTGTTCTCCTCCCCAAGACAGGCTCTGGATTTAGCTAGCTTGCACTCCTCGCGAAAAAAATCCATCTTAACAAGTCATTTAATCTGGTATCGTTTACATTTGTCTTGGGGGGGGAGGGCAACACATGTAAATGCAGATTTCTTCAGCATCATTTACATTGAACAAACAGATCACTCCACAGACCTCCATTCAGACCTTTCCCCATTTGATTAAAGCCAACTCTGGAAACATGATGTTGAATTAGAAACAAATAAACGGTGAAAAAATATGGATCGCCCAACAGTACAGCTTGTTTTCATGATTTGGTTTTTCAACTAAGCATTGTTCATTTATTTTGTCTTGAAAGATGATTTGCATTTTAATTTAGTAAACTCTTTAATTAAAAATGGATTTGGAGGCTTAACACTTAATGGCCTGTTGACAAGTTTTGCAGTGCAGAGAGGTGCAACATGTGGATTGATGGGAAACAGTAGAGGTTGTTGGAGGTGGATGGAGAGCACTATAAATCATCTGACACCACTGTCTGAAAGGAATTTAAGCAAAACAGCAGGGGTTTCTTACAAAGTGCCAACAAGGCAACAAAAGTATCTCAGATTAAATCCAGACATTTTTATAAAGGGGAGTTCAATGTTCAACTTACCTACAGAGACGCAAACATAAATTTACTGTATGAAGGCGGATAACCAGCCATTGTCTTCCACTTATTCAATTTAGGGTTGCAGGGGGGGCTAAAGCCAATCCCAGTTGTGATAGGGTGAGAGGTGCGGCACACCCTGGACACATCACCAGTCTATTGAAGAGCCAATACAGACAGTCATTCGCACCAATGGGCAATTTAGAATAATCAGGTAACCCACTAACTACGTCCTTGGACTGTGGGAGGAAGCCAGAGTACTTGGAGAGAACAGGTAAACCCTACACTGAAAGGTGCGAGCCTGGATGGTGGATATGAACCCAAGAACTTCAGTGTCAACCACCACACCACCAGTCTGCTCCAACACACTGCCATATGGTCTTTAATTTGGTCATGTCATTAAAAAAAACTGAGAAAAATCATGGTGCATTTAGTTAAATGCTGACATCAACATGCTAATATCAGTGACTGTATAAAAGATGGAGGACATGGCTCCAATTCTTTCATTATAAATCGAGGATGAATTACTGAGAAAACGGAACAGTTTCTCACAGTATTTCTGGTTGACGTTCACAAACTGACATTCACAAATTAATTATTAATGGCTTGCTTTTGGCAAACCATTAATAAGTTAAAATTTATGCCTAATTTTCCTATTGTGGAGCAGAGCTGTAGTTCCGCATTCGGGGAAGAGCTACACATACTTTTAAGTCAGAGGAGGTCTTGCCCCCTCGCCTTTCAGAGCGTTTTGCAGATACTAAAATAACTGAATTTATGGTCAGCAGACAAGTATTATCTAAGGAGTTTTTCACGACATTTTGTGTTGAACCATTTCTCTTTGGCTGTGCTTCTCACAAGGACACATTTTACCAGTGCTACCATAAATTTAAATTTTAACCATTTTGGGAGCTTTACCAATAGTAAAAGAATAAATGTAACAGCTATTTTTTAAACAATTAAGTGTCACCAAAAAAATGTTATATACTATAACTCTTTGGAAACTGACAGCTTTTTACTAAATTGTCAGTCTTTGTAGATTAATCAAAAGAAATGGGAACTAATTACATATTTGTTTTGGTTGGCTAATAAAATAGGAGTATTGGAAGTATAGAAATTTGCCATAGAAATAAATAAATAAATATTACTTTAATATAAGTAATCATCTCAGCTTGGCCACCCCTGTAAAATTGTTTGGCTTCCCACAACTTGTATTCATTAGGGGGGGGGAAAGAAAGGGAAGGAAAAAAGAAACACTATACCACTAATATTAATGTGGTATATATATTATAGTATTTAATTAGTTTAATCTGTTACTGTTAGTCTGCAACTGTAACCCACATAATTTCCTTAGGGATTATTAAAGTATTCTGATTATAGGGTTTTGTAAAAAAGTTTAGGTAAAACCAATATTTCCTCATAAATATAAAAATTTGGCGCATTACAGTCAATAATTATTGTGTCACTTCAAGTAAAAGCATGATTACCCTATGTATACTATAAATGTGTGTACCAATTTTTAAGGCAATCCATCCAGTGATTGTGAATGATTTGATCTTTACAGTCCAAGGCTACACTGTTAACATCATTAAAAGGCATCAGAGGCAGTTTCCCTCTAACATACTTGTAGAATAACAGCATTAAATGTATTTGAATCGCAGTATCGTTCAATGTGGACAGCTTTTTAAAAGTCGTAAAGCAGCTGAAACATATGAGTCCACCTGCAGAGGTCTTGCTGCAGGTGAAACAAGAGCAAAACAGATTTACTGCAATGTCGTCTTTGTGCTCTGTGGCCCAAACAGACCAAAATGACTCATTCAGAAACTCCCCGGTCTGTCAGTGGACACACTGTCAATCCATCATATTGATTATGTAATCAGAGTTGATGATTGTTTACAGGCCAAATCAATAGTTAGTGCGAAATATAGTCACAGCTCACCCACACACATGAATGGAAACAGTCTCATATTCTGGTCAGTCTGGAATTTTAGGAAGTGTGGCCGCGCACAACCTTGCATGAATCTATACACAGACGTATAATACACATCTAAAACAGGTCAGCTTGTGTGTGGGAGTGAACATAATCCAAAACATATTTCACCATATCAAAATGTCCAACACTACACAATCATAGGTGTGTGTTACCATTCAATAAAATTCAACACTTTATCAGTATACACCTCATTATCATCTAGAGCTTAACTTACATCTCTCACTCTCATTTAAATCTTAATTTCATTAGTTTAATTCAATCCAATACTAAATTCACTTTATATATACAACAATCTAAGTGGGACAGGATTTATGCATCTTTTAAATTAAATGAACTGCAAACAGCCCATAAGCTATTTATTCCCTTTGGAAAAATTAAAGCTTTATTATGAGATGTCCTTTATGACTCTTGGATTAATTGTTACTTTATGGAAAGCTGCTGCTGCTGGTTCACTTTCTATTTATGTATTTATATTTGCTTGTGCCTGACTATATTGATTAAATAATCCCCTGTATATGCAAGGTACATGTTTGTCCACACATCAGAATGAGTTGCACTAGTTGCCATGGTGTGTGTAAACTGATGGGTAATTTCTATTTAGGTCCATTAACGGCAGGCAAAACATAATGTGAGAGAAACAAAGCTGAAATAATTAAAACTACTTAGCAAAACAAAACTCATTAGGGTCATTATTCCTGAGAGTCTTCTGTTTTGGGTTTATTTAGATTGAAGGCATTATTCAGGAAACTTCCTCAAATGGTTGAAAATTTGCATCTCACAAGATTAAGAGACTTAAAGGTATGAGCCTTGCAGTTGACTTCGATTGCTAAATGTTCTATGAGGAGCTACTGATCTGATGAATGAAGGATGAATCATCTAATTGCCTACTAATTTCTTTGAGATTAACTACCTGCAAGTGCTTTTCATAGCTACATTTTCTTCACAAAGTTAGCATGCCATTACACCATTCTTGCCAACTAAAAAGCTAGGTACAGGAAAGCTAACAGGGGCTTGTTAGCTTTCCTCTTCTTCGTCCCCTATGTCCTGGCTTGTTAAGCACTAAGAGAAGGTGCAAGGAGAAAGAAGTGAAACACTGAAAGTGATCTTGAAAGGAAGATCAGCTACGATTGGTTAATTTTATGGAGTCATTGCTGGAACTTTCTTTTAACATAAGCAGGGTGAGGCTTATGGTATATATTTGCTAGTCCAAAATTAGTTTAGTAATTGGTTGATAATCCGTAGAAGATATACAAATGGAAGAGCACAAACATTTTTATATTACTAAGAAGAGATAGATCACCTTGTAATTCTAAATAACAGCATATAATGGCTGTTAGTTCAGTTAATTTCATTATGATCCCCATTAGCTGCAGTCATTCTTTCTGGGGTCATTGTAAAAAGTGCTCCGTAGAACGTGTTTTATATTGTAATATAGGCCCTACAATAATAATACAGAGGAAAAACCCAACAATCATACAACATCTATGACTTTGCACTTTGGCGACAGTGGGAAGGAAAAACTCCCTTTTAACAGGAAGAAACCTCCAGCGGAACCAGGCTTAGGGAGGGGCGGAGCCATCTGCGATGACCAATTGGGGTACACTACACACTAAACTAATACACTACAGAAACTATTTAACGTATACAACAATGGTCCAAGACAACTTTCTTAAGGTACTCCACAGTCTACAGCTTTAAGGTCTAAAAATTACTCATATTAATAAACAGATTTTTTCCAATCACTCAAATAACTCCTCATCCACATTCTAATTTCTTCAACAGTAAATCATGACCAATTATATAAAAGGCTGTTGTGAAGTCCAGCAGTACCACACCAACCATTTTCTTGTCTTCTATAGTTAGCCAATTATCTGTCAATTGAGTTAAAGCAGTAGTTGTAGAATATCTTTTTCTATAAACATGCTGAAATTCAGTTGTTAGTATACCCACAAAAATAACAATTAATCTGCTCATAAACAACTCTTTCTATAATCTTACTCAAAACAGGTAGTAGACTTAATGGATGACTATTAGATCCACAAAAACATGACATACTATTTTTCTGCTGCTGAAATACTAAGCACATTTCCATGCTTTATGGGCAAATTCCTTCAATAATGTTTTACAATATGACAGATAGCCAGCCAGCTATCAACTTAGCAACTATTGTAAACATTGTTATATCTACAAAATCAACACCAGGAGCTTTATTTTTTCAAGTTTTTAACTTAATCTCTAATATAGTTATATATATACTAGCTTAAAATTAAATGTACAATTAGTATGCTTAGTGATTTGCTTTTTAATTAAATATAATACATCATTATCTGTTCCAGGCACATTATTTCACATATTCAATGCATTTCTTCTTTGCAAAAGAGAAGGATTTCAGGCATGATGAACTATACTGAGTAAGAAAAGAATAAAAGGACTGCTATCGGTACTCTGATATACAATGATCTTGGTCAATTTTAACCAAAACCACACACAATAAGATTCATTGATTTTGACTTTTGTATATTTTTGGTTTTGAAAGAAAGAAAAAGCTTATGACACTTTTTATAGCCACACAAACTCAGTGTCAACACATCAGACAAATTGCTTAAAACTGAGGTTATATTAATATTTTACATATCAGAGACAAAGGATTAACAAAAAAGTAGACAAAGGGCTGCTCCGCTCATAAATGCAAAGTCAAATTAAAGTAAAAACCTGCACATACAGTACACACCCACATTTTAAGCAGCATAATTTTGCCAGTCTTGTTGCAGACCGTCACCCTCGGCCACTTGCTGCCTTTGAAGTAGATTTGTAAGAGAATTTCATAAGTGAGGCTGAATTGAAAACAGAAGGCTGCGGATCAATATTTGAATAGGAGTGCTTTGGTTTACTCACATGTGAGTTTCCTCACATGCATGCGTGTATGCGTGTGTGTGTGTGTGTGTGTGTGTGTGTGTGTGTGTGTGTGTGTGTGTGTGTCAGGCTGCCTTGGGCAGTGCTAGTGGGACAGTTGCCAGACAGTTTACTGTCTGGAATTTGATGGAGTCTGGTAATGTTTTATACACACTCGTCTCCATGATACATTATGAATGAAGCCCACCTTCCATTAAAAAGAAAAAAAATAACACAAAGGCATATCAGTTGCATGGACACAGAGCAATGTGTACATGTGCATGCAGTATTTCTCAACAATAATTTAAATATAAAATTCATATTTCTTTAAAATAAATTTTCCAGACTAAGCGTACTTTCCCCTCGCATCTAAATGTAAAATGGTAACCTAATTGTAAAATCAAGTCTTGACCCTCAAACAATACTTTAAAACAGCTCTGGCATAAAATGTCCTCATACTCCTCAAATATCCTCTCTCTTATAGTATAAAACTCAATGGTCCCCACAAATGCAGACATACCAGTATATGCACACATGCTCACACAGATGCAGCAGTAAAAATTTTAACTCATCTCTCAGTTTGACAGTTTTGGCTCATGTTTGTGCCACAGAGGGTTGGTCTCTCTCACACTCTCTCCCTTTTACACACACACACACACACACACACACACACACACACACACACACACACACACACACACACACACACACACACACCAGTAAAATTTTTATCTCATATCTTATTGAGACAGTTTATGGCTCACCCTGACAGACACACACACTGATACAGACACACGTACACACAATAACCCAGTGGGAGAAAGCGAGAGGGACAGACTTCATTTGACAATCCAACAGCCCGGCCTCCTTCCTCTCTCAACCCTGAGGTCTCCTATTTCCTCACTTTCCCACAGACGTCTCCTTCAATGATGCCGTATTGATTTATTGTCCACCACATGACAGTGGGACCAAGTGAAAGATGCTGAAAAAGGGACAAAAAGATATCGAGCCAGGAAAGAGAGACAGAAACTGAAAGATGTTATTAATGTTCCCGAACGGTTTGTTGTTGCTGTTGTCATCGTCAGAACTTGACTGTATTTGTTTTTTGAGCATGTATGGAGTGTAAAAACAATATGGAGGGAAAAACACCTCTAAAAGTACACAAAGTCCACATTTTTGAAATGATGAACTGAGAGAATGACTCACTTCCAACTCAGAGTTTTCAGAGGTCATTTGTTAATGACTTTAAAGCAAATGAATTACTGAGTGTGGGAGATGAGATGTTGGGCAGTGCATTACTGTCTCTGCAACATATTGACTTTTCTGAAAATTAAATTAGGCATACATCTTTTTAGTTTGCTTTTTTCAGTCATTTGGACAAAAATGTGATGAAGGTCGTTCTTCGTTTACAGAATCCTAATTAGCCTCTATGGAAGGGATGGCTTCTCTATCTGATCACCCGTAACAGAAGACGAGAGCAGCAAAACGGTTTATCTTTCTGTGCACGCCTTTATACTTTCAGTTTAGGCTCAGCATGTGGATCATTATCTTATTTAGCATATTTGTTTTTGTTTTAGGGACCTCACAACTCCTGTTGAGGATGTACCTGTGTGCATAACAAACATGCACAAGCATGGCATCACATTATGTTTACTTGTGCAAAAACACATGTAAATCTGTGATTTTGTTATGCCTCACAGTCCTTTTAGTGAGACAGATGAAAAGCAATAATGCATTCTTTATGTCTGTTATGCCACCATAAGACGTTTTGCAGCAAGCACTCATACATCACTTGATGTGCTGCAAAACAGTAGCTGTTTTCCGGGTGACATCCAAAAGAAGCACAAAAATCAAACATTAAACAGGCACAAATGATAAGAATAATCATTGTGTCTCAATCTAGATAATTCACTTTGTACATTTCCATGCAGTAAACTGCATACAGTCATATTTGTACCACTCTACGTGCATTGGGAACAGGTGTTGTTTAAAACCAAACATGGCAAATTGCGCAGAAATTCTCACATTTAAGATGCCACATTTTGTGAGCATTTACAATCTGCTGAGCCTCTGACCACACATCTTCTATGTTACAGATGGCAATTCAGCACACAAACACCCCCAAAATTTAACACATGTACCATTAAAGCCTGACCAAAAAACAAAAAAAGGAAAAAATACTGTAAGTAGTATTGGAATTGCTCTCAGAGACGACAACTCCGCACTGATTAACAGAAAATTGCTCTGTGGTTCATGTCCTTCTTCATTGGCAGTATGATGACCATTGAGGGTTAGAAGCATACAGTAATCCAAAATAAGCTTTGTAAGTATGTTATGAGTGCATTATATCGCTGTCAATGTCAGCACGACCACACTCATGCACTCAAAATAGCCAGTGAAGTCTGCCATTATGTGACTTGAGACACAGAGTGGGTACATTGGACGGTTTTATTTGATTTTGTGATTTTTATCTGTCTTCTGAGGGCAAAGCTCAGGAACCAAAAACAGGAACAAGAGCAGTTCATGCATTTTCAGTGTTTGAGTTGCTTTTAAAAACAAACAAACAAAAAAAACATTAAAAGTGCGTCTATAAAGCTCAGCAGTGTGCCAAGGCAGCATGATGATGGGGCTTTAGGAATGCACCATTCTCCCATTTTATTTTGTTATTCTATGTTGCTTTGCTCATGGACACTTCAGTAGGATCCAGGTTCTGTGAATAGAGTAACCCATTGCCACCCATTTATTTTGCATTTTTATGCAGTTTCACTTTTATTAGTTGAGCCTTAATAATTAAAGTGAGAAAGAACCATTATTTAATCAAAAAGCACAAACAACACACCACTCTGAGTAGAATATTTAAGTGTAATGTTAGTCTTTTCACTCCCCATCAACTCATTAACTTATCTACTCTCTTCCTGAGTCTCATTCTTTGGAGGTTTCTTCCTGTTAAAAGGTGGTTTCCTCCACGCCATCACCAACTGCTGCTCATTGGATCCTTTGGGTTTTCACTCTGACTTGAGGCAACTGGTTGCTAACTGGTACCTTATAAATTTAACTGAATTGAATTCTAGTCCCACTTAGCTAAAGCCAGACTAGTGACTAGTGAGCTCTAAGTATGGGTGAAAATAAAAATTTCATTCAAAATAAAGCATCACAAGACAAATTGTGATGGTGGTGGTCCTGCCTCTTCCCAAAAAGAAGAAGTCATTTGTTTTAAGGTAGGTTAGCTGCAAAACATATTTGGCAATCGTGCTCTTGCACAGACGCAGCCATATAGATGATGTCATCAGAAACACGTTGGTTAATGTATGTTTTGTTTTCTTGGCTTACTGTACCTGTAATGTCAATCAGCAGGGCGTTTACCTGAAATGAAGCAGCAATGTTGTGAAATGTTGTGCATTCAGAGTATAAGTAGAACCTGCTGGGAGAAAAGTTTTTTTAAAATCTTATTCTGGTGCATGTCATCAGCATTTTAAAGCACTGCTCATCAGATGCGAGGGGTGGTTTATAATGTATATTGTACCAAACTGCATTTAATTAAGGGTTTGGTTTTGCTAGCCCACTTCAAATGGTGGGATGGCTGCCAAGTGGCAAGACTTACTTCTAGAAGGATTTTGGCATCATGCATATAGTATATTCACTTAGTAGCAGCAGAGCTCACCGAACACAAAGTCTGTATCTCTCACTATCTTTTCCTTTTGCCAAACAAACAAAATACATTCAATAAGAACCTTCCGCAAAACACTGAACAGCTCATCTGTATCAGGGAGTCCAACACAAAATTAGGGCCACTCTCTGCTCCTAGTTGCCAAGGCAACCACTCCGAAATATAGAGGCTTTTCTGCACAGGGATGAGCAGCGTGGTCATATTATTTACCTCTGGCTGCGGCTGTAATCCCTGTCACCTACCCGCTGTGTCGCAGACTATACCTCTGGAAAAGAACATCCAACCCCTGTAAGCAACAGCTACCCCCCACTCCATCTCTTTCACACACAAATACATACACTTTGGCACAAACAAACACACACACACACACTCAGGCATACACTGTATCGTGGCATTGTAGGTCTCTGGTAACAGCAGGGCCACAGTTACCATGGCAATATCGATAGTTATCTTTCATGCCCCCTGCATGTCAACAGGTGAGCTCCGTAATGTAAATTTGTCATGCTGTCAGGCAGAGATGGGCGGAGTCCGCAGGGGGGAGCACATGTACACACATACATAGAGAAAATGCACAAAAGGTCCTCTCTGAATATATCGAGACAAAAACAAATATGAACACATATGTGTAACGATGCAGATTTGCATAATCACACATGCATGAAAGAATGTAATATAAATGGATATGAACAAACAGAATGAGCCTCAGACACAAAAAAAGAAGCATAGATGAAAACAGACAAACACCTCCTACATGCTACATGCAAGCATTCAATGCACATGTAAAAATAAATGCAGTATGGGGGTTTTTTTATTAGAAAAAACAAACATATATACACTATCGCAGTCATCATTTCAGTCACAAACATATCACCCACCACCCTGTGCTCCCCCCATTAGTCAAATCCATAATTGGGCGACCATTATGCCAGAGTTCATTTGCATGGTTCCAGCTGAAGTGTTTACCAGATGTCTGTGGGTGTTGCTAACATGATTAGGCTGCCGTTCTGCTAATTTATTGGGTTGATCCTCTGGGTACTCGTCCATCATCTGTTGGATTTGGGAAATGCTGTAAAACTGAGGGTTTCATCTAAAAACTATGTTTGTGATAGAGACGGTCTTCTGTGCACGCCGTTTATGAACTCTGCCTGCGACACCTTGCAGTCCCTGTATGATGTATTGTCATCAACCATATCATAAGTATGATGGATCTTTGTACATTTATCATGGTTAGTGATACAAGTGAGGCCGGTTTAGAGTATGGCCCTGTCCATTGCCATACATCAATTTTCCTCCGCTTATCCAATTCAGGGTTGTGAGGGTGGTGGAGACTGGAGTCTAGCCCAGCTGCCACTGTATGAAAGGCGGGATACACCCTGGACAGGTTGCCAGGCTGTCGGCTAACACAGAGAAACAGATAAGCATTCACGCTTAAATTTACGCCCATGGCCAATTTGCAATCACCAATTAACCTAACCCCACTAACTACCATTAACCACCTACCTGTCTTTGGACTGTGGGAGGAAGCACGATAACTTCTTTCCGTGAGACAACAGTGCTAACTGCTCCACCATGCTGTCCCCAAGTCTAGTGTTGTGTTCCATTTATTTGCATGGTTGCATTAAAAACGAAACTTAAGGTTTTCCTCTGAGGGTAAAGAAAAGTGATTAGGGAAAGACCTCTGAAGTGGCTAAAAGGTGTAATGGAAGATTCAAAGGGACCGCAGTGCTCAGGGAATCTACCTGCACAAACACAAGTCTACTAAAACCTTCACTTTGATCATTTAAACTTGGCTAATTATCACGCTACAATATGCAGATATTAATAAAGTAGCTATGAGCATTCATACGTAGATTGCCTGTTAGTTAAACAAGTTCAGAAGTTCAAAAACATGTCTGCATATTAGCAGTTATGTCCTAGGTTGAAAGCAGCAGTACTTTACATGATGATCTGTGTTACTTTATATATAATCAGTTAGGCTAATGATGTAGTTGCAGATGGTGCTTTGAATTGTGTGGTGGCATTGTCTCCTTTCCTTTTCATGCATTCAGCGATCCTGTGCTTAGCTAAAATTAAAGTGATCCCCTGCTAATTAAAAACAGTGAAGCACCTTTCCTTTGCATTTGGAGAATTTGATCGGGTCTTTTTATGGCTGTCGTGCCGGAGCCTTCTGGGTCATTTCACTCATTTTGCTGCCAGTCTGTTTCACATCCTGCCTTTTGTGATTACTTGCTCTGCTGTGGATCAGTATGTTCAATTATTCAATCAGCCCTCTCACTTTATACACTTTCTTGCACTCTTTTATTCCAGTGAAGATTTAGCTTGGGCCCTGAATAGTCATACTTTCCAGGCATTTTCGTGTGTTTTCTTATTTTATGTATCTTTTGTCTCATTGAATTTGACAAATTTCAGTTTTCCTTGTTGGACTTTCTAGTTTCTGTTTCTTCTTTGCTGACTGCCAACGTGTGGATGACCTTGGGCTACGTCTACACTAATCCGGATAAATTTGAAAACAGCGTTTTTGTCTAAAAACACTCCATGTCCACACTCTCATTTTCAATCGTTTCCGAACAGTTGTTCATCCACACTGAAACAACTGAAAGCGCTTACGTTCCTGTATTGCGCATGCGTGAAACGTAAGACGATTTGACCTGCGTCATTTCTGTCTGCAGTTTATTTACTTTCCGGCTCTTTGAAACTTTGCAGCAAAAATGTTTTCAGAAAAGCACCGAATTTTTTAAATGGACTGACAATGAGGTGGAGTTGTTGCTGCGAGTAACACAAAAGTACAAAGTTGCAAAAGCGAGAGAGAATTAAAGAATTTGAAGAAAAGCTATCTGGAGCATGTACAGACTGATATTAATCTTTAATAGCGCTGTAAACAAAATAACTGCTGTGTAATGCCCTCCCCCATCTTAGTTTAATTGGTCACATGACTGCCTCATGTGTCTTAAATGCATCATTGTTTCCTAAAGGCTCCGTTTACGCAGTCTATGCTGCGAGGTGAAAACGGTGTTTTCAAATATATCCGCTTTGGAGAGCGTTTTCAAAAAGCTCCGTTATCCTTGACCAAAAATGCCGTCTCTTCTTCTGTTACAAAATACTTGCCAAGAAACAACTGAATGGCTTAAACTGACACACATTTTAAGTGTGGGCAGGGCAGGTATTTTACTCATAGATACACATCCACACATTTTGTTAATAAAATAACAAAATCTATGTTTTTTTGTACTCTCGCTTTTAAGAAAATAAAGTCAAAAAATTAGTTGCCATTCAAGAAATAGATGAACCACAAAAAAAAAAAAGTGTCAGTTTGCTCTGCCATTGGGCGAATGCGCATTTCCATTGGTGCGAGAGTAATGGACATGTGAACAGGCTTGTGCATGTTTCAAATAATTTGTCACGACACGGACATGTAAACATAGATAAAGGCATGAACAAACACACAAACACCTGCTACAAGATCCAAACACATGCACACTTCTTACACTCTCTGAGCCTTGTCCAAATCCACATGTACATGATCAAGTCTCACATATGCGTGCTCTCATTTGCACCCAACTCCCCACTGTCACAACACTACCCGTAATGGAAATGTCACTCTGCCAGGCAGCTTTAGGGAAGCTCATATTTCCTCAACGTTATCTGGAAGAGGCAAAGGGAAATTTCAGCTGAAATGCTATCCACTATCCCAGTGACATCTAAATAATGTGCTAGGGGCCAGGCCTATCTAAAATAGCAATCACAAGATGTAAATGTCATTGAGAATTCAACTCAAGGGTGTTTTAAGAGGAACACTCTGATCCTGGGATTTAAATCCATAAATGGCTGATCTGATTCCTGTATGTCCTGCGTGAGAACGATGTGGAGGCGGCTTCAAATGCCAAACAAATGTCACAGGTATTAAACAAAAATACACATTTTTTTTATGAGATATGACTGTCAAGTATAATATGTCAACGTATTTTTGCTGGAAGCTGTGAATGGCTAAAAAAATAAAAAATAAAATACGCGTCTGCACGTTTTTGCACAAACACACATGGATTCTGTATTTAAATCATCCAGCACATGTGGGCATGGTTATCACTGATAAATTTGTGCACACAATGAAAACACGAAGAGAAATGTTGTCACTAGGTACTGGCAAGAAGCTGAAGGTATTTGCTTCAGGCTTTACTGCAGAAAATATTTTGTGCAAACATGCAACATGAATGAGTGTGGTGGCAATTCTTTACTTACGCTATTGCACGCTACTGGCATGTGGAAACAGGATGTACATGTAAAAAAGCTTTTCACACATGACTTGAAAGAAATACCATCAGTTTTTGCTTACATGAAGTAAATTCACTGTTTGAATTATCAGCATATCACAATAGGGTTTAATAAAAATATGTTATAGACCTTCTTTATGTGTGCCACACTGTTTGCTTACAGAGTTTTACCCTGATTTTCTGAGTGCTTTGCAATCCTGTGTCATTTCAACTCTGGCATGATAAAAGATAGGTATTATATTAGCAACATATTAGCATTTTTTGTTTATGAGATGGGTAAGTTAATTATTATAAGTGAACTCAATAATATCTAAGTTCATTTACTGAAGGAACTGGGATAAAACTCCTGCATTGCCGTTTCCCAAGTGGGGAAGCCATTCTCTTTGACTTCAGGGTGTTCACATGCTTTTAAGTCAGAATGTGGAAAGAAAATAGATTTTACAAGGAAAATGTGTATTATTTTTAGTGCTGTCAGCGTTAATCTTGTTAAAATGACGTTAGCGCCATAACCGCATTAACGGGGCAAATCTCCGTTAGCGAGTTAATGCGGATCGACCCGTGCGTGGGGCTGCACGGCGTCAACGCGTTAGCGCGGTTAGCTCATTAACGCTAGCTAACGAGCTAATAGCTAACCAAAAGCTAACAAGCTAATGATGAGCTAACAGCGTTATGGCGTTAACGTTATTTTAACTAGATTAATTAAAATTAATTAATTATTTTATTACTCCAAGTGTTTAAACTCCATAGAGATAGTCGTTTCCCTTACATAACTGTAACTGCTTCTTTCTCTTCTTCTTTTGGCTGCTGCCTTTGGGGGCTGACACAGCGGATCATTTCACACCATGCCTAGGATCCTCCTCTGTCACACCAACCCTCTGCATCTCGTCCATCACATCTTCTAAGGTCTTCCTCTTTTTCTTCTCCTTGGTCCACCGTATTCACTATCGTTTCTCTGTACATATCCAAACCATCTCAACCTTGCCTCGCCAACTTTATCTCCAAAGTGCTGGACCTGAGCTGTCTGTATGATGTACTCATTTCTAATCCTGTCCATCCTGGTCACAAAATCTCAGTTCTTCCACCTTCAGCTCTGCCTCTCTTTTGTCAGTGTCACCATCTCGAAACCACGTTTCAAAGCAGATCACTACCATCTTGTGAATCAATTTCACTCTTGCTGCTATCTTTCTGTCACAAATCAATCAGGAAAGAAAGTTAGAAGAAGTAAGACAGAATGCATGCATGTTATGAAGGTGGATAAGATTAAATACCTGGGGTCACCACCCAGAGCAGTGGTCAGTGCACAAGAGAGATTAGGAAGAGGATGTACTGTCCTTTGGATGGTCGACCCCAGATATTTAATCTTATCCACCTTCACTACCTCTACTCCTTGTAGCTGTACTGTTATACCCGTCTTGTGTCTAATGACTTTCATTTCACCTCTCTTCAAAGCATGCCTACACCTATCCGGGTTGTTGTCCACCTGCTCGCTACTCTCACTACAGATCACAATGGGATCTACAAACATCCTCGACCATAAAACTATATTTTTTTTTATTATTGTTAATAATAATAGTAATAGTAATAATAATAATAATAATAATAATAATAATGAATAATTACTCATAATTATATAATATGAAAAAATGGATGTGGATTATTAATTAAAACATCCTTACAAAAAATTAATTTTTAATCCAAATTTCTGTTTATGGGGATGTGAACTGGAGAAGGTCTTCACCAGTTGATTCCATTCAACTTCTATAATAATGCATATACAACACCAACAATAATAAATGGTAAGCAGTCCTGCACTTATAGTACCTTTTAACTTTAGTGGTTCTTCACAATGCTTTGCAATGGGCTGCTCATTACTCACATACCAATGGTTGTGGAGCTGCAATGCAAAGCATATGAGTTCTTCTGGCCATCTTTGTTTTAGGGATCATAACTGTGATGTCCCTGGTTCGAGTCCACTCAATATTATTTCATTCTTTTATCTTCATCCCACTTAAAGTTAAACATTTCTTACAGTCTATGTGAATAGCTCACGTGTATTTCCAACCATCTAAAGGCTAAAAAGAATTGGAGTCTCAGAATAGGTTTGTTATGATTCAGCATGAGACTTGTTCACACAAGGACAGTTAACAGTTTAGTTAAACAAGTAAGAGCAGCACTATTGAAGACCTTGCAACAATGAGACCTACACATATACAGTGTACAGGCAAGTTATCATTATTCTCAGTCAGTACATGTGGAGACTTTGCAACCTCAAGGTCGGAACCTTAGAGTCTGGTTTGGCCTTGATTCTAGTCTTTATTCACTGCTCACCGTACGTGGCCTCCATCCTGCACTCTGAATGGTGTATTAGTAGGCTGTGCAGCACTATGGCTGAATTAGAATTCACTTCCCCCACCGCCAAGCGAGGGGAGTCCATTCAACATTTCATTCAGCTCAGTCACTGGCAATGCCCTGCATCAAGTCTGCGAATTAATCTACCGTGACTTGGCTACACTGACCCATAAATTACACTTGTTGTTGAAGATTATTGGTTCTTTTGAAATGCACTCCTTTAAAGGTTGGGTTTGTGGTTAGAGGGTAACGCTGTGACCTGGAAGTTCAAACCTTGCAACCACAAACATGCCCATCAAAGATCCTAAAAGATCTCTTCACATTTATGGCAAGATTTATCAGTATAAGCTTGGATTGGATGCCTGAAATGTAAACAGTGATGCAGAAAGTATGCAAAGTTAAAAGCCAGAGAGTAATATTTAATAAAGGATCCTTATCCCAGGCTGGTAAATGAATTAAAATGCCTTGCATCAGCGCTATTGATATGCTGATCTATGACTGAAATCTGAATGTAAGTTTTCATTAGTTTTCATTAGCCAGTGGAATTAAAGTCCCATCGCTCATAAATTAAACAAAAAGCCTTTGAGATTTAAGTGATTTCCCCAGCGGAGTAAAGATCCATTCAAAACATAATTATAGGTTTCATAAAGATTATCAGCACAATAGTTATAAAGCATTAATGTCAAAATCAGGCAAAGAAAAGCTTCTGCAGAAGAGATAACAACGGCTCGACATTTAGTTTTTACATTTTAGCCATTATCTGCAGTTTTGTAGAGTGTAATGACTGATAATACAGAAAACCTGGAAATCATGCACTATAAGCACAGAGTTAAAGAAACATGAGCGAATGTGATTTATACTGCACAGTATTTAAAAAAAATAAAAACGTTTTTATTAAAAATGGGCAGTTTCTTAGCAAATGAACACTAGGGGTAAATATGTTGTTGTGCCTTCATACTTGATCCACATATTTATGCTCAGTGTCCCTCCAGTAAAACAACAGATAACAGCATCAAAGAACAGAAAACAACTGTTACTGTACTTGATGCTAAGCGTTTCTGGAATTTGGGGAAGTGTATCCTGATTTTCATCTGTTTTTCTTGTAATCTCCGCTAATGTGTAACAATTTAATTAGAATATCTTCGTATTGCTTCCCCTCTTTGAGAGAAAACTTGGAACTCAACACTTAAACTGTGATTATAGATTTAATTTGATGGAAACTGGTTTCAGGCTCAAATATTCCCTTTTTTAAAACTATTAGAAAATTCCCAAAGAGATAGAGCAACTGTGAGTAGTAAAATTATTAATAATCCACTGTATGAGCTCGTTGGGTTTAATGAAAACTGCTCTACATCATGTCTTTTTTTCATATTTGTCTCTACTCCTCTATTTTCTAAGAATATACCTAAGACCCCAAGTTTACTGGTGCTTTATAATCAGTAAGTAAAATAGATCAGATTATAATTGCTAAAGCGTTCCTCTTTATCATGTAAATTGCAACAGTACCAGAGTAACATGTGTTTACTTTGCCTTAACCTCCTAAGACCTGAACTCTTTCATGGCATGCGTTTTAAATTTCTCTTTGCTATTTGGGCTGATTGGGACCTGATGAATGTAAAAATAAAGAGAAAAATTTGATCCACACATGAAGACATTCGCTTTAAATTTCGATAGAACAGTTGCAGTATAATGTCCTCGTAAGTGGATATCAGGTTAAATATCAAGGACAACTCTTACAAGACTCATTATAGGAAAAAACGTTCGTCTCTTCTCTTTTTTAAACCAAAAAGAGTTTAAAAAAGGAAGATATTTGATATCATTCAGTTAAATTTAGCTGATAACATCCATGGATCTCAGGCTATGATATGACTGTTAGATGTGTTGCATGCGTCCAGGATTGTGGAAGGAAGGGAGGAAGTACGTCTTGGCATTCGGCAGTAGTTATTTAACCAGTTACTGTAAATCCTCTGAGTGAATGAATGTGGATTTAGCCATGACTCAAATTTCAATGCAGCACTTTTCCCCCCCAGTTTGGCTTTTGATTGGCTCCTTAGGAAGAGAGGTGGGAGAAGTGGCATTTTTTCATGGCGGAATTTCTGGGACTGATTTTAATTGAAGATCAACAATATGTGATATGCTGGAAGTGACAGGTTTGTGACTACAACAAATACCTGAACAAAAGAAAGAGATGCACTGTGAAGAGGTCTTTCTGCCTATATGTAGAGCTAAATAGCAGTGGGTGTAGGAGAGAGGTTTTTTTTAACCTTAAAGGTTTACATGGCCCTTTAGGGATTCAGGAATCCCTTCAAAAGGTATTAGCTTTGCATTTACAAAGGCATATTCATCCCTAAAAGGCTGTCAATGTAGATTTGACTCAAAAGCAGTGAAATGCTCTTGACATTACTGATAATCTGAGAAGGCTACTGTGTCTTCTGCCGCATCAACATCAGCAGACATCCGCTAGCATTTCACTTGTAATCCTTTTACATGCTGCATAATCCCACCACCCTCAACGTGATGCCATGTCACTCACTCAACTCTGACTTAGACATCTGTTAGCTATCTGCAGAGACATACAGCGATAGTGACAGACACTTGATAGAGGAGTCCTTGAGCTGACAAGAAAAGAGGCTCAGACAGACAGGCCAGTGTGTGGGGTGAAGAGCCGAAGGCCTGCCAGAAAACCTGCCCTACCACCCACGACCCTCCAGCACCCCCGCAGGACACGAGCTGGTGTGTGTTCGTGCCAGCAGATGACAGCAGCCGGTGAGCAGACGGAGTGTGTGTGCGTGTGTTTACGTACATCTGCGACTAAGATGACACCATAAGACTACTTAGCTGCCTCTAAAGATTTGTAGCCATGATGTGAACAGCACGACGCAAGTACACACAAACCAGTTTTGTTATACTTAACAGCATCTTAATAGCGATTGTTTTAAAGAAATGTCCGATTTTGGGACGACAAAACTTTTAAACTCAGATATTATTACATTACTTGTTGACTTTATGTAATCACAGAATTGGCAGGTTCGAAATTTGTTTTTTTTGTAAAAAAGTTTTTATTTACTGTGCTGCCTTTTTGCCTTTTGTCACTTCTGTCATTTTACAGACTTTAATATAATATCATTATATATATTCTTTAGTTCTCCTCAGCCATGTACTCAGAGTTACAGACGAATAATATTAAAACAACAAATCAGGAGCGTATCTGTTATTCCAGTAACATTTCTATAATTTCCACCACTGTGATGATGATGATTATTATTAATATTAGGTTTTCAGGATCCAATCGCTCTGTTGTTCTGCCCAAACTACACACAATCTTGCCAAAACCACAAAACAAATTTAATAGCAGTTTATTTGGAAAGCCAAGTCATAATCCATACCCATTTCTCACTTAGACACCTTCTAAATCATACCGACAAGAAAGGTTGCCTCATTCCCAGCACACACGTAAACCCTCAGGGGTACTGATAACATATAAGATGGGAGGCACTCTCATGTGAATCACACACTCGAGGAAAGAACGAAAACTGACAGCTACTAAACAGGCTGTGAGAGAAAACAAATATCAAGTACACCCATGAGCTATAACATTAAACAGACAACATTAAACATTGATCAGCCGATTACAATCTAATGTCCTGGCAGGAAACCTTGGCATCCATGTGCAAGTTAGTTACAGATCAACTAAACTACAGAGTGCAGTGGCCTTTCACAGCAGCTGCCTGCCGCACCATGTTGCTCAATTCCAGCCTCATCATTTATTTGCAGACTGCAGTCTAATCCATGAGGCCTTACTCACAACCTTAGGAACTACAGCCAGGTGATTTTGTAATAAAAAGTGCATTGTGAGTGACGTGTCTTAAGGATAGTACAACATGAAAGGACACATCTGACGTATGCTGTTCTTCACCCTAATTGTCAGCCCAACGCAATGTGTGTTCTTCACGGTTTGTGCTTCAGCACATTCATTTTGAAATAAAATAAAACATGCTACATTAAAGTGCCAGGCCTCACTTTAATTTGAGATGGTTAATGTCAACATTGAGTAAAGAGCAAAAATGTGCGACTGTCCAAATAACTGTCTGCAATAATGTGACACTGATGGGAAATTTGTACTTCTCTTGAAGCTAACCTCAGGACTGAGAGCTGCATGTAAAGTCACTTTGTACCAACAACTCCTAATGAGTAACAACTGCTTAAAATTTATGTTGGCTGACACTAAAAGACTAAAGCTTATGGTTAAAAAAAATGTCTGATAGTCGTTTCCCTTCTATGGCCGAATGAGTCACTTGACACCAAACCAGGATTTCATCTATTTTGATTCCTCATATGCATTTATTGCCTGTAATGAGCCGCTCAGGGTGTATAAGTATAAGCAAAAGCACAAGAGATACTTGCAACTGAGCCAAAATCTCTTGAGTGACTGACAAAAGTGGCTAGGAAGTCACAGTTCTTATTTATCATATGGTTCTTCTTTGAAATAAGAAAAACAAACACTGAACATTGCAGGAAAAGCTACAGATGACAACCATGTCTCTGGCAGTATTTAGTATCTGAAAATGAGGCACAAGAAATTTAAGGACTGAGATTAGGATAGATGGAAGTTGAGGCCAGTGTGAAGGAGAAGTGGACATTTGGCCTTTCCAAAAATGCCCCAGGACAGAGTTGTAGAAGTCTGAGATGAGCCTTATTCCTGGAGATACGTTTATGCTTCATAACCCTGTGAATGTCAACCTTATTTTAGCTGTAACCTAATGTGCCACGTCCAGGCTAAGTCACTGCTTTCATCAGCAGTTACATCAGTCGTCATTAAAGGCTGATCAATTTGATACAGAAGCTGCTGTTTGCTCTTTTGAGGTTGATGGTTACATTTCAGATATCTGCATGAAAGTGAACAGGGTTTCCAGAGAGGCCCAGAAAAGGTTGGTTGATACTGTGTATTGTGCTTCTCTGAGGTTCATCACTAACCTTAAATCTCAGACTCACCACTGTGAATTATACTCTCAGGTAGGATGGCCTACTTTGGAAAGTCGGACGATCTCTCATTTATACAGTTTTATATATAAGGCAATACTTGGGTTGCTACCTTCTTATATATGTTCCCTGCTTGCAATGGAGCACGCTGGTCGGTATTCTCTTTGTCCGCATGGTTACCTGTTGCTTTCTGTTCCATTTTCAAACTGAAAAGAGCTTTAGTCAATTTAGTATCCTTGGCTTGGAACAATCTGCAGAACGACTGAAAAATTACTGAATTCATTTCATTAAGTGTCAGATTGTCAATTTAACTCTTTTTTTTTTTTAATTTTACTGAATTTTATTGAGTTTTTTATTTTATTGTATTTTTTTTTCCATTTATTTTTGCATGTTTGTTGTTGCTGCCTGTGTTTATTTGAGTAATTTCTGTAACTGTGAGACACTTGCTGCTGCCTATCTTGGTCAGGTCGCCCTTGAAAAAGAGGTTTTTAATCTCAATGGGATCTTCCTGGTTAAATAAAGGTTAAATAAAAAAATAAGGGTCCAGGGATGAAAAAGGAGACGATCTTGAAAGGGAGACCAGCCAAATTCAAAAGTCGGTGCACGTTTTGAATCTTCTTGTGTTTGATATACATCAGACATGAACAGTAACACTTTTAAATGAATCGACTTACAGTAACAGATATACCTTTCACCCTTGTACAATTATAAAAAAAAATCACTTCAAATTAAAGATGCCAGTGTTTTAAAAACGCTGTGAAGGGGAATCAATTTGTACAGAGATATTTTTCAAGACCTCGAAATAAGTGAAAGATCATGTAGCGTGCAGCCATCCCTTTTGTCATTTTTCCAGGCTACGTATAACTACTGAAGGTTTCCCTACATCCCTAGCTGATGCCAAATGTCCCCACTCTGTAGGTGTCCTTATCTGTGGCTAATATTAGCCCAGTACAAGGCTGGTTCCACCAATCACCTCTTCGCTGAGAGGAGGGAGGTTGATGGCGATGCTTTGCTGGTCCCCCAGGACCATCTGTCTTAGTTAGGCGCACAGTATGGGATAATGGCATCATGCACTGCTGTTTCTCACATCCGGAGGATCCTTAGATGCAGCTGCAGATTTCATTTATCAGCTCTCATGACCTGGGAAAGAAAGTCTCTTGGTATTTAATAACTGCTTGGTGTAGCTTGCATGCAGATGAGGAATCCGCTGACCCTTATTTAAATGAGAAAGGTATTAGTGTGAACAGAGGTCAGTAATTAGTGTCTTTTCATCTCCTGGCTGGCACTTGTGGAGTGGAGGGTGAAACCGATCAGAAACAGTCACCTCGCTGTCAAACGGAACGAAACTATGACCTTTACAAAACCCAAAAGACCTTTAACTGAATATTATTAATCAAAACACAAACCGGAGATTGGATGCTCAGCCATCACAGAAGCCCTATAGTCAATGAGAGTCAGCAGACTTAACCAACTGTGTCTTCCCTCTTTGTTGTCATTCACAGGCATGCTAATCCAGGGAGCAAATCTCCATATGCCTGGACAAACCTAATTAACACCCATCACTTATTAACACAACCAGCACTGAGCTTTATTCCGCTAATTAGATGGCTTTTATAAAAGCGATGCCTCGACAATGTTCCACGGCCTCCGATGCGTCACAGAACATTGCAGGGTCTTTGTCTTCAGGTCCCCCCCCCTCCTTTTCTCATCTTTGGATCAGCCGCATTTATGCAAGCCTGTGCCAAGCTATTAATCACCAAGTCATTAGCTATGCATCAATTACTCAAGATGCCCACCACGCTTTTTGATTAGAAGCTGGGCAAACTCTGGAAGACTGATTTAGTGAATATTTAACAATTATCTGTTAAGCTGGTGCCAGTCCTGTTCCTCTGACAACCCCTCACCACATTACAAAAAAACCCAAACCCATCTGTTGGAATCAAGAGCTCCTACTGAAAATGCCTACAAATCAAAATTATCCAAAGATAACCTTTAGGTACCGTAATAAAAGAAAAGAAAATTCAATTCCTAAATTGTTTTCCACAGCCTCCTGTCCCAAAGTGACAATATAAAATCTTTTTCCGTGTATTTAACTTTCACGCTTGCTTTAAATTAATTCATTTCCTAAAATCAGCAAAGTGGCCACAATAAAATAGATCAATAATTCACCATCTCAGAGAGAACATTGATCAACAACACTTTCCTGTAATTGATAGTCCTTCAAAAGATTTAATCAGTTATCAAAAAACGTAGTTATTTAATCTGCCTGATATAATATGGTTGGCAGACTTTCTACTAACTTGAGTTTTCAGAACACATCTGTTTTCAACAAAGCTTTAATAAATTGTACTTTGCAGTCAGCCTGTGCAGCTCATAACAGTGAAGCTATACTATTGGTAGCCTCAGTGCAGTGATAACGGGCTGCAGGTACTTGGCTGAAAAAGCAAAGCTGTAACACTTCACTTCTCCTAAATTGACAGTTGCTTTAAGAAGCAAGACTTCAATTAACATTTTGACCCTGCTGAATTACTTAGAACAGCAGCAGTGTGGTTATCCTGTGTAATATCCCAGGTGTAAGAGCATATATACAAAGGCTAAGAACACACAACTAAACAAACAAATCCAGTCAATGTGAAAACATTTCAAAGAATATACAAGGAAGACAAAAAGGAGTGGCATTTTCTGGTCAACCATGTGTGCAAATCTTTGCTATAATTTAAAATATCTCAATGCTATCCCTTTGAACTTTGAGAAATGGTTTTATAATCCAATAACAAAGAAAAGTTGGACTAAAGGAACTTCTTCTAAAGCATTTGGCACATTAATGTAATTATTAAAATATTGACAATTAGAATAAAAATAATAAATCTGAGAAAAACACGAGAACTGCTTTCTCAAAACGACTAGATCACTGGGGCTAGTGTAAACAAGACTACATATGGTTTGAAAAACTTAACACCACAAAACCTGTCATTTAGCACAATCTGTTGCTGTTTTGTTTGCAGTGTTCCCGCTTCCCTCTGGAGACACTGAATTAGAGAGCTGTTTGCTGCACTGCTCGCTGGGGGAATGCAGCATAATCTCAAAGCTCCCCTGAGTGCTGTGGGAATAATTGTTCAGCCAGATGCTGTAATATCAGTGCTCATCACCACCTCGACAGGAGAGTTGCAGACATAAAATAATCTCGACTGTGAGCTCGCCACGGCTGGCTATCATACTCAAGTTAGCACAGCCAATGAGTTCAAAAAAAAGACTGTCACGCCAAAAATAACTTTAGCTCTTTTAACAGCTTACAACATCCCATGTTTACATTCTGCAAAGCAGGAAGTCATGTGGCATTATTGTAATCCAGCAAACAGCTTAGAGGGAGGAAGCTGTGTTGAATAGATGGGCGTGCAAAGTACCTCTTCCTGCAAACAGCTAGCATACTTTAGGTTTCCTCTAACTGTGAGAAATATCGTTTTTACCTAACATAACCTGAATGTATGAGGGTTAGAAGTCTGCACTTAGCAAACGTTAACCACATTGGCAAAAGACCATGAAGGCAGTCATGTTGTACATTATGTACTGTATGGTATACATAGGGCCAGTTAACTAAGATCACTCAGTTATCACAATTACAATGGGGTTCAGGCCAACCCACAGCTATTTGCTGTTTATAACAACAACGTTGAGGCTGAAAACTACATAAAACTTATTGTAAGTATTTTTAAAGCAACACAAAAGGAAAACAAATGTCCTCCATATCTGTGTTGCCCTGCATGACTTCACCAAGAACTACCAAAGACTTGTTTGAGGGGTTAAAACAGCTGCTGTTTGTGGCCAACGCTGGGCGGATGTTTAAAAAAAATGGAGGCTTTCATTTGCAAAGTTTTGTTTTTACCTTCTGGACTGAACAAGCAGGGAGGTATCCAACTAAAAATGCTATGGTAGAAACTGCACAAAAACAAATACTGTTGTAAGACTGTTTAAATGAAATGCACCGCTGGATGTAAACGGTTAAACCAAACTCTTTAGCAGGAACAAATACAGTCAGAAGTGAAAAATGCCAGCGCGAGCGATGGAGGTTTACCACCCTCCACCCGGTTATTGTAATGCCTTAGAAAGCTGTTCATTTCCAAAACCAGAGGCTCGGTAGAAGAGCTTTTTAATAAAAAAAAAAAACCTGGGCTAGTGGACATGAAAAGAAAGTGCAATGAAAAGCTTCTCTAGATTAATTGACACTCGTGGGTCCATTAAATACTCGCAATAGCCTGGTGTAATTTCTCTCGATCAGAGCACTCAATGCAGTGAGGTTCAAAAGCGATCATGGGAGTTAATTACGTTCAAAAGAGTGCCGCAGTTTCATCACATGAGACTGTGGTGAGGATTAATGGCAGGCGTCACAGAAAAATCCAATAGACGAGTGATTAGCATTCCTTGGAGATACTCGAAGATTCGGTGCATTGCTTGATAATCAGAGCGTATTACTCTGTCTCAACTTGACACACAACATGTAATTTCATCCAAAAGAGAGAGCAGATTCATCTTACAACAAAGAGGTGAACTATTTCTAGAAACATGAAAAGGTCCTGTTGTCCTTGAACCGCACGCGTCTGTACTGTGAAACAAGAGGACACGGATATATATCAGTCACCCAAACTATTCCTTTGAATTTATTGCGCTTATTTAAAGTGACCTTAAACATAGCTATAATATAAAACTGACAGTTATGACCCAGTAGTGATATTAATATCTTGACCCACAATGTGATTGATGTCAGTGACTTTAGAGGCATTCGCACAGCAAAATCTAAGAAATTTCCCCCAGATTTTGGCTTAATTGCATATTTAAAAGAAACTTTACGACATCAAGTCTCCAGATAAATTTACAGCAAAAATATCTGGAGTAAAATTTTCAGTCTCCACCAACTAATTAAGAAAAAATAAGCTGTGAACCAACATCTCATGAAGCATTGCTAAGTTTGAAACCTGCTGCAAGGTTAAAGAACACAAACAGATTGTTTTGTGTAGATCTGCCAATTTGTTGGAGCCCTTAACCTCACAGAACATTAAGAACCGAAAACAGGACACAAGAAAGCATTTACTAACTTCTGATGGTAATTCAGTTCCGTGTATATAAAAAGCCACTTTCCAAGAAATGAACAAAGGTTGCCTGCAGAAAGAAAACCACTGTAACACAGTCTTGAGTTGCTGTTCTTATAAAAAAAATCCTTTTGCTCTGAACTTGAGTCTGCAGGACTTGCTGTCACTTGCCCATTACTATTCTTTGATTGCACCTTTCCCGTGTTTGAGGGCTTACCATTTACACTGCTATAAAAATAGCTTCGTAGTTCACACCCCTAATGTATACAGCTACACCGCTGTGATTACCGAGGGGGGAGAGCTTGGGTTGTTTTTGTAGCTCCTTGCTTCAGAAGCCAACCATTTATTTGCCTTGAGTGCCATTCTTGACTGAGGCAGTTCTCGCATTAGCGCATCTGCATACAAAGTAGAAATTTATCATGTGTTAGCTCCTAATTCCACTTTAATCTCAGATGAGGCAAGAACAACATTTAAAGGGATGTTGCGCTTCATTTCAACAGACCTTTGACTTGGAGCAAAGTCATGACCCCCCCCCCACTCGTCTCCCCCGAGCACCGTCTCGCACAAACATGCATGGCCTTCGCCTAATCTCTACTGCAAATTAAAAGTAGTAAGATACAAATTCTATATAGTTTAATTTAAGATCTTATCAGTCAAATTATCTGCCGTGCTGCTGGACAATTGTTCCCGAGATGAAACTGAGGGGAGGGATTATGGATCGGCCTCAGTCTGTTTATCAGTTGGATGTTGTTGATTGGATTTTAATGGAAATTTGTGGAATGATGCAGACATTCTCAGCTCGGGCATTTTCTAATTTATGTTAATTGGCCCAAGTGGGCAACAGTTTGTTCAACTCTCTGCGTATCACACATATCTCACATAATACTTCTTGCAAACACTTCTTCCATTATAAGTAATGTAACGATAATGTGTTCCGCAGCTATAAGACTAGAGTTTTTAGATATTTGACCATAAACCTTGCAGACAAATCAATAAAACAGCTTTTATATATTTTTGTGTAAAAGTCACTGTATAAAATTATAAGCAAAGTTTTCAGGCTTACACAGACAACTTTTTAAAATTTGGCTCAGTCATCTCCCGTGTACTTCTCAAGTTCTCTTTCTTGACCGCTACCTGGAAGACCTGTTCTGCCCTGTCTGCAGTGCACACTGGAACTAGCGAGCAGCATGGGTGATGAGCATATCTTGAACTGCGCTGAACTCTGCATTCACACTTTGAGATCTTTATCTTGTACACTGTTGATGCCTCTGCTGAAAACTGGTGTTTGATCTTTGACTAATAACAAGAGGTGAATCTCTATTTGAGCTGGTACCTCTCTGGGGCAGCAGCAGGTAATAAAGT
Source organism: Astatotilapia calliptera (assembly GCF_964374335.1). Lineage (NCBI taxonomy): Eukaryota > Metazoa > Chordata > Actinopteri > Cichliformes > Cichlidae > Astatotilapia > Astatotilapia calliptera. Next base: position 7,928,291 of record NC_137439.1, on the reverse strand, counting down.
TATCTACCAGAAAGTCAAGCTTTAAAGTTAACTGTTGAAATCTTACCTTGCAAACTTTTTAATACTGTAGGTGGCCTCATCATTTGTACTTCCTAGAACAGCAGCCCTTAACCTTGTTTGCACCACGGACCGGTTTATGACAATATTTTCACGGGGCGGCCTATAAGGTGTTGCAGATAAATACAACAAAATAAAACCAGTACAGGTACCAAAAAACAGAAGATTTATTCATAACACATGGGAAAAGACCCAGGGAAACTGAGTTAACAATAAAAAATAACAATAAAAACCGATAAAAACCCTGAAAACCATACACTTAACACCTCAACTCTCACGGCCCGGTACCAAACGACTCCGGTCCGTGGCCTGGGGTTTGGGGAACGTTGTCTTACAACATGTTGCAATCAAGGGTGTAAAACTGATGCCTTCAAGCAAAAAAAAAAAAAGGTAATAGGTAATTTGTGTCATTTTTGTTGACTCGACAACTTTTAAAATTGGGAGAATCACATGAGAAATATGCCTACTGCATCACAAAAACACCTTCTGGGTTCTCTGCTTAGCAAGGTGCATGGTGCCAGGGTGACATCCACTCTTTAGAAACTCAGCTGTGACTGCAAAAAACGCCCCAGATATGGCCCATGTCTGCAGTCTTGGACACTACAACACACAAACAAGTATCCTCCACCACAGAGACTTTCAGCACCATCCACTAACTATTACAAGTCATCAGAGAGTTGGCGTTATTGGATGCACCAGGCGTCTCTGACGGCACTCGAGCATCAAGCCTTCTCCTCCCGTTGGGTGTTGAAGCATTCTATTGCTCCGCCCCATCTTACACTCCAGGCTCATTTTATTTCAATTAATTAGCATAAATGTATGTGTACGAGGCCCCCCTCCTCCACCTCTCAGGCACCCTTACAATCTAGTATGCAAATGTTAATTAGAAATTGATGTATTGCAGGAGGGTTTAAAGTAATGACATCCCAGGGGGGGGAACTTTTACCATAAAATGCAGTAATCCGCACTGACAGAGAGGCTTCTGTTGCACAATGTGTCTAGAAATGCACCTCCAAGCCAAAATTGCCTGTTACACATAACGCAAAACTGTTGAGATAAACACAGCCAGATATTACATATTCATACTCAAAGTTCGTTTGGAGAGGAGCATTTTAGGGATTACTGAGTGTTATTTATCCGATTTTAGACACTTATTTGAAGGAGATGTGAGCTTGAAGACAAATGAATGTTTGGCAGCTTAACCTATAGTAGTTACTCATTCTAGTCCAACATTTCAGTGCAACAGGTTTGTATGACTGATATGATGACTTTATGGTGCAGAGTTTACAAATGCACGAGGAAACATGTTTATGCTATTAAAGAGAAAGCCTGTGATAGAAAACAATCTGCACAAACAATATAACTTTTTCCATAACGCAGTACATTTTGTGACAGTTATTCCATTATCACTTCACTGGCAAGTGGAGCAAAAATATCATATACAGCATCACAACCCAAAACAAAGTGAGTGCTTTTTTAAATGTTTTACGGATACATTTTAACACCGAGTGCTGCAGTACAGACATAACAAGCCTGGGTAAGTAGGCTAGGGCCTGTTCTTCAGACATTGCTTAAAACACATTAGATCAACTGGATGACCCAGGATCTGCTAATCACAATCACACTAATGCGGTTTGCTCATTTCAAACTTCCAACGAAAATAAAGATGACGCACTATGCTTATTCCAAGCTCAATGCTTTTATTCTTGGTCACTACTTAACTGTTAAATGATTTAAGTGACTTTGAAAGTGGCGTGGCTGTTGTTGTCAGATGGGCTGGTGTGAAGTTTTCAGAAAGTGTTGATCAGCTGGGATTTTCCCACATAACCATTTCAGTGGTTTCAGAAAAAGAAACTATCCAGGGAGCTGCAGTTCTCTGGGTAAAAATGCTTTGGTAATGCATGAGGTCAGTGGAGAATGACCAGACTAGAGTAACTTAAATAACCCCTCATCACAGGTATGAGCTATTCAGGAGATGATCTCTGAATGAATGCAGCAGCAGAAGACCACACCGGGTGCCACTCCTGTCAGCTACAGTAAGAACAGGAAATCGAGCATGAGTCTGTGGTGGTAGGATCACAATATGGTGTACAACACATGAAAGCATGGCTCCTTCCTGCCTTGTATCAACAGTTCAAGGTGGTGGTGATGATGTAATGGTGTGGAGGATTATTTCTTGGCACCATTTAGGCCCCTTAGTGCCAAGTGAGCATTGTTTAAATACCAAAGCCTACTTGAGTATTGTTGTTGCTCACGTCCATCCTTTTATGACCACAGTGTACCCGGCCGGGTTCAGCAGTATGTGACAAAGCTCAAATAAACTAAAGTTGGTTTCTTGAACACGAGAGAAGGTTCACTATACTCAAATGGCCTTGACAGTCACCAGAGCTCAATCCAGTCGAGCACCTTTGGGATGTGTTGGAACAGGATGTGTAGCCAATAAATCTGCAGTGACTAGGAGATGCTATCATGTCAATATAGACCAAAATCTCTGAGGAATATTTCCAGAGCCTATCTGAATCTGTGCCATGAAGAATTAATGACGTTTTGAAGCCTTGTGCTACCAAGATGTAAATAACCAGTAAGTCTATATGAATAGTAAAAATAAAAAGGTAGCCTGTAGGCCACCAAATTAATCTCTTGCAGTCCTTCTCCAACCAAAATTCATTTTTAATGTGTTTTTCTACTAAGATATGTTAATCAGTGCTAAAACAAATCCGATATCACTATAAGTCAGTAGCTTAGTGCAGCATAATAATCAGAAAAATCCAAAATGTGAAAGACAGTTAAAAAAAACATATGTTTCAGAGTTAAAATAAGAGAAACATACTGTAGTATGAATACTATACCGTAGTAGGAGTGGCACAGGTCAACAGTGTTGAAAATTATGTTATTTTTCACACTTCTCGCTTCATTTATAAGGTTTACTTTATAAACTGGGTCATGTATTTTGGGTAAGAGCAAGTTAAAGGGTACAGGATACTATTATTACTTTAATATGACCCCACATGATATTAGCTGCAACTAAAGGAGCACTCAGTCTCATCAGGAACACCAATGAGACTGAATTAATTATGCACAAAAATGCAGGAAACAGAGCGGTTTATGGGGAAAGATGACTTGAGGGAGTAAAATGGATCATGAGGTACTGAGACGGTATAAAAGACTGAAGGGAGAATGTGGGATCACAGTAAAGCATGAGGAGTTATTTGTTTTCACTTACGGTGTAAAGAAGCCTCCGACTTGGGAAAGACACAAATCTAATTTGAAGTAATTCAATAAAGAACAGGGTCGAAGATACGTCAAAAAACAAATTGAGCCAAATAGGAACTTGTCAGGGGAAAACCCACGAAAGGAACTTACAAAGAATCCTTGTGTGAATATATGACAAAGATAAACATTAAACTTAAAAGAAGAGGATAAACAAATAAATCTGTGACTCCTCTCCTCAGCCTCATGTATAAAGAGTCCATTTTCCCAACGCCCTCCTCCGGTTGAGTCACATTGCTTTAAAATGGAGCACCAACTGTCTCACAGTACATTTCGAGTACAAAAATTCCCCGAATACAAAATGCATATTTCATAGCAGGGAATGCATTATGTGTACAAAATGCACCTTAGGGCACCGAGTATCGCTTTCAGTGCCATGTAATGAATTTCTTCTAAATATATGAAGAAAATGAACTGGTAATAATTATAATATAATTACCATATAATTTCCATATTAATCTGCTGCACTTGAGAGGCAATGCACTTTGATGACACTTAATGGCAATTTTGTAGCACCAAAGATATAACATGCAGCGCTGGGTACCCCATAACCTGATGCCTCACACTGAAGATTGAGTCTGCAGCACTTCTGTGGGTTTGTGTGACACTACAACCTGTTGTTTAATGTATTAGGGACTACATTTCTCTCTTCTTTCTATGCTATTTAAAGCCTCAAAGCTTATTTATTTATTTACTTTGGTTACACACTTATGTTTGACATAGTATTAAACGTGTTTGTGTTGTTGTTAGCAAAGAAAAATTACATTAAAATACATAATTAACAGTGTAAACGGTGCACAACTTCACCTTTAACAAGCTTTCTTCAGACTATTTTGCTAGCTACTACTCCTGCTCCAGAAAAAGTTTGCAGCTTTCAAATGTGTGTACATTGTGCTTCTGATTCTTTGTGTAACATTAAATGAAACTTGTACCACTGTGCCACAGTTAGTCAGTATAAATGCCAGTGTAGATTTAAGATATAAAAATGTCATATCAGCAGCACCACCAACTTCAACTTCAACCTCCAACAACACACAGTGTTTTACAAATTATGCAAGAAAAGTATTCCAGATAAACACGGAAACAACAAACTCGTTTCACCACTTGAGATAAAAATACACCACTGAGTACAATCAGGGTACAAAGGCATGCAAGGAGGAGATATTTGCAGCTGGTGATGCACGACTAAAATCTAAACAAATGACTCAACCAAGCATCACTAGCTGCACTTACTCTCTAACTGCATTCCATATGACAGGAAGAGCAAACGGTGGATGGAAATTACTGATGCACTTACATGGAAAAGCTGGTTAAAAATCTTGCCTCAAGTTACATCATGATGGGTCAAGACATCCTGGGTAGAAAATATTTTTCAGTTTTATTATGTGCCAATATTGTGTATCTAGGTATTATTAGTGGGAAGCAGTTATTTTATACTTTTAATAAAAAAAATCCAGGGAAACATTTGACTCGTGCTGTGTAATAAGCTATAGTCCTATATTACTACTATTACTATTACTGCTGGCACCTTATTTCTAAAGATTCACTTTTCCAATTAGGAAGTGACAATAACGAATTGGAAATGACCTTCATTTACTTACATTTACAAAAACTGCCTGCAAGCTACAAGCACCAATAAAGCATTTGGTATATTGTTTTCTTATATTGTCAGAAATATCATTAACACATATTTTTTTGATATCATTTTGATATCCTTAACGAATATAGATGAAGCAGATGCCCAAACCTCAAAAGCCCTGGTAAATAAAACATAGTAGATAGTGAAACGTAAGAAGAGTGAACAAACTCTATAACAGTGTGGAGACAACAAGCAGTGCTATTGTTGCCTTGCTGCACCTGGGATGTTATTTTATACATTGGGGCAGTTCAGGTCATCTACTAATGGGAAGGTTGGTAGTTTGATCCCTGGTTGCTCCTAGTCTGCTCCCAGTTAGATAGAAAGCACTATTTGGGTGATTGAGGCAAATTGTGCTTTGAATTCTCAAATAGAGCAGAAAAGCACCAATTACACCTCTTTAGAGGTTTTTAAGACTGACATACGGTTTGTTGGCCTGAAAACTACAGTTTGTGTCCCTTTTTCCACTTTTGTCCCATTTCTTTCAAATTCCTTCTCTGATTAAGTTTAAGCACCACAAATGTGATCAAATCAGATTCTTTTGGGTCCTTCTCAAATTGTCATCAACTCCTTATTGCCATAAGCATCAACTCCTGATGCGAGATGGCAGTGTCTTTGACAAATACGTCAATAAAAATGACATATTTCACAAATTGCACAAAAGCTATTAAATAAGTTAAGATTATGTTAGGTGCATTCATGTATTTTGACACAAAATGTCTCTTCCAACATGTTTGTAAGCATAGCCATATATTCCCGCAACAGCCACAAGCTGCAATCACGTAGAGTAGCCATATTTATGTGCATCTTGGCCAAATATGTTGTGCATCTTGACAGTATACATGACAGTATGTCACTGCACGTGCATCTACATGTACCTGCTGTAAACAGGATTTACTCATCTCTGGTTTGGTGCGTTCAGCATAACGGCAAACAGTGCTGTGTGGCTCAGGGATCTAGAAATAGTTTCACTGTCAACAGAGCGTGAGGAAAGAAAGACACTGGGTGAGTGACACTGAAACAAAATGAGTGATACAATGAAGGAAGGAGTAAAAGACAAAGTGTGTGTGTGGGCCGTTCCACAAAAACGGGGGGAAAAAAGACATAATTAAATAGCATAACAAAAAGAGGACCAAACACATAACAGCTTTGTGCACATGTCTGTTTCCATGAAAACAGTTTCCATGTTTGCATATGCATGTGTGTGTGTGGCAGAAAGTGACAGGTAGACAGACAAAACAAGCAACGGAGGAACGACTGATTGAGGACTGAAAGCTTTTTTCTTTTTCTTTTTTTTAATTTCTCATCACTCGATGAAGCAGCTGTTCACCTATCACCCTGTGTCTTTATATAGATTAAACCACAGACATTTAATAATTTAATTAGCCTGTACTTAGCTAAGCCTGCACAAACACAGCAGACTGCAGAGGGGCATGAGAGCAGTGGCAGGAGCCCCTCAAAAGCTCAATGACTTATGAGACAATAAGATGTAGAGATGCTGTGACCGCAGCGCTGCAGACGACAGCATATGTCTCATCCATCAAAATAGTGGGTGTACGGAGAGACATAAACCATTAAGTGTCATCATTCAAAGGGAATGTCATGCTGTCAGATTCTGCAGAAGCAATAACATGAGCTTATTGTCAAGTTATTGATGGGAAGACATGCAACAATGCATTGATTGTACAAGAAAAACCTGAAATGTGGATGGTGTTGAAGGAGTGCTTTTCAGTGATTAGTGGGTCACTCTCCTTAGAGGCTGTTGTGTGGGAAAATGAGTGCATTGGTTTAGCACAGGAATATGCAAAAGCACCTGACTAAAACGTGCATCATTCTTCTGACATAATGACTGACACAACAAGTAAACATCTGTAGTGGTTATTAGTCTAAGATAGCCTTTACACTTCTCTGCAAATGTCAGCACATTTTAGCCCTCTTTTGTCACCATGCTGTAATTACTGTCAGCAGCTTTCACCATGAGGCTTTAGGGCTTTGTCCAACTCCTTATCTTTTTATGAAGTGCTAAGCCCATGTTAAGATGCAGGTGAATGGCCTTTTTACTCTGCTTCCCACTCTCGGGATAATGGAACTGCAAAATAAAAAAGAAAGAAAAAGAAAAAAAAAACATTCAAAAATGTAAATTTTAAAATCACTTATACTCCCAGTGACCTCTCAAATCATTAAAGCAACTTAAACAGTGACATATGTCCTGGTAATAATGCAGTTATTGTGTCATGAGTTGCTGCAGCCACTGTAAAAACCACAGAGACCCTGTGAAACCACCAAGTCTGCTAACTTTATCTGCTGGTTATGAGTAAGAGTTCATGCAGAACGCTAATAATAGAACAAAACCGTGAAAACTGTATTTCAGATCTTTAATGTCAGGCTGTTTGAGGTCCCTGCCTATGTTGGGTTTGTTATTTAGTTCCACATCACTGCTGCACCCTTGATTATACACAATACACAAACTGATACCTATAATTAACTGAGTAAGTGGGCATTTTAAGCTAAAAATCCACCTGCTTTCTCTGACTGACTAATAAAATCACATTTGAGAAAATCTGCCACAGAGGAAAACAGCCTTCGGACTCTAATTGAGACCCTGTAGACTCGACTTGTCATCCATATTAAATTCTGGTGTGGAGACTCTGGCATATAAACCCATGCACACACACAAACATAGACACACGTGATAATCAAAAGGTTTGGGGTTTTTTTTTAATCTGCAAGAAACATTTGTTGAATGAACGAATCAGGTTAGGAAACAAAAACATGCTGTATGATACCATTTAGTCTACATTTAGCCTCCTTATGTCACCTGTAGAGGTTGGATATTTACAGGGGTTCACATGCATCCTAACCAGATGTTAAAAAGACATTTGCTCAGCTAACTCTACATGTCTTGATCTTGATTTTTGCTCGTCTCAATTGGTCGTATATTGAAGTAGTTTCTAGAAGATGCTCAAAACTGAGGCTAGAAATTAGCTGCTTTCATTATGTATATAAGTCTGTTCCATAACTCTCAGACACATTAATCAATCTGAATTAGATTTACTATATGAGTTGCCTCAGGTACCAGGATTATCGGTTTTGGGGATTATTTTTTATATTGTCAAATCCTTACAAATTATTTAAATTACACGTAGAAACATGCACGTTACATGTACATGTTGCATATGTGTAAGTGTTCATCAGACAGTGACACTACTAGTCCCTGAAATTGCTTTCTTTGTTTTATACAGTCAAGATGTAACTTGCAAGAAGGAAGAAGAACAACAAATATATGTTTGTATTTTTCTATTCTTTTGTTTGGTGTTTCTGAACAGCCATTTTTGCCATTTTATCACATATAGATTTATCACATATATCATATTTATATTGCTTTATGTAAGCTGTACAATCGATCCACAGTTTTAGCTCACTGATGTTATAGGCAGACGTCTTAAAACTGTTTTACTGTAGGTGCATTAGCAGCCAGGCCAATGGTAATGTTCACGTAGACTAGGGAATGCAGTCAAATGTTGAGGGTACACCTATATTATGTTTTCATGTCAATAACAATTACATCTTTGTCTGTGACAATGTCAAGACTTTGCCTTAAAAACACAATTTAGTAGTATTACTAAACATAATGCACTTAGATGCAAGTGTAAGGATGTGTTTAAATAAGATTTGAACCATATCTCCTATTCATTATCTGTTTATACTGTTTATACTGTACTACTTTACCAGCTAATGTTCATGTTCTAGCCCGGCATTCAACTTAAGCAAATAGCGAATTAAGAAAACATCTGTTGCATATCCAACCATCAGGCCATTGTCATTACATACTTATTAGCTCATTGATTGCCAAGGAAAACATGCAGCCATACAACTGGCAGAGACATCAAAGGTTCAAACCCTACGAATCTCCAGTCTCAAGAGAAGAATCACAGTCTCAAAAAGCTGTCCTGATTAAGTCCCCCATGTGGCAGGGGAACGTTCTCTTCCTTGATCTGTGTCTCTCAAATGACCCGATCCTCTCTCAGTGGGCATGTCCTCTGTGAGAAAATGGCTCATGTTTCTGTGCAAAGATTTCATGCTGTTTAGTTACATTGGATGATGTGTTTGAACCAGACGGAAAATTGTTAGACTTTTAATGCCATGTGAAGTTTTTACTGTAAGCTGCACTTTTGCTGTGTCCTTAGAAGTCTCTTATGTCTTTAAAAAATTATACCCCTCTGAATATATTTAGTTTTTATATAGAAGAAAAGGCAAACTTTTTACAGTTAAAACTGAACTGGATTACGGTATCAGGACGAGAATGGTATTTTCTTCGCACTTCTACACATAAGAACAAATCTATTACCTAAAAGATAAACAAGCAAGTTGACATTATATGGTAGCCAAAACTCCGTATGAGCTTAAATAATGATTACACCACTAAAAAGCACAAATTGCATTGATTTTCAGCCTTTTGTGTAGTTCAGACACAATGGACTATTCTCCCAGTGAATCATCGTTTTAGTACAATCCACAGGTCCGTGCAAGGAAACATCTGGAAACCTTCTGATTGTAACTCTTGCAAAGAAACTTGATGTTAACATTTAACACGTGTTATGAGTTGTGTTTCTAATAAGATGATGTCAGATTTAAGCAAAATTTTGAAAGAAAAATTGTTTTTTTAAACATCTTTAATGGGACGATTGATTACACAATCAAGAACCCATCAGTATTTCTTCCACGCCATCATGGCACAGTAGGTCTAAGTATTTTTGCAAACTGAAGTAATTAGTTCTTTTCGCTGTGTACCAAAACTCAGTCAAGTTAGAGTTTCGAAGTGAAGCTCGAGGTTAAATAAAGAAATGCACTGCTTTGCATTTTTTTATAGTTTCCCTAATTTTAGTTTTTTAGTGTACATAAAAATTACACCAGTGTCCAGCTGATCTAAATGTATATGTGACTCAAATGTGTATACACCTTTTTCATTCTTATCCCCATCCCATCTTTTCTACTATTATTAAATATAAAACATTTTTGCTGGCTTTTGTTTTTAAATCTGTGCCTGTTATGTTCAAGTGCAATTTGAAAATTCACATGTGGATACGTATGTTCCTATACGTCGGTTTGCATTAGCAACTTGGTAACAGCTGTGTCACTCATGCTGTGTGTTCATGCTCGACAGTTCGAGACTCATTCAGTTGCTTGCCCACTAGCTAATTGGACATACACACTAATATTCAGGAAGTTGTACACAGCTTTCATAACATCAAACTCTTAGATTTTGTCAAGGTGGCAGGTTTTGTATCCTAGCAACCACCACCCCTCCACTCCTCATATATGGACTTTTATGAAATCGCTTGCCATCTGGAAGTGCAGTGACTCCTGCATCAAGGCACTGACACCAAAGGACATCATGCATATGCAGTTTTGGACCGCTTGAGATTACGTGGGATTGTGTGCGGCACGGTTATTTAACACTGACATGCTTACTTAACCTGAAATACTAACGAAGTTAAGATTTCCATTAGCTCAAACACACTTAAAATTACTAAGGCATCAATATTGTTGATGTTTTTTTGTTGAGGGAGGGTTTCTAGCAGGACTGAGGTCTCGCAGCAGAATTGTGGTATTTTTTCTTTCAAGTCCGTCAAAGAGCTCAGGCTGGGTTTTTTTGTTTTGTTTTTTTCAACCAGATTTCACCGTACAGTCATCTTTCTCACAGCCATGACCTAATGTCTCACAAACCTTTCACGTTTCTCCTGCCTTGGCTATCCATCTTGCACCATCTCATTATGAGAAATCCTCCTTTGCACTGCCAGACATTACTGTCAGGCTGTGAAACTTGTCAATTATGTGTTAACACAGCTGTTTTAAAAGGAACCTGCTGGGTTACCTCACCTGGAACAGATGTCTTGGTGATCATTTGTTGCCATTCGATGAATAAGAATCGCAATCATCCAAAAAGATTCATATCTTTAGACGAAATGACCTTTTTTAATCGCTAATGCACTCTGTTAATTTTTAATGTTCTGCAACAACCTGTTAGTTTTTTGTCTCAAATTAATGCTTGACAGTTTGAAAGGGAATTTTTTTTCACACATCTTCCATCTGTGCACCAGTATCCAGCCAAATGATACTACCTGAAGATAAAAACTGACACCAGCACGCATGAGTCATGTGGAAATCAGCTTCACATTTCACGTTCTCCTGTGCTGCTCCCATATAATATACAGGCCCTTTAAAAAAAGACTGTCTTTGGGGCTTCTTCTCTGTAAATGTCATTCTACTTCAGACATCACTCTGAAAATGTCACCCCGCTACCCTTTTCATTAGCTCACCAGCGCTCTTCTCGATTATACACTATTTTCCATTACCATGATCACACACACCCTGGGCGAGGCTCTTTTTCGAGCTGTACGTACTGAAGTGTGATTGCGAGACTGAAAGGATGGCTGTTCTGGATGTTCTGGCACTCTGCTGTTATGGTTTGATGTTGTTTGCTCAGCCGTGATCACCTGTTATTGAAGATTCACTGCCATTTCCCACACTGCAGTGCTGCAGAGGAGTGCAGGACTGTATAAGCTGTCAATCATATCTGTAGAGCAAAAAAAAAAAAAAGAAAAAAGCTTTAATTTATGTGTTTTGGCTTGTCTGAAATGAAAGTTTTAAGGCTATGGTATGTGGGCACTCGAGTGAACTCTGGACTTTTGAAATTTTCCTGAAAGCAGCAAAGCAGCCAAAAAAATTTTTTTTTAATTTGAGTCCTACGTGGGGTATGTTCTTGGTCTGCAATCAGTGAAAATTCCTGTTTAAATATATTGCAATCAGCTCATCAACTCAACTTATATTTAAGTAGATATTACACTGACAAAAGAGCAAACTAAAATTCAGTCTGAGTACCTTCTAGTTAATCACACAAGCTCACATTTGGTGCTCAAGATATTTAGTATTTATTTCATCGTGTCCATATTTATTAATCTTCCCAAAGGGTCCAGTAGTCTCTAGTGATGGGTCACACTTAATTAAGTTAATTTATGTGACTGCATTTTGCCTTTTGTTTTATTGTGGTATTTACTCATTGCATTATAATACTTATTTATTTGTAGTTTGCATGTGCTTCCCATGTGTGCATGGGTTCTCTCCATCTCCAAAAACATGCAGTTACTGTGGTTGGGTTAAATGTTGATTCTAAATTGCCTATAGGTGTGAATGTGAGTACGATTGGTTGTCAGTCTCTGTGTTTGCTCTGCGACAGACCCTCCAGGCTGTACCCCACCTCTCCCCCTATGTTAGCTGGGATAGGCTCCATTTCCCCTGCGACCCCGATTAAGAGATGCAGAAGAGGTCTTTAGTGTCTTTCAGTCTGATTTGACTTCCCTTCCATTTTCTTTGTCTTGATTGCACCTGTGTCTTTCCCCCCCCTGCTCTATCCACTTCCCTGACTGACATTCTGTGTACATGTAGTGTATATATACTATTCCATTCAGTTCTTTGTCTCAGCGTCTGTTGCCATCCTTGCGCACTCTCAGCTGTTCTTGGAATCTTAGAAAACTTTGCAACTTTATACTCTCTGCTACCATCTATAATAAATGGATGTTTTTTTGAATATGTCTGCCAGTCTGAAAGTCTGCATTTAGGTCCCCATTTCACATATTCTGCAATAGCCAGGAACATAAATCCACATCAATTCCCCAAGTGTTAGTGGGACTTTTTAGGGGCTGCCAAATGTATCAGAAGATTTGTGAACCTAAAAAATCCATAGCAATTTAGAGTGCTGTTTACTGAAGAAAATTACACTTCTCATGTAGTACTCTTTTTTAACTTTGTCAGTCAAAGTCAGCACCCGGTTCTCGCTCTCTCTCCGTGGACCAAGGGTAATATTTGCTAATGAGTTGCTTTGCTGCTGCCATGGCAACAGGCCGATCACCACAGAGTGTGAAGCAGGAGTGGCACCCTTGACACCAGCCTATAAAGCAAGCCACCCAGGCTTATGATCCACAATGCATAATGCAGTGCTGTAACCCTCATCCTCCCCTCCTCATCTCACCGTCTTTTGCTCTGCCCCTTCTCCAGTCCCTCACTTTTCCTCACCCCCTCCCCACGTTTTCCTCCAGCCATTCATTCATTCCATCTGGTTTAATCAAATCTACTGGATGGTCCCTCTGCACCAACTGCACCCACCTTATCCCAAATCAGACAAGGAGACTCAATAAAGGGAAGAAGAAAATGAGATAAAGTCTTTCGAGAAACCTTATGCAAGTTCATTTTCGGTCACAGTGTGATTAAAGAAGAACACGCAGACTGTCGTGTCTGAAATTAATATGGATCCAATTCAAAGTTCAAAATTAAAACTGGCCATGCAACACATACCGCTATAATTGGTCCCTGGTGGAAGTAAAGTTTAACATCCAAGAGCCCAAGCTACTGTACACAATCTATAAACAAACCTACCTTCGTCCCTTTTTTAAATAAATGGATCCCAAAGTTTAGAACTCCATTAAAGAAACATCAGCAACAAGCAGCACAGCAAGACTGTTTTCATCTCAACAGCACGCTGCAGCAGGTGCAGACAATTAAAAACAACGATACAATCACAACTACATCCAGCTGCACCTCAGCGCTGTTTTCAGTACTGGGAGGCACACACATAGGTATCATTAACATATTACAGCACACTCAACCATGAAAGTAGCATCACCAAGAGTAAGAGACTATAGTAAAAAACAAGATGTGCAGCCAATTATAAAGCATACTCAAAACCCGCAAGGTACTCTACAGACGCCCCTTAAAGCTATTTTGAGGCCATATTTTAGTCACAATGTGAATTTTTGGCTTTTTCTTCCTTTTAGCACATTTTTGTAAAGAGGAAAGTTCATATTTTGCTCGAGTGCATGTAAATAAAGAGCAAGCGCTAGCTGCTGGTAAGTTATGGTCTTCAGCTGATGATAGAAGCAACTGCAACTGGTTGTTAAGTCTTTCAGATATTAATGATAATAAAACTTGCATGAATTGTTGGGTGTCGTGTCTCAAATCGCATAGTTCTGTGCTTAAACTTGATATTTTGAGTGCATAAATGAACTCACTGACATGAAGTGTACCAAGTGCACTCGAGTGGTGTACTCATACCAGTCAAAACAGTGAGAATACCACAGATATCGCCATCTTGGGTCCTCCTTCTTACAGCTGCTCCTTTTCAGGTTCCCTGCAGCGAATCATCCAAGGTCTGATCTCCTGATCTGGCATGGAATCATTCATTTAGCAAATATTTTACACCAGATGTCCTTTGTGACATGACCCTCCCCTTTTATCCAACTTTGGGGAAGCGTATACGAGCTTAAAGCCCTGACTGGAGTTTATTGATGGGCCTTCATGTGTTATGGCATTTTGTTGCCATTTATGGATGTTAAATTTATTGTTGAAGAATTTTGTGTTATGTGTGGCCAGAAACTCATAAAGTTTATATTTGCAGCAGTGTACTACAAGAAAGTATGTACAAGAAGTAAGTACAAGAAGTGTTTTTGTGCATGTGTGCATTAATAAGGTAGATTTTATATATTTTATTCTAAGGCTTTTAATTGTCTCAAGTGTTCATATTTAATACGTGTTCCAGGATTTCCACTCTTGCAGTCTGTACATAGAGTATATTAAAAGCTGAATTGGGTCTCGTAGCCACACAAACTCTCTGCAAGGTGAATGCTTTTGTGAAAGAGTCAGGTGACGGCATTTTATTAAAGCCGAGCTCCCTGTCTAGTGTTTTAATGCAAAGCCCAGCATCACTGGCTCACAGCTACAGGTTTCAGTGTGAGCTCACCAACCAACCCGCAGAAGGCATCTATCTAATTACACAAAGGTCGCCCCGATGCCCTTCTTGCCACGGTGTGACCAGATGACACCGCTCACTCTCCCATCTGTCCTGGCCTACTGACGCCTTCCAAACCAGAAGAAGCACAGATTGTGACTCTTGTGTGACTTCGCAGGCACAGCAGGCCATGATGCTCTCTCAAGCCCCAGCGGTCCTACGTCCCATATGACCCTTTGCGAATGTGAGAATGCAGTGATTGCATGAATGCTCAGTTGGGTATCTCACAATCTGTGATAAATGTCTCACCATTTTACCCACTTTTCAGTCGAGAAATTACTTCACACTTTGATTTGAAATCGTGACATGGCTTGTGCACAACTGTGATCAGTCCGCCATTTTTATGGTCACCATTTTGCATCAGCCTAGGGGACCCCCAGAATATGTAAGACTCCTACTTGTCTCAGTGACTATAATACTATACGTATAATTTTAAAAAAATAATTTTGTGACTCAAATCTTTTCCTTGACATAACTTAGGCTGAGCACTCACTGAATGGTGGAGTTTCTACAATCATTACTTATCGCACACTCTTAGAAAGAACCCAGTGTATATTTCCCAAATTATTCTAATGTTATTCCATTAGAAAGAAAGGAAATCAACCACAATTTCAGAAACCACTGACATTTTATAAATGGGCACAGCCTGCTTTGCTTCTAATTGTTAGCACATGACAACTGCATAAAGGACTAATGAGAATACTTTGGCCTGATTTAAAACCTTATTAAACAGGTTCCTAATATCTTTGTGGTCTCAATTATAAGAATTCCTTGTTGAATGTTCATGTTTACTGAAAGATGCAACATGCCACTTAATATCACCGACTACAGGATGCATCCTGCTAACCAAGCTAGCTTTCTAGTAAAAGCATTGCTTGACCAGCTCTACCATATTTACCAAGTAAGGTCAAATCTTGTTTCAAAAAGCCTCGATGTCCACAACCAGTGGGAGACATCGCAGTGGTTACGTCCATGGAGTTCAGTCTATGACTGAAGCATAACCCTGACATATTACTTGTTGTGACAACATAATATTAAACTAAACAATGCCATTTCCAGGCCTCTAAGTACATCTGCAGCAAAGAAAAACAGAAATGTTAAAGTACTGATTTGAGTACGAGCACCTCTTTAACATTTTAGTTACTTGCTGATTAAAAAAAACATATCATTTCATGAATCTACAATTGTATTTTCTACTTCTCCTTAGGTGGCACTTTTTTCTTTTCAAATGCTCATAGTTAGTTATACTAGCTTTGAGCAACAACAAATGTTAAATAATTAATTTCTGGCTATTTTGCAAGTAATTTTATTCACCACAGAGACATTTATATTTATGAACAGATCATGATTATTATTTTAAAGCACCGGGGAAATCATTTAATTACTATAAAATTATTTTGTGCTTTCTGGGGCAAAAAACGTACGCCAG
This sequence comes from Astatotilapia calliptera, assembly GCF_964374335.1. Classification (NCBI taxonomy): domain Eukaryota; kingdom Metazoa; phylum Chordata; class Actinopteri; order Cichliformes; family Cichlidae; genus Astatotilapia; species Astatotilapia calliptera. The sequence continues at coordinate 7,912,058 of NC_137439.1, read as the reverse complement.
TTCACCATTTTGGTTTCACGAGTGTCATTTTTCATGGTAGCACATTGTAATTACATTTTATGTTGTGCTCCATGGACCCCTTTGCTTTATATTTTGTTCATTAGGAGCCTTTGGTAACATTATAATGTGCAGTCATTATTGCAGGCATCATAAAACACAGGAGGCCAATGAATTAGTGAGTATTTTTCCATTAGCATGGCCTATTGTTTTAGTAATTGAGCTGAAAGACGGGGAAGAGCTCTGGTGCAACCATGAAAATAAGCCACTCTGATCAAGCAACAATTTATACTGAACATTCAGCATTGCACCGATTTCACTGACAACCTTTATTATTTCAGTGTTACCTATAAATGCATTGATACATTCTTCAGTAAATGTATCATGTTGTATTATCAATATTTTTTTCTCTGTATAGTACCTGAACAGATCTTTGATAAACCTCAATAAGTCCTCATGGGCTTGATTTTCTAAAGCCTGAAAACAGAGGCTGGAGGAAGTAAAGGTGTCCGGTTACCTCTCCGTCACATGAATTACAATGTGCTGAATTTTATGTCTAATGACACCAAAAACATGTTGTCTACCCTAGTTTAGAGAATATTTTGCCTAAAATACTTGTCTGTTGGACTTTTGCCTGTAGTATTCTTTAGGACCTGAGTACAAAGAGTAACATGTCATGGTTAGATATATTAGTTACATTGCACTTCCTCACATTCAACTTGTAGCTATAATTACCTACATTTCCACTATGAATGGATTTGATGAATCCTGGTGTACGGAGGGTGACTTGTGCTGTGTTATTGCACAACTGTTGGACAATTAACGTGGGGTCTCAGACCTCCATACACTGCCTGTGTCTAATTTTACATAAAATACACTGACCTTTTTTTCACTGGCAAATCCGATGTCCATTACTTATTTCTAGGGCGTACATATTTGCATGGCAACACAACCTGCACGTTAACAACAAATTGCCACCATCCATCACAGCTGTGCAGCTCTCGACTGCAAGACGTTGGCTGCTTCTGCACACTATCCCTCCAGTCTACTATCTCTCAACTTACATAACCTCTGTGGTTCTCAGGAGGCTTCCGAGGCTGGCAGAGATTGTATCATAGCACAGGTCAAGGGAAGGTGATGACTAATTCATGAGGCTGTTTGCAGGGAACCCTCATTGAGAATCATTAGCTGCCTGTCAGCCACTGCGCATGAAGCCAAGGGAGTTGGGCAATGTTGTGTGTCGTGATGGGCTTTAACAAACAAGACCTTCTTTGCTCTTTAGACATAGAAGTCACAAGGAACCAGTGCTGACGCGTGGCTGGTAATGGCTTAGGACTTTTTTGAATGCACACTATTGTTGTAAAGAGCATTGATCAAATTCCTTGATTTGAAATGGTTTGTATAATAATTAAACTCCTCACATTTTTATGTTATCGTAAGCTGGGAAGCCGCATGAGTCAGTTCACGTACGACCCTGTTAATGAGAGACTTAATCAAACATTTATAGTGGTTCTACTCACGTGTATGTTTTTCCTGAATCCCACAGTTCACTCGCTTTTTGAAAGGAAAGAGTGGGTTAAGGTTTCACTAATTCCTCACATGGTCTATACATTTACATGCACAGTTTGTGTAGAGATTCACTTCATGTACATGAGCCCGATACATGGGGACTTCTGAGATCAGGGGCTTTTTTGCATGCATTTGACCTCACGTGGCTGCTGACACAAAACAGTCTGGTAAAAATGTAACAGGTTATGTTGATATAGAAGGTCATCGCAATAGGCTTACCTACGTAAATACATGCAATATGACAACCACAATCGGATTTAAAGGTATGACCACCTCTTGGGTCAAACTGTTTAAAAGGAAAAAATATGTAGCTATGTAGAAAAATATGTAGTTATATGTAGAAAGAAAATATGTACTGACTTTGAGTTCTTTGGTTGGATGGGATGAACAAGAATCCAATAGATATGGACTGGTGAGCAAGCACACTCTTTTGTCTGAATATATTAAACTGTTAATAATCAACCTCACAAACCTAGAATTCTGGCCTCCATACGAGTTATGATTTGATAAATGCCTGCAGAAAAAAATGCAAATAAGTGTTCAGTGGTCTGAATATTAAGCTGATTCCTGCAAAACACTAAAATATATTGCAGATTACCATTTCATTGGATTTTATTCCTCCTGATCACAGGTGATAAGCTTTTTATGTGATTTCTCATTTGGAATTTTTCTATATGCTATCACACTAATCTCAGTTTTGTTGTTATATTTTGGTGAGTTTGCATTCAGCATTTCTTTTCTGCAAGTAACTTTCCCACGGACTTCGTAGGAGCTGGTGTCACTGGGCACTGATTTACTCTGCCCTCGTTGTTACCACCTTGTAAAACCCCCAGTTCCAACACTTCCTGTGTTTGCCTTCTTGAGACAGGAAATAGTCTGGAGTCTGAGATCAAAGACCTGCACTCATCCCTTATCAAGGAATGGAGAAACAGGGCTGTTGGATAAAGCAGTCTTGATAATTGTTTAAGAATGCCAGAAAAAAAGGAAGACAAAGGAAGCAGAGAGTTTATGTGTGGATACCACAACCAATTTTAGGCAATTTTGATCCAACTGAGGTGAAATAAGAAACTGTGGGGTTTAGTGGGGCCTCTCTGCAGGGTTTTTTCTTCATGTTCTTGTGATCCAGCTTCCATGCACATGTTCAAGACATGGTTGGTAGGTTAGCTGATAATCTTAAATTGGTCCAAGGTGTGAGGTGCCTTTCTCTTTGTGTTAGCTCTGATTGGACTGACACATGGGCGTGTGCCACTATTTGCCTGATATCAGCTGGGATAAGCTTTACTCCTCTCTCTGCAGGATAAAGCAGGTATATTTAATGGATGGCTGTTGTCTGGGGACCCACATAGAGAAAGGTTTTCCAGATAAAGATTAAATAAAGCTCTGAGACCCCAATTTCCCCACAAGGGCTTTTCATGTGTAGAATTAGAAGGTCTACCTGCTGAAAAGAAGAAAAAAAAATCAATATAAAACAACCTCAAATGGGTTAAAACTATTGCTTTAGCTTATAAAAGTCAGCTGTTGTCTCATCGGTCCAAAGAATATTTTCCCCAAAATGACCATCCCTGGAAAGCTTCACTACTGTCCCAAGTTCTCCCCCTTTGGATAATGACTCTCACCTCTAAAGTCCTAAAGCCTTAAAAATAGTGTCGTAACCATCTTTAGACTGACAGATGTCATTGACTTTGATTCTCATCTGTTCTTGAGTTTCTTTAGATCGTGGCAATGATGTGTTGTTTGTTGAGATCATAAACAGAACCTGTGTGACAAAATTGGCTAGTAAAACTGGACTCCGCTTTGAAAGAAATATGATAAACAGTTAACTTAAGGGAGGTAATTACTTTCTCACATAAGGACAGGTAGGTTTGGATAGCTTGTTGGGTTTTTTAGGTTGTCTTTGTCTCATATTGAAATTTATTTTAATTTAATTTAAAAAATGAAATCATCCATTGTCTCTGTAAAACCCTTTACTGGATGAAAGTTCACAAGCATTACCTTTCTCTACCTGTGTATGTTTTGGACTCATATTTCAACTGTCCAGAACTTTGCACGGGCCAAAAGCAGGAACATGTCTTATTTGTGCTCTATTTCAGTTTATTTCCTATTTTTATTTGTGTCACAAAGGGCCTGTTGTGCTACTACAATATCCAAACCATCAATAAGGGATTCCAGTGCTTTATTAATTACCAATATTGGTCACAAATTATAGTCAGCATATACTTTGAAAAAGTTCCCAAGACACCATCAAGATTTTTGTCTGACAGCCCAAAACTCAAAAAGAAACCACAGAATTCTTCTTTTGACCAATTAACATCAATAAGACAGTCCTAATAAAGTGTTACTGAAATTTTTCCACAGACATGATTCACTGTTAGTGAAAATGTTCCTAACTGAACAATAAAACATGCTCTTGTTGACCTGGGCCACCCTGGTACGAAAACCTCTTTCTCTCGCGGCAGTAATTAAAGCTGTCAGTAGGTGTTTGGGCATGACAGAAGGATTAGGATTCATGGTGCTGGATCTCAAACTGAGCTGACAATATGGTCCAACCACAAAGCCAGGGGCTTCTGGGACGTCAGCCAGTGGCTGATAGATCCATCAATATGACGTGTTTAGTCAGCACTGATTGCTCTCCAGAGCAGCTCCTGTTGGTTTGATGGTGCAGTGATGCGTGGAGTTTTCCACATTGTCAAACTATTTAATGCTTTATTTACATGCAGGCCCCTAACAGGTCAATGAGGACCCACCGCAGGCTAAAGGAGGACCTCAATGAGTTTGCTGAAAGTTGAAAAATGAAGCTCAATAAAGGTCCTATGCTTTCTTTACTAGGGGTAATGGGTGTATGTGTGCTTGTATATGTGTTTGCTGTTGTTTTGGTGGCCTTGTCATAATTTTGTGAGAAAGTAGCGCAAATATTTTATTTAAATGATTCTAATAAAGTAAATCATTGCTGATTACTTGTACTTAAACGATAAAATGTTGTTTATTGTCATAACATCTCACTCTTAATACTGCAAAATTGTAATAAATATGTTCTCTCTCACCTCGTGGTTCTAATACTGCATCATATCAGAAACCTCAGTCGCATCAAGTGATTGAAAAATATTTTCTATTTAGCTCAATATCAGGATACATTATCAAAGACACACAAACAATTCATGATCCCAAAATCTGACTGTGCCACTCCTTAAATCTCGAGGCTTATCTCAATCAACTATATGACCCAAGTTTGGTGTATGGGAATAGCGAGATAGAGCAGTCGCAAAGCTGTTTACTGCACCACGAGATAACATTGTCACAGAGGAACATGAAGACTTCCCACTCAAAAGGGTGCCTTGAAAAGCTGCGCTAATTTTAGCAAAAAAAAAAACAAAACATCAAGTGTTGTATGTTGATGAATAGCTTTTCAAGGCTGTGTCAACTACGTCACACACAATAGTCCGTATAAAAATGAAGGTAAAAAGACCAAAACAACCACAAAGTCTCACTGGGACAATCATTCTATGTTTCCTTCCTCAAAGTGCTTTCAAAGAAGCACGTGAATCACAGACAGGAAACAGAGAAACAACTAGAACGCAAACTGGGCTGCAGGTGATAAGACATTTTTCCCCCCACTGTTCATTCACCTAACACCAATTCCTCTATTGGTCAATGAAATGTTTTATGTGTTTTATTCATTTATTTTGCTGTTTTCTGTTATTCTATTGTTTTAACTTATTTTCTGTACAGCACTTTGTTCCTGTGCTGGGTATTTTAAAGTGCTTTATAAATAAGATTGGATTGGATTGGAATGAAACCCAAAGAACTATTTAAATCCCAAATCTACCAACAAAGGAAACTCACACAACACACTTCTCACATGTGAATTAATTCTATAATTAATAATCAATTCCAAATAATTAATTTTATAATTGCTGATGTACAAAAAAGAAAAATTTATTTATAGAGCATTTTTCACATTAAGTTACAAAACGCTGTATAACAAAATAAGTAAAAGCGAGAAATAAAATATAAAAAATGTACAATTAATAGCAATACAAAACTATGTTAATATGATTTTTGTAATTTTCACTGTATCTTTAACACCAGCAGGTACTGTACTGTAGTTTCTTAATAGTCTATCACATCATAAGAGTGGTTGTCTGAGCTGTTTATTTCCTCTCAGCCAGAAGTCTGAATCATCGTCAGTTTTACAGTCTTCTGACTAACGAAGACATTACATACCAAGTCTCACACTAAAGTACGAGCTGTGCTGATGTTTACAACAGTAGTTGTGGTCATTTTTAGGCATGTTGTGGAGATTGTGGATCTCATAGTTTGTGATATTTCTCAACCAGCAGCATCTTTCCCCTCATCAATTGTCCTACTACACACAGGCCGCAGAAAGAAGTGATGAAATGGAGGTGCCAGGAGCAGAGAAAAGGGGAGCAATGGGAGCTGACACGGGAAAAAAGTACATCAGCATTATGCATCATGCCAAGCCGATGCTGGTGTGGAGTTCCACATAATAGGGGCCTCAAGTCTGTGAGAAACTAAATCCTACACAAATGCATTGCTGCACCAACTGTACGGTGCAAGCAAGAGAGTGAAAAAATAAATTCACAGGATTCGCTGCAGAGGTTACATCTTTCAACTGGCTTGGGAACGCTTCAGTGTCCCCGGATGAGCTGGAAGAGGTGGTTTGGCTGAGGGAAGTCTGGGCTTCTCTGCTCGGACGGCTGCCCCCATGATCCGAACCCAGATAAGGAGCAGAAAAAGGATGGATGGATTCTTCGGTGGATCCAAAGCACATCCTTCTTGTTTACTCTAGAAGATGACAACACAAATCAAAAGTCTAAGTTCATACATTTTTCTAAGACCCATGAAGCTGTCACTGTGTGTGTGTGTACATCGATAGAACAAGCTGCAGGCACTTTAAACAAAGGTCCAAGACATCCATTCTTCTGCAAACTATGAACAACATGCAATTTACAAGAATTAAACCAAAGGTACTTCACAAATGAATTTCTGCAGTCCCAAAGAAACTGGATACCTTTTCTAGTCAGCAAATTGTTCTCATGACAAGATAAAGGAACCTGCTAAGTGTTTCCAGGATGAAACGCTGTTTGAATGATAAGCATAAATAAGGCTATACAAAAGTGACCTGTCCAGAAACTATCAAATGACAGCACAAGTTTAGCACCCATACAGTACGTTCCCCTCACTGATTATTTGAATCATAATATTAAGATGCATGGATGCTGTGCTCTTTGCAGTGGGTCAAAATAATGTAAAAATATCCCTAAAAGATGCTTCAGTGTAAAAAGGGCTTTACTCCTGTGTAAGTGCAGGACTTGATTGGTATTATTGATCAGAAATACAGGATCAAGAAGAGCCACTCTGAATGTATAAAACCTGTAAACACAAAATAATACATTTTCTGTCCAAGGCCACCAGTTAATTCTACCAGTTATCACAGAATCGCAAACCCACATCAAACACAGACGCCTAACAGACAGTATTGATTAGACAGCCATGAATGCAGAGCCATCTCCCCATGAAATGGGCTATTATTACTGCAGTTTCAGTACAAAACTACCCACAGCCATAAAATCCATGACTATGACCAGATCACTACAGCAAATAGGTGTAAATATATACCACATAGGTATCTTTCTTTGAGTAGTGAACGTTAGGCTAGGTTCAAAAACATTTTTTTTGATCCGTCTTAATTTCCATCATGTATTCTTAATTGTATGTATATTTTTTTCTTTCCCTGGATTCTTTTTCCTATTTTTTATGGCTGGTATCAACTGAAAATATTACTCACCAGTACAGTAACAAGATTTTGCCCTCAATGACTTCTCACATTTAAATAATCTTAATTAAAAATCACAATTTAACAACTCAGTAGCCTGTCAGTGATCATTCAGACTGATAAACCATTGTAACAAATCTAATTTTACAGCTGACTAATATGTAAACCAATAAAAAAAATTATACATGGTTCTGCTCTGTTAGCAAGGCACGAGCGAGTTTACAAAAACAGCCGCAAGGTAAATGTAAAGCAGACAATAAACCCATATCAGATATCACAACTACTGAGAAAAAAAGCTAAAAAACAAAACAAAACATGACAACACAAATGATTTTAGCAGCTTCAAATCAGATTGGATTGGAAGGAAGTCAGTTGTCTGCCTTGCCTGGCAGTAAGCAGCGCCTCTGAGTAGGAGAGCTCAGTCCTTCTTTAGAGAAAGTTTAGGAATATTCATCACTGAGTGATCTTACTGATGACTTTAGTGGGTGTATATGAAACTATCTCAATGTTTCACTAAATTCAGCTGATAGTGTATTATGTGTTTAACTTGATCAATGCCATGTCTTCCTACCTGCACCTCCATTGTTTCATCATTGTTTAGCTATCCGGTCTTTAAGTGATGACACGATGAACCCTGCTTCCGGTCCAAACTACTCTGCATTTATTAAGGCTGTTGTGTTTTTAACATGTTTTAATGCTTTGTATTTTGTTCTATTTAATCTGAACAAGCCCCTAAAAACAGTCAGTGATCACTGTCGGCCTCTCTCGGTTTTCATTACCACTATTCATTTTAAAGCTCAGTTTTTAAAACCTTACGATGTAACTACAACCCAGCCAATGCAGCAATAAATGAATGACTAACGTCTTGTTGTGGATGGATTATCTCAGTTGTTCTCCTGACTGAAGTTTGGTCCGTTTACAGCATCCTGCCATGCGATTATATCTGTCCCTAACCATCGGGAACTCTCACGTTAACTTTTATCGAGTGGAAGTTAGCATTCATGCTACAGCTTCACTGTGCTAATGCGTTTATATTATGCTAACCATAGCTGTGGAGCTAGCCACCACGTAGCACTTCATTATATACCAGCTAGCCCAACTTCAGTAACCCTACAAATGTCATTACTGTTTAGGTTTCTGTCTTCATTTATGTTGGAAGTGATAGCAGAGCTATATGTTTGAATTTTTTCAGAAATCCCTCAGTCAGAATGTAATATATCATCTTTAGATGGAAACTAGCGAGCTCACTTCCTGCTAACTTCCAACTCCCTTAAATTTCATAAATTCTGTTTTCATGGATGCCTGGATGTTAAACGTAATTGCTACACCTGGTAAAGCAGCCACACAGATAATTTTGATAAAGATTTTAGACAGTTTTTAGCTCTCAGTGATGCTGCAGTATTTGTTTGACTTTGGTTACCAGGGTGATGTGCCATTGACATTTCAGCTCTTTCTTGTAATAAGTTTTACGCTCGTAAAAAGTGAAGACTGTGCGTGCGTCACGGATGATCTGATATCGTCGTGTTGGTGTTGTTCCCAGATCATCATGAAAATGTTGTTCCAGGTTCAACATTCCAAGTGACCAATCACATTGTTGTGACATTATTCTTTTGCGCGCCAAGCCATTCGTGCATTTATGAAATTCCAATGTTGCAAGGACAATATCAGTTCTGCTTACCGTTTATTAAAGGGTTAGGGTCAGGGTTAGGGTCCGTTGATCGGCGGACAGAGGCGGTTTCTCGCAGCTTAAGTACAGTTTTTTGTTTTACGGCGGTTTTTCCCGAAGTCACAAAAGTATGACGTCACAACATTCTGATTGGTCACTTGCTATGTTGATCCTGGAACAACATTTACTATGATGATCTGGGAACAACACCAACACGCCGATATCAGATCGTGCATAAGTCTCACAGCAATTATTACTGCAATTAAACTTCCGATTTAACTGTGACCCACAGATCAAATCAGAAATATCCCTTTTTCTATTTTATCTTTCCTATCTCTCTCCAGCACCCTCGCACTAGCAGGATCTCTCACCCCAGAAAAAGCAAGAGGAAAAACGAATACATTTTCACCAGCGAGGTGCTACTCCATCTGCAGAGCCACAGCAGCCTCATTTTCCCGTGTACATCACACAGGCGGCTGATTGTGAAAGATGATGCACTCGCACCTCGCTAACAGGTTCACGAAAGCCCACATGCTTAAGCCACCTTCGGCTAATTCAATTCCACTGCCATTGCAGAGGTAATGGAGTGTGCCTGCACCTCCTTGCAGTTTGTGCATAGAAAAAAGTGGGATGACAGGGTGGAGCGGTTGGTTGTGGTGGTCAGTCTACCGCCCCTGTGGATTAACAAGGTTATCCTGTTGTTGTGTTTAATTTTTCAGCTATCATCTCAAATTTATTGTCCAGGAACTAAACTAAAAGTGACTGAAAAAAAGAAAATGTCTGGATTAAATTTCCTCCATCCACTTTACCTCACAGAAAAATATTTATCTTTCCTTTAGTAGAATCTAGACATTCAAATTGTTTTGCTGTCTGTGATTTTTGGTTTCCACTCCAATATAATTATCAGCCAGTGAAGTACTTTGTGATGCTCAGTGCACTAAAAAGAAATGAATGTTTTCCATTACTCTGGAAAATGATCAAAACAAGTTTTCAGAACTGCTTTTTATTGATAAAATGGAAACAGGAGCTCCAGCCATTTCTGTTATTTCCCTTTAATTTTCCAAAGATGATTCAAATAGTGTCTTTGTTGTTTGTTTGGTTAGTCGGATGATTGTTCTTTTAATATCTGTAATTGGTCTCATACATACAGTTGTACTAGGATTGACTTTGCAGTTTGTCTTAACACTCATTACCAGACAAACACAGAGTTTGCGTAGTCATAGACTAACACCTCCCACCAAAAAAAAAAAAAAAAAAAAAGGATTGAAAGAAAAACATTTTGGCCTCAGATGAAATTTATTCCCTTACTTTAAAAGTCTACATTAAATATAGTGATTTGACTACTTTATTTCAGGCAAGCCAGCTCATACCCCTCGACACCTCTAGTTGGACACATAGTGTGCACTATTTAACCTGCTGTAGCTTGCTTTGCACAGATCTGCAAGTTACTTTTCAACCTGATCTCCCTTTCCACGTTTGCACATATAAGGCATGTAAGGATGACAGCCATCTGCATGGAAATAACAATCTTCATTTAGCTATAGCAGGCCTGACTGAAAAGCTTCAAAATTATTTAAATACTTTCCATTTGGGCACCAGGGTGATGCACCATTGATATTTCAGCTCTTTCTTGTAATAAGAATCATCTCTGAGTCCCTGAGTCCCCGAGCAAATGTGCTCACTCACTCTGAGTCATGATACAGAGAGAGGCTGAGCAGTCCCTCAAACACACTTTAATTCTGAAATGTGTCATTCCTCCTGAAGCCCTTTGACATTCATGCATATGTAAGAGCCCAATGGAAAGTGTTCTGTGCACTGTGTGGTCATAACGAGCTGCAAACAACTTTTACTTTCCCTTCATATTCTAAACATCCTTTAAAAAGGATGTTTGTATGATGATGTTATCTCCAAAGCCTTGAAGAATTTGTTATTGCATACCTCCTCAGTGGAGAGAAACAAACTGAAATTACAGAAATGCAATCTACTGAGAACGACTGAAATGGCCCATGAGTGGACTTCAAGCCTCCACAGCTACTAATCGCCTCTATTCCTCTGATACACTCAGAATGAGCAACATTGCTACTGAGAGTGTCTGCCTGCTCGCCAAAGCCACATAGAAACACAACATTCATCTTCAGACACAGTGGAGCCTTGCCCACCTGCCATGAAATTGCTTTTCACTATAAAACCAGCAGTAATATTAAAGGAAGAACAAAATCACCTGCAATATCGGAGTGATCTAAAATAGATCAGAAATATACTTTGATGGCATGCAATACATACAGAAGCCACTATTATTGCAATATAACAAAGAACATTTCCCTTTTGGATCGGCATATGCAACACAGGTTTGCATGGTGCATATCTGAAATTTTTGTTCAATAATAGAAAGTTTAGACAGTGGAGTGAAATAAAAACTCCTTCTCCAGTTTTAAATCCCTCCTTATGAAATGCTTCCTTAGCCATTTGATAGGATACAGAGTGCCTGAAAAGCAGCTGTCTCATTTGTCTGGGCTTGACTAAGGACCTGCTAACTTGCTTGAATCCCCCATTAATGAGACCAGACTGAGCTTATGGCATTCAGCATGTCACATAAACCTTCATTAATGTGGAATGAAGGGCCAGGTTTTTTAATTCCTGGCTCTACAGAATCAGCAGGGGACAAAAATTGCCCCTGAAAGCCTAAAACTGCTCTAACGCACGTTACCCAGCTTCAGAAGAGAATGCCACTATGAGCTTATGTTAAGTGCACAGTTAAGTAATGCAATGCAAAAGAGTGCAATTTATTACCATAGGCTCAACCTCATGTTCATGAGAAAATAGTGGAAATTTACAGGTTCTGGCAAAGAAATAGTCTGACACATACCCCTGTTAATGGACATTTATGTGGAGATTTAAAACAAACTGGAATCATGTTAAAAAACTAACTTTAGAGATCCTGATAAGTGCATTTTTCTAAAGCTTTCGGACAAGCTAACCATTTCCACCTGTAAGCAGTCCTTTCCATGGATTCCCTCACATGACTTTCTATCTCCATGTGTTACTGTCTCTATGTTGGGTTTTTTGCCTTATAGATGAAGGGTTGTTCTCCTGCACATTCAAGTTCGGTCCTGACTATCGCTTGTGCTTACGCACCAAAAGAAAATTCCAGCGTTCTTGGAGGCGCCGAGTGCAATGGCTGCCCTACTGGCAACTCCATTGTCCTGCTTGGAGACTTCAACACTTACATCAGCAACAACAGTTAGATATGAAGGGTGTGATTGAGAAGAACGGCCTGCCTGCTGCTGACTTCAACTGAGGATATGGTCAGGCGGTGGTCGGATGAATATTTTGAGAATCTCCAAACTTCCCCTGACATGCCTTCAATATAGGAAGCAGAGTCAGAGGGACAAGGGAGACAACTGACCCATCACCAGGTGTAAGATCACTGAGGTTCTTAAACAACTCCTTGGTGGTAGGGTCCTTACGATGGATGCAAACTGCTCGAGTTTGTTAAGCATGTTATATGCTGTCTTGGATTACACGTCTCTGTAATGTTGCATGGAGAGACTGGGCATCTGCATTAGAAGAATGAGGTGGTGGTTCAGTCTTCAAGAAGTGAAAAGGGAGGGTGTGCTCCAGATAAGGGGGAATCACACAACTCTCTGGGAAGGTCCGTGCCAGCGTACTGGGGCGGAAAGTCCTTTCCATTTGTTGGATTCAGAAAGAACAATGAATTTTAACCAGTCAACATGTGTTTTGTGGATGTGGAAAAGGCGTTTGACTACATCCCTCAGGGGATCAAGTAGGAGGTGCTTCGAGAGTCATCCATGTGCCTACCAACTTGCAGTGGCTCCTCCACCCCCTTTTTGTGAAACAGTTACAAAAGAATTTCACTGTGAATCAGCTTTGGAATATTAGAAATGTTTCTATTGTAAACACTGAAAAAATAAACTCATATATCTCTAAAAAGCAGTCATGTGAATATTATTGTACAGAAATAGGCCGTGTGAGACACACTGTAAAGAAACGAGTGACAGGTCTATCATTTACATCCGGATTAGTCATTAGGATTAGTCACGACGAGGATCCACGCAGCCTGAAGCCATCCATTAACTCCATGTCACCAAGTTTAGTTCATTTCATTGGGTGTATGAAGGGGAAAAGATTTATGTCAAATAGTTCCAGAGAGTTATGTATTGTGTTCAAGAATATTTGTAATAAAGAAACATTTCCTGCTTCAGACTGAATATCAAGTTCATGATTAGCTTTCTGATCATGCCCGATCTTTTATATCATAAGGTGACATTATAATTTTTACAAAGTATTACATCATGTAGAGAAAGGCGGGTGAAGTAGATTTTCCATTGCTGTGTAAATTAAGTCTTGAAACCTTAAAAACAACAGCTGCTCATTTCACTCACAGCTTTTTAAGATATAACGCATGCATGCTGGGCTGTGCCAAGTTGTTGGATACTAAAGCTCCAAGCATGAAGCAGCCCTTTAAAAAAGAATAAGGGCATAGAACTGATTGCAATTGTATTTTCACACACACATTGTCAGAGACATCAAATGTCATGTGTCTGCGGTCCTATTGATTGCCCAGCGGGGCATCATGGGAAAGAACTCTGAAACAACCCGCAGAGGTTAATGTACACGCATTTCAACCTGCTGGATATGAGTCAATACATCCCTATCTATTGACTGCAAACCACTCAACAACATGTGTCAAGTGCAGAACTACGTAGATATAAGAGTGTTTTAACTGACATGGAGTGGCAGCTAGGCGATATTTACCCCATATCCCCATTTTGGAAACACAAGCTACAGGCTCAAAAATATTAAAAGAAATCAGACCAAAATGTTTAAAGGACTCAAATTTTAACCACAACAATCAATTTACCAAATTACATTGAGAAAATAACTCAATGTAAAAGGGTTCAATTGCAATGAACCTACTTGCGCAGAATAATCTTCTGAATCTATGGACTCCCATTCACTTAATGATTTGTTTCAAGTCATTGCTTTGCTTTCTGGCCCACCACTTTGATGTTTTGGTTCACTCTCACTCTTCACTAATTCTCATAGCATTGTTTGCAAACAGAGAAGAGAGCTGGAGGACACATATTGAACTATTTTGCAGCCAAAGAACAAGATGTCTCTTCTTGGACCAGTAAATAAGTAGGTAAAGTTTATTTATGCAGCACTTTTCAAGAACAAGATTCACAAATGGTAAATGGACTGTTAGTTATATAGTAGTTTCTACTCAATTTGAGCACTCAAAGCACTTTCTTCCTACAAGCCTCATTCACCCATTCCCACAAATGCATTTTTCTAACACTCACACACTGGTGGATCCATTGGGGGCAATTCGGGGTTCAGTATCTTATTCAAGGATACTTTGAAATGCAGGTTGGAGGAGCAAGAGACTGAACCACCGACCTTCCAATTAGTAGATAACCTGCTGTATGTAAGTCACAGCCACGCTACAATATAAAATAAATGGACAAAACACAATAAAAGCAAACCTGCACGAGTAGCTCTTAAGCTTCTTCTTAAAGGTATCATCAGTGTCCACAGATCATAAGTGCACAGTCTGATTTTTATTCTGAACCTGGACTGAGGTACCACAGACATGATCAGTTGACCTCAGAGACATAGCAGTTAACATATTTATATACAGCTTCACAAATACAGGGAAACATCTGACCTTAAAGATCTCTGAAACGAACTTTAAACTGAACACTCAACTTTACAGGAAGCCAGTGGGAAGAATCGGTGTTACATCCAACCTCAGAGTGGACCTGGCAGGAAGCCTCACTGCAGTATGTGGGAACATTAATAAGTGATTTGCTCAGTTTAAGGATTAATGAACTCCAATAATTTAGGTGTGATGAAATAAAAGCATGTTTGAACTTGTATAACATCAGAAATCTTTCTAAGACACACATTCAGAAACATTTTATAGTATTTTAAATTTGAATTAAGGGTTAAACCCTGTGTGGTTACACCACCTTCTTTTAAAGGAAGTCCAAAAACATAAAGAGAAATTAATAAATATTAGAACAAAAGCAAAGCTAATACATAATAGTGACAGCTGACCTGATAGAGCAAAAATAAAAAAAAATACACAAATGATGTTCTTTCACATTCACAACAGTCTGGGTCAGTGATCTGGAACAACGCGGCCTTTGAATGACAGAAAACCTGCTAAGTGGTCTGACTGTCGGATAAACCTGGTGTTTGTGTGATTTTCAAACATTTCCCGTTTATTTCTATATTATATTCTTTAAGCTCTCGGGTGCTCTTTGTGTTTTGCCGTAAAGGTCAGTGGAGCTGCTGCGTGTGGGTTTAGTTTGTAATGGTTACAAGTATTCTTGTTGCTGTCATTTTCTCGAAATATGTAAAGAAAATTGCCTTGAATTAACTGTTAGGACTGATATATCAAATCTATATCAGAGCAGTACATAGAACATGTAGACTCAGCCACCAGTTTATTGAGTGTACCAAACTGCAAATTATTTTAGGCAGAGTGTGACACTGCACTTGCATTCTTCTTGCTTTAAAATCCATGCTTGCAGTCTGGGAACAGGCCTGAAATCATTTGCAGTCAGTTGCAGTCTTCAAAGCAACTTACATGTACATGTTGCTGCCACCCACATCTACTTTAACTACCACTCCAGGAATATAACCAGGGTAAAACTAGTTTGCAACCAGTTAAGTCAAGTCGCCTATACACTAAAGAGGCACGTTGCACACAAGCTGCATGCGACCTATATAATCTCATTGCAAGCAGCGGTCCCCCCATAGGTTGAGAATGCAACACCCACAGCTGGTCACCGTAACTACTTGCATGTGCTCTTGGACCAGCTGAAAAGTACCGCCATGACTAATTGACCAAAAGACACTGGTCACTACTGGTTAACAATCGTCTTGCCTTGCTCGGTGTCTATTTAATGACTGAAATCAGCTCAGGAATCTGAGACAAAGCTCCACACAGCCAAGTATCATCAAGTCAGTCAGGAGGGAATTGTATTTGTCATGTGGCTAATGTTCTGACCTGCTGTTGTGCCACATGCTGTCCAGTTAGATAAGTCGCCGCCTTTGTGTGAGTTGTTTAAAAAAAAAAAAAAAAAAAGCAAACAGCTTTTCTTTCCAATATTACAATTGCTATACGACTTCGAATAGCAGCACCTTTCTCTGCGAACAACAGCAAAGCTTGTTTACAGAAGCAGAGGAGACCTTACTCTGATCCCATGAGTTCCATCAGAGGATCCGGCTGTGCAGCAAAGAAATAAAACATTAAGCAGCTTCAAATGTTTCTGATCAAAAAAAAAAAGAAAAAAAAAAGTCAGGAGCAGAAATCACACAACAGACTGAACTTCACAGGCAGACTGACTAAAATCCCCTGTTGTGCTGCATGGTAAATATCTTCCACTCCTGCACCACTTGTTGCTCAGATGCTTTGATTTGGCACAGCCGTTTCCCTTGCTGAACCATCAAATACCTAATTTAAACACCAGAAAGACTGTGTATCTCTCTGCCTTTTTCCTCATCCCCTGCACTGCTTCCGTCTTATATGCTAATGCGTGAACACACAGCGCTTTAGTTATGAATTTACCTTGGCTCTCTTTGGGAACAAATACCAGGCAGAACAAAGCTGAGCATACTTGTCCTAGATGAGATAGCTTGATGAAATCTCTGCATGTGTGTGTAAATACATGCAAGTATATCTGTGCAGGAACAGAAAGAGGATCAAACAAATGTGCATGGGCGCACATGCATGTTTCTTCTGTTCTTTTTAAGAGCCTCTCTTTGTCCCTGGAGACCCTCCACTCTGCAATCTATCATTCGACATGTTCATTAGCGTAAGTGTGTGTTGGTGTGTGTGCTGTATGTGATTCACCAGGCATCGCTCGCCTGGGAATCAGCATTAAGCGGTGCAGCAGCTCGCCATATGCTGAGATCAGGAAGAAGAGCATCAATTAACAGACTTTTGATCCTTTCTAATAAAGCACAAACACATTGTACAACAAAGGCTGATAGCAACAAATCCCACAATGGGATCTAACAATCAATGGAAGCGTGTAGCTCTGACTCAAACCTAAAAATAGAGTGATCTGATAGCTCTGTGGTATTTAAGACTGAAATTTGTTGTTTTCTGTACACAATATTGATAGACAGCCAAAAGCATGTCAAACTTTATTCAGTGACTTTACTGGAAAAAATGACTGGTCGGTGCTGCCCTGTGTGCACAATAAGCAAGGGTTGTGCCTAGTGGCCAATCTTAACCATCTAATCTGACCATCTCAAAAGAGCGGTGTAGTCTGACCCTAATAATACTCCAGAGAGTACAAAAAGTGAACAAAGCTATTTTGACATCACCCATTGTTTTGTGAAGTCCTGTTATGAAGACTTGAACTGAGTGTTTTTTCTCTTTCAAACAAGCAAAAAATGGTGCGACTATGAAACCGCACGCTCATTGGCTAGTGATAAGTCTTTAGCCAATGAGAATACCCAGGATAATCCTCCTTTGTGACTCTTGGATCATAAGTCATAAAATTGACTTAATTTTCTTTTCAGTAAAACCCAAATCTAGGTCATAAAGTCATCAGGAAAGTGTTTAGTGAGGTTGCAGAGCGAAAAAGAAAGCCAGGGCTGTTTTCCCATAGAGAGGTATACAACTGGAAGTCATTCTGCAACCACAAGAGTTACCCCCTGATGGGCATTAAATAGAATGCAGGTTTAAAACACTTACTTTTTTGGCTTCAGTTTTCAGACCTCAAAGTTACATCCATCTGTTTACTCTCGGTGGACGTTACAGAGGTTTACCTGTGGTTGAATAAAATAGTTTAAGAATAGAAGTCACTGTGCATAAAACATTTAGAAAAATCATTTTAAAAGATGAAACAGAACTAAGGATAAACAGGAGAAAAGTCAGTATGGAATAAGGTGGCAGTTGTGAGCCTTTGGCGAAGAATTTGTCAAATTAATGTTGTGGGTGAGAACCGGTCATGCCACGATTTATGCTGCCTGCTGATGGACAATATCTTAATCTTTGAAATACAGTGGGGCAAAAAAGTATTTAGTCAGCCACCGATTGTGCAAGTTCCCCCACCTAAAATGATGACAGAGGTCAGTAATTTGCACCAGAGGTACACTTCAACTGTGAGAGACAGAATGTGAAAAAAAAATCCATGAATCCACATGGTAGGATTTGTAAAGAATTTATTGGTAAATCAGGGTGGAAAATAAGTATTTGGTCAATAACAAAAATACAACTCAATACTTTGTAACATAACCTTTGTTGGCAATAACAGAGGTCAAACGTCTACTATAGGTCTTTACCAGGTTTGCACACACAGTAGCTGGTATTTTGGCCCATTCCTCCATGCAGATCTTCTCGAGAGCAGTGATGTTTTGGGGCTGTCGCCGAGCAACACGGACTTTCAACTCCCGCCACAGATTTTCTATGGGGTTGAGGTCTGGAGACTGGCTAGGCCACTCCAGGACTTTCAAATGCTTCTTACGGAGCCACTCCTTTGTTGCCCGGGCGGTGTGTTTTGGATCATTGTCATGTTGGAAGACCCAGCCTCGTTTCATCTTCAAAGTTCTCACTGATGGAAGGAGGTTTTGGCTCAAAATCTCACGATACATGGCCCCATTCATTCTGTCCTTAACACGGATCAGTCGTCCTGTCCCCTTGGCAGAAAAACAGCCCCATAGCATGATGTTTCCACCCCCATGCTTCACAGTAGGTATGGTGTTCTTGGGATGCAACTCAGTATTCTTCTTCCTCCAAACACGACGAGTTGAGTTTATACCAAAAAGTTCTACTTTGGTTTCATCTGACCACATGACATTCTCCCAATCCTCTGCTGTATCATCCATGTGCTCTCTGGCAAACTTCAGACGGGCCTGGACATGCACTGGCTTCAGCAGCGGAACACGTCTGGCACTGCGGGATTTGATTCCCTGCCGTTGTAGTGTGTTACTGATGGTGACCTTTGTTACTTTGGTCCCAGCTCTCTGCAGGTCATTCACCAGGTCCCCCCGTGTGGTTCTGGGATCTTTGCTCACCGTTCTCATGATCATTTTGACCCCACGGGATGAGATCTTGCGTGGAGCCCCAGATCGAGGGAGATTATCAGTGGTCTTGTATGTCTTCCATTTTCTGATGATTGCTCCCACAGTTGATTTTTTCACACCAAGCTGCTTGCCTATTGTAGATTCACTCTTCCCAGTCTGGTGCAGGTCTACAATACTTTTCCTGGTGTCCTTCGAAAGCTCTTTGGTCTTGGCCATGGCGGAGTTTGGAGTCTGACTGTTTGAGGCTGTGGACAGGTGTCTTTTATACAGATGATGAGTTCAAACAGGTGCCATTCATACAGGTAACGAGTGGGGGACAGAAAAGCTTCTTACAGAAGACGTTACAGGTCTGTGAGAGCCAGAGATTTTCCATGTTTGAGGTGACCAAATACTTATTTTCCACCCTAATTTACGAATAAATTCTTTACAAATCCTACCATGTGAATTCATGGATTTTTTTTTCACATTCTGTCTCTCACAGTTGAAGTGTACCTCTGGTGCAAATTACTGACCTCTGTCATCATTTTAAGTGGGGGAACTTGCACAATCGGTGGCTGACTAAATACTTTTTTGCCCCACTGTATTTGTGTTTTTCCTATCCAAAGAGGTGTGGGGGAAAAAAACTTACTTTCACCTACAAGAAATAAAACAGGATGTCTCAGACATAAAAATCTCAAATCACCCCAGAATGTTAGCAATGGAATGCATTCAACATATGGCACCTCTTCTATGTGAATAATAAAGGGATTGAAGTGTGATCAACAGTTGCCAAGGTAACACATGTTTGTTCTCATATGCGATTTGTAACTAAATTTAATAAAAGCGGATGAAATCACAAGGCTGTTTTATTATAGAGCACAGTCTGCTACAGTGGGGACAGAGCCACTTTGAAGTATTTATTATCATTGTTTATTCATCCATCTTTTACAGAGTATGCACACACACATGTTTGACATCCAATGTAATTCTTAAACCACCTCAATTTGGCTGAAACATTCCTGGTGCACAAATAATGGTATTTTAGGAGATTCTTTACTTAAACTGATTAAATGAGCCTACAATTTTTTACAGACTTAATCATCAGTTATATGAATACTGTGATATATAAAGGATGGTATTAATGTTGCTGTTAATATACAAATCTAATACTTAACCTTAATTCAGTGATGATTAAAACATTTATCATGTGCACATGCCCTAAATCCATGTTAGTTAAAAAACAAAATCATAATAGGTTAAAAATTAAGGAGTACTTATTACCTTCAAATATCATTAAAATGCTATTCCTGGTACCTAAATTAAATAAATATTAATTACTAGATTATGGGCACTTTAATGGAACATTTAAAGGAAACCTTACAACTTCATATTATTATTGGAGTGTAACAGATTAGCTTTAAATGACTCAGTTTGAAATAAAATCCATATTTATCATGGGCATGAGGTAGGACCATGATAATACACAAGATAATAAAGAAAGAGAAAACAGGAGGTGCAACACATTTAAAAAGGAAAAAAAACAAACAAAAATGGACAAGGGAAATAAACTAAATCCCGTTAAGCACACTAGACAAAGGCTACCAAAGTAAGAGAGGAAATAACCAAACAAGCGGGACCCCACTGATGAAAACTTTACAGAAAGGGCAGAACAACATGGAAGATATGCAAAACCCAAGAAAAAGAACAGAATTAATACACAAAGGGGAAAATAATTTTAAAATTGGACCCAAGTGTGGAACAGAGTGCGAAGACAACAGAAGTAGTTTTAACAGTTTTATTTTGGTGGTGACAAACACAGCATAATAACTTGGCATAGAAACGTGGCAACTTAGAATATAAACAGAATACAACTTAGCAGGGTGAGGGGTGAGGGACTAACGAGGTGGACTGAGTCATGGCTGGAAGCGGGTGTGGTAGCAGTTGCAGGTGGAGTTGGAGTAGATTTGATGGGAGAAGGTGTAGCTCCGGGTGAGCTGAGCGGAGTGGAATGGCTGACCTGGGTTCGAGAGATCCACCGAGCAAAAGGTGACAGGAGGGCAGGCAGGTGTAGAGCTGGAAGCTTTCCAAGAGGTGGCGTGTGAAGAGCAGAGAGTATGGCTTGGAGTCTGAGAAATGAGCAAAGCCTGAGGGATGAGCCGTGGCGTGACCAGAAAACTGCAGCACAAGAGAACAAGGTGGACTTGAGACAATAGCATAGAGCATCAGAGCCTGTTACTAACATGGGTTAGTTGACAAACTGGCGGTGACAAGACAACGCAGGTCTTGGCGGACACAGGTGAATCTGGAACCCAGTGGAAATTTCCAGCAGCTCACCTGGACTGTGACAAAGAATCACACATTTACACAAAGAAAACTAGAAAGTCCACAAAAAACTCAAATCACAGGCTAGCATATCCAGGACCATAACAACTTCCTGCAAATCGAAAGCTTCAGTAGAAGGAACATTGGGCTGCTGTACTAGCAGCCAGCCTCAAATGACCATGTTAAGGAAATCCACAGCCACTGGTGTCCAGGAAAACTGTTGGAGACGGCACATTTAATGAAATATGAAGCCTGAGGTTTTGGCCTCATTATCTGAAACTTTGGCCATGTTATAAATACGCATCCAACATCATTTTAATATATGCATGGCAGAAAATAAAGCATGGTATGTTCCCTTTAAAACAAATCTACTTTTAAGAGAGAATAAACCCACACAGAAACATATGTACAGAGCATCAAAGAATCCATCAGACCTCATACTGTTTTGGCTTTAAAGAAGCTCAAATGAAAGTAGCAACATAAAATGATGATCTAATGTCACCGGGCTTCAGCGTCTCATCAAACGGTCACACTCTGAGGCAGAATCTAAATGGCGTTTGGTACTATATAGATATTTTCAACAGTCGACATGGTCTGTGCCGCAGGTGGCAGAATATCCATTCACCTCTCAGGGTGCTTTCTCTGCACTCATTTCATTTCTCATGGATGAAAGAGAATAAGGGGAAAATGCTACCCACTGGTTCTCACTTTACTCAACAGCACTCTGCACTAGGCTCTGTTTTGTCAAAAGCCAAAATGGCTTCATTGTAATTCAGCAGACATGTTTGAGAAGTAAGGGAGATGACAAGTCTTAAGACACTCAATATTTCTCGCTGCTGTTCATGTGAAGAGTGAAAAGATGAAGATTTTCTGCATAGGAAATAATCGGGAGTTGATGTCTTGGCTCTTCTATGACTTCGAAAATGTGTTTTTGCTGTGCCAGCTGTACATATTTATATATAACTGGTGAAAAAGACATCCACACACATATTATATACAGCTGTGGTCAAAGGTTTCATCACTCGCATGTCATGGTAATCTGGGGCTATTAAAGATTTATTTGACCTCTTCTTTATTCCAGGGTGTTATCATTGTGCAGCATATATTAACTTCTTTAAAAACTGAAATGGGTGCACATGTTTGAATTCCTTTTGGATTTTCCCTAATCTATATAAGGTTAAATGCATTGTTAAAAAAAATTAAAGGAACACTTTCAAAACACATCACATCTCAAAGGGGAAAAAACATGCTGGATATCCATTACTGATATGGACTGGATAACGTGTTGCCATTTTTTGATCAAATTAAAATGTTCAACCTACAGTGGGACAGAATTCAAAGACACCCTGAAAATCAAACTGAAAAAAATGGTTACGGCAACACACTCTAATGAAGGAGAAAACCTTTGGAAAACACAAAGGAAATTATTTGTATTGACTGAATTGGTATGCTTGGTGATAAATGGCCAACAAATGCAACTGATCAGTTTTCTAATCTACGCTCTATTAGCTAAAATTCCAGGAGTGTAACTTAGACATAAAATCGTGTAAACACTTCCAGCATCACCAACTGAATACATGTCAAATCCAATGAGAAGGTGACACACACTTTGTGCCTCGGTAACATTATAGATGGGCTTCATTTTATGGGGGTTTTTAAACTACAACTTA